>NC_136261.1:91522689-92123211 GCF_964187855.1 Myxine glutinosa
CAATGCTGTTTGTCATTTAGTGGTGGCTTTACGAAATTCCGGCATGAAACAGCGTGCTATTGCTCGGCAGTATGGCATCACTCAAGGTCAGGTGTCAAAGATCCTGAAACGAAATGCTCAGAGGGGTGTCCCTACTCCAATACCGAGGTCAGGACGTCCCCGCAGAACCACAAGGAGGGATGATCGCCAGCTGCACCGGTTAGTCCGCAAGGGCCGTACCAAGTCAGCTAATCGGCTTAGGGCTGAGTGGCAGCAACTGACAAATGTGCCTGTATCCAGAAGGCTAGTCAACCAACGACTGGTTCAAGCAGGCTATCGTGCCAGGCGTCCCCTGAGAAAGCCACGTCTGACCAGACAACACCACCAGCACCGATTGCAGTGGGCCAGAGAGCACCGTCAATGGCAGCCAGGACACTGGAATCACGTGATCTTCAGTGACAAGTCTAGATTTCTGGTCTATCGTCAATATGGCCGCATCCGAGTGCGCAGACAAGTGCATGAAGCCCACAACGAAGATTGTATAGTGCCAAGAGTCCAAGCTGGAGGTGGTGGGGTGACCGTTTGGGCTGCTTTTCATGCAGGGGGTAAAACTGACCTGGTTGTTCTGAATGGAAACCTGAACCAGTTCAAGCACAGGGCCATTCTGGAAGAAACATTGCTTCCATTTGTTTGTGCAGCCTTTCGAGGAAACTTTGTCTTCCAAGATGACAATGCACGGCCTCATCGTGCTTGCATGATCCAACACTTTCTTGCTGACCGTGGTGTCGAGCATATGGAGTGGCCTGCCATGTCCCCGGATATGAATCCGATAGAGAACTTGTGGGCACAATTAACGGGTCAAATCGACAACTTGGACCAGCAGCCTGCCTCTGTGCGTGAATTGCAGCAGGCTATTGACACTGCATGGCAAGCGTTTCCTGTCCAAACCTTGGCAAATCTCGTGAACAGCATGCCTTGATGTGTACGTGCTCTCCTGAATGCTTGTGGGGGTTACACGAAGTACTGAACTGTAATTTTACTGTCCGTAATCCCAGTCGTAATTAAACTTTTGTTTTTGTTAAAAAATTTTTTTGGCTAATGTGCAAAATAAAGAGATACTTCTGGAAAACGCACCGAAGTTTAACACAGTACTGTCCGTGAATTGAGTTCGATATCAGTTTACATCACTTTCAAGGATCAATTTATTTGCTTTGAAATGTCAAATGTGGTTTTTGTTTCTTTTGAAGGTCACATTAACAAAATCTGGAATAATTTCAACATAATTCCAATGAACTTTTGGTTCTAAGTCATCTTGAAAAGTAAGTTCACCCCCACAAAAAAATTATTCCATATTAAATGCCAAGTCTGTATATATATATATATATATATATATGTATATATATATATATATATATAGTATATATATATATATATATATATATATATATATATATATATATATATGTATATATGTATATATGTATATATGTATATATGTATATATATATATATATGTATATATGTATATATGTATATATGTATATATATATATATATATATATATATATATATATATATATATATATGTATATATATATATATATATATATATATATATATATATATATATATATATATATATATATATATATATATGTATATATATATATATATATATATGTATATATATATATATGTATATATATATATATATATATATGTATATATATATATATATATATATATATATATATATATATATATATATGTATATATATATATATATATATATGTATATATATATATATATATATATATATATATATATATATATATATATATATATATATATATATATATATATATATAATATATATATATATATATATATATATATATATATATATATATATATATATATATTCGCTTGGCCCGGCTCGCTCCGCTCGCCTCAACCACGCGTCGTTACTGAGCAATGGGCTTATTTTAGCTGAGGATAATTACTACCTGAGTTGCTGTGTTGTCATGATTTACACCAATCTGAATACAAACAATTATTTTGCACAATTTTATTTGTAGTGTTTGTGATATTACATTTTTGTAAGCAATTTAGGTTGAAGATTTAGGTTGAAAAAATATATAAAATTCAAAAAATAACCCCTCAGCACATACATACGGGAGGGGTAGGTGCAGACTGGAAGTTTGGGACGATTACACCTCACCACCACGTAATTCAAAACACCTCACCACCAAATAATTCAAAACACCTCACCACCACATAATTCAAAACACCTCACCCCCATGTAATTTAAAATACGCTGGGTGGAGGGGCGGCGCAAGACCCCTGCAGTCTTACCTGTTATCAGGGCGTCTCCAATGCTGCTGCAAATTAAATAAATCACACGGAAAACTGCGTTCAAGTATATACAGAAAATAATACAACGATTTATTAACAGTTCCGAGAACAAAGAAATGCCGCGCTATGATGTTCTAAACCCCCTATATGGAGTAGTCCCACTCGACAGACTTATTTAACAAACAACAGGGGAGATGACGAAATGAACAAAGAGGGTGTGTGTGTGTGGTACGTTCTTAGC
This sequence comes from Myxine glutinosa, assembly GCF_964187855.1. Lineage (NCBI taxonomy): Eukaryota > Metazoa > Chordata > Myxini > Myxiniformes > Myxinidae > Myxine > Myxine glutinosa. The sequence goes on from NC_136261.1 coordinate 91,525,266, forward strand.
TTTGCTCGCTCGGGAGCGTGGCGTGTAGATAGTGCAGGCCTCCGACAGCTAGGCCCCGACATGTGGGCGGGAAGGGGGTCCTCCCGACATGACTCGCTCGCCGGCCCCGGTCCTCTCGCACCGCGACTCTCGAACACTCACTCTCGAACCCTCGCTCCGTCCGGAGGACCGCGATTCCAGCCGCTGTCGTCTCTGCTCGGCGCTCTGGAGATGGTGGGTGGTTGGCGATGGTACACGCGAGGCCATGAACACGGCCACCAACGGTGCGAACCTCGGCACAACCATCGTCCACGTAAGCACGCAATCCAATCGCAGGGAATATGGGAGAGAACGAAGGAAGGAAGGAACGAGAGGGGAATGTCCAGCGCACTTGATCACTGCTGAATTCTCTGAGCTCCCCGAAATGGCGTCTGCTCCGCCTCGTGTCCAACTTCGAACTCTGAATTCTCTGAGCTCCACGAAATGGCGTCCGCTCTGCCTCGTGTCCAACATCGAACTCTGAATTCTCTAGGCTCCCCGAAATGGCGTCCACTCTGCCTCGCGTCCAACTTCGAACTCCTGTTCTTCAATTTAGTGTCGCAACTTCCCTCACGTCACCGTCCCGCCCTCTCGTGACGTCCATCGGTCCGCCTTCCCCATGACGTCAAAAGATCCGACCCCTTTTCATCATGTCTCGGCAGGGCGTGTCTCAGCCTGCCCATTTTGTTTGGTGTTGTTTTATTGATGTGAAAGGGAAGGGAATTAATTAATGTGGGTGCACTAGTGGCATGAATTCCTACTGTCTAGGTGCGGTGCCAAAAAGGACATTGGATTGACCACAGAGGTGGGAAAACACACAAAGTTACCCTTATCGCCCTGACAACTTAGCACTTCCTGTTCTCGTATAGGAAACACAGATGCAATTATCCCGACATACGTCTACACATACGAACTTAAAGGTACATAGTGGGTTCTAGCTATCGCAACATCCCGGGGCATTCGACCTACACAGATCTACCTACATCTCTGTATTCCTCTACCCCCCTCACATAACAATATATACAGTCACGTGAAAAAGTAAGTACACCCCATGTAAAGTTTTGACTTTTTCAACATATTTCAACATACAGCTATTTGATCTTCATTTCAACAATATTGATAGATAAAGGTGATATAATATAACAAATATCATGAAACATGTACATTTTGCAGTCCATTGTATAATTTAAATAAACATAAATGCAAATTTCGCATGTGGAAAAAGTAAGTACACCCCTACATTTATCACTACTTCAAATACCTAAAATTAGAATCAGGTGCACCAGCTTAGGTGCAAATGATTAGAACATCATTAGAGAGGATCTTGGAGGAACCTGTCTTATTTAAAACTCAGACATTTATTTTGGTTTGCTCTTTGTTGTTGAAGTGTGTGGCGTCACCATGCCAAGATCAAAAGAGCTCTTTGAGGCCTTCAGAAAGAAGGTTATAGATGCCTACGAGTCTGGTAAGGGATTTAAAAAGTTCTCCAAACAATTTGAAATCAATCATTCGACTGTCCAGAAGATCATCTACAAGTGGAAAAGATTCCAAACAACTGCCAACTTGTTCAGGCCAGGCCGCCCCAGCAAGTTCAGCCCGAGAGCAGACCGCAAGATGCTGAAAGAAGTCTCCAAGAACCCCCAGAATGTCATCACAGGACCTACAGGTAGCTCTTGCCACTGTTGATGTCAAAGTGCACGAGTCTACCATTAGAAAGAGGCTGCACAAATTTGATCTACATGGGAGGTATGCCAGGAGGAAACCTTTGCTGTCCAGAAAGAACATCAGGGCAAGACTAAAGTTTGCCAATGAACACCGAGGCAAAGACCAGCACTTCTCGAACAATGTGCTCTGGATAGATGAGTCAAAGGTAGAGCTATTTGGCCACAGTACCAGAAGACATGTTTGGCGAAAACCAAAGACAGCATTTGACCACAAGAACCTGATACCAACTGTAAAGCATGGTGGTGGAAATATTATGGTTTGGGGCAGCTTTGCTGCATCAGGGCCTGGGCACCTAACCATCATAGAATCCACTATGAATTGTTAATTGTACCAGAGGGTGTTTGAGGATAATGTGAGGCCATCTGTCGGAAAGTTGAAGCTCAACCAAAGGTGGACCTTGCAACATGAGAATGACCCTAAACATACCAGTAAATCCACCAAGGAATGGCTGAAAAGAAAGAAATGGAGGGATCTGGAATGGCCAAGTCAAAGCCTGGATCTAAATCCCATCGAGATGTTGTGGGGGGATTTGAAACGAGCTGTGCCTGCAAGAAACCCCTCAAACATCGCACAGCTGAAATAATTCTGCATGGAGGAGTGGGTAAAAATTTCTCCCAGTCAATGTTAGAGACTGGTAGACAGTTATAAGAAACGCCTACTTGAGGTTGTTTCTGCCAAAGGGGGCAATGCCACCTATTAGAGCCAAGGGTGTACTTACTTTTTCCACATGCGAAATTTGCATTTATGTTTATTTAAATTATACAATGAACTACGAAATGTAAATGTTTCATGATATTTGTTATATTATATCACCTTTATCTATCAATATTGTTGAAATGAAGATCAAATAGCTATATGTTGAAATATGTTGAAAAAGTCAAAACTTTACATGGGGTGTACTTACTTTTTCACGTGACTGTATATATATATATATATATATAACTGTGAGAAATAGTAGAAACTCCACAGTACGAGCAGGGCGTCTCATTTGCATTAAATAAATAATCAGGAGATTAAATCAGACGTGGACGTAGCTTCAGGACGTCGATCTTTAATTTTTGACAAGCTTTTGTTACGTGGTCCCCCCGGTGACTACCTGGTCTCGGTGACCCCCGGACCGTGAGAGGAACTTCGCCAGAAAGATATATTATGTACGCTTTCGGAACGCAATCCATATGAATTCCACCCAAGAGAAAAATGATAGTCAATGATATATTTCAATGGTAATGATACCATACAATTTCAATGATACAATCAAGGATATTTTCCCCGAGCAATCAACCCTCAACAATTCACACTCTACAATCAATCCCCTAGATGATTAAGATGGCCATCTTACATACGTGTGTCCCCTTTTGTACTCACGACCCCCTTTGGTCTCTGACCCTCACAATGTCTCTGGGCCCCTCCTGACCAAGATGATGGTCGGCTTCGCCGCACTCGGGCGGTTGAACGAACCGTGCAAACCGAGCCGTGCAACCCGTGCAACCCGTGCAACCCGTGCAACCCGTGCAAACAGAGCTTTAACATCAGCGTTGCCCAAGTAAATAGGGAAATTGTAAAAACCTCTGCCACCACACATTTACATAGTGTTTATGCCTTCCCATCAGACCCCACACTTCCTCTTGATGCCGAGGGCACATTGCCGATGTCACCCACCCCCCCATCCTACTGTCCACGCTCACAAGTGATGCCATGGCTACATTGCCGATGTTATGCCATTGTGATGCCATTGCCGATGTTAGGTTCATTCGAGGTTACGAGGTAGTTCATTCCACAGTTGTGCAAACGCCAGGAACTGACACAGGCCGCGCCTCCTTGTGCGAGTGGCAAGATGGAGGCCGCTGTCGCGCGCCGGCTTCACAGCTTTGTACAAGCCTATTGGCCGATGCTCTATCCAGTAGTATATACAGATCAGTGGAACTGACACAGGCCGCGCCTCCTTGTGCGAGTGGCAAGATGGCCGCCGCTGTCGCACGCCGGCTTCACAGCTTTGTACAAGCCTATTGGCCGATGCTCTATCCAGTAGTATATACAGATCAGTGGAAATACCTCGAACCTCGAACCTCGAACGAATACCTCCTACCTCGAATGAACTACCTCGGCGGACGTTTTCCCACCGGGCCTGTATCGTACCGAGAACCACGGTTGCAGCACCCCTCCTGGCCAAGCGAAGCGGGTACTGTAAAGCAGGCAAAAGCCACACGCCGCTGGCAACACGTGTTAGGCCCCAACGTGCGACCCGTACGCGTCTTTGTAGATGGTGCCGCGAACGGTACCAGACGCTGGGTCGGTGCACGGCCCCACGGCAGCTTGACGTGTCAACCGGGTAGGTACACGTCCCGGTAACTCCTCTCGCCAGACGGGCTTGGGAACGCAGCTTTTCCACGCGGCTCAATCTCGATCCCACCTCTCGTCGGAGCGGGGCGAGGAAGAAGAAGCCTCGTCGCTTCCGCCGGACCTCGTGTCTTTCTTCTTCCGTTTCCGGTCTCTTTTTCCCCAGAAGGGCTCCTGACCCTTTCATCACAACAACCCTCAATCGACTACACCTTGGTAAGCAAAGACCTGAATAGTAATTCCCATACATTCACATAAATATGTAACACTCCCCCCCTTCAAGAAAGAAAGTTTGAACCCAGCGAAAACTTTCTTTTTGCCGGCTAACTTGGATAAACAAACCAGATAACTCACCCCCCCCCCAACTCATCAGTTCCCCCCGGGCACAGTCATCACTTAAAATTAATGCAACAAAATTTCACACAATTCCCTAGATTAATTCCCTCTGGACCAAGCGTCCACCACTTCTAGTTTCTCTTGAATGACGGCTAAGAGGTGGTGACCAAAGCCCCCAAATTTAAACCTCTCTATAGCACTTTTCCGGGAGGCCCAGCGGAGTATTCCCTACATGGACGCCTTAAGGAATGTGAAGTTCACGGTTAGTCCGGGGAGGAAAGTTCACTACCTGGACGCCTTTAAGAACGTGGCATTCACGGTTAGTCCGTGTAGGAGCCCCGGCTCGGCGGCTCCCCCGTATATATAGTGCTTCAACTTCTCCAGACTCCTAACAGTTACGGTGGGACCACTTGTCCCAGCCGTTACCTGACTGGCGGTCTCCTTCTCGGCCAGTGCTCTGGCATTCATTTTTTTGGGAGGTGCCGTAACTCTGGGAGCCTCCATAGTAATATCGGCTGCTTCCAACTCCAAAACTACTGCCAAGTTGTCCTCTTCTGTAGACCTCTCGACGCCTACGAAATGCCTTCCCTACTGTTATGGTCCGACCCTCCAAATCCTTACCATTCCAATTCTTCTCTGCCTCTCTGGCGTCTCTTGTGCTTGCAAACGTGACAAAGCCGAACCCTCTTGACCGTTGCGTTTCCCTGTCTTTTACCACCCGCACTTCCACCAGCGGCCCATATCTGTTGAAGACAGAGGTCAGAACTTCTTCCTCTGTGTTGAAGTTCAGTCCCCCTACAAATAACTTGGAACTTTTGTCGCCATCCCGAGCTGGTGGGGTGTTATTTTCCCTGCTATGCTCTTTACCAACCCTCGGGTTACCATAAATTTGCCCCCCGGCCAAATCATTCCCAATAATCACAGATACTCCCTCTACAGGAAGCGTGGCTTGTAAACCGACGGTGACCGGTCCTGACACCAAATCGGATTCCAAATGGATGACATGAAGTGGGGCACTAACACAGCCACCGATCCCTTGTAACCAAACACTATCACCAGTTGCGGTACTCTTTGACAATGGCAAAATGCCTTCAAGCATTAAGGATTGATGGGCTCCTGTGTCCCTCAAAACCCTAACCGGTCTTGGATTAGTCAAGTCTCCCTTGAGTGAGACCAACCCCTCATACATAAATGGTTGGTAACTCTTCTGTGGGCGATTTCTTACGTTTGCCATCGCATTCGGAGTTGTACTAGTCGGACTCCGCTCTGGGTCTTCCCTTTTCATGAAGTAACAACTGGACATCAAGTGTCCAGGTTTCTTGCAAAAAGCGCAAGTAGGCCCGGAGGAAAAACTCGTGGTCTGCCTCGGTCCCCCTGAAAAATAAGTTTGTCTTGGCCCCGCAGCCCTCTGATTTCGAACAGGTGGGGTATCCGCGTTGTCCCCATAATCCTCTCGAGGCCGCCGCCATGTACTGTCGTTCTCCACACCTGCTGTTCCCCACCTCCCCTGCGGAGATCTAGGCGAGGAGTTAGGTTCGTGGACCCCTATCCGGTGGGTTCAGGCATAATCATCTGCCATGGTGGCTGCGTCCCACAACTTTGGTACTTTCTTTTCCTGCAGGTACACTTTGATGTCCTCGTGGACACACTGCTGAAATTCCTCCACCAGGATCAAGTCACGCAATGTTTCGAAGTCTTTCCCGACTCCTTTTGACTCACACCACCGATCAAACATGTTTTCTTTCACTCTGGCAAACTCCACATGGGTCTCACTCTCCCTCTTCCTGGCATTCCTGAATTTTTGCCTGTAAGCTTCCGGAACCAACTCATAGGCTTTGAGGATGTGCTTCTTCAGTACCTCATAATCTGCACATTGGTCCATTGGTAGCGCCGAATAAATCTCTTGAGCTTTTCCCACCAGCACACTTTGCACTAGTATGGTCCAGGCCTCCTCCGGCCAGTTGAATTGTCGAGCCCCTTTCTCAAAGTGTGGAAAAAATTTCGCGACTTCCTTTTCACTGAAGGGTGGAACCAGCCTCACATGTCTGCCCACATCCCAGGTGTTCTGGCGAGGTGTCGACCTCGTCAGCAAGGGTGGTACCTCTCCCCGTTCTCTCATTAACTCCAGCTCCTTGAATTTGATTTCCTGCTGAAGCTCCATGTCACGTTCCTTTAATTCCCTTTCTGCTTTTCTCTCCTCTGCTTTTCTCCCTTCTAACCTTTCCTGGAGTTCTCGTTCCACTCTCCTTTCCTCTGCTTGTTTCTCTTCTCTCCTCTCTTCTGCTTTCCTTTCTTCTTCTGCTAACCTTTCCTGGAGTTCTCGTTCCACTCTCCTTTCCTCTGCTTGTTTCCCTTCTCTCCTCTCTTCTGCTTTCCTTTCTTCTTCTGCTCTTTCCTTTTCTGCTTTCCTTTCTTCTTCTTTTAACCTTTCCTGGAGTTCTCGTTCCACTCTCCTTTCCTCTGCTTGTTTCCCTTCTCTCCTCTCTTCTGCTTTCCTTTCTTCTTCTGCTCTTTCCTTTTCTGCTTTCCTTTCTTCTTCTTTTAACCTTTCCTGGAGTTCTCGTTCCACTCTCCTTTCCTGTGCTTGTTTCTCTTCTCTCCTCTCTTCTGCTTTCCTTTCTTCTTCTTTGATCCGTTCCTGGCTCCGTAATTGCAACTCCAGTTTCCGGAGCTCAACGTCTTCTGGTTCTTCGGGTAGCCACTCCCAGGCTAACTCGTCCCATGTTCCTAATCCCACCATAGATTGTATCACCGTGGTCTGCAACTCTGCCTTCCTCAAATTAGTTCGGACCTCCAAGTTAAAATGTTTGGCCAATTTCAAGAGGTCCGCCTTTAGTAACGCTCGGAACTGTGCCTCACTCGGTGTTACCGCAAAGTTCTGTGCCACAAACGCCATGGTGACTATCGTTAACACCTGTTAACCTTCACCCAAGACTTTACCCCAATTTCCCCAAAATTTCCCAATTAATAATTAATTAATTAATTTTTATTACTAAAAACTATTATTTTATTATGTTATACAATTTTAAATCCCGGACGTAGACCCAATTGCGAATCCGCAAATCGTAATTTGGACGAGCCCCCAATTCTGTTACGTGGTCCCCCCGGTGACTACCTGGTCTCGGTGACCCCCGGACCGTGAGAGGAACTTCGCCAGAAAGATATATTATGTATGCGCTTTCGGAACGCAATCCATATGAATTCCACCCAAGAGAAAAATGATAGTCAATGATATATTTCAATGGTAATGATACCATACAATTTCAATGATACAATCAAGGATATTTTCCCCGAGCAATCAACCCTCAACAATTCACACTCTACAATCAATCCCCTAGATGATTAAGATGGCCATCTTACATACGTGTGTCCCCTTTTGTACTCACGACCCCCTTTGGTCTCTGACCCTCACAATGTCTCTGGGCCCCTCCTGACCAAGATGATGGTCGGCTTCGCCGCACTCGGGCGGTTGAACGAACCCCGGGCGGACGTTTTCCCACCGGGCCTGTATCGTACCGAGAACCACGGTTGCAGCACCCCTCCTGGCCAAGCGAAGCGGGTACTGTAAAGCAGGCAAAAGCCACACGCCGCTGGCAACGCGTGTTAGGCCCCAACGTGCGACCCGTACGCGTCTTTGTAGACGGTGCCGCGAACGGTACCAGACGCTGGGTCGGTGCACGGCCCCACGGCAGCTTGACGTGTCAACCGGGTAGGTACACGTCCCGGTAACTCCTCTCGCCAGACGGGCTTGGGAACGCAGCTTTTCCACGCGGCTCAATCTCGATCCCACCTCTCGTCGGAGCGGGGCGAGGAAGAAGAAGCCTCGTCGCTTCCGCCGGACCTCGTGTCTTTCTTCTTCCGTTTCCGGTCTCTTTTTCCCCAGAAGGGCTCCTGACCCTTTCATCACAACAACCCTCAATCGACTACACCTTGGTAAGCAAAGACCTGAATAGTAATTCCCATACATTCACATAAATATGTAACACTTTCGACCAACAAAGGTCTTCTTCTTAATCTACAGAAACAACAGGCATGTATATCAGACAAGTATGTATAGTGATATGTGTGTAAGATGTGTGATATGTGTCGAAAATGCATACAAAAGGAAGAGCCACGCTGAAGCTCATTCACCGTCCCCAAGTTCAACGGAAGTGAAGCGCAGCTTACAGTTACCGTTCGCGTTACAGTTCGGTGCACGTGCATATACAAATATAGAGATACATACATACATAAACCTTTCCAAAACCATACATAAACCGAGTGTTTTGTTTTTATACATACATAAACACACAAGCATATATTCATATACCATTTATATTCATATAATTTATTTATTTATTTATTTATATATTTATATAAATGACATATAAAGGTAGAATGAAAGAATGAATGAATGCATGAATGAATGGGTTATGGTTAATGATTTGATTGGGTTGATGTCGGAACATTCTTTAATCATCAAAATTTATGCCATGAGGGATTTTTGTCCGAAGTTTATGTATCCAAAAGGATTCACGTTTCAGAATCGTGGTGTGTGATCGATTTGTGATTGATTCAATGGCAGAGATTTTAATGTCATTTATAGAGTGATCCGGTTGATTAAAGTGTATCGTGTAAGGTAGAGATTTGCCCTGACTGGTGTGGAAGTTATTGATTTCTGACCGGGTGTTATTAAATCGTGTGTAGAGTGTATTCTCAGTTTTTCCAACATATTGTTTGGTGCACTTTTGGCAAGTGATTAGGTATATGACCCATGCAGATTTGCAGTTGATATAGGAGGTGATGGGGAATTTTTGTCCAGTGCTAGAACTACAAAATTTGTTTCCTTCTAGTAAATGCTTGTGAATAATACCTTTGTTTGCTGTGCATTTATAGAAGCCAGGGATCCTAGTTTCTTTGTTGTGGGGCTGTGGGTGCTTTGCTTTTACCAAGAGGTCCCTGAGTGTCCGACCACGTCAAAATGATGTTCGTGGAGGTTGAGGAAATGTGGTGCCGAGTGTTTCTGATTGATGGAGGAGAGGAAGGGCCTTATGCAGAATACTTGGCAATTGGGATGAGGTAGGAGAGTCGGTGGTTACCAGTGGGACACGGTTAGTTGCAGGTTTGGGTTTGTAAATCAGAAGGTCTGCTCTCGGTATGCGTTTTGCTCGGTTTATTGCTTCTTTCACATAGTGAGGGTCATAGTTTCTTGTAATGAAGTGTGTTTCTAATTGGCAGAGAGAAGTTTCTTCTGCCATTTTTGTTGAGCAAATGCGTCTTACTCTGAGTGCTTGACTGTATGGTATGCTTGCATTTGTATGTTTAGGATGAGATGAAGAAGGGAGAAGGTAAGAGTGAGTGTCTGTTGGTTTGGTGTATAGTTCTGTTTCGAGTCTGTTATTTTGAAGCATGAGTGATGTGTCTAGAATGGTTGAAGATGAAGATGGTTGAGATGGAGTGGTTGAAGTGGTGGAGAAGTGGTTGGAAGTGTTTGGAGAAGTGGTAACAATAACCAGGTAACTCCAACCACCACTCCCAACCACTTCAACCACTTCACTCCAACCACTTCTGACCAACCACTACAACCACTTATCCAACCACTTCCAACCACTCCATCTCCAACCACCCTAACCACTCCAACCACTTCCAACCACTTCTCAAACCACTTCTGACCAACTTAAGCATAAACATAAAAATCGACATCATCGTAAAAAACAATACACAAACCGCAGACATCATTACATACAGAACCGTTCCTCCATGGAAATAAACACAGCTGAGGTTGAAAATAGTCAAACCAACAACAATAGAACTTCTACTACAACCAAACTTGTAGATCTACCTAAACTCGGGATCATCAATCTTTCAATCATTCCCTCAGTGAGGCGGAAATAAACCTGCTCTCTAAGGGTTTAAAATTTTGCCCAATCGCTCCACAAATAGACCAATTACAATTGAAAGAGGATTTAAAAGATTTCTGTAGGCGAATGACATTAAAGGCACACTTTGCTAAAGTACACCCAGCACCATCAGCACCACAACAAACAACACCAACAAACACGCATACAATCACATACACCGATACGAATACACCACAACTCACTTTACCTGAACCAAAAAGCACCTGGACACCACGTGTTGACAATCCATATCTACATGTCTATATGGAACAAGTGAGCAATGAAATTGAAAAGGTGGCACAAAAAATATAATTGTTCCAGACATAAGGACAATCTTACAAAGGCAGAGCGACAAGCACTTCACAATCTCCAAAATAATGAAAAGATAGTCATAAAGCCAGCAGATAAAGGGACTGCCATTGTCATTATGTCGACTACCGATTACGTTGCAGAAGGTAATCGTCAACTACATAGTGAAACTTACAAAGAGCTCCCATCCGACCCTATCCTTTTACATCTTGAATAGGTTAAAGGGTAGTAGATTCTATTCGGGTGGATAAAACCATCAAATCTCGCTTGGTTCCGAAAGATCCTCATTACCCTAACCTTTATTTTCTTCCTAAAATACACAAGGTAAACAATCCAGGTAGACCAATCGTATCTGGCTGCACATGTCCAACTGCTCTTATATCAAAATTTGTTGACTGTCATTTACGTCCTCTCGTGATGAATCTCTCCTCATACCTCAAGGACCTTTTGGATACATAAACTTCGGACAAAAATCCCTCATGGCATAAATTTTGATGATTAAAGAATGTTCCTACATCAACCCAATCAAATCATTAACCATAAACCATTCATTCATTCATTCATTCATTCATTCACTCAATCTTTCATTCTACCTTTATATGTCATTTATATAAATATATAAATAAATATATAAATATGAATGAATGAATGAATTCTCGTTTTTAAGGCCATTTTCCCTGCTAGAGTGGGGGTTAGCCTTGCGGGCCCCATGACAATCATGGTTCCCTGTTTGAGGCAATGTTTTTATGGCCGGATGCCCTTCCTGACGGAAGTGTTTTGTGCTATCCATATTTATAATATAAATATATTATATGAATATAAATGGTATATGAATATATGCTTGTGTGTTTATGTATGTATATATCTCTATATTTGTATATGCACGTGCACCGAACTGTAACGCGAACGGTAACTGTAAGCTGCGCTTCACTTCCGTTGAACTTGGGGACGGTGAGTGAGCTTCAGCGTGGCTCTTCCTTTTGTGTGCATTTTCTACACATATCACACATCTTACACACATATCACGATACATACTTGTCTGATATACATGCCTGTTGTTTCTGTAGACTAAGAAGAAGACCTTTGTTGGTCGAAAGCTTGTCGAAAATTAAAGATCGACGTCCTGAAGCTACGTCCGCGTCTGATTTAATCTCCCGATTATATATATATATATATATATATATATATATATATATATATATATATATATATATATATATATATATACATATATATATATATATATATATATATATATATACATATATATATATATATATATTGTCGCGATCCCGGCTGTTAAATGCTTCCAGCACGGAATACGGACGTTAATGTCCGGGCTTCAAGTAGTCCACAGGGTGGACAAAGAGAACTCAAGAAACACAACTGTGTTTTAATCGGCCTCTAGGGGTAGGCACGATGATTTATTGGCTCGATCACAAAAACCAGGGATGGTAACAGAGTGGAATACACCGCACAAAGCCTGCAGGAACTGTCGTCACCAGAAGCTCCAAACACGACGCAGGCAATATGACTCACAGTTCCAATCTACGATCTCCGGGAATCACTCGTTCTCTTCCGGAGTTACTCACTCTTAAAATACAGAACGATAAACGATCAGCACAACTCGGCTGTCGTGAGGCTTAAAGAAAATCCCTCTTTCTATTTTCCACTCGACGCCTTCGAGCCGCGTCCGTCGCATAAGATGGCGGCCGCGCTCTTTGACCCTCCACCAATCGCGTGCCGAATCGCCACCCAATCGCGTGAGGCTCAAAGGAGGCCACGTGACGTGGTGGGCGGGGCACTAATTTTGGTGAGAACAAGGTGGTTTCTCACAGTCCTCCCCACCTAAGTAAAAACCCCGTCGAATAGACGGCGTTTTGAAACCAGTATTTGTAGTAGGTGCAAATCACATGGCAATATGATGGCGGTAATCGTTAACAGGCTTATGCCATGAACAAGGTTTATCCACACACAATATTAAACACAATACACCACATTAATATCTACCCTACAAGAGTTACACTTCACACAAAGCACAATAGAGAGGCAAGGGGGCCAAACTCAAGTTGGGAAAAGCGTTTACAGGAGGGAAACGGACCGAGACCTTGAGCGGCTGGTACTCCTCCGGTGTCGAGAACGACAGTCATATGCGTAATGACCCCTTTCACCGCACTGGTAACATCGATCGTTCGGGTCGAAAGGCCTGCGGACCAAAGGGCGTCTGAAACGAGGCCGCCGCGACATGCCATTCGACATCTCGACGCACACATGCGATCCGCAAATTAGCTTTCCATCAAGGGCTCTGACCGAATCTTCAGCATCTCGTGGATCTTCAAACTCAACAAATGCAAATCCAGGTGGGTTTCGAGCAACCCATACGTTGCGGAGTGGTCCGTAATGCTCGAAGACCCTCTCTAGCTCGGCTTTCGCTGCTCCATTGCCCAGGTTTCCCACATATACTTTAGCATCCGCGTTCCGGCTGAATCGCGACATGGCGGGAGCGGTTCCTGAGGAGCACGGCACCTGAGGTTGGCTTGACGGGAGGCTCGGGTGGACTTCAGCTGACGCAACGTCACCGTCGGGAACTGGAGTCGAGGCGCTAGGCTCCTCGGGCCAGAGTGAAGATATGTCTGACTCCGCCACTCCCTCCGCCTGTTTACTCTGGGATCTAGTGACCACCCCACAGGTCAGAGTCAATGACTCCCCCCCGGCCATGGCATCATTGCCAATCAGCAAGGAGACCCCGGGTACCGGGTAGTAGGGTACCACCACACAGGTCATTGGACCCGTAAAAATGTCACTCCGGACCTCGAGGAGGGCAAGGGGATACCGGCCAGGACCCTGGTCAATGCCCCGAAGGAGGATATACTCGCCGGTATAACGCATCTGAGAGGCCGGAACTACCCCCGCCCGGAGAACACACCGTGTCGCCCCAGTATCCCGAAGGTATTGGGCCTCAAACTTCAGCATCGAATCAGGGCCACCCACTAAGGCTGTCCCTGAATAATCCTGATACAGCGGATGAATGGAATTAGCCTCGGTGGCAGTGACCTCTGTCACCGCTGCCACCGTCGTGTGCGAGGGCCCAGTTGATGACCCCCACTGACCTCCCTCCGACTTAACAGCAGGGTTGCCTTGGTAGGCCGGACTAGCGGGATTAGAGAAGCAGCGGTCTCCACCGTGCCCCACGCGTTTGCAGAAATCGCACCAGGGCCGTGCCCTGGCCTGCAGCTCGCGACCGCCACCAGTGGAGGGCATCGGAGAACCCCTCCCCTCGATCCAGCCACCGGGCAGACGGGGGGCGGTCTTGATCGCAGAATCCTCCGTCTTACGACGCGACTGCATGACTTGCAACATTTTGCATGCCAAAACATGTTTATCAATAAGGTTGACGCAGTCTGACAAGGAAACAGTGTCTTTGTCGACAAGAAACAACGCTAAGTCAGGCGGAAGCTGTTGATCGATACGGTAACGCACCAGGAGTTCCGCAACCGCTTGAGGTAACTCAACCTTGCTCCCCTTGAACCATCTCTGCAGCTGTTCCAACAAGGCCCGCGAATGTTCCTCATAGGTTTGACTGGACTGACGAGTCCAACTGAAAAAATTACGCCTATAAATACACGCGGACACCGCATAGGCGTTCAAAATCTCGGCCTTCAATTTCCTGTATTTGTTTGCGTCCTCGGTTGCCATCCTCGTATATACCTCCCTCGCCTTCTCAGATAGATGGCTAACAAGATGGCCGACCCACAAGCTCTCATCAATGCCACCGGAAGCCAACAACTTCTCCGCCATCTCCAGATACGCTTCTGGCTTCGTGTCTCCCGTCCAGTCCGGCAAACGAACATGAACAGTTTCCGGGACGCTTGCAGCAGACACCTCTGCCCGCAGTCGTTCAGTCAACATTCGCAACTCATGCTCTCTGACGCGTTCAGCTTCTGCTGCCGCATGCTCTCTCTCTGCTGCCGCATGCTCTCTCTCTGCTGCCGCATGCTCTCTCTCTGCTGCTGCACGCTCTCTCTCTGCTGCTGCACGCTCTCTCTCTGCTGCTGCCGCACGCTCTGCCTCTGCCCTGTCATTCTCCCTGTTATACATGTCGAGTTGTTGAACCGGAGTCAGCCCGGTCCAGAAGGTCGAACGCATGCATTTAGTCATGATGGGATCGCTTCCTAACATATCGGGTTTAGTGACCGGGTCAGGGCTGATTGCGTCGCTCACATCACCACCCACGTGACTGTCAACATGATCAGGTTGAACTCTCACTTCTCTGGTCGACATAGCTTGGCTACGAGTTATCATAAGACAAGGCACAAAACACAACGCTCAAACACAACGCTCTGTTGGGGAAATACGACACGAACTACACAATATCACCCCCGCACATCAAATTGCCAATGAGAAAAATACCACGTACAAATACTCAGGTATTTTTTTTTTTTTTTTTTTTTTTCGGTTTGTTTGGAGGGATCCGGAACTATTCACTTATCCGGTAGTGAAGTACCACACAAGATAGCGTCCTATGGTGAGAAAGTTCCTCCAAGATGGCGTCTGCTGGCGAGAAGGTTCCTCCAAGATGGCGTCTGCTGGTGAGAAGGTTCCTCCAAGATGGCGTCTGCTGGTGAGAAGGTTCCTCCAAGATGGCGTCTGCTGGTGAGAAGGTTCCTCCAAGATGGCGTCTGCTGGTGAGGAAACGATGAGCAGATGCCGGAAGATGTCGTCCACTGCAGAATTCCCGTCTCAGTTCGAATGTCTCTTACTTGAATGATCCTTGGACGAGCAACCCATTTGTCGCGATCCCGGCTGTTAAATGCTTCCAGCACGGAATACGGACGTTAATGTCCGGGCTTCAAGTAGTCCACGGGGTGGACAAAGAGAACTCAAGAAACACAACTGTGTTTTAATCGGCCTCTAGGGGTAGGCACGATGATTTATTGGCTCGATCACAAAAACCAGGGATGGTAACAGAGTGGAATACACCGCACAAAGCCTGCAGGAACTGTCGTCACCAGAAGCTCCAAACACGACGCAGGCAATATGACTCACAGTTCCAATCTACGATCTCCGGGAATCACTCGTTCTCTTCCGGAGTTACTCACTCTTAAAATACAGAACGATAAACGATCAGCACAACTCGGCTGTCGTGAGGCTTAAAGAAAATCCCTCTTTCTATTTTCCACTCGACGCCTTCGAGCCGCGTCCGTCGCATAAGATGGCGGCCGCGCTCTTTGACCCTCCACCAATCGCGTGCCGAATCGCCACCCAATCGCGTGAGGCTCAAAGGAGGCCACATGACGTGGTGGGCGGGGCACTAATTTTGGTGAGAACAAGGTGGTTTCTCACAATATATATATATATATATATATATATATATATATATATATATATAGATATATATATACATATATATATATATATAGATATATATATATATATTGTTACGGTTTTTAGAACCTTCACTTTGTAAATTTAGTAGTAAAGTTCCTGTGTACATTTCCCCTTAATTGGCTGTTAATTGAAATAAGTGCACCTTAGCTAGTCCATGTACAAGCACGTAGCCAATCATAGAACCTCTCTATAGTTATTTCATTAGTCTGTGTTTCAGATAAGGCGATGTGTCCAATAGTCGATCTTACGTTGCACCAAAATCAAATAAGGTAGATCCCCTTTCGATGGCCCCAGAACCTCCATTGCCAACTTCATTCGCCGCCATTGCCATGTGCTCCAACTCGGAGAAGAAGGGTGTTGCCTGCCCATCGTCATCAGGAGGAGGAGTCAGCCAGCCCCGATCGACCAACCAAGAATGAGTGGGTTTGGCCTGAGAGGGCGGGGAAAGAAACATCGAGCAGGTTCGAGGGTGGGGTTATAAAACCCGTTGCATCAGCCCCCACCAGGAGATGCGTAAGAGAGAGATGAGCAAGGGAGCACGCACAAAAAGATATACTTGGAGGGAGGTGCTTGGAAGTGGAGAGATTCTGTGGAGAGGTGAGCTTGCGGTGCTGCTGGGAGAGGACGCTGTTTCAACAGCCCCAGCAGCGTGAAGCCCTGACGTGCTGTTTTTCGAGCAACCTTGCGGTGTGAACCAGATTGCGGGGGTGTCGGCGGTCGTTCGCCTCCAGCCTGCCGTTCTGTCCGGACCTGAACCTTCCTCTCCTTCCAGCCATTCGTTCCTGCCTTCATTCCCCATTCGTGTGAGTCTGCCTGTCTGTCCTTTGTGTTGTCTGGGGTATAAGTTAAGCTTGTGTAAGTAAGAATTGCTCTGTGTCCTTCTGCTCCTTCCATTTCCCTGTAAATTACATTTCTTCATTCTTCTTCTTCTTCTTCGGGTTTTGTGTGAATAATTAATAAATACCTGTTCTTCCTACCTTTGTCTGCTTCATTCTCGTCCGATTGTCTTTGTCTTTTACCTATTGATATACGTGGCACGATTTGGCCAACGCTCAGGATCGGGTTAGTCCTTGATAAATGGCTCGAACTTCGGGTTGCTAAAACCGCTCGGCAACTAGTCCATCTCAAACCGGGGTTCGAACGGTACTTGTCTCCCTGTTCTGCGGAGGGACGGATAAAGGTATTCAGGGTAAACCCTGGACCCATAACCCTGGTCCGTTCCATCCTGCAGAAGAGCGTTACAAGTACCAGGAGCGGAGACGGTCAGCTTAACAAGACAAGGGGCTAACCACCTCTTGCTAAGGGGAGAGCCGTCCCCGTTTCCGTAACAATATACTGTATATATTGTTGCGGATATGGGATTTGGCCTCCATCCATATCCGCTTGTAAATATTCCCCTATTTCCCCAATACTCCCCAACTATCCCCAATCCCCCATTCCCTAGTCCCATTGTCTGTAAACAACACTCAGTAGAGCCGACCTTCCCCTATTTCCCCCCTTAAATGTCGTGCCCAGGTCCACCGCATCTCACGTAGACAACTATAGGACATCTTGCTAGTTATTCTTAGTCTATGTCAGTTAAGGACTCGTTTCCGTTAATTCTGACACTTCGTTGCACCAGAATGTGATTGTATGGCACCTGTTAGCAAGTTTAGGACCTCCCAATATCTCCCCGCATCTCTTCCTAATACAACAACAACAGCAACAACAGCGGGGGCGGCGCGGCAGCGGCGCGGGGAGTGCGCGTCCTCACTCCGGCTTGGTTAGCCGCCATCAGACATGTGCTCGACGGGGTTACCCAGTAGGGGCTGGCTGTCAGCTCCTCGTCAAGGGCGGAGCCCCGGTAACCCCCCCGCACCCAATCGAAGCGGCGGACCGATTCCATCTGGGGCGGAGCTAACGAGCCGAGGGCGTGTCACTCCCCGCTGGATATACGCAGCCACTTACCGGAGGTGACGTGAGATGCGCCCCCCGCTTGGAGAGAACCAGACGCCACCTCCAGCGCGACGATACCTCCCCGGATATCTGGACCGGACCGTGTGGATCCTGTCCCTGAGCCAAGGTGCACCTTGTGCTGTCCATCGACTACCTGCCCTTCCTTGCCATCAATCCCTGTGTGAGTCAGTCTTGTCCTGTGTATCTGTGGTCTGTCGGGGCTACTATAAGACCGTGATTAAGTGCCCACCTTCCTATGCTGTACCTCTTGTCCTTGTAATCTAAACGTTCCGCATACAAATATTATAACCTCCTCCGGAGGTCTTGAGAACTGTACCCCAGGTGTCGTGTCATTAATCCCAGCCGTTGTGTCCTTTCCTTAATTGATTTAGCATAGCGCGATTTGGCCAACGTTCGAGTGGAATCGGGTAACTTGTGCGAACACGGCGGCCATTCCGCTCGGCCCATCATAACATCTTCATAAGTCGTGTCCGTAACAATTGGTGTCAGGAGTGGGATAGGTCCCGGAGCGCGTTTCACGCGCTCGAAATTATAACGGCGAAATTTGATTTTGTTTTACGAAAATAAAAACCCGAATTTTGAAAGTCGCGCTATGGCAGACCAAGACGGCTGGGTTCCGGTAGAGGAGAGTGAGGCAGGGTCGATCCAGGACCAAATTGAGGGACATGAGGAGAGCAAAGCAGTGAGGGTAGCAGACGCACAAAATGGCGTCGTCGCGCACG
Source organism: Myxine glutinosa (assembly GCF_964187855.1). Lineage (NCBI taxonomy): Eukaryota > Metazoa > Chordata > Myxini > Myxiniformes > Myxinidae > Myxine > Myxine glutinosa. Next base: position 91,543,936 of record NC_136261.1, read on the forward strand.
AGGTTGCGGGCGCGCAAAATGGCGTCTCGCACATGGCCACGGCGCCCACGCCCGCGACCGTAGTAGCGCCGCTGGTAGATTTGGACCTTTTTTTTATACAAATGAAGGCCCTTATGGCCCAGAATAGCGAGAAAATGAGGGAGGAAATGAGGGCTCAGAGTGAGCAATTGGGGGTAATGGGGAACCGGATGGATGCTCAGGGTGAGCGATTGGAGGGCCAAATGGGGGTAATGGGGAACAGGATGGATGCTCAGGGTGAGCGATTGGAGGGCCAAATGGGGGTAATGGGAAACCAAATGGGGGTAATGAGGGACGAAGCGAGGGGTACCGGTGAGGGATTAGACATTAGATTAGGGGAAATACAGGAGGGGTTAATGGGGGTAGAAAACAGAATGGCCGCTCAAGAGAATCAAATGGAAGGGATGCAAAAGGGGTTAGAGGGGTTAGAAAACAGAATGGAAGGCAAATTGAGGGACATGAGGGACCAAGCGGAAAGGGAAGTTAAACAAATGGGGCAGCAGATAGAGGGGGTCAGAATGGGGGTAGAAACTAAACTGGATGCTCACAGGGAGGAAATGGAGCAGATGAGGGTGGCATCTGGGCAGGAGATGCAAGTGATGGGAGAGGAGATCAGAAGAGGTGTGAGTGAGGAGGTCGGAGGAGTGCGCGAGGAGGTGAGGCACTGTAAGGAGCACATGGAGAAGGAGGTGAGAAAGGGGACTGTAAAGTTACAAGGGGGCATAGAGGACCTGACGCAGGAAGTAGAACAACTGACAGAGGGACAAAAAGAACTAACGGACCAGGTAAAGAAGAACACAGCGGTAATAGGAGGGTTAAAAGCGACACAAAATGACCTAAAAAATGACTTGGTAGCGACGAAGAGGGAATGTCAGATGGTACGTGAGGGACTGACAACGAGGTTGGACGAGGTGATAGAGGTAATGGAGACGAAGGACCGGCAGGTGAGGACGCACATGGAAACGGTCAAGGTAGCCTTAGAGGACGAGCTTGAGGAGACGTACCGGGACATAAAAGAGGTGAAGCAGAAATTAGAAGAAGTGGAAGATGGGGTGAGCGAAATTAAGAAGCGACGGAGAGGGGATAAGAAAGAGATAAAAGAGGAAGTAAAAGAATTGGTCCAAAGTCTGTGTTCGGATCGTGATGATGTGCTCATTAACCGGATGAGGGATTCGCAGGTGAGGGAGGAGAAGCGAAGAGGAAGAGGACCCGGTGTAAGTGGTGACCAATATGGTCGTGCGTATGATGCGCCAGGTGATTTAAGGAGCTTGGGGGTCGAGATGGACCCGGGTGTTCGTGAGAGGCCGTTGGTGAAGTGTGCGACAGGTCTGGTGTGCGAAAAAGGAGGTGTGTGAGAAAGTCCGACTCTGGGGTGTGTGAGAAAAAAGTGCGTGCCAAGGAGTGAGGGTGCTGGCGAGAGTGAGTCGGTCGTAGCGCGTGTGCGAGGGAGCACATGGAAGCGCGTAGTGAGGAGTGTTACGGAGGGTGTAAAGGGAGAATGCACGCCTGTGGTGAGTGTTACAGAGGATGTAACGGGAGAGGGTGTGCGAGAAAGGTGTGTGACGGACGGGTGCATGAGGAAAGAGTGTGCCGTCAAGAGTAAGGGTGAGTGCGCTGTCAAGAGTAGTGGTGAGAGTAGTGAGAGTGACAAGGAGCGTGAGTTGGTTGTGACAGGTGAGCGAGGATGTACACCTGGAATGGAAGGATGCACACCTGGAATGGTAGAGCGTGTGTGGGAAAGCACGCTGGAATTGGTCGTGAGGCACGTGGTTGGGTGTGCGAGTGAGAGCCAACCTGTGATTGTCACAGAGGAGGTGACCGAGGAAGGGGCGCGAAGAGGTGTGTTGGTGAGGTGTGCGAGCGACGAATGTGTGCCAAGGTGTTCGGTGGTCAGGTGTGTGACCAAGGCTGTGAGTGGAATGAGTGTACCTGGGTGTGTAAGGAAAGGTACGAGGAGCATGGGAACAGCTGGAGGTGTGAGCACGAAAGGGGTAGCGTATGCTTGTAAGCATCCAGGTGAAGCATCGACAGTAACCGGGTTAGAGGTTAGAACGACTTATAGCCGAATCGGGCCCTCGGTGCACGTCGGGCAGCTTCGCGTGCCGCGAGGACCAGCGGGGATCCGAGCCACGGCGGGTTCGAAATGACCGCCGTGCGCGATCAACGCTGGGCCTCGCTTTGAACGGCCGCGTCTGTGCTCCACTAGGCGGAGCAGGCAGCCCGATAGGAAGGGTCGTCATGGCGACCACTTTTTGGTAAGACGTGCCGGCAGGTCGAGATCGGGACATTGGATGGCTCCACGCCGAGGGGGTGCGTGGGACCTCGGCCCGGGTAAACCTCCTTCCCTGCCCCGAATGCGGGACGTATCCAGCCGCTGGCACCAAACAACCCGCATTCATTGCTCGGCTTTACGAAGCCGGGCTTTGGACGGGAATTGGCGCACCGAGAGGCATTAGTGAGTAGACTGTGTGATGAGGTTAGTGTTTTGGACCCAAAATTAGAGAAAAACAAAATTTGATGATTGGCAAAGGATTGGCAGCAATGATTGGCAGATGATGAGTAGTGATTGGCAAATTTTTGATTTGTTGAAATTTGATGTGCAAAATTGGTAGTGAGCGATGGGCCCGGTGGGTAAGGGTGGCATCCCTGCCACCCTTCCCATGTGGGGGCAAATGCGCAATAGATTATGGGGTGTATGGCAGTGAAAACTAGCCCGGGTGGGTTAGGATATTGATAGGGACCTAGAAGATGACATTAGGTAACGTTAAGGTTAGTTAGTGACTGATACCTGTAGTGGGGACGCAGGTAGTTTAGTGTGTTTGATAATGACGTGGGAGCGCAATAGTTTAAAGGGACGACTGGGAAGCGCAAGTTTCAGAGGGGAGTAGTTAGCTGAGATGATGCCGTGTGTGTGAGAACTGGACAGGTGTGTGGAGCAGTGTATGAGTAGTGAGTGTGTGGATCAGCGCGAATGCGCTTGGGGAGAGAAGGGTGCAGGTGGCACCAGGTGTGAGAGCACAGGTGTGCAAGTACAGGTGTGTGGAATACATGGAGTAAGTGGTACGGAGTGGTGTGCATGGTGCGAAGGTGTGGATGGGGGAAGAGTGGACCCCCATCACGGATACCCGGGGCGGGTAGTGTAAGTGTTAGGTAGAGGGTATAGGTAAATTGTGGTTGGATATTGGCATCTGTGGTGCGGGTGGAAGAATGGTGATTGGATGGGTGCATTAGTGTTGTGGAAATGGCTGGGCGTGTAGCCTGTTAGTGTGTGTAGTTGGTTGGGCACTCCACCACTGTGAGGATGTCGGCCAGGTGAGGCCGCAGGTGGGCTCTGGGAGCCGGTAGAGTTGTGGATGGGGCCCGAGGATCCGGAGGACGGACCCGGGTAGCCCAGTGCCAGAGAGGGCACCGAGTGGGGAGAGCGCCAGAGGGCCTTCCCCAGGTAGTTAGGGTAGGGTAAGGAGCAGGTAAGCTCGGAGGCAACTGCAGTGGTGGAGGTGTGCAGGTGGGTAGACCTGCTGGGAGAGTTACACGCCACAGCCCAGAAATTGTGCAAGGGCACCGGGAGATGAATCGGGGGAGTGAGACCCCAAATTGAGGAGCACCACAGTTTGGTCAATGGGAATTGGTTTTTAGAACCCATAGTGTAAGTGGCCAATGGATTGGCAGGGAAGACCCCGGGTAATGTAAAGTTGTTAAAGTCATTTAGGAAATAGTTAGGATTGATGAACCTGTCGCACCATACGCAGCCACTTACCTGAGGTGATAATGATGACTCCACACCTGTGTTTCTTTGTTGTGTTGCAGGAAGGGAGAATTGCTGTTGGATTTGTGAGACGCATCACGACGTGGATGAGACATTGGGGTGATTCCATCTCTCCCTCCTTAGGAGGGACTGATGATGAATTGGTGATGGCAAATTTTGATGTTGAGTTGGAGATGGCAAATTGTGATGAGAGTTGGAAATGGCAAATTTGATTGGTTAGGAGGGAGAGAAGACGAATTTGGTTTATGGGAGGAACGGGGAAGACAGTAGGGACGTTTGTTGATTTGTAAAGTAGATGTTTATGGGTAGTGTTGTGTTTTGTGTGGATACAGTAAGGGGTAAGGGAGGGGCAATGTAGGTTACCTGGTGGGGGGGGGGGGGGGCGTACAGTAGGAACGTACCTGTCTCACCTGGTTCCCATGTGCCCCCAGTGTGCATTACCTTATGTTGCGTGCACTTTTGCGCCCTTACCACCTTACTCACTTGTCTTCTTCTTTTGTCTCCCACCTCCGAGGATCTGGCTTTGGGGCAGAGAGAGAGAGGAGAGAGAGGTGCTGGCTCCGCAGTTGTGGGCCTGCACTTTCGCTGCTTGCTGCCGGGATCGATACACCATATGGACCGCAATGCTTGTGGCCGCCCACCATGGACCGCAGTTCTCTTGCGGGCAAGCACCACCCGTGGATGGACCTGTGGGTCAACGTGGCACCTATGCCAGACAGGTGAACCACTAATAGTTGGCCCCCTGAGGGCCACAATAAAGAAATGGACGCGGTTGGCGCCTTTCTTTATTTTTGAAGGAAGCCAGAACACCAAGTGGGCTCCAAGGCAAGACCAGCGGCGGAACATCGGCCGGCTGCGACACCACCGGTGACTATAGACACTTTATTGGTGCACCGGATGGTGCTGACTGTGTTATGGGGTGGTGCTTTTGGTGCTTGGAAGGGGTGCTCTGCACATTATTAAAGGCCGTAAGGCCACAGAGCACTCGTGGGTTGGTGTATCGATGCTGGCATGCGTGCTCTCTCTATGCATAACATCTGCATGTGTCCTCCAAAAACAGGTCCTGGATCGTAGTGTAAATATCAGTGTAGTCATGTGTAAATAATGCTCCCTACCGGCTGTATGTATAGTTTGAAGACCTTTCCGCGATTCGGTTATCCTGTGGGTGTGTTTCTGTGAGGAGAAGGGTGCAACGTCGCAGGGGGACATATTTACTCATTTGTGAACATCTGTAAAACTGTCGCACTCAGGGTAGAGTTAATAGTAGAGGGAACTACATCTGAGTGCCACACTAAAGTAGGTAAAAATTTATCGGGTCGGGACGCCCCGAGGGTAGAGAAGGGTGCAATGTTGCGGATATGGGATTTGGCCTCCATCCATATCCGCTTGTAAATATTCCCCTATTTCCCCAATACTCCCCAACTATCCCCAATCCCCCATTCCCTAGTCCCATTGTCTGTAAACAACACTCAGTAGAGCCGACCTTCCCCTATTTCCCCCCTTAAATGTCGTGCCCAGGTCCACCGCATCTCACGTAGACAACTATAGGACATCTTGCTAGTTATTTTTAGTCTATGTCAGTTAAGGACTCGTTTCCGTTAATTCTGACACTTCGTTGCACCAGAATGTGATTGTATGGCACCTGTTAGCAAGTTTAGGACCTCCCAATATCTCCCCGCATCTCTTCCTAATACAACAACAACAGCAACAACAGCGGGGGCGGCGCGGCAGCGGCGCGGGGAGTGCGCGTCCTCACTCCGGCTTGGTTAGCCGCCATCAGACATGTGCTCGACGGGGTTACCCAGTAGGGGCTGGCTGTCAGCTCCTCGTCAAGGGCGGAGCCCCGGTAACCCCCCCGCACCCAATCGAAGCGGCGGACCGATTCCATCTGGGGCGGAGCTAACGAGCCGAGGGCGTGTCACTCCCCACTGGATATACGCAGCCACTTACCGGAGGTGACGTGAGATGCGCCCCCCGCTTGGAGAGAACCAGACGCCACCTCCAGCGCGACGATACCTCCCCGGATATCTGGACCGGACCGTGTGGATCCTGTCCCTGAGCCAAGGTGCACCTTGTGCTGTCCATCAACTACCTGCCCTTCCTTGCCATCAATCCCTGTGTGAGTCAGTCTTGTCCTGTGTATCTGTGGTCTGTCGGGGCTACTATAAGACCGTGATTAAGTGCCCACCTTCCTATGCTGTACCTCTTGTCCTTGTAATCTAAACGTTCCGCATACAAATATTATAACCTCCTCCGGAGGTCTTGAGAACTGTACCCCAGGTGTCGTGTCATTAATCCCAGCCGTTGTGTCCTTTCCTTAATTGATTTAGCATAGCGCGATTTGGCCAACGTTCGAGTGGAATCGGGTAACTTGTGCGAACACGGCGGCCATTCCGCTCGGCCCATCATAACATCTTCATAAGTCGTGTCCGTAACAATATATACACATATATATATATATATGGCCTCGTAACAGGCCTCGTAAAGAAAATAAGAGTTAATACGGTGGTAAGGTAATTGTCAGGCAGCTCAGCAAATGGATGTGGATGTTCTGGACAAAAGTGCTACATTTTCCCCACGTGCTACTCATAGCTTTAGCTTTTTATTTTTGGGAGGAACCACTTCCTCCGAATACATGATTTTTTTGCAGTATTTTCAGTGTCTATGGTACATTAACGGTATTTCATTTGAATTTTTTTTTTAAAGTTTTATGTTCAGTTTCTTTTTTGTGTTAATAAAAATTGTTTGTTGCTTTTCGAAATGGTATAGTTGTATTCATTGTAGAAGTAGGACTTCTACATGGATTAATTAATTAATACTATCTTGAATTAATTGTAGTTCTTGCAGGAAAATCACAGAAAGTTTGTATAAAATGTCTGAACCATTTCATCTCTTTATACATATGGAAAATGTATTCCTTGAGCTGAATAATGAGTAATGCTGTATTGGGAATTGTGAGGTGGAAAGAACATGTGGTCGAACCGAATTCTTTTTTAGCAATGCTTGTATGAAATCGGATGTACATTCGTCAGGCTGACAGAGATCCAAAGGGAGTACTGCAGTGAGTATCATGTTAAGAAGTAATGTCTGCTCAGGGAGACCCGAAAGGAACTTTTTTCTACAATACATCTGTTTGCTTATTTCTCAAAGCATACCTACGAGTTCTCATGGTTTGCAGGAGCAAAGCCAGATGGAACCATAATGTGTGCAAACCCCCATCTTTCCCTTGAGAGGGACTTCCAAGGACTTTTACATGCATAAAAGGGAAGTCAGAAAGCTGGGAAGAGAAGGAGAAGGACGACGGACGTGCTCTACCATTATGCTGCGCAATTCTATGTTGTAACCAAGTGAACTTTGTGACATTTTGTATGTAATCTGTGCTTATTAAACCGAGATTTCTTCTTCCTAATGATACTTAATAAATTCTCCTAAAACCAACCGATTGGTGGACATTGATGAGACCAGCACACCTTTCTTCTTCCGCACCTCATCTCTCTTCAAAATAATCCTTCTTTGACATCATTGAGCAAGAAAATGTATGTTTAGACAACAAGAATGTGATCCTTAGTGGCTTCGAAGCTGCGATATTGGTAAATATAGGTTTTTACATGGCGGCTATCTTGAAAATCCAAGATGGCTGGCATATTATATTCGGAGGAAGTGGTTCCTATCAAAAATGGAAAGCTAAGGTAACGGGTAACATGTGTGAAAAAATTGGCGCTTTTGTCTGGAACGTCCATATCCATCTCAAATCCTGTCCTAAGCTGCCTGACTATAAGGATCTTTCACTCAGAGGGTAGTTATTGCATGGTATGGTCTCCTAGAAAGGCAGTGACAACAGAACCAAGAGATAAGTTTAAATTAGGATTAGATAGGTACCTGGAAGCTTTAGAGATAGAAGAGTGTCGGGATATTGGCAAGATATTTGTGACTTGAGTACGGATTGGGTGATTGTGTGCATCTGAGTGAGGTGGAGTGTCGTGTCTGGGGGGGGGGGGGGGGGGGGGGGGTCTCGTCAAGGGGTGGTGTGTGGTTCATGCTGTGTGTTTGTCATCCAAGAACCGCCATCGCCCAAATGTATCCCTCCCCCCCCCCCCCCCAACTCTGAAAAAATAACACAAAAGATTGCTTTTGCTCTTTTTCTATTTAAACAATTGAAATAACTGTATTTCCCCATTTGTATTTGACACACTTGGGATATCCCTGGTCATGCCACATCGTCTCATCCACATTCCTCCCCTCATTCCCCAAATGAAATTGCATCGTTTTGGCAGATGAACTTGATCTTGTGTTGATGTGGCACAGCATAACGAGCCGAATGGTCTCCTCTAGTTTACTCTGGGTTTATTTTTGTCTCTGTATATAATAAATAATAACTCACATTCATTAGATCATGCTTGAGAAGAAAACTTACAAAATGGGACACAGCGGTGAACAACCTGGATGTAAAAGCCTGCATTTATTGGATAATAATTGATTGGATTGACAACGGAAATAACTCATAAAATTCCAAACAGAGGAAAGAAAATAACATGTATAACTTTTCTGTGATTAACATAAGTATTGTATCCCTGGCAGGTCATCGGTGAAATGGAGAGCTTCTTGGAATGGCTCAGGTCCCAAGGCCTGAGAGCAGAAACAGCCCAAGCAGTGATCGACAAGCTTGGAATTGAGAATCGGAAGGTTATTCGAGCTTGTACTGAGTCGGATGCATTGCGGACCGAGCTCCTCTCTCTCTCCAAAGAGAAATTACAATTTGCAATGTATGCTGACTTCTGTAAATTTATGAATTCTTTTTCAAAGCCGCAAGATGTCCAGATTGCAGGTTCTTCTCTTTTGGGAAGTATTTTCGTCAACTTGGAGAATGTTATTCGGGAACTTTCCAGTTTCTGTGAAAAGATTTTTGGATCCCGAAATGTGCACCGGGACAACGTTTCTGGTTTCTCTGGAATCGGGTTCAGTGATGTCTGCAGCCTCCGCTCTCAGGATGATGGGTCAAGAGCCATGTCTGGTATGTGACTTTTTTAAAGACAACATCGCATGTCAACACATATCTTCATCTTCCACCATTGTTTTTTTTGTGTTCTTTTAACTTGGACGATCTGTTTTGGTGCAGTTTTGTATTGTCTAATATGAATGGGTTTTTTATGTGGGCTGAAAGGTAAATTTTAGCTCACCTGGAACATATATCCGGGGGGCTTATGGGATGGCGCATCATCAGTCTGTCCTTAGACACTTGCAACTTCTTCTCCGAAACTGCTGATGCGATTGTGACCAAATTTGGGTAAGATTATATTTTATGTGTTTGAACTCAACTTTGTTCACTGCATTAATAAACATCGAGGTCTCAGGGGGTCTTCTGCGGGTAGGCAGTGACTCAGGGGGTCTACCTTCTTTTTTGGAAATTGCAATACATTCATATGTGTTCCATGTTAATCGGAGCATTTAAGTTATCTGCATGCAGGAAGTAGTTTGTTACCTCTCTTTAGCCACGGACAGGCTTCACATTATTATTGATCTTGTTGTATAGCCCTGGATAGTTCTCTTCAACAAGCCCGCTGCATGGAGACAGCCGATCAATCTCCCAGGAGTGACCCACAGATCCCCCACATCCAATATAACGTACCCCCACCTTCTCCTATCCTTGCTTAAACAGTGATTTCGTATTGAACAGTACTTAAGCATCGTATAATTATTTATATCTTCGGAAATATTTGGTTGAACAAGGTGAACGTTAAAAAAAAACCAAAAAAAAACTTTCCTTTAAAAACAAACTCCAACCCACTGGTCGATAAAACAAACAAAATGTTAAAATTGCTTTTTTTCCAATAACAATTTGGTCTTTATTCTGAAGAAAAGAATTATTTAATTCTGAATTGTTTATTTAAACCTAAATCAAGGTTTGAGTTGTAATTAACGAAATTTCATTAACTGCAGTTTGGAGATCGACCATCTATGTGCAGTATTGGGTAAAATCTCTTATCTTTCTTATCCACCATCTCTTTTTTTTTTTTTTTTTTTTTTTTTGTATACTGAATCGAGGCTCGTGGAAGAGCTAATAAGAGCTGGTTGATAAGAGAAGATAAAAGATGGTGGATTTAGAGAAGATAAGAGATGGTGGATAAGAGAAGACAAGAGATGGAGGAGTGGAGGAATGGTTGATCAGAGTAGTGATGACAATGTACAAAAGATCTGCTCTTATCCACCATCTCTCATCTTCTCTTATCCACCATCTCTTATCTTCTCTTATCCACCATCTCTTATCTTCTCTTATCCACCATCTCTCATCTTCTCTTATCCACCATCTCTTATCTTCTCTTATCCACCATCTCTTATCCACCATCTCTTATCTTCTCTTATCCACCATCTCTTGTCTTCTCTTATCCACCATCTCTTATCTTCTCTTATCCACCATCTCTTGTCTTCTCTTATCCACCATCTCTTATCTTCTCTTATCCACCATCTTTTATCTTCTCTTATCAACCATCTCTTATCTTCTCTTATCCACCATCTCTTATCTTCTCTTATCCACCATCTCTTATCTTCTCTTATCCACCATCTCTTATCTTCTCTTATCCACCATCTCTTATCCACCATCTCTTATCTTCTCTTATCCACCATCTCTTGTCTTCTCTTATCCACCATCTCTTATCTTCTCTAAATCCACCATCTTTTATCTTCTCTTATCCACCATCTCTTGTCTTCTCTTATCCACCATCTCTTATCTTCTCTTATCCACCATCTCTTGTCTTCTCTTATCCACCATCTCTTATCTTCTCTTATCCACCATCTTTTATCTTCTCTTATCAACCATCTCTTATCTTCTCTTATCCACCATCTCTTATCTTCTCTTATCCACCATCTCTTATCTTCTCTAAATCCACCATCTTTTATCTTCTCTTATCAACCAGCTCTTATCTTCTCTTATCCACCATCTCTTGTCTTCTCTTATCCAGCATCTCTCATCTTCTCTTATCCACCATCTCTTATCTTCTCTCATCCACCATTTCTTATCTTCTCTTATCCACCATCTCTTATCTTCTCTTATCCACCATCTCTTATCTTCTCTTATCCACCATTTAGGAGTGGAGGAATGGTTGATCAGAGTAGTGATAATGTACAAAAGAGCGCGCACAGCTGTAAGGACAAAGGACGGGAACAGTGGTGAGTTTGAGGTGAAGGTGGGAGTGCATCAGGGGTCGGTACTAAGTCCACTACTATTTGTAGCTGTGATGGAGGTGCTGGCTCAGAACATAAAGGAGGGTTTACCGTGGTAGGTGTTGTATGCAGATGATCTGGTGTTGATTGCAGAAAGTATGGATGGACTGAAGGAGAAGATGAACAAGTGGAAGGAATGTCTGGAGACAAAAGGTCTGAAGGTGAATATCGGAAAAACGAAGGTGATGGCAAGTGGTAAAGCATGTGGTGAGGTGGAAAAAACTGGGAAGTGGCCATGTGCTGTGTGCAGGAAGGGTGTCAGAGTGAATTCAATTCAATGTACAATGTGCGCTGAGTGGGTTCATCAAAAATGTAGTGGTTTGAGAGGGTCATTAACCAGTGTGGCAGCTACATTTAAGTGTAAGGTGTGCACAGAGGGAGCTGCAGATGGAGGAAATGTTGAGTTGGATCTTGGAGATGGCTGTTATCTTCTCTAATCCACCATCTCTTATCTTATCTTATCCACCATCTCTTATCTTCTCTTATCCACCATCTCTTATCTTCTCTTATCCACCATCTCTTATCTTCTCTTATCCACCATCTCTTATCTGCTCTTATCCACCATCTCTTATCTTCTCTTATCCACCATCTCTTATCTTCTCTCATCCACCATCTCTTATCTTCTCTTATCCACCATCTGTTATCTTCTCTTATCAACCATCTCTTATCTTCTCTTATTCACCATCTGTTATCTTCTCTTATCCACCATCTCTTATCTTCTCTTATTCACCATCTCTTATTCTCTCTTATCCACCATCTGGTATCTTCTCTTATCCACCATATCTGACCTTCTCTCATCCACCATTTCTTATTTTCTCTTTTCCACCATCTGTTGTCTTCTCTCATCCACCATCTCTTATCTTCTCTTATCCACCATCTCTTATCTTCTCTTATCCACCCTCTCTGATCTTCTCTTATCCACCATCTCTTATCTTTTCTTTTCCACCATCTCTTATCTTCTCTGATCCACCATCTCTCATCTTCGCTCATCCACCTTTTCTTATCCACCATCTCTTATCTTCTCTTATCCACCATCTGTTATCTTCTCTTATCCACCATCTCTTATCCTTCTTATCCACCTTTTCTCATCTTCTCTTGTCCACCATCTCTTATCTTCTCTTATCCACCATCTCTTATCTTCCCTTATCCATCATCTCTTATCTTCCCTTATCAAACATCTCTTATTGTCTCTTATCCACCATCTCTTATTCACCATCTCTTTTCTTCTTTTATCCACCATCTCTCATCTTCTCTTATCCACCATTTCTTATCTTCTCTCATCCACCATCTCTAATCTTCTCTTATCCACCATCTCTAATCTTCTCTTATCCACCATCTCAAATCTTCTCTTATCCACCATCTCTAAGCTTCTCTTATCCACCATCTCTTATCTTCTCGTATCCACCATCTCTTACCTTCTCTTATCCACCATCTCTTACCTTCTCTTATCCACCTTCTCTCATCTTCTCTTATCCACCATCTCTAATCTCCTCTTATCCACCTTCTCTAATCTTCTCTTATCCACCATTATCTTATCTTCTCGTATCCACCATCTGTTATCTTCTCTTATCCACCATCTCTTACCTTCTCTTATCCACCTTCGCTTATCTGCCCTTATCCACCATCTCTTATCTTCCCTTATCGAACATCTCTTATTGTCTCTTATCCACCATCTCTTATCTTCTCTCATCCACCATTTCTTATTTTCTCTGATCCACCATCTTTTATCTTCTCTTGTCCACCATTTCTTATCTTCTCTCATCCACCATTTCTTATTTTCTCTTATCCACCATCTTTTATCTTCTCTTATCCACCATTTCTTATCTTCTCTTATCCACCATTTCTTATCTTCTCTTATCCACCATCTCTTATCTTCTCTTATCCACCTTCTCTTAGCTTCCCTTATTCACCATCTCTTATCTTCTCTTGTGCACCATCTCTTATCTTTTCTTATGCTCCTCTCTTATCTTCTCTTTTCCACTATCTCTTATCTTCCCTTATCCACCATCTCTTGTCTTCCCTTATCCAACATCTCTTGTCTTCCCTTATCCAACACCTGTTATTGTCTCTTATCCACCATCTCTTATCTTCTCTTATCCACTATCCCTTATCTTCTTTTATCCACCATCTCTTATCTTCTCTTATTCACCCTCTCTTATCTTCACTTATCCACCATCTCTTGTCTTCTCTTATGCACCATCTCTTATCTACCATCTCTTATCTTCTCTTATGCACCAGCTCTTGTCTTCTCTTATGCACCATCTCTTATCTACCATCTCTTATCTTCTCTTATGCACCAGCTCTTGTCTTCTCTTATGCACCATCTCTTATCTTCTCTTATGCACCATCTCTTATCTTCTCTTATCCACCATCTCTTATCACACCATCTCTTATCTTCTCTTATCGCACCATCTCTTATCTTCTTTTATGTTGGCTTAGCGGTTTGGGTGCCGGCTTGGGATCCTAGGATCCTGGGTTCGAATCCCGATCGATCGCTGAATTAACGCCAGGGGGGTTGACTCAGCCTGTCATCCTTCCGAGGTCGGCAAATTGAGTACCAGCTTGCTGGGATGAATGATCACGGTGTGCACCCCGATTTAGAATAGGTACACCGTATCCCTGCGCATCGTAAGAGCGTGACCAAGGGTTGGCGTCAGGAAGGGCAGCCGGCCATAAAAAAACGTTGCCTCAAACAGGGAACCATGATTGTCATGGGGCCCACAAGGCACCCCCACTCTAGCGGGGAAAATGGCCTTAAAACGATCATTCATTCTTTCATTCATTCTTATCTTCTTTTATCCACCATCTTTTATCTTCGCTTATCTACCATCCCTTATCTTATCTTATCTACCATCTCTTATCTTCTCTTATTCACCCTCTCTTATTTTCTCTTGTCCACCATCTCTTATCTTCTCTTATCCACCATCTCTTTTCTTCTGTTATCCAAAACCATGATCTTTTATAACCCTGTTAATACAACCCAAATCCAAATTTTTCAAATTTCATTTTTCTTTCCTGAAAGTCCTAGTGGTGTCCATTTGTTTTTTATACCATTTCCCACCCCTCCTCCTTCCACAGATCTACCACTGTCCCTGTTCTCTACTGTTGTTGTGTTCCCTCTCTCTCCCCCTCTTGTCTCCCACTCCCTTTATTATGTTTTATGTGTTTTCTGTTTCTATCTTTGTTTTATGTGTTTCTCTTACACAAGCCTCGGTTTTGTATACAAACAAGACCAGAATCTAACAGCGTAGCCAGGCTTGTAAAATATTATAAACCACAAACACATATGATTACCTTTTGGAACAGTCACTAATGCTGACCATAACATTAAACAAAGAGATTTGAAGGAAAGCCGACATCCGTGGGGTAAGTTTTACATGCAGAACTGAGCGAAGATCTACTGTACTCTATATAACCCACAAGGGTTGGGTAAATAACATGATCCTTCCTGATGGGCCTGTGAGTACTGGCTTGTTGGAAGATCCGTAACGTCTATGCTTTCGATATTTGATAATCATTTTAACAATCGGTTTGTTTGTGTTTCACAGTGAATGAAAAACGTAAAGGTCGAGCATGCTGATTGTGATATATGACAGGTTCGACGATATGTTTGGCTTGAACGGCACATAAATCAAAATGGCGGTGTGTGGAGAGTCAGCCGCCATACCGCCGTAATGTCATCACCCTGTCATGTGACCAGATCCTCAGCTCTGATTGGTATATGTTTGAGGGGACATACATACTGTTGCGGTTTTGATAAACCACTAAAAAGTAATGGGAACAACCATACAGGTCCCGTAGAATAGTTATTTCATAGCAGACTATTATCTTAGTCCCTTCCCCTTATTTCGGGTTATTATGTCATGCGTTTTTTTTTTTTTTTTTTTTTTTTGTATACAAGATCGAGGCTCGTGAAAGAGCGAACATTAATCACACAGAAAGACAAACCGACACATAAAACATATAACATCGGGAGCGGTAGACAAGATGGGGAGAGAGGGGGAAGGACACAAACACAACATTTGAGAGCAGGGACCGAGAGACATGGAGACATCGAGAGATCTGAGAGAGGGCGAGGGCTTTGGGGGGGGGGGGGGCATGGGAAGGGGGCGGTGGGAGAGGTATAAAACATATTGTTATAGATCGCGGTTAGGTGTTATAGACCGAGCGGTGGTTTAAGACCGCGACCTAACAAAACTCACCCGATTCACCCAGACTTTGGCCGTATCGCGCCGCAGCTGCTCAATGAGGGAAAAGGCAAAAACGACGAAATGCAAAGAGGAAAACGAAGACAAAAAGGTTGGAAATACTACTAAATTTATTTACTATTTACACACATAAGCAAAAAGAAAGCAGTCACGTTTATTTACAAGCACATAAGACGCAGGTGACACAGGGAAAATACTAGCTTATCTAACAGACTTAATTAAATACCCAGGGACAGAACAAACAGAACCGGACTCACACGGGGAATGCCAGGAATGGCAGAAGGTCGATGGCTGGCGGGATAGGGAGGTCCAACGGGTCCTGCAGCACGATCGACTCGTTTAGCAGCCGCCGTTCCTTCGCGGCCCTGCTCAAAACCGCCGTCCAGGCCCCAAGCCGCTGTTGGGTGTTGCTGCTGCTGTGGCCGCCGCTGCTTTCCCAGGATTACAACAGGCTTTGTGCGTTCTGGGATGTCCTCTCCTTGGATGTTCTCTCTGTTCTCTTGATCCAATCACTCCTCACCACCGACAACTCAACCACTGACGACCAAAACCACACAACTCAGCTCTGCCTCTTGGACCCTCTCTCTTCCCAACGGCTTGGGCTCCCTCTTTGTCTGCCGGTCAAAGCTCCTCTCTTTGTCTGCCGGTCAAAGCTCATCTCTCTTGGCCACACCCCTGCCTTGGGTTATATAGGCCCCCGCCCCTCAACCTTTGCGAACCTCCCCGATCGCTCTTCCTCCGCCCTCTCTAGCCAAACCCCTGGCTCCTGGTTGGTCGAGCTGGCTCACTGGCTGGGCTGGCTCGCTCCTCCCCCTCTATGACGAGGTGGAGACACGCCTTTCTTCCCCAACCCTGCCTCGTGGCCAATGGCGGATGAAGGGAAAACCGCCCAAAATGCAGTTGGCAATTGGAAGGGAGGTTTTTGGAATGGGAATGGAAGTTTTGGGAGTGGGAATGAAGGGAATCTATCTCTTTCACTGGTGCAATGGAGTATTTCTATTAATGGGAGACACAGCCTTACCCTAAAACACAGAATAAGAGATAACTATCAACAGGGGTATTCTATTACTTGGCTGACGTGTATGCTTGTGGACTATGGGACGCCCTTTTGATCTTTACACAGCTCCGGAGGCAGGAGGCACAGACCAACAATAACAACAATAATAAAGCACACAATCAAAAAAAATATACAGTCCTCATATCCACAACACTGCACCCTCCTCCTCTTAGGCACGTACCGGGCCTACAACTTTTATTTAGTGTGACACGTAGGTGTAGTTCCCTCTACTTTTAACCTGACCCTGAGTGCGACGGTTTTAAAACATAAATAAATGTGTCCCGCTGCTCCATTGCACCCTGCCTAACAGACTTACGCCCACAGTTAACCGAATTGCGGAATGGTCTTCAAACTATACACTGACGGTGGGGAGCATTATTTACACTGACGCTATTTTTATTTACAAGACTAACCCAGGACCTGTGATCGTTCTTTCTGGGGGGGAGACAGTCTGCTCTGCATCGACGCACCATTAAAGCACCCAAAAATGCACCAATACACACCCAAGCACCAATCGGTGCAGTCACCATTGTTCATGACTAAAAATAAAAACAACAACCCCTAACCCTGCAGGTGTCTCTTGCTCTTCGGCTCCCTCTGCTGGTTATTATTATTTCTTCCAGTTGTTGTCATTCCTTTGCTCTGCTTACTGGCGGCCTATTTGTATTAAAACTTGCACCCAATGTGTCCATTTTATTTTATTTTATTTATGGCCCACAGGGCCGACTAGTGTGGTTCACCTGTGGGGCATCGGTGCCCTGTGGCCAAGGTCCGCCAGCAAGATTTCGGGCCCTCATGGCCGGTCCCAGCAGAGGGGCCATGCCCCAACCCATGGGGTCCATAAGTGGTGCTCGGCCACAGGCATGTGGTCCATAATGTGGTGCATCGATGCAGACAGCTGGTTCTGGGAATTTCGGGCGCACAATGGCCGACCCACGCACGCTCCCCTCGGCGCCCCATAGCGCACAGGTCATGTGGGAGACAAAAGGGGAAAGACAATTGAGCGAGGGGTAAGGTCACAAGGGTACACATCAATAAGGCAATGCAAGGCGAAATGCGTACGGAGAGCGAAATGAGAAAGCTCGTCCCTACCGTACGTCACCCCCCCCTGTCACCTACACTCCCCTTGCCCTTACCCCATATGTACAAAATCTACACATTTACAAATTCGTCACTACTGTCACGTCTTCCCCATATTTCTTCTATTCCAAATTCGTCTCCACAATCCCTCTACTTCAAAATTTGCCATCACCCAATTCATCATCCATCCTCATAAGGAGGGAGAGATGGAATTACAAAGCACAATGTCACACCCACGTCATGATGCGTCTCACAATCCAAACATTTGCACAGTAAAAAATAATCAAAACATGGCATGGTGTGGAGTACCTGTCACCTCAGGTGAGTGGATGCAGATGGTGCGAGATCCTTCTTCCTAACTATCCTTTAAATGACTTTAACACACTTTACACTACCCGGGGTCTTTCCCTGCCAATCCATTGGCCAACTTACACTATGGGTTCTAAAAACCAATTCCCATTGACCAAACTGCGGTGCTTCTCAATTTGGGGTCTCACTCCCCCGATTCATCTCCCGGTGCCCTCGCACAATTTCTGGGCTGTGACGTGTAGCTCTCCCAGCAGGTCTACCCACCTGCACACCTCCACCACTGCAGTTCCCACCCGAGCTTACCCAGCTCCTCACCCTAACCTATCTACTGGGGAAGGCCCCTCCTGGCTCTATCACCCCACTGGTGCCCTCTGGCACTGGGCTACCCGGGTCCGTCCTCCGGATCCTCGGGCCCCATCCACAACTACCGGCTCCCAGAGCCCACCTGCGGCCTCACCTGGCCGACATCCTCACAGTGGTGGAGTGCCCAAACCAACTACACACACTAACAGGCTACACGCCCAGCCATTTCCACAACACTAATGCACCCATCCAAATACCATTCTTTCACCTCGCACCACAGATGCCAATATCCAACCACAATTTACCTATACCCTCTACCTAACACTTACACTACCCGCCCCGGGTATCCGTGATGGGGGTCCACTCTCCCGATTCATCTCCCGGTGCTCTCGCACAATTTCTGGGCTGTGACGTGTAGCTCTCCCAGCAGGTCTACCCACCTGCACACCTCCACCACTGTAGTTGCCACCCGAGCTTACCTAGCTCCTCACCCTAACATATCTAGCTGGGGAAGGCCCCTCCTGGCTCTATCACCCCACTGGTGCCCTCTGGCACTGGGCTACCCGGGTCCGTCCTCCGGATCCTCGGGCCCCATCCACAACTACCGGCTCCCAGAGCCCACCTGCGGCCTCACCTGGCCGACATCCTCACAGTGGTGGAGTGCCCAAACCAACTACACACACTAACAGGCTACACGCCCAGCCATTTCCACAACACTAATGCACCCATCCAAATACCATTATTTCACCTCGCACCACAGATGCCAATATCCAACCACAATTTACCTATACCCTCTACCTAACACTTACTCTACCCGCCCCGGGTATCCGTGATGGGGGTCCACTCTTCCCCCATTCACACCTTCGCACCACCCACTCCACTCCATTGTTTCCACCATACTCACTCCACGACCATCCATTCCAATACTCCATTTATTCCACACTACCATTCTCCATACCTGTTGTTGCACACCTGTGCACTCACACCTGGTGCCACCTGCACCCTCCTCCTCTTCCTGGACCATCTGGTCAACACAATACACAATCACCACTACTCCCTCATACACTGCTCCATACACCTGTTCAGTTGCACACCTGTGCAATCACACCTGTTCAATCACACCTGTTCAATCTCAAACACACGGCATCATCTCATCTAACTACTCCCCTCTGAAACTTGCGCTTCCCAGTCGTCCCTTTAAACTATTGCGCTCCCACGTCATTATAATCCACACTAATCTACCTGCGTCCCCACTACAGGTATCAGTCACTAACTAACCTTAACGTTACCTAATGTCAATCTCTAGATCCCTAACAATATAACCTAACCCACCCGGGCTAGTTTTCACTGCCATACACCCCATAAACTATTGCTCCTTTGCCCCACGTCTGTGAGGGATGGTGGATTTGCCATCCCACCACATCGGGGGTCTCTCACTATAAATTTTGCACACCTAAATCCAACTAATCAAAAATTTTCCATTTACTGCCAATTCTACCCACTATTATAAATTTTGGATCAAAACCACTATCACTATCACCATCATCACAGTCCACTATATCCTAGCCTCGGTGCGTCGTGACATCATTAAACTCGGTTCGTAAAGCCGAGCAATGAATTCGGGTGGTTTGGTCACCTGCAGGTTGAATCCGTCCGGCTTTCGGTTCAAGGGAGGTGGTTTGGTTGGGCCAAGGCTCCACGCACCATCTCGGCGCGGCACCTTGCGGTCCCGGGCCCGATGGCTCAATCTCCCCCGGTCGGAACCCCGTCCCCACGAGGGGGCACCGTTCCGCTTCCTCCCACTCGCCCTCGAACCGGACCGGTCGCCTCGCCCGACAAAGCCCGGACTCGACCGTGCGGGGCGGGGCCAAGCCCGAATCGGCAACGACGCTTCGAAGAGAAGCGACGCAGCTTCGATCCGCGCCGGGCCTCGCATCCAACAAAGGGCTCCTCGCACCGAGGGCTCGCATCGGCTATCCGTCGCCCTAAACGCTAACCCGGTTACCGTCGATGCTTCACCGGCATGCTCACACGCATACGCTACCCCTTTCACCCTCACAAAACCCGGCGTTCCAACGCCGTCCGTACATTCCACCAACGTACTCCCTGTTACACACCACACCTCTCGCGCACATTCGCTGTTCGCACACTCCCTTAACACACCTCGCGCACCGTCTTGCGCACTCTCCCTCGGTACGTACTCCGTAACACTCACCATGGGCGTGCACTCTGGCATCCACCCACTAACGCGCTCAGATGGGCTCTCCCACACTCGCGCTACTACCAACTCAGGTGTGCTTCCTCGCACATGTTCCACCACCACCTTACTCTCCGTGTCACACTCCGTACACCCCGACGTGCATTCTCGCTCGCACTCGGTTTCACACTCGCGCTCCGATGTGCCCTCTCGCACCTGCGCCATCACCAACTCACTATTCGTGTCACACTCCGTACATCCCGACGTGCATTCTCGCTCGCACTCGGTATCACACTCGCGCTTCGTAACACGCTCACCCCTTGACGCACACTTTTTTTCCACACGCGTGCCATTTCCACTCACACGGGACCCTTCACCAACGCCCGGATGCTTCCTCGATCCCAAGCGCGCGACAATTCTTTTGTCGCTAAACATCCTCCTGCAAAATCTCCCCGCACGATGCACAACAGCACGACTCACCTGGCGGGTTCTTCTTCCTCCCTGCACCAAAACCTGCAAACTTCCATTCGGGTTAAGCACAGCATCGTGATGTGAGCAGGGACTTTGCACATTTTCCATTTCTCCCTGCAATTCCCGGGCTACCTCCGTCATCTCTTCAATTTTAATTCCCAGCACTGCTTTTTCTTTATTCACCTCGACGACCGTTGGCTTTAATAAAATTCCCTCCTCTACCTCAGCGGTCGCCGGCTTTTCCAAACCCCGTGTCGCGATTTCTACCCCCGTCATTGTACCCGCGCTTTCCTCCGCTTCGCTCAACCAGCGCTTTTCGACCCGCGTTACCTCTTCGTGCACCCCTGGGACCCTTTCGCCCACTATGCGATCCATGGTCTCCCCACATTTTTGCATGCGGTCACCCATTCCGTTTATTGTTGCTTCAATTTGCTCACTCCGAGCATCCATTTTTGCTTCTAGCCCCCTATATGCCATTAGTATGGTTGCATTAATCTGCGCCATGAGGTCCCGCACATCAATTCCCGCTATTTGCGCAGCGGGCGCGGCTACCCCGCGCTCGTGCGAGCCGCCCCTTTGTGCGTCTGATACCACGTGCGCGAGAGCGCCATTTTGCGCGCCTGAAACCTCCTCAACCACCTCCTCCATATACATTTCCCCGAGGTCCTGGGTCGATTCTACCCCGTCTATCTCTCCCACCGGCATCCCGTCGCCTTGACCAGCCATGGCGCGATTTCAAAATTCGGGCTTTTCTTTTAAAACACAATTTTTTTATTTTTTTTTAGCAGCTCGTAATTTTGAGCGCGTTAAGCGCGCTTCGGGACCGAATCTCACTCCTCGACACCAATTGTTATAGATCGCGGTTAGGTGTTATAGACCGAGCGGTGGTTTAAGACCGCGACCTAACAAAACTCACCCGATTCACCCAGACTTTGGCCGTATCGCGCCGCAGCTGCTCAATGAGGGAAAAGGCAAAAACGACGAAATGCAAAGAGGAAAACGAAGACAAAAAGGTTGGAAATACTACTAAATTTATTTACTATTTACTATTTACACACATAAGCAAAAAGAAAGCAGTGACGTTTATTTACAAGCACATAAGACGCAGGTGACACAGGGAAAATACTAGCTTATCTAACAGACTTAATTAAATACCCAGGGACAGAACAAACAGAACCGGACTCACACGGGGAATGCCAGGAATGGCAGAAGGTCGATGGCTGGCGGGATAGGGAGGTCCAACGGGTCCTGCAGCACGATCGACTCGTTTAGCAGCCGCCGTTCCTTCGCGGCCCTGCTCAAAACCGCCGTCCAGGCCCCAAGCGGCTGTTGGGTGTTGCTGCTGCTGTGGCCGCCGCTGCTTTCCCAGGATTACAACAGGCTTTGTGCGTTCTGGGATGTCCTCTCCTTGGATGTTCTCTCTGTTCTCTTGATCCAATCACTCCTCACCACCGACAACTCAACCACTGACGACCAAAACCACACAACTCAGCTCTGCCTCTTGGACCCTCTCTCTTCCCAACGGCTTGGGCTCCCTCTTTGTCTGCCGGTCAAAGCTCCTCTCTTTGTCTGCCTGTCAAAGCTCATCTCTCTTGGCCACACCCCTGCCTTGGGTTATATAGGCCCCCGCCCCTCAACCTTTGCGAACCTCCCCGATCGCTCTTCCTCCGCCCTCTCTAGCCAAACCCCTGGCTCCTGGTTGGTCGAGCTGGCTCACTGGCTGGGCTGGCTCGCTCCTCCCCCTCTATGACGAGGTGGAGACACGCCTTTCTTCCCCAACCCTGCCTCGTGGCCAATGGCGGATGAAGGGAAAACCGCCCAAAATGCAGTTGGCAATTGGAAGGGAGGTTTTTGGAATGGGAATGGAAGTTTTGGGAGTGGGAATGAAGGGAATCTATCTCTTTCACTGGTGCAATGGAGTATTTCTATTAATGCGAGACACAGCCTTACCCTAAAACACAGAATAAGAGATAACTATCAACAGGGGTATTCTATTACTTGACTGACGTGTATGCTTGTGGACTATGGGACGCCCTTTTGATCTTTACACAGCTCCGGAGGCAGGAGGCACAGACCAACAATAACAACAATAATAAAGCACACAATCAAAAAAAATATACAGTCCTCATATCCACAACAATATGGACACTGCCAGGACTTCCAGGAAAGAAGTTGGAATTTCAAACAAGGTGGATCTGGGGTGAATTAGCGGGGGTAGAAAAGATCAAGGTTTTGGATGGGGGAAGATAAGAGATGGTGGTGAACAGCTGTTTTAAAGACCTGGAGGGAGGAGTGGGATTGAAGGGAGTGTGGGAGTTTGTTCCAGAGGCGGGAGAAAAGAGGAATGAAGGAGTGAAGGTGAGCAGAGAGTCGAGATTTTGGCAGTTTAACCATCAGAGGCTTGCTGGCAGATCTTGTGCGACCTGTAGGAATATTTGGGGGACAGAGCACAGAGAGAGCTGGGGGAGCAAGGCCGGAGAGGAGTCGGTAGAAGACAGAAAGACCACCTACCTGCCTGCGGTGAGTGAGTGAAAGGCCCTCAGAGATAGCTTCATCGCGGGAGATTCCAATGATTCTGAAAGCTTTGGTTTCAACAGCGTGAAGCCGAGCTAGGTGTGAGGCAGGAGCACCAGCCCATAGGGGAGAACAGTATTCCATTGAGCTGCGGATGAAAGCCTTGTATGTGGTGAGGAGCTCAGGTGTGCCTAGGAAGGACTTCGCACGACGGAGGATGCCCAGTCGGCGACTGGCTTTGCAGGCCAGCTTGGAAATGTGGTTTTCCCAAGAAAGATCATGGCAGATAGTGAGACCCAAAAGCTTGAGCGACAGAACTTCTTGGAGAGGATTGTTGAGAAAGTAGATGGGAGGGTTGTCCAGTCGATCTTTTCGGAGAGACATAGTAAGAGTGTGAGATTTGTCAGGATGCGTTGGGGAAAATCTGGGTGAAAGGGGTGAAGTTATGGGCTCCACCAATCAGGAGCCAGGAGACCTCCAAGATTTCCCCCCTCCCCCTTTGAGGGTGAAAAAAAGGGATTTTAAAAGAGATTGAATCTCTCTCTTTGGTGTGGCTGGCATAGCAGGCGGTCACGGTTTTTGCATGCTCTTGGCCCTGGCCCTTGGTCACAGTCGGTTGCAGTTGTGCTGGCTCTTGGACATTGTGGACACTTTGCTCTCTGCCCGATCTCCCTCGCCCCACTGAGTACGTGGACATTTAGTGCTCTTTGCCAGTTTTCTTCTCGCAGGCCTCTACACCGGCATTGCTGCACTCTGGACCTGCCTCTTTGTCGGCTCTCGGCCTGTCAGACTCTGCTGGATTCGCTGGGCCATGTAAATTTCCATCTGAGGACAAAGGAAACCGCCGGAGGGTACATGCGGTACGTTCTCCGATTGGCGTCATAGTTGCTGATTCGCAACCTGCTAAGCACGAAGTTATTCATGCGTGGCAGCCGCAGGTCCTGTAAGTTCGGGAAGGAACGGAGGTTATAACCCCCTCGTAGTAAACCCTAACCCTGGGCCGTAACACATTCGGTGTTCAGGAGCCGGATTCCTCCGAGCACCGTAACAAATTGAAGCCAGGAGTGAGATTACCCTCCAGATACCATAACAATACATACATACATACATACATACATACATACATACATACATATAGGCGGCTTTGCCCTATGGCCTACTCAGTTAAAAAAAAAAAAAAGGTGAAGGTGATCTGGAAGAGTGAACTAATTTCCAAATGGATTCTCCTCAAAACCTTTAGAACTCATTAATTCTGATTAAAGATTCAAACGATGCATCGTTTGCCGGTCCGGTATGAAGAGGACGCAGGCGTCACATGCTCGCCGCTTCTTCGACCGGGCCACTGTCAGTTGCTTTCTTTTTTGGTGGTCGTGCGGATTTTTTGGCCATTGAGTCTGCCCTCTGCATAGCCCCGGCTCTGCTCCCTGCTTCGCCTGCCCGGCTCCTTCGCCTGCTCGCTGTTTCCTCGGGCGCGCTCTCGTGGGTTGTGACCATCGCAGCGGTTTGGTGGCGGTTTCCCGCCGTGATCTAGATTTGTAGCGGCGGCGGTCGATTTCCGCTGCATTTGCCGCTTTGCCGTGATCAACCTTGGCCTCGTGATCGTC
Source organism: Myxine glutinosa (assembly GCF_964187855.1). Classification (NCBI taxonomy): domain Eukaryota; kingdom Metazoa; phylum Chordata; class Myxini; order Myxiniformes; family Myxinidae; genus Myxine; species Myxine glutinosa. The sequence continues at coordinate 91,568,681 of NC_136261.1, forward strand.
TCTTTGCTCCTGCCTGCCCTCTGCTTGGTCCCGGCTCTGCTCCTGGCTTCACCTACCTGGCTCCTTCGTTTCCTCGGGCCCGCTGTCGTGGGTTGGGACCATTGTTTCACCTCCTCAACCTTGGCCTCGTCTCGTCTCTCTGCTCCTGCCTGGCATGGCTCTGCGGTACTCCGCCGCAAGGCTCCTTCTGCTCAATACCCGCTCCACCCCATCATGCATCTCTGCCATCAAATCAAATGGACTCCTCCGACGACCCAGGTACATTCACCGTGGCTCCGGTCGTAAGTTTGTTTATTTGCAATCAGGTCACTCCATCCCCGTCCTCTGGTCGGCTCAGCGCACTCTCACTCTTCGTCCCAGCACACCTGGTCACAGCAACGCACACGATCGCACCTCCTGCCTACGAACCCTGGCTAAATCACCTGAATTCATCCCTGCTGTTCAAAACAACATCAAACTCACCCTGTTCAACACCCGGTCCCTCAACAACAAATACCTCATCCTGAACGAATACATCCTGGATAACAAACTGGACTTTCTCTGTCTCACCGAAACCTGGCAACAACCTCTGGCCTACTACACACTTAACCTCACCACACCCAATGGATATTCCTACGTCAATAAACCACGCTCGGAGGGCCGAGGTGGTGGAATTGCCGTTATCCACCGTCAAGACATCAAGACCAACCTCATCTCCATCTCATCTGCTCCATCATTTGAACACCTGGCTTTTAAACTCTCTGGTCGCACGCAGTCAGTCATGGCTGTCGTCTACCGCCCTCCCAAACCACACCCATCATTCCTGTCTGACTTCTCCTACTTTCTGACCCAGCTATGTTCCCTCTCCCCCTCAATCCTCCTCCTTGGTGATTTCAATATCCACATGGACTCCACTGACTCCACAATAACCACTGACTTCACTGATTTACTCACCTGCTTTAACCTCACTCAACATGCCGACTTTCCTACCCATATCCGTGGTCACATTTTGGACCTTGTCTGCTCCACTGGATTAAATTTGCACCATCTCTCTGGCTCCGACCTCACCCTCTCTGACCACTTAGCCATCACTCTGACCATCAACATCCCCGCCCCAACACCAAGGCATTATCGCACTATCAACTTCCGTAAGCTAAACGCTCTTTCACCTACCTCATTCTCATCCACCCTCTCTGAAAAAATGTCCACTTCTCCCTTCATTGACCTCCACACCCCTTCCGACCTCACTGACTACTACAACCACACTCTCTCCTCCTGCCTTGACCAGCTTGCGCCTGTAAAAACCAAAACAGTTTCTTTCACCCATTCTGCTCCCTGGTTTACCCCTGAACTCCGCCTGATGAAAACTCGTGCTCGCCAACTTGAAAGACTCCGCAATAAAACCGGTCTCACAGTTCACTCCCAAGCCTACAAGGACCACCTACAACACTACAAAGATGCCCTCTCCCGCTCCGCCTACTACTCTCAAATTATCCACTCTGGCTCCGGAAACCCAAAAGCACTCTTCTCGACAATAAACAAACTCCTCCGCCCCCTGAACACCACCACCCAGTCATTCACAGTAGACAACTGCATCTCCTTCCTCTCTTTCTTCCAACGCAAAATTGACAACATCTACAACAGCTTGACCACCGCCGCACCCGCTCCCCCTCCAACCACCTGCCCCCCCTTGTCCTGCCATCCCCTGTCTCGGTTCTCCCCAATCTCCCCTACTGACCTCTCTGAACTCCTCATAGGAATGAAAACTGCCACCTGCACTCTTGACCCCATCCCCTCCAGCTTTGTCAAAGCCTCCCTCCCTGCTCTCTCTCCACTTATCATTGCAACAATAAACTCCTCCCTGTCTACAGGCATCGTCCCACCTTCCCTCAAAATTGCTGCTGTTACCCCCATTCTAAAAAAACCTGGTCTAAACCCTGACACCCTAAACAACTTCAGACCCATCTCCAACCTACCCTTTCTGTCAAAAGTTTTGGAACGTGCTGTAGCCACTCAACTCAAACATCATCTCTCTGCCAATAACCTGTATGAAACATTCCAATCCGGATTCCGCTCCAACCACAGTACTGAAACTGCTCTCCTCAAAATCACCAACGACCTTCTCCTCTCCTCTGACGCTGGCAACCTCAACATTCTCGTCCTCCTCGACCTCAGCACTGCCTTTGACACCATCGATCACACTATCCTCCTCACCCGACTTGAATCCACCTTTAACGTTACCGGCACTGCCCTCTCTTGGATTAAATCATACCTCTCTGACAGATGCCAGTTCATCTCCATCAATAACTGCAAATCCCCCACTGCTCCCCTCCCCCAAGGTGTCCCCCAAGGTTCAGTTCTTGGCCCCCTCCTCTTCATCCTTTACCTGTCCCCCCTCGGTCACTTAATCCGCCGTCATGGTCTCCAATTCCACTGCTTCGCCGATGACATCCAGCTTTTCATCTCCACCAAGTCCGTCTCCACCGACACCCACTCTATCCTGACAAACTGCATCACTGAAATAAAATCCTGGCTTCAAATCAACTTCCTCAAGCTTAACTGTGATAAATCTGAAATAATCATCATTGGCCCAAAAACGCTCACAAAATCCACCCATAACTTTGCCCTCAACATCGACGGTATCCCAGTATCCACCTCCCCTCACATCCGGAATCTTGGCGTCATCTTTGACCAAACCCTTTCCTTCGACAAATACACTAAACAGATCACAAAGTCAGCCTTCTTTCACCTGAAAAACATTGCCCGTCTCCGCTCATCCCTCTCCTCCACGGCTGCAGAAACCCTCATCCACGCCTTCATCACCTCCCGTCTGGACTACTGCAATAGCCTCCTCTATGGTTCACCCTCAAAAATCACCAATAAACTCCAATACATTCAGAACTCCGCTGCCCGTCTACTCACCCATTCCCGGACCCGTGACCACATCACCCCCGTCCTTTACAAGCTTCACTGGCTCCCCATCCCCCAGAGAATCCAGTACAAAATCCTCCTCTTGACATACAAAGCCCTCCATAACCTGGCCCCATCCTACCTGGCTGACCTCCTCTCCAGACACACTCCCACCCGCAACCTCCGCTCTGCTGGTACAAACCTCCTGACCCCCTCCATCCGGACCAAATTCAGATCCTGGGGGGACAGGGCCTTCTCCATCGCTGCTCCCACCCTCTGGAACTCACTACCTCACACCATCAGAGACTCCTCCTCACTCACCACATTCAAAACATCACTAAAGACCCACCTGTTCAACACTGCATTCAACATTCAACCCACAGCATTTAACCCCTGACTATCTCTTCTCCTTCTCCCTCCTTTTGCTTTAAATATTTCCCTATTGATTCTTGTCTTTTTGCTATTGTTGTTTTCATGTATTGTTATGCATTATGTTTTCCACTCTGTCAAAGCGCCTTTGGGCTTCTGGAAAAGCGCTATACAAAATAAATGAATTATTATTATTATTATTATCCACACAAGAATCCAGCAGTACTTCCCTGCCTAACGCCCACCAATTCCGGCAGATGAGATGCCAGGTTAACGAACATCCAAGGGACGGCACACTTTTATTTTCTTCTTTTTTTTTGTATACAGAATCGAGACTCGTGAAAGAGTTAACATTTATCACACAAGCAAATCAAGCAGACAAACAAAGTATATAAAAAGGGGAGCGGTAGACAAGATGGGGAGAGAAGGGGAAGCACACAAACACATCATTTGAGAGCAGGGACATCGGGAGATGTGTGGGAGGGAGAGGGCTTAGGGGTTGGGGGGGGGGGCGTGGGAAGGGGAGGGGGGGGGGGGAGAAGTATAAAACACAAAGGCACCAAGGACTTCCAGGAAAGAAGTAGATTTGGTGAGCAAGTCGAAAGCAACCTTTTAAAGAAGAAGAAGAAAAAGGTGTTATAATATACGACAGAATACAGTACTTTAGGGGAAAGTTTAAACATTTTAAAATTTAACAGTGAAAACTATCTGGGGAAATAAGGGTGAAACACGTTGTCGAAGAACGAATAAACGAATAAGAATAACGAATAAGAACAGAGAAGGAAATGTTTTTTTGGTTGTTTTTTTTTTTTAGTTGAGATTATATACAAGGAAGTATGGGGTGAAAAGACTGGGAAAAACTGAGAGAACGAAAGTAATTGGAGCACAATCGACGGACCGATGAGAGAAAAACAAAGCCTCAAGGTAGGACACGGTACAAGGCCTCAAAAGACGTGACACGAATTAACCGACGATTTTCTATACAGGTATGAAAGATTAACACTGAGAATCTTCCTAGGGACACACTATCGGTACACACACCGAAAGATAAATACAGTTTTGACAAAAGCACAATTGTGAACAATTACTTAACTTCGAAAGCGTGAGTGCGTGGACAGCTTTGAAAAGACATGACCTCGCCGACAAAGATCTCGTGAGATCAGATCGCACAATATCTGCCTGCAACCCTCTTATGGTTAAACTGCCAAAAATCAAGACTCTCTGCTCACCTTCACTCCTTCATTCCTCTTTTCTCCCACCTCTGGAACAAACTCCCTCACTCTCTTCAATCCCACTCCTCCCTCCAGGTCTCACATTGATGAATTACCCTATTTAATTGCACCACCCCAAAACCTCTTTCCTCCCTCCCCCAATCCCCAAATCACCTTCCCATTTTCCCATTCCTACATATGAATATTTCATGTTTCAAATTTTCCTCTGAGTGCCCCAAACTAATCAAGATGGAAATTAGTTCTGCCAGGCGGGCAGACATTCAGAAGCGAGGTACGGCTAGGTAGATTGAATGTGGGATCAATTGGGGGAGGGGGGGGGTTGGAGGGAGAGGGGCGAGGTGGTGGAGATGGTGGAGATGATGCAGAGAAGGAGGTTGGAAGTGTTTTGTGTGCAGGAGAGCAGATGGAAAGGGGACAGGGCTAGGAAGTTCACAGGAGGATACAAGCTGTTGCACACGGGTGGGGATGACATGAGTAATGGCGTAGGAATAATAGTTTCGGAAGAGATCAGCAAGCAGGTGGTCAGAGTGGAAAGATGGGATGGACAGACATTTATGGCATGGGAGGTGGTTTAGATGCAAATGGTGTCTGTTGTGTCGGTATATGGGCCACAAACGGGAATTTATAGGACGGAGAAGCAGGAATTCAGGGATGCACTGGAGAGGATGATGGGAATGGTTAAGATGGAGGTGATGCTGTGCATTGTGGGGGAGTTTAACGTGCATGTCGGAGTATCGGAGCCAGGTGAAGAGGAATGTGTTGGTAAATTTGGATGGGGAAAAGGAATAGAGAGGGTCAAGAGCTGGTGGCACTAATGTCAAGGAATTTGATGGCCATAGCTGGTTCATTCTGTCAAAAGTGGGAAAGCCACAACATTGGTCATTATCTACAGGAGTGGACAGCACAGAACAGATCTGGATTTGGTGGTGGTAAGGAAGCGACAGTTGTGGGGGGTGAAAGACTGCAAGGTCATTGTGTAATGGCAGACAAAGATTTTAATGAGGTTGAAAGGGAAGGTTCTGATGTGGTGTGTAACACCGGCCTACCTTTAGGGTCTGGAGACGGTGGCACTGACCGAAAGACAACAACAGAGGCTGCAGGTTTGCAAAAACTTTTGAGTCAAGAGGATTGCGGGAGTGAAGAGGGTGGATAGAAGGAGAATGTATGAACTGAGGGAGGAGATTGGTGTGTAGATGATCTTGACGGGGACATGTGTTACGTGGTCCTCCCGGTGACTACCTGGTCTCGGTGACCCCCGGACCGTGAGAGGAACTCCGCCAGAAAGATCTATGATTTATACGCTTTCGTAACGCAATCAATATGAAAGACACAACAATTCAAGTCAATAAGAAACCCCACACCAAGGATCCGGGTTAATCAATAATATTGTTGCGGATATGGGATTTGCATCCATCCATATCCGCTTGTAAATATTCCCCTATTTCCTCAATACTTCCCAACTATCCCCAATCCCCCATTCCCTAGTCCCATTTTCTGTAAACAACACTCTGTAGACCCGACCTCCCCCTATTTCCCCCATTAAATGTCGTGCCCAGGTTCACCGCATCTCATGTAAGACAACTATAGGACATCTTGCTAGTTATTCTTAGTCTATGTCAGTTAAGGACTCATTTCCATTAATTCTGACCCTTCGTTGCTCCAGAATGTGATTGTATGGCACCGTTAGGAAGTTTAGGACCTCCCAATACCTCCCCGCAGCTCTTCCTCACAGTTCAACAACAACAACAACAACGACAACGAGCGCAGGGAGTTCGCGTCCTCACTCCGGCTTGGTTGGTAGGGGGTGTTGGGAGGGCACCAGGCCTTCCCAACGAGCCGCCATCGAACATGTGCTCGACGGGGTTACCAAATAGGGGCTCCCTGTCAGCTCCTCGTCAAGGGTGGAGCCCGGTAACCCCCGCACCCAATGGAAGCGGCGGACCGGCCCCAGTGGGGCGGAGCCAACCAGCCGAGGGCGTGTCACTCCCCGCTGAGCATGCGCAGGGAGAGGGAGGTGACGTCAGATGCGCGCTGAGCTTGGAGAAAGAAAGACGTCCCCTGCGAGCGCTGTGACACCTCCCCGCATCTTCTGGACCATGCTTTATCCTGTCCCCGAGCCAAGGTGCACCTTGTGCTATCGACCTACCTGTCCCTTCCTGCCATCAATCCCTGTGTAAGTCAGCCTTGTTCCGTTTGTCTGTGGTCTGTCTGGGATAAGATAAGACGGTAATTAAGTGCCCATCTCTTCTGTGTCTTTACCTCACTGCCTTGTAATCTACCCCTTTTCTCCACCACTGTAATTATACCCTCCTCCGGAGGTCTTGAGAACTGTACCCCTTGCGTCGTTTCCTCTTTCCCAGTCGTCGTGTCCTTTCTATCATTGATTTGGCATAGCGCGATTTGGCCAACGTCTGGGTGAATCAGGTGAGTTGGGGAAGAATCGGGGGAACTGTTAGGTCGCGGCAATACCACCGCTCGGTAAATAACATCTTTAACCGCGTCCGTAACAATTGGTGTCAGGAGTGGGATTCGAACCTGGGACTAAATTTATTTAGCCCAAATTTTGGACACCAATTGTGTTATTACAGTAACAATTGGTGTCTGGGAGTGAGATACGGACCCAAAGCGCGCTTAACGCGCTCAAAATTACAAGTCACCGAAATTTGATTTTGTTTTACAAAAAAACCCGAATTTTGAAAGTCGCGCTATGGGAGATCAAGACGGCTGGGTTCCGGTAGAGGAGAGTGAGGCAGGGTCGATCCAGGACCAAATTGAGGGACATGAGGAGAGCGAAGCAGTGAGGGCAGCAGGTTCGCAAAATGGTGTCCTCGCGCACGTGGTTGAAGAGGCACAAAATGGCGCTCTCGCGCACGTGGTTACAGCGGCACCAAATTTTGCCGCGCCCGTGACCGTAGCAGCGGGCTTTGATGTGGGGGACTTCATGGCGCAATTCGCCGAGATGCTGAGAATAAACGGGGAGAAATTGAGTAATAAAATGGAGGCCCTTATGGAGAAGAATAGTGAGCAATTGGGAGCAATGAGGGACGAATTGGAGGGCCAAATGGGAGCGATAACGAACAGAATGAGGGCCGATATGGAGCGAATCGACAAGATTGGGGACAGAATGGGTGACCGCATGCAAAAATGTGGGGAGACCATGGATCGCATGGTGGGCGAAAGGGTCCCAGGGGTGCACGAGGAGGTAACGCGGGTCGAGAAGCGCCGGTTGAACGAAGTTGAGAAAAGCACGGGTACAATGACGGGGGTAGAAACCGCGACACGGGGTTTGGAAAAGCCGGCGACCGATGAGGTAGAGGGAATTTTATTAAAGCCAGAGGTCGTCGAGGTGAGTAAAGAAAAAGCGGAAGTGGGCATTGAAATTGAAGAGATGACGGAGGTAGCCCGCGAATTGCAGGGAGAAATGGAAAATGTACAAAGTCCCTGCTCAAATCATGATGATGTACTCGCTAATCCAAATGGAAGTTTGCAGGTTTTGGTGCAGGGAGGAAGAAGAACCCCGAAGGTGAGACGTGCTGTATATTGTGCGGGTAGATTTTGCAGGAGGATGTTTGGCGACAAAAGAATTGTCGCGCGATTGGGATCGATATGGCACCCGGGCGTTGGTAAAGGGTCCCGTGTGAGTGGAAATGGCACGCGTGTGAGGAAAAAGTGTGCGTCAGCGAGTGGGTGTGTTATAAAGTGTGGGAGTGAAACCGAGTGCGAGCGAGAATGCACGTCGGGGTGTACGGAGTGTGACACAAGTAGTGAGTTGGTGGTGGAGCGGGTGCGAGAATGCACGCTTGGAATGGTCGAGGGTGTGCGAGGAAGCACACCTGAGTTGGTCATGGCGCGAGTGTGGGAGAGCCCATCTGAGCGCGTTAGTGGGTGGATGCCAAAGTGCACGCCCATGGTGAGTGTTACGGAGGACGTAACGGAGGAGAGGTGTGGACCGAGGTGTGCGCAAGAGTGTGCGCGAGAGGTGTGGTGTGTAACAGGGAGAGCGTTGGTGGATTGTATGGACGGCGTTGGAATGCCGGGTTTTGTGAGGGTGAAAGGGGTAGCGTATGCGTGTGAGCATGCCGGTGAAGCATCGACGGTAACCGGGTTAGCGGTTAGAGCGACGGATAGCCGATGCGAGCACTCGGTGCGAGGAGCCCTTTGTTGGATGCGAGGCCCGGCGCGGATCGAAGCTGCGTCATTTCTCTTCGAAGCGTCGTTGCCGATTCGGGCTTGGCCCCGCCCCGCACGGTCGAGTCCGGGCCTTGTCGGGCCAGGCGACCGGTCCGGTTCAAGGGCGAGTGGGAGGAAGCGGAACGGTGCCCCCTGGCGGGGACGGGGTTCCGACCGGGGGAGATTGAGCCATCGGGCCCGGGACCGCAAGGTGCCGCGCCGAGATGGTGCGTGGAACCTCGGCTCAACCAAACCACCTCCCTTGAACCGAAAGCCGGACGGATTCAACCTGCAGGCGACCAAACCACCCGAATTCATTGCTCGGCTTTACGAACCGAGTTTAATGATGTCATGACGCACCGAGGCTAGGATATAGCGGACTGTGATGATGATGGTAGTGATTTGATACGAAATTTATAATAGTGGGTAGAATTGGCAGTAAATGGAAAATTTTTGAATTGGTTGGAATTTGGACGAGCAAAATTGATAGTGGGACCTCCCCGATGTGGTGGGATGGGCAATCCACCATCCCTCACGGCAAGGGGGGGCAAAGGAGCACTAGATTATGGGGTGTATGGCAGTGAAAACTAGCCCGGGTGGGTTAGGATATTGTGTGTAGGGCCCTAGAAGATGACATTAGGCAACGTTAAGATTAGTTAGTGACAAGGATACCTGTAGTGGGGACGCAGGTAGATTAGTGTGGATTATAATGACGAGGGAGCGCAATAGTTTAAAGGGAAGACGGAGGAGCCTAAGTTTTAGAAGGGAGTAGACAGAGCAGATGATGCAGTATGAATGGAAGTTCTGGTGAGCAGCTTCAAATGAGGCATCGGTGAGGCAATGCTCCGAGGTGTGTGTGAGTGTACAAGTGATGAATGAGAGAGCATTGCGGATGAGTGTCATGGTGAGTAGTGAGTGTTGTGGATCAGCGCGAATGCGCTTGGGGGAGAGAAGGGTGCAGGCGGCACCAAGTATGAGAGCACAGGTGTGCAAGTACAGGTGTGTGGAATATATGGAGCAGAGAATGAGTGGTGTGGAGAGAGTTGGAGTAAGTGGTACGGAGTGGTGTGCATGGTGCGAAGGTGTGGATGGGGGAAGAGTGGACCCCCATCACGGATACCCGGGGCGGGTAGTGTAAGTGTTAGGTAGAGGGTATAGGTAAATTGTGGTTGGATATTGGCATCTGTGGTGCGGGTGGAAGAATGGTGATTGGATGGGTGCATTAGTGTTGTGGAAATGGCTGGGCGTGTAGCCTGTTAGTGTGTGTAGTTGGTTTGGGCACTCCACCACTGTGAGGATGTCGGCCAGGTGAGGCCGCAGGTGGGCTCTGGGAGCCGGTAGTTGTGGATGGGGCCCGAGGATCCGGAGGACGGACCCGGGTAGCCCAGTGCCAGAGGGCACCGAGGGGTGACAGAGCCAGGAGGGGCCTTCCCCAGTTAGTTAGGTTAGGGTGAGGAGCTAGGTAAGCTCGGGTGGCAACTGCAGTGGTGGAGGTGTGCAGGTGGGTAGACCTGCTGGGAGAGCTACACGTCGCAGCCCAGAAATTGTGCAAGGGCACCGGGAGATGAATCGGGGGAGTGAGACCCCAAATTGAGAAGCACCACAGTTTGGTCAATGGGAATTGGTTTTTAGAACCCATAGTGTAAGTTGGCCAATGGATTGGCAGGGAAAGACCCCGGGTAATGTAAAGTTGTTAAAGTCATTTAGGAAATAGTTAGGATTGATGAACCTGTTGCACCATACGCAGCCACTTACCTGAGGTGATGCTGATGACTCCACACCTGTGTTTTCTTTGTTTTGTGTTGCAGGAAAGGAGAATTGCTGTTTGGATTTGTGAGACGTATCACGACGTGGATGAGACATTGGGGTGATTCCATCTCTCCCTCCTTAGGAGGGACTGATGATGAATTGGTGATGGCAGATTTTGATGTTGAGTTGGAGATGGCAGATTTTGATGAGAGTTGGAAATGGCAAATTTGATTGGTTAGGAGGGAGAGAAGACGAATTTGGTTTATGGGAGGAACGGGGAAGACAGTAGGGACGTTGTTGATGTGTAAAGTAGATGTTTATGGGTAGTGTTGTGTTTTGTGGATACAGTAAGGAGTAAGGGAGGGGCAATGTAGGTTACCTGGTGGGGGGAGGGGGGGGCATACGGTAGGAACGTACCTGTCTCACCTGGTTCCCAAGTGCCCCCAGTGTGCATTACCTTGTATTGCGTGCACTTTTGCGCCCTTACCACCTTACTCACTTGTCTTCTTTTGTCTCCCACCTCCGAGGATCTGGCTTTGGGGCAGAGAGAGAGGAGAGAGAGGTGCTGGCTCCGCAGTTGTGGGCCTGTACTTCCGCTGCTTGCTGCCTGGATCGATACACCATATGGACCGCAATTTTTGTGGCCGCCCACAATGGACCGCAGTTCTTTTGCGGTCAAGCACCACCCGTGGATGGACCTCTGGGTCAACGTGGCACCTATGCCATACAGGTGAACCACTTTTAGTTGGCCCCCCTGACGGCCACAATTCAGAAATGGACGCAGTTGGTGCCTTTCTTTATTTCTAAAGAAGCCAGAAGGCCAAGTGCACTCCATGAAGGCAAGACCAGCGGCAGAACATCGGCCGGCTGCGACACCACCGGTGACCATGGACACTTAATTGTGCATTTTTATGAACACTTTATTGGTGCACCGGATGGTGCTGACTGTGCGTAATGGGGTGGTGCTTTTGGTGCTTGGACGGGGTGCTCTGCACATTATTAAAGGCCGTAGGGCCACAGGGCACTCGTGGGTTGGTGTATCAATGCTGGCATGCGTGCTCTCCCTATGCATAACATCTGCATGTGTTCCTCAAAGAACAGGTCCTGGATCGTAGTGTAAATATCAGTGTTGTATAAATAATGCTCCCTACCGGCTGTATGTTTAGTTTGAGGATGCTTTCCGCGATTCGGTTATCCTGTGGGTGTGTTTCTGTTAGGAGAAGGGTGCAACGTCGCAGGGGGACATATTTACTCATTTGTGAACATCTGTAAAACTGTCGCACTCAGGGTTGAGTTAATAGTAGAGGGAACTACATCTGAGTGCCACACTAAAGTAGGTAAAAATTTCTCGGGTCGGGAAGCCCCGAGGTAGAGAAGGGTGCAATGTTGCGGATATGGGATTTGCATCCATCCATATCCGCTTGTAAATATTCCCCTATTTCCTCAATACTTCCCAACTATCCCCAATCCCCCATTCCCTAGTCCCATTTTCTGTAAACAACACTCTGTAGACCCGACCTCCCCCTATTTCCCCCATTAAATGTCGTGCCCAGGTTCACCGCATCACATGTAAGACAACTATAGGACATCTTGCTAGTTATTCTTAGTCTATGTCAGTTAAGGACTCATTTCCATTAATTCTGACCCTTCGTTGCACCAGAATGTGATTGTATGGCACCGTTAGGAAGTTTAGGACCTCCCAATACCTCCCCGCAGCTCTTCCTCACAGTTCAACAACAACAACAACAACAACAACAACGACAACGAGCGCAGGGAGTGCGCGTCCTCACTCCGGCTTGGTTGGTAGGGGGTGTTGGGAGGGCACCAGGCCTTCCCAACGAGCCGCCATCGAACATGTGCTCGACGGGGTTACCAAATAGGGGCTCCCTGTCAGCTCCTCGTCAAGGGCGGAGCCCGGTAACCCCCGCACCCAATGGAAGCGGCGGACCGGCCCCAGTGGGGCGGAGCCAACCAGCCGAGGGCGTGTCACTCCCCGCTGAGCATGCGCAGGGAGAGGGAGGTGACGTCAGATGCGCGCTGAGCTTGGAGAAAGAAAGACGTCCCCTGCGAGTGCTGTGACACCTCCCCGCATCTTCTGGACCGTGCTTTATCCTGTCCCCGAGCCAAGGTGCACCTTGTGCTATCGACCTACCTGTCCCTTCCTGCCATCAATCCCTGTGTAAGTCAGCCTTGTTCCGTTTGTCTGTGGTCTGTCTGGGATAAGATAAGACGGTAATTAAGTGCCCATCTCTTCTGTGTCTTTACCTCACTGCCTTGTAATCTACCCCTTTTCTCCACCACTGTAATTATACCCTCCTCCGGAGGTCTTGAGAACTGTACCCCTTGCGTCGTTTCCTCTTTCCCAGTCGTCGTGTCCTTTCTATCATTGATTTGGCATAGCGCGATTTGGCCAACGTCTGGGTGAATCGGGTGAGTTGGGGAAGAATCGGGGGAACTGTTAGGTCGCGGCAATACCACCGCTCGGTAAATAACATCTTTAACCGCGTCCGTACCAATATATTCCCCAATCCATCAACAACCATCAACAATCAATCCCCAATATTACGAAGATGGCCATCTTATATATGTCCCCCCCTTTCCCCACTCACGACCCCTCAATGGTCACTGTCCCTCACAATGTCTCTGGGCCCCTCCAGACCAAGGTGAAGGTCGGCTTCTCCGCACACGGGCGGTTGAACGAACCCCTGGCTGACGTGCTCCACGTGCACGTCGCGTACCAGGGACAGCTGCTGCAGCGCACACCTCCTTGCCAAGCAAAAGGGGGGACAAAACAAAGCGCGGCTTGCAAAGCGCGCGAGGCCCAAAGTGCGACACATACGCGTCCTTGTAGACGTGGAGGCGACTTGTGCCGGACGCTTGGTTCCGTGCACGAACCCACGGCAACTTGACGTGTAATCGGTAATTACCCCGCGCAGGTAACTCCTTTCGCCAGACGGGCTTTCAAACGCAGCGTCCCCCACGCTGCTCAATATCGACACCGCTCACGTCGGAGCTGGGCGAGGAAGAAGAAGATCGCCCCTTCTCCCGGACCTCGTGTCTTTTCTTCTTCCGTTTCCGGTCTCCTTTTCCCCAGAAGGGCTCCTGACCCTTTAATCACAACAACCTTTAATCGAATAAACATTAATAAGCAATGACCTGAATAGTAATTCACATAAATTCACATAAATCCGTAACACTCCCCCCCTTCAAGAAAGAAAGTTTGAACCCAGCGAAAACTTTCTTTGCCGGCCAACTTTGATAAACAAACCAGATAACTCACACCCCCAAATCATCAGTTCCCCCTGGGCACAATTATCACTTAAAAATAAAGCAACCAAATTTCACAAAACCCCTAGATTAATTCACTCTGGACCAAGCGTCAACCACTTCTAGTTTCTCTTGAATGACGGTTAAGAGGTGGTGACCAAAGCCCCAAAGTTAAACCTCTCGATAGCACTTTTTTGGGAGGCCCAGCTGAGTATTCCCTACATGGACGCCTTGAGGAATGTGGAGTTCACGGTTAGTCCGGGGAGGAAAGTTCATTACATGGACGCCTTTAAGAACGTAGTGTTCACGGTTAGTCCGTGCAGCAAAGTTCACTACCTGGACGCCTTTAAGAACGTGGCGTTCACGGTTAGTCCGTGTAGGAGCCCCGGCTCGGCGGCTCCACCGTATATAGTGCTTCAACTTCTCCAGACTCCTAACAGTTACGGTGGGACCCCTTGTCCCAGCCGTTACCTGACTGGCGGTCTCCTTCTCGGCCAGTGCTCTGACATTCATTCTTTCGGGAGGTGCCGTAACTCTGGGAGCCTCCATAGTAATATCGGCTGCTGCCAACCCCAAAACTACCACCAAGTTGTCCTCTTCTGTAGACCTCTCGACGCCTACGAAATGCCTTCCTTACTGTTATGGTCCGACCCTCCAAAGCCTTACCATTCCAATTCTTCTCTGCCTCTCTGGCGTCTTTTGTGCTTGCAAACGTGACAAGGCTGAACCCTCTTGACCGTTGCGTTTCCCTGTCTTTTACCACCCGCACTTCCACCAGCGGCCCATATCTGTTGAAGACAGAGGTCAGAACTTCTTCCTCTGTGTTGAAGTTCAGTCCCCCTTTTTTTTTTTCTTTTTTTTTTGTATACAAGATCGAGGCTCGTGAAAGAGCTAACATTTATCACACAAAAAGACAAACCGACACACAAAACACAAAAAACAAGGGGAGCGGCAGACAAGATGGGGAGAGAGGGGGAAGGACACAAAAGAGAGGGGGAAGAGGGGGAAGAACACAAACACAACATTTGAGAGCAGGGACATCGGGAGGACTTGGGGGGAGGTGGGAGAGGATTAAAACATATGAACACTGCAAGGACTCTGGGGTGAATTACCGGGGGTAGAAAAGATCAAGGTTTTCGATGGGGGAAGATAAGAGATCGTGGTGACCAGCTGTTTTAAAGACCTGGAGGGAGGAGTGGGATTGAAGGGAGTGGGGGAGTTTGTTCCAGAGGCGGGATAAAAGGGGAATGAAAGAGTGAAGGTGAGCAGAGAGCCTAGACTTTGGCAGTTTAACCATAAGAGGGTTGCAGGCAGATCTTGTGCGACCTGAAGGAATATTGGGGGGACAGAGCACAGAGAGAGCTGGGAGAGCAAGGCCGGAGAGGAGTCGGTAGAAGACAGCTGGGAACTTTTGTCGACTACAAATAACTTGGAACTTTTGTCGCCATCCCGAGCTGGGGTGGTGTTATTTCCCCTGCAGGGCTCTTTACCCCCCCTCGGGTTACCATAAATTTGCCCCCCGGCCAAATCATTCCCGATAATCACAGATACTCCCTCTACAGGAAGCGTGGCTTGTAAACCGACGGTGACCGGTCCTGACACCAAATCGGATTCCAACTGGATGACATGAAGTGGGGCCCTAACACAGCCACCGATCCCTTGTAACCGAACACTATCACCAGTTGCGGTACTCTTTGACAATGGCAAAATGCCTTCAAGCATTAAGGATTGATGGGCTCCTGTGTCCCTCAATACCCTAACAGGTCTTGGGTTAGTCAAGTCTCCCTCGAGTGAGACAAACCCCTCATAAATAAATGGTTGGTAACTCTTCTGTGGGCGATTTCTTACGCTAGCCATCGCATTCGGAGTTGTAATAGTCGGACTCCGCTCTGGGTTGTCCCTTTTCATGAGGTAACAACTGGACATCAAGTGTCCAGGTTTTTTGCAAAAGGCACAAGTAGGCCCGGAGGAAAAACTCGTGGTCTGCCTCGGGCCCCCCAGGAAATAAGTTTGTCTTGGGCCCGTAGCCCTCTGATTTCGAACAGTTGGGGTATCCGCGTTGTCCCCATAATCCTCTCGAGGGCGCCGCCATGTATTGTCGTTCTCCGCACCGGGTGTTCCATAACTCCCCTGCTGAAGTCTAGGCGAGGAGCTAGGTGTGTGGACCACTATCCGGTGTGTTAAGGCATAATCATCTGCCATGGTGGCTGCGTCCCACAACTTTGGTACTTTCTTTTCCTGCAGGTACACTTTGATGTCCTCCTGGACACACTGTTGAAATTCCTCCACCAACATCAGGTCACGCAATGCTTCGAAGTCGTTCCCGACTCCTTTCGACTCACACCACCGATCAAACATGTTTTCTTTCACTCTGGCAAACTCCACATGGGTCTCACTCTCCCTCTTCCTGGCATTCCTGAATTTTTGCCTGTAAGCTTCAGGAACCAACTCCTAGGCTTTGAGGATGTGCTTCTTCAATACCTCATAATCTGCACATTGGTCCATTGGTAGCGCCGAATAAATCTCTTGAGCTTTACCCACTAGCACACTTTGCACTAGTATGGTCCAGGCCTCCTCCGGCCAGTTTAACTGTCGAGCCACTTTCTCAAAGTGTGGAAAAAATTGAGTGACTTCCTTTTCACTGAAGGGTGGAACCAGCCTCACATGTCTGCCCACCTCCCAGGTGTTC
Organism: Myxine glutinosa; assembly: GCF_964187855.1. Taxonomy (NCBI): domain Eukaryota; kingdom Metazoa; phylum Chordata; class Myxini; order Myxiniformes; family Myxinidae; genus Myxine; species Myxine glutinosa. The sequence continues at coordinate 91,585,046 of NC_136261.1, forward strand.
TGGCTAGGTGTCGACCCCGTCCGCAAGGGTGGTACCTCTCCCCGTTCTCTCATTAAATCCAGCTCCTTGAATTTAATCTCTTGCTGAAGCGCCAGATCACGTTCCTTCAACTCCCTTTCGGCTTTTCTCTCCTCTGCTTCGAGTTCCCTGGCAGCTCTCCTCTCCTCTGCTTTTCTCCCTTCTAACCTTTCCTGGAGTTCTCGTTCCACTCTCCTTTCCTCTGCTTGTTTCTCTTCTCTCCTCTCTTCTGCTTTCCTTTCTTCTTCTGCTAACCTTTCCTGGAGTTCTCGTTCCACTCTCCTTCCCTCTTCTGCTCTTTCCTTTTCTGCTTTCCTTTCCTCTGTTTTCATCCTTTCTAACCTTTCCTGGAGTTCTCGTTCCACTCTCCTTTCCTCTGCTTGTTTCTCTTCTCTCCTCTCTTCTGCTTTCCTTTCCTCTACTGCTCTTTCCTTTTCTGCTTTCCTTTCTTTTTCTTTGATCCGTTCCTGGCTCCGTAATTGCAACTCCAGTTTCCGGAGCTCAACGTCTTCTGGTTCTTCGGGTAGCCACTGCCAGGCTGACTCGTCCCATGTTCCTAATCCCACCATAGATTGTATCACCGTGGTCTGCAACTCTGCCTTCCTCAAATTAGTTCGGACCTCCAAGTTAAAATGTTTGGCCAATTTCAAGAGGTCCGCTTTTAGTAATGCTCGGAACTGTGCCTCACTGGGTGTTACCGCAAAGTTCTGTGCAACAAACGCCATGGTGACTATCGTTAACACCTGTTAACCTTCACCCAAGACTTTAGCACAATTTCTCAAAAATTTACCAATTAATAATTAATTAATAAATTTTAATTACTAAAAATTATTATTTTATTATGTTATACAATTTTAGATCCCGGAATGCAATTGGACGAGCCCCCAATTCTGTTACGTGGTCCTCCCGGTGACTACCTGGTCTCGGTGACCCCCGGACCGTGAGAGGAACTCCGCCAGAAAGATCGATGATTTATACGCTTTCGTAACGCAATCAATATGAAAGACACAACAATTCAAGTCAATAAGAAACCCCACACCAAGGATCCGGGTTAATCAATAATATATTCCCCAATCCATCAACAATCAATCCCCAATATTACGAAGATGGCCATCTTATATATGTCCCCCCCTTCCCCCACTCACGACCCCTCAATGGTCACTGTCCCTCACAATGTCTCTGGGCCCCTCCAGACCAAGGTGAAGGTCGGCTTCTCCGCACACGGGTGGTTGAACGAACCCCTGGCTGACGTGCTCCACGTGCACGTCGCGTACCGGGGACAGCTGCTGCAGCGCACACCTCCTTGCCAAGCAAAGGGGGGGCAAAACAAAGCGCGGCTTGCAAAGCGCGCGAGGCCCAAGGTGCGACCCGTACGCGTCCTTGTAGACGTGGAGGCGACTTGTGCCGGACGCTTGGTTCCGTGCACGAACCCACGGCAACTTGACGTGTAATCGGTAATTACCCCGCGCAGGTAACTCCTTTCGCCAGACGGGCTTTCAAATGCAGCGTCCCCCACGCTGCTCAATATCGACACCGCTCACGTCGGAGCTGGGCGAGGAAGAAGAAGATCGCTGCTTCTCCCGGACCTCGTGTCTTTTCTTCTTCCGTTTCCGGTCTCCTTTTCCCCAGAAGGGCTCCTGACCCTTTAATCACAACAACCTTTAATCGAATAAACATTAATAAGCAATGACCTGAATAGTAATTCACATAAATTCACATAAATCCGTAACACATGGTGAAATGTTGCCAGAGATGGGCTGGACATTTGGTGTGGATAGGGGAAGAAAGAATGGCAAAGAAAGCAGATATGTTGAGGAAATAAGGTAGGAGGAAGCGAGGTAGACCGTGGTTGAGGTGGGAAGATTATGTGAAGAAAGATATCAGTAAAGTGGGGATGGTTGGAGGGTGGAGAGAGTTGGTTGAAGACTGAGGGGAGTGGAGGAGTATCATGGTCAAGGCAGGGTAGGAGCTTAGTACCATTGGACCTCACCCCTTATAAAGGGAAGAGGAGGAGAACAACAACCCCCCACATTTGTGAACATGTACAAAAGTTCCAGTACCTTTTTATGTTCCCATATGCAGGTATTATGTTATTCGGTTGTCCGTCCATGTGTCCGGCGTGATAACTTGTGAATCGTTAAAGGGATTTCTTTTTTTTAACAAAACTTCGGAGAGGTATGAAATACGACAACAAAATAATACAGTATAGCAATATATCCTAACAAAATTATATAGTATCAAAATAATTATTGCCAATATAGTAAAAACAAAAAAGGTGTCAGTTGATGGTAAAAACCAATTAAACTTTTTTTCTGCCCCTTGGACAAGGTCGCAGACGATCAGAAAAAAAAGGCAAAAGAAAAATCAGAGAAAAAAAAAGTTTCATGATTTTTGCTGCAATTGTTTTCATGTGCTACAATTATTTTGTGGCTATATTACCGTATAATGAGCTCAATCGACCGATCATCTGTCCATGTACTTTTGTGTACGTGATATTTCAACAACCATTGAACATTTAGCTTTCATATTGCAAATATCTATCCCTCATGCCATTATCTCAACCTGATTAGATAATGGCTGTGATTGGCTAAATGTTGGTGACATGGAGATGTCATACTGCCCAGCCTGAGCCTTGCCAAGAAACTGCTTCAGCAGCACCAACACTATTTAACAGAGTATGCCACATCAAGCATCAAGGGTATTTTCAAAAAAGGCATTGGCAAAGTAGCCTCCTCGTAAATTTTGGAGCTCGCTGTCCAATTAGCAATGTCTTATTTTGATACATGTGCTGGGAGGAGGTTGCAGTAAAGATGTGGACTAAATGTCCTGTAACGGTGTATGCTTCTGTTGATATTTAGATAATCATTTTCCTCGACTGAATAAATGTCTTATTGACCTGATTTATATTTGGAATTTTTTACCTTTGTGTCCTGCAAAAGACTGACACTGAGTTGTTTGCAGGTGATGTCTATCCTGTGAAAGTGGAATGCACACAAAACAACAACGATTCTTCTGTTTCAGAAGCTTTGAGATATGCTTCTGTAAAGGAAGAGTCAGATGTTCCTTTGACAAATGGCAGTGCTGCCTGTTCTGCAACAGGTGAGTTCCTTAATTCATAGATACATCAATTAGGAGTATAGGATGAAGCTAGATGAACCACAGTTGTTACCAAACCTGTCAGTCAATCAGAACCATACAGGTACGAGTTCCTCCCTGACACTGTCACAACTCCTTTTGTCACAATTCCTCAACCTATCACCACCTAGCCTTTTGTTCTTCTTCTCCTCATCATGCCCTCTCTCCATGCTCTTATGTAATCTGACACACTGTCAACAGCTCTCCCTACCTCCCCCTCTCTTGTACCTGATGTTCCCTATTCTTTAATGGTGTGGACCTCAAACATCTGCGGCATTTGCTCAGACCTGAATGATTTCTCCATACAGGTTGCTTCTAGCAAACCAAACTTGATCTGCTTAACAGAAACCTTCCTCCTTCAAGATGTCTCTGACTCCTTAGTATCTTTCCCTGATTACTCCCTCCTCTGGTATGATAGACCTGAGCCTTGCCCTGGTGGCAGAGTTGCTCTCTATATGAGAACTCTATTCCTCACTCTCCCTGCACGACCACACCCCAGGAGATTCCCCCTCCTCCAAATCCTTGTGGCGTCTGGTCAAATCTGTTTCTGGTGTTTGTTCCCCTTCCATCCCGTCCCTTACCTCAAACAGCCACAGACCTGACGCTGCACGAGAAAAAGCTGATTGCCTCAACTCTTTGCTGCCTCAAAATCTTGTGTCCCAAACCCATCTCTCTCTGAACACACCTTACCCAGTCATACCCAGTTGCTCCTGGACTCTGTATCCTTCTCTCACTACAAGGTGAAGATTCTGTCAAGCCATGACTGTTTCTGCAACTGGACCAGATGGCATCAGCCCACGGGATCTAAAATCCTGCTCTGCCGTGCTGTCATGCGCTCTCTCTGTTCTCTTCACCCTCTCTTTTGCTCAAGATCATCTGCCATCAGCTTGGAAATCAGCCAACATTACCACTTTACACAAAAAGGTGCAAAAACAAATCCTTGCAACTACAGACCAACCAGCCTGCTCCCAATCATCAGCAAGATCATGGAATCCATCATTGCATCTGATATTAAATTCTTCCTCTTCTCCAATGGCTTGATCTCTGATAAATCAATTTGGATCCAGACCAGGCCACTCCACAATGGGCATGCTGCTTCTGCTGTCTCAACAATAGGTGGAGGTCCTCAATGCCAAATACGAAATCAGCGCCGTCTCCCTTGACATATCCCGTGCCTTTGATATGGTTTGGCACCCCGCCCTGCTCACCAAACTCTCTTCTTATGGTATCCATGGAAATCTCCACGCATGGCTTGCGGACGTCCTCCCCTGTCGTCGTCAATATGTGGTCCTCAATGGAATTCTCTCGTCTCCTTTTCCTGTCTAGGCTGAAGTTCCTCAGGGCAGTGTTCTGGGCCCTGTGATTTTTCTGTTCTTCATCAATGATCTCTCTGACTCTCTGGAAAATCCTCTCTATCTCTTTGCTGATGACTTCACTGTCTGCCACTCCATATCTCATCCCTCAGATCGGCAGGCAGAAGCGTCTTCACTCTCTGCATACCTGGACAAAATCACCAACTGGTCAAACAAATTGAACATGTCATTCAATCCTGGAAAAGCTCAGACTCTCACATTGTCTCTCCGAAAAGACGGTCTGGAAAACCCTCTGTCACTCAAGCTTTTGGGTCTCATTATCTGCCATTATCTTTCCTAGGGAAAAACCATTTCCAACTGGCCTCCAAACGCAGTCGCTGACTGGGTATTGTTACGGATTCGTCACTTCCGTTGTGGTGGTTTTCATCCACTGTAAACATTTTTGATTCCATGTACTATTATTGTTGTCGTTTAAGTGAAATAGAGATTACTATTTTCAAAAGGTAAAAAAGTTAATGTTTTAAAAGAAACCGGAACCGGACGAAGACGAAGAGGAAGAAGAGAAAAAAAGAAGGCGGAGCGAGTGAGTCGGACAAGAAGCCGAGCTGCTTCAAGGTCCTGAGCGAACGTTGGCGAACGAGGGTCACGTGTGAACTTTGGGTTTCCTGGGAAAGGGATTCCTGCGACAGAGTTATCGCTGTGACAGATCAACCTGCGTGTCAGGTTTTGCGGTTGATTCCGAAGAGAATCATCGGAGTGCCGTTATGCCACGAGAACGGGTCGTCGGCCATTTTTCTGACGGGAAGAAGGAGACCGCTATTCACGTGACTACAGCGACAAGCCCTCCAACCGTGATTATTATGAAAGTTAGGAAGAGTTTGAAGCACTGAATGCTGCGTAGCAGCCGAGCCAAGATTCTGACATGGATTAACCGTGAACTCCACGTTCCTAAAGGCGTCCATGTAGTGAATACTTATAGGCCTCACCACCCAACCACCAGGAAACCTGGCTCTCAGCTCAGCCTCCTTCAAATAGTGCTATAGATTTGCTTTGCTTTGGATTTTTGATCAACCCCTTAACCTTCATTCAACAAATGAAAAATAAAAATCAGAGATTGATGAGATGGAGTTTGGCTTTGCAGGAGTTCAACTTGGAAATTGAGCATGTAAAGGGCAGGGACAATGTCGTTGCTGATGCTTTGTCCAGAGTGAACTAACTTTGGAAATTTCTGTGGGTTGTTTGGAAGTTTTGTTGCTTTATTTTTGGGAAATATTAATTATTGTTGCTCACATGAATTGATGATTTGGATGTGAGTTTTACTTTTGTTTGTTAAAAGAGTTTTTGCCTGCAAAGAAAATTTTCCCTATGTTCAAACTTTCTTTCTTGAGGGGGGGGGGGGGAAGTGTTACGGATTCGTCACTTCCGTTGTGGTGGTTTTCATCCACTGTAAACATTTTTGATTCCATGTACTATTATTGTTTTCAAAAGGTTTATTGTTTATGAACTGTTTTCAAAGGTGAAAAAGTTAGAGTTAAAAGAAACCGGAAACCAGATCGGGAACCGGACGACGAAGAATAAGAAGAGAAAAAGAAGGCGGAGCGATTGGAGTCGGACAAGAAGCATCGTTGCTTTGCGGTCTGGAGCGAACGTTGACAAGCAAGAGTCACGAGTGAACTTTGGGTTTCCCGGGAAAGGGATTCCTGCGACAGAGTTGTTATCGCTGTGACAGATCAACCTGCGTGTCAGGTTTTGCGGTCGATTCCGAAGAGAATCGTTGGACTGCCGTTATGTCGAGTACGGGCCGTCGGCCATTTTGACTCGTGCGCCTTGCGAGTCGCGCAAGGTTTCTTTGCTTCACTTCAGCCGTTTTCACCGCATTCAGACGTATCTGGTGTGTGTGTGTGCAACGTGGCTTTTGAAGGTTAATTGGCGGTTCGCTGACTGTGAGCCACGGAACGTCCATACCCGAGGGTGTGATTTCCCAGTCGCCTGGAGGGCGCCTTTGGATTTCCCAGTCGCCTGGAGTGCGCCTTTGCACAGCTTTGGCAGCAGGACTGTAACTGCCAACCCAACGGGATTCTGGTCTCGATTGGACATTGATATGACGACTGCTGGAGGGAATCAACTTTGGCTTGAAGCCGGGAATAAGAGACATTGGGAATGTTCTTGGTTCACTCACTTGGAGCACAGTGTTATATGTTAAGAAACTGATGGTACCATCATAGGACACATATTGATTGTACTTTTGACTATGATTATTTTTGTACTGTTATTCTTGTGTCATCTTAATACAATACTTGTTTGTTTGTAACAATTGGTGTGGCTTCACCATTGATCTTTGACATACAGAATAACACATTTTTCTGCCGTGACTCCTCTCGGGGCTCGGAGGTACACCGTGACCAGGGGGTTGGGGAGGAGCACGTAACGTAACAGTATCTCCATCATGAGAAGTCCTTTATTGGTACCACTGAGCCTCTCACCACATACAAAGCTTTCATCCACAGCTTGATGTCGCACTGCTCTCCCCTCTGGGCTGGTGCTTCTGACTCACACCCAGCTCAGCTCCATGCTGAAGAAAACAAAACTTTTAGATTCATTGGTATGTCCCATGATGAAGCTGATCCTTTCACACTCACCACAGGCAGGTTGTTGGTCTTTCTGTCTTCTACCAACTCCTATCCGGCCATGCTCCCCCTGCTCTGTCTGTGCTCTGTCCCCCAAATATTCCTTCATGACAGAGAAGACCTGCCATCAACCCTCTTCTGGTGAAACTGCCTAAATCAAGACTCTCTACTCACCTTCGCTCTTTCATTCCTCTTTTCTCTTGCCTTTGGAACAAACTCCCACACTCTCTTCAATCCCACTCCTCTCTCCAGGTCTTTAATACAGCTGTTCACCACCATCTCTGATCTTCCCCCTTCCAAGACCTTGATCTTTTCTACCCCCGTTAATTCACCCCAGATCTGCCTTTTTCAAAATCCGACTTCTCTCCTGAAAGTCCTAATGGTGTCCATTTCTTTAATGGCCCACTACCACCCACCCATCCCCTCTCCCTTCCACAGATCTCCCGATATCCCTGCTCTTCTGTTACTTGTGTGCTTCCCTCTCCCTCCCTCCCCCCTCTTGTCTCCAGCTCCCTTTGGTATATGTTTTTATGTGTCTCTGTTTATGTTTTTGTATCTTATGTGTTGGCTCTTACATGAGCCTCGGATTTTTATACAATAAAATAAAACATTGTCCACCCTCTTGGAAATTCTGATCATGTCGCCATCGAAGTTCAGGTTTCTTTTTCTTCACCATCAACTGTTGTCCATCGTGTCCATTGGACTGTCTTTCAATATAGCAAGGCTGTCTGGGGTGCCTTACGTTCTTTCCTTGCCGATGTTCACTGGAACTAAATCCTTTGTCACAATCCATCTGAAGCTGCTAAAGAAGTTACTGAGTGGAACCGTGTTGGTATAGACCTCTTTCTCCCTTATCGGACCTACCAAGTGAAAGAACACTCTCAGCCATGGTTCACTCCAGATTGTTTGCTGTTATCGCCCATCGCAATCACTTTTTCAAACAGTATCACTGTGTTGGCTTGAGTGAGGCACATCGTTTGTTTCACCTTGCGAGCAACCACTGTACACGAGTATTGGAGAATGCCAGTCGATGATATGCAGAATCTATTTGTAATTATATCTCAAATAAACAGCTCGGTTCTCAAGATTTTTGGAGAATTGCTAATAGCGTTCTCAACCATAATCAATAATGAATTCCTGCCCTCTTCAATTTCCCTGAAGTGCTTACTTCTCCTATTGATAAAGTCAACCTCCTTTGCTGAGCATTTTGCTGCAAACTCCACACTTGAAGATCATGGACAAACATTGCCTGTTTGTTCTTCTCGTCTTGACACCAGGCTTTCCACTGTCATCAGCACACACAGGAAAGTTGCTAAGAATATTCAAAGGCCTGACATTCGAAAATTTACTGCACCAAATAGAATCTCTTCAATTGCTTTGAAGATGTTTTCATTTGAACTGTTTTCTGTTCTCTCAAAACTGTGTTGCTTTTGCATGTCAAAGTCGATGTTTCCACTTACTTGGAAGCAGGCTTCTGTCGTCCCTGTCTTTAAAGGCTCCGGTGAGTTATCAGATCCTTCTAACTATCGGCCTTTTAGCCTTCTACCCATTATCAGCAAATGTTTGAATCCTTGATAGAACAACTCATGACTCATCTGGAAACCCACAACCTCCTAACTGATGTTCAGTCTGGCTTTAGACATTTATGGTCTTCTGGTGATGTGCTACCCTAATCATTGAACATGTGAATGGGGCTTTGGATCATCGTGGAGAAGCCAGGGTTGTTGGTTTCGACATCTTGAAGGCTGAAATCATCTGGCATTTATGGAAAATTGCTTGATACAATCTCTGACTTCCTTACAAATCGTCAAATCGTCAAATCTCTGTGTTACATGAGGGACAGTAATCCCCTGTCCATAACACGAATGTGAGTCCTCAGGGGTCTGTCTGTGTTGGGTCCAATATTGGTCATGTTATGTATCAGTGATCTGCCTGATTGTATTCTTTCTCAGTTATGCATTTACGCAGATGACTCAACACTGTATACTACCTACCCAGGAACCTTGTCTCCTCTTACCCATGAACAGGGGCGTCGAGAGCCAGCACGGGCCCCGAGGCAAACAACCTCGGGGCCCCCATCCCCACCATTTCTCTCTTTTATAACCTTTTAAGGAACTTACTTTCATGAAAACCAAAAAACTTTTTGTTAAACAAATGGTCACTTTTAGTCAGCTGTTTGATGGAAAATATAGGAGAAAGCGAGATGTTTTGACCATTTGAGTCAATTCGCACCCCTGACTGTCAAACACTATTTCTCCCTAAGATTGAAAAAAAAAATATGTGAGAAGACGGTTCATAATTTTTTTTTGGAGAAAGAGGATACAAACCCATTTCTTTGTAACGCACATTTCTGGTTAATAACCATTTTCTGTAAAGTTTGAAACTGTACCATTAACAGCGGCAAATGTTTTGTTTCCGGCAAGAAAAAGCAAAATCGGCTTCAGGGTTTAAATGGAACGATGAGGAAATGAGGATCAGTCGATGAGGGGTTTCACTGCACTGTTTAAAAAAAATTTTACAGAAGATCGGCCCGGGGCACTGGTTCTTTCAGTCGCTCAACACATCTGGCAGTTTCTTCCCATCCATATACTATATCTGTCCCAAGGATTAAGACTATAAGGTATTCTTCTGTTTATTTTTCCCCACAAGGGATCATTCTGGAACAGCTTATCTGCATCCTGATTTCCCCTCTATCTCAACCTACCTCAATTCAAGGAAAATGCCAATAGATTCCTCCTTTCTGTCTCATGTCTGATATGTATACTTTCGTTTATGTAGCCCCAACCTCGAGTGGCCTTAAATTCTTTGTCGCAGGGGATATCTTATAAATATGGATGTGCATTGAGGGTACGTACCCCAATGAGTACCGCCAAACCGTTTGCACCCAAAGGAAACACATTTGTAAAAGAGTGAGAACCCTGCGTCCGGAACAATTGATGTCAGGAGTGAGAATCGAATCTGGGCCCTTTCAGCAGCACCACAAAAAGTGTAAGGAGTGTAGGGTGAAATTGTACGAAAAAGAGTTGTACAGCTACGTTAAGCCAAGGTGAGCAGGACCTTGTGGGTCTACTTGAGGAGGATATGGAGGAGCTAATTGCCCAGGAAGCTGTAAATGAATATAACATTGTGGGAGGAGGACCAGAAGGAGTAGCAGTAGAGGTGCCGACAGCTATCGAGGACCCAACCCTCACCAGCCCCTGGAAAAGGCAGCGCTGATGGCACGAATAGTGGGTCGCCGTTACCATCGCAGTCCAACAGCGACCAGGTGATGTTGTTGATTAGTCAACTAATGGCACAGATAACGAAGAAATTAGAGGAGGGACAAGGTGGCTGGCATAAGGCATGACATGCATTTGGGGCAGGCAGAGGTAAATGCTGATATGAAGGCTATGGGCAAGGAGATAGCTGCAACGCTCAAGGCTGTGTGAGTAGGGGTGTCTGAGCATGTGGATGGTGTCCGGAACGAGATGGGGGCAGGTGAGGCTAGAATGATGCAGGAGATAAATGGGATAAAAGAAGAGGTGAATGGACTTAAACAAGGAAAAAAAGGACTTGCAGAGGGTCAAAAAGAACTGAACAGCGAATTAGAAGAAATAGAGGATCTAAAGCCAGCTCAGGAGGGCAAGTAACAAAGAATGTAAAATGGGCTGTGATGACCTAACACAGAAGATAGAATAAATGGGATGAACGATAGAGACAAAAGAACGGAAAATGAAAGAAAGAATGGAAGGCACTAAAGTAATCTTAGAAGAAGAACTAAAGGTGGCAAAGATGGAAATAATAAAGATATGAAATGGAATGGATAAAGGCAAAGCAGAATGATTAGAGACAAGCGAGAGGGCAAATAATGTTTAGGAGGAGATCGTGGAATGTGTATAAACGATGTGTAAGGATCGGGATAGTGCATGGCAGGTGCAGGTGGAGAGAATATGAGCGATCAAAGCGGACCACGACGAGGTGCGGCTGTGTGAGCTGGAGGGAATTCATGGTGTGAAAGGGTGTGTGCCGAGGTTTGGTGGAATACAGAACCCGGGTTTCCTTGGAGTGCCGAGCCTGAGTGTAATGGAGAGTGTGTCTGAGCGTGCAGAGTGGAGTGCATGAAGGAGCGAGAGTACGGGTCTTGCACCGACTCAGATGGGGGTAACCGTTACCTTGACTGAAAGGAAGGGTGAGGTTACCGAGCGGAAAATATTTTAAATGTTAAGATGTTCTGGTCCTCTGCGCAGGAGATTAAAAAGAACAGGTTTGTAATCTGTACCGGTCCAAAGGAGGTCACATTTCAAGGCACTGCATGTCACTGTGTGTTAATGGTCCATGCCAGCAAAACGCCCCTATGCAGATCATTGAAAAAAAAATTCCCAAGGAATGGTGTGCGTCTGAGTGTGTGCGGCACAAATGCTTCGCGGCACAAATGGCAAATTCAGCTACGGGACCTTTGCAGGATGGCTCAATGTAAAGTAATGCGTAAACTGTCATGAAGTGAGATTGACTGTGGAGTGCATCGTGTGAATAGATGGTGTGCAAGAGATCGTGAGATGGCCGGTGTGTGTAAGTTGCGTGCGCTGGTCCGCGAGGCGATTTGGGGATGTACCGGATGTACCGCGGCACGAGAGTGGGCGTGGTGAAGGTTACAGGGCGGGGCGTATGTGTGTGACCTCTGCGGGGGTGTTTCGCACATGAGCTGTGGAAGTGGAGAACACGTAGGAAAATCTGCCGAATGTCAGTGCGAAAATTTAAATTAATTGGCAGGTTACGGATGTGCCGCCAAACTTTCCCACAGTGGGGGAATTACATAGGACAGAATATTTAGTGCGGAAGCGGGTTAAAAGCTGGAACGCCAGAGCAATCGCTGCTGTTTGAACGTGTTGGGCACCCGAGGAGAAGCTGCCTACCTGTTCAAGTCATGGAAGGATCGCCTGCCGAGATCAATTGTGTTGCCAGGTTTGGCGGTGTTAATCGGTGTCAGTCGTTGCTTAACATCCTGTTAGGCCGTGAACCTATCCATGGCACAGCGACCTGCGGGTCCAACGGTTGGGGAGAGTCCGAGAAGTCCCACTCGTGACGCACCCCAAATCCCACGTCTGCTACAATATTTTCGCTCTGTCTGCTGCTTGGGAGTAAAAGCAAAATTGAAAATAATTCCAAACAGGAGAATTACTGTTTATAATGACATCGTAAAGGACACAAACAACAGGCACAAATTACCAAAGTAACGTGTTGGAGTGAGTGATGTAATAGCCTGTGCAACGCCAATATTTTCCAGAAATTATTTTCAAATGAATTTTACAATCTTTATTTTTTTTCGATTTAATTAAATACTTAAACACTGTTGAACACAAATCGGCTTCTTGTTACTTCCACTATCCTCCAGTTTCGCAGTACTTGGACATGTTAACTAGGGTGGTGTATGACGGTGATGTAGAAGACTGCTTCAGTGCTTCAATGGCGCTTAACATCCGGAATTTTTCTTTTTAACAATTCTCAACTTCATTATTATATTTAAATTGAAGTATATTGTTACAGATCCGGGGGACGGCACTCCCGTTAGCAAGGGGGGGGGGGGGTTAATCCCCTTGTCCTGTTAAGCTGGCCATCCGACTGGTCCTGGGACTATCTCGCCACTTCCGGTCAGCGCTGAATAGGGTAGTAGGCCAATTCTTCCTATGACCTAAGTACCAGCGCCTTCCGGTAAGCGAGGAAATGAGCTCTGCCCGAGCCGCGACTGTAATGGACATGGCGAGTGAAGCGAGCCACGACTCAGGCCGTTAACAAAAGACTAAACCCGATTATAAAGCGTTTGGCCAAAAATCGCGCCACAGGTACTCAATTGAAAGAAAAGACTAAAGCGATCGGATGAGAGGAAGCCAAAGAACCAACAAGGGTAAAGGAAGAACACAGGTTTATTTCTATCTACAAGAGGAAATGAAAGAAGGGCATTTATACAAGTAATGGAAGGAGCAGGACACAGAGCAAGCTTATCTACACATGCTTAACTTATCCCCAGGACAATACAGACAGAACGAACACACTTACACGAATGGGAGAAAATGGCAATGGTAAAGATGGCAGGGGGAGAAGAATCCAGGCAGATGGTTCGGGAGGAAGGTCCGGGGCAGATGGGTCAGGCGTTGAGGTCTACGCTCGCGGTTCACGCTCCGGGCTCGAGGCAAAATTGGCCGGCAGCTCCGTGTCTCGTTCACGCATGGATAATGTGAATATCTGGCCGGTATTGTCACCGTCAACGGACCCAACTCTCCTGCCTCACAACTCTGCCGTGCTCATCGGTGCTCCTCTCTCCCTTCTCCCTCATGAACCTCCTCATGCGTCTCAGGTGAAGCAGTCCCTTCCAGTCGCTTTTATCACTCGTCTAGGAATCAAGCCGCCGGCTGCGAGGGCACGCCTACCGGGTCGCTCACCGCGGTGCTGGTTGGCTGTTAGGGCTGGCCGACTCCACCTCCGACGTGCCACGCCCGTGATTTGGCGGCTCCTCCACCTACGGACTGGCCGACTCCACCTACGACGTGCCACGCCCGTGATTTGGCGGCTCCTCCCCCCTTCTTCTCCGAGATGAGCACATGGGCAATGGAGTCTTGCGGGATAGAAAACCAGCCAAACCAAAGGGCAGCGAACGCTGCCTGGCTGTTACTTTGCGGAGATGTGGGTGAGGCGATTGGGGCATTGAAAGGGGCCTATCTTATTTGATTCATGCAACGTAGAGTCAAACTATTGGAAACACAGCCTTACCTGAAACACATAATAATGAAATAACTATGAAGAGGGCCTATGGTTCGCTACGTGTTGCGATGTGGACTAACTAGGGAACGACCTTTGACCTTTACAAGAAATGGAGGTATTTACACAAAAGAATTATTTACAAAGGGTATATTTACAACAATTTACAAAGTGCAGGGTTCTCAAAACCCCAACACAGCACCCTAATTCCTCCAGGCACGTCCCGGGCCGAAAAAACTTTAACTTAATGTGACACTCAGATGTAGTAACCCTCTACGATTAACCTCACCCTTAAGTGCGACAGTTTTAAAACACAATTAAGTATGTCCCCCTGCTACGTTGCATCTTACCTAACAGATTCACACCCACAGGATAACCGAATTGTGGAATTATTTTCAATCTATACATTTAGCCGGTGGGGAGCATGTTATTTACAAGTGACATTATTTTGACTATTTACAAAACTGCAAACCCAGGACCTGTCATCTGGGAAACAAAAAGAACCCTGCGGGAGGGAGGAAAAGCATGCACTGCACCGATACACCATACCCAAGTGCCCGGGGATGCACAATTGATATTGCAGTGCACCCCTGAGTACAAGAGCATCACAAGCACCAAAGCACCATCAGCACCAATGAACACCAGAACAACCACACAAAGCACCATCCAGTGCTCATTGCACACACATTTCAAATAAAAAGCAACAACGGTTGTCCGGTTCGTCTTGCTGCTCCCACTGCTGGCCGATGTTTCTTCCTGGTGTTGTCCTTCTTGTGGCTTGCTGCCTATTTGCACAATAATAATAAAAAGCACAAAACGTGTCCATTTTTATTTATGGCCCACAGGGGCCAACTATGGGTGGTCCACCTGTAGGGCAAAAGGGGCCACCTCACCATGGTCCACAAGCCAACTCTTCCCTGGCCATCATGGCCGGTCCCAGCAGAGGGGCCAGGCCCCAACATGTGGGGTCCATATGGGTGTGGTGCTTAGCCACAAACATGTGGTCCATAAGGTGGAGCTAGGCCGCAAGTCGTGCGGTCCATAAATTGGTGCATCGGTCCAGGCCGCTGGCAGCGGCGGCTCGGGCACACAGATGCGGCTCCCGCATGCTTTCCCTCAGTGCCCAGAGAGCACGGTCCATGGGTGGGGAGGAAGACAAAGCAGAGTCAGCGAGGTGCAAGGGCGCAAGGGTACACATCAACACAAGGCAATGCAGAGGTGAGGTGCGCATGGAGAGCGAGCGGAGAAAGCTCGTCCCTATCGTACGTCACCCCCCCTGTCACCTAATCTACCCTTGCCCCTTACCCCATATTTACACCAATTTACAATTCGTCTCTACGTCCTGTCTTCCCCATATCTCCTTATACCAAATTCGTCCCCAATCCCTCTTAACCAAATTTGCCACCAATCAATTCATCATCAATCCCTCCTAAGGAGGAAGAGATGGAACAACAACACTATGTCACACCCACGTCGTGATGCGTCTTACCATTCCAAAACATTTGCAACAAAAATACCAAACCATGGTGTGGTGTGGAGTCCTGTCGTCACCTCAGGTGAGTGGATGTAGATGGTGCGAGGAGATTTCAATCCTTACTATCCTCTAAATGACTTTAACGTTCTTTACACTACCCGGGGACTTTCCCTGCCAAACCATTGGCTACTTTACTCTATGCGGTTCTAAAAACCGAACTCCCATTGACCAAACTGTGGTGCTCATCAATTTGGGGTCTCACTCCCCCGATTCAACTCCCTGTGCCTTTGCACAATTTCAGGACTGGGTCGTGTGGCGCTCCCAGCAAGTCCGCTCACCTGCACACCTCCGCCACTGCAGTTGCCTCCGAGCTTACCTGCTCCTTACCCTAACCTATCTACCTGGGGAAGGCCCTCTGGCGCTCTCCCCACTCGGTGCTCTCTCTGGCACTGGGCTACCCGGGTCCGTCCTCCGGATCCTCGGGCCCCATTCACAACTTTACCGGCTCCCAGAGCCCACCTGCGGCCTCACCTGGCCGACATCCTCACAGTGGCGGAGTGCCCATTTAACCATACACACTAACAGGCCACACGCCCAGCCATTTCCACGTCACTAATGCACCCATCCAAACACCATTCTACCACACGCACCACAGATGCCAATATCCACCACAATTTACCTATACCCTCTACCTACTCTTAAACTACCCTCCCCGGGTATTCGTGAAGGGGGTCCATCTTCCCCATCCACTCCTTTTGCACCAACCACTCCACTCCACATATTCCACCCTACTCACTCCACACCATCCATTCCATACTCCATTTACTCCAGACCGGTTATTTCATTCAACCATTCTCCATACACCTGTTCACTTGCACACCTGTTCACTTGCACACCTGTTCCATCACACCTGGTGCCCCCTGCACCCTCCTTCCTCCGGGACCATTCGCTCAATACAACTTGCAATCGCACTTTTCACCATACGCTGCTCCATCACCTCCTTCACACACACACATCTCTCACGAGCAATTCCTCATTTGCTCAACACCAAGATTCTCACACACACGGCCATTCTCAACCAATTCCTCATTTGCTCAACACCAAGATTCACACACACACAGCATCATCTAACTAGCTGCCTTCCCCTAATACTCGTGCTTCCCCGTCATCCCATTACACTAATGCACATACCACGTCCTTATCATCCACTAATCTATTCTACGTCCCCACTACTTGTACAATGTCACTACTTAACTCTACAGTTACCTATTGTCATTTCTCTAGATCCCTAATCATTATCCTAACCAGCCCTCGGCGAGCTTACACTGCCAAACCCCACAACTATTGCTCATGTGCCCGTGCGGATGTGAGGGATGGTGGATTTACCATCCTTCTACATCGGGCATCTCCCACTATCAATTTTGCCCATCCAATTTTTTTTTCCAATCAAAATTTGCCAATCATCTTCGCCAATCAAATTTACCAATCCAATTTGCCAATCATCAATTTCCTACCCCTACCAAATGTCCATTAAACTTGAGCCTCGGTGCGTCATTACATTCTCAAAGCTCGGCTTCGCCAAGCCGAGCAATGAATGCGGGTGGTTTGTCTACTGCGGTTCGGTCCGTCCGGCATTCGGTTCAGGGAAGGAGGTTTACTCCGGCCAAGATTCCAAGGTCCACCTCGGCGCGGAGCCTTTCGGTCTCCCACCCGCTGGCCCAATCTCGCCTGGCCGGAACACCGCAACCACAAGGGGGTGCCGTCCCAACCCTTCCTACCTTCCCTCGCACTGGGCCGCCCGCTCCGCTTGGCAGAGCGCGGACGCGACCGTGCAGGGCGAGGCCCGGCCCGGATCGTGCACGGCGGTTCTTTTGAAACCGCCATGATTACGACCCTCGCCGGTTCCCTCAGTACCCAAAGCCCGGCACGGAGCAAGGGCTCACGTCAGCTAAACATCGGTCTAACCGCTGCTCCGTTTAACGTCGATGCTTCACTTGCATGCTCACACCACGCGTTCCATTCCTTATTCACACATCCAGGTGTCTCCATACACTCCGTCATTGCACCTTCTCTTACACAGCACCCAGGTACACTCATTCCACTCACAGACTTCGTTACACACCTGACCACCGCAAACCTCCTCGCACACTCGTCGTTCGCACACTTCATCAACACACCTCCTCGCGCCCACTCCTCGGTCACATCCTCTGTGACAACCATGGGTGTGCACTCTTTTGCACACCCCATCACGCGCTTCAATGTGCCCTCCCGCACCCGCGCCACCACCAACTCACTCTCCGTGTCACTCTCACCACCACACTCTCTCCTCGGCGCACACCTTTTCCTCACATACACCTCCGTTCCACACCTTTCTTGTGCACCCTCTCCCGTTACGTCCTCCATAACACTCACCACAGGTGTGCACTCTTCTGCACACCCAATCATCACCGCACACCCTTGCTCACCAATACCTCTCGCACTCCCCATAGCCGGACATCCTTGCACACATCCTCTTTTCACGCACTCTGCACCAGTCGCACACCTCACCAGCGGCCTTTCATGAACGCCCGGTCTAGACCAACACCCAAGCTCACTGAATCTCCCCTCACACCATATACATTTCCGAGCATATCGCCACTCACCTCGGCACCTCTTCCCCTTCGCTCCACCTCCGCCACCTGCAAACTCTTTATTTGGTCAGTAAGCACATCATCACGCTGTGAGCACAGACCTTGCACCAATTCCATCACCTCCTCCTTTATCTCCTTCTTAGTCTCCCTCCGTCTCTTTTTAATTTCACCCACTCCCTCTTCCACCTCCTCTAACTTCTGTTTCACCTCTTTTATTTCCCGGTGCGCCCCTTCAATTTCTTCCTCTAAGGCCACCTTGGTCGTTTCTATGTGCATCCTGACTTGCCGTTCTTTTGTCTCCCTTGCCTCTACCACCTCTTCCAACCTCTTCGTCAGTCCCTCATGTACCGTCTGACATTCCTTCTTTGTCGCTATTAGTTCTTTCTTGATCTGTTTTTGTGTCGCTTTCAACCCCCCTATTACCGCCGTGTTCTTTTCTACCTGCTCCCCTAATTCCTTTTGTCCCACTGTCAGCTGCTCTACTCCCCGCGTCAGGTCTTCTATGCCCCCCTGTAACCTAGCCGTGCTGTTCCTCACCTCTTTCTCCATGCGCTCCTCACCCCGCTTTACCTCCTCACGTACCCCCGCGACCTCTTCGCTCAACCTGCGGTTAACCTCCCTCTCCAATTCCTTCTCCTCATACGTGGCTTGCCCCCTCGCCAACCCCTCATTAATTTCTTTGGCTTGGCCAATTATGCCCCCCAGTTTGTCCCATAATCTGCTTCCGAATCCCTCCAATTTGCTTCCTAGCCCCCCAAATTTGCCATTGAGCCCCCCTATTTGGCTTCCCATGTCATTTCTCACTTCCCCAAATTTACTGTCTAGTCCATCAAATTTGGCTTTTAGCCCCCCGATTTGAT
The DNA here is from genome assembly GCF_964187855.1 of Myxine glutinosa. Lineage (NCBI taxonomy): Eukaryota > Metazoa > Chordata > Myxini > Myxiniformes > Myxinidae > Myxine > Myxine glutinosa. Next base: position 91,603,835 of record NC_136261.1, read on the forward strand.
TTCCCAATCGCTCCACCATTCTACTTTCCAATCCTCCAATTTGGTTTCCCATCTCGTTTCTCATTGCTCCAATTTGGCCTCCCAATTGCTCACTATTCCTTTCCATCATTTGCTCCATTTCTCTGCTGGATTTTTCAGCCATTTTTGCCATATACCCCCATCATCTGCGCCATGAAGAGTTCCAGTTTCACCAGTGCCGCGGGCTCGACTAATGCGGCCATGTGCGAGGCGCCATCTTGTGCGCCTCCAACCTCATGCAAGGCGCCGCCATCTTGTGCGCCTGCAAACCCCTCTACCGCATCCTCATTGCTCTCTTCCTCCCTCTCTCCCAATTCCTCCCTGGGGTCCTGGGTTGCCTCTAAACCCTCTTCTACCTCCCCTACCGGCATCCGATCGCCTTGAATATCCATGGCGCGACTTTAATTTGGCATATTAATAAAACTTTCGGCCACTCCAAATTTTGACCAAATTTTTAGTTGTTTTTAAAATTTGGTTCGGGCCTCAAATCCCACTCCCCGACACCAATTGTTATGGCCAATAGCACAATTGGTGTCCAAAATTTGGGCAAAATAAATTTAGTCCCAGGTTCCAGATTCCACACCTGACACAAATTGTTACGGATCCGGGGGATGGCACTCCCGTTAGCAAGGGGGGGGTTAATCCCCTTGTCCTGTTAAGCTGGCCGTCCGACCGGTCCTGGGACTATCTCGCCACTTCCGGTCAGCGTTGAATAGGGTAGTAGGCCAATTCTTCCTATGACCTAAGTACCAGCGTCTTCCGGTAAGCGAGGAAATGAGCCCCGCCCGAGCCGCGACTGTAATGGACACGCCGAGCGAAGCGAGCCACGACTCAGGCCGTTAACAAAAGACTAAACCCGATTATAAAGCGTGTGGCCAAAAATCGCGCCACAGATACTCAATTGAAAGAAAAGACTAAAGCGATCGGATGAGAGGAAGCCAAAGAACCAACAAGGGTAAAGGAAGAACACAGGTTTATTTCTATCTACAAGGGTAAACGAAAGATGGGCATTTATACAATAAATGGAAGGAGCAGGACACAGAGCTAGCTTATCTACACAGGCTTAACTTATCCCCAGGACAATACAGACAGAACGAACACACTTACACGAATGGGAGAAAATGGCAATGGTAAAGATGGCAGGGGGAGAAGAATCCAGGCAGATGGTTCGGGAGGAAGGTCCGGGGCAGATGGGTCAGGCGTTGAGGTCCACGCTCGCGGTTCACGCTCCAGGCTCGAGGCAAAAAGCGGCCGGCAGCTCCGTGTCTCGTTCACGCATGGATAATGTGAATATCTGCCCGGTATTGTCGCCGTCAACGGACCCAACTCTCCTGCCTCACAACTCTGCCGTGCTCATCGGTGCTCCTCTCTCCCTTCTCTTTCATGAACCTCCTCACGCGTCTCAGGTGAAGCAGTCCCTTCCAGTCGCTTTGATCACTCGTCTAGGAATCAAGCCGCCGGCTGCGAGGGCACGCCTACCGGGTCGCTCACCGCGGTGCTGGTTGGCTGTTAGGGCTGGCCGACTCCACCTCCGATCATGACGACGTGCCACGCCCGTGATTTGGCGGCTCCCCCCCCCTTCTTCTCCGAGATGAGCACATGGGCAATGGCGTCTTGCGGGATAGAAAACCAGCCACACCAAAGGGCAGCGAACGCTGCCTGGCTGTTACTTTGCGGAGACGTGGGTGAGGCGATTGGGGCATTGAAAGGGGCCTATCTTATTTGATTAATGCAACGTAGAGTCAAACTATTGGAAACACAGCCTTACCTGAAACACATAATAATGAAATATCTATGAAGAGGGCCTATGGTTCACTACGTGTTGCGATGTGGACTAACTAGGGGACGACCTTTGACCTTTACAAGAAATGGAGGTATTTACACAGATAATTATTTACAAAGGGTATATTTACAACAATTTACAAAGTGCAGGGTTCTCAAAACCCCAACAATATATTCGATGACGTAACATATTCTATGAACTCTCAAGATGGTTCTCAATCCCATTTCCCTGCAAAAGACTGATGCTGATTTGTACACAGATGATGTCTATCCTGTAAATGTGGAAGGCAGACAACACAACAATGATTCAGCTGTCACAGAAGATTCAAAATGTGCTTCTGCAAAGGAAGGTTCAGATGATATTCACAAGACAAATGGAAGTGCTTCCTGTTTTGCAACTGGTGAGTGGAAACGTAAAAAATGAACATTCAAACTTTTGTGTTGAGAAAATACAAAATTTTGGGGAATGTGTTCAATATTTTGCATTTTGATTTTGACCAAAAAAAAAAAAATGTGTTATTTGTTTCTGTAGAACGATCCAGAAGGAATATGGGACAAATAAGGTCCAGGCGCAGCTTGACAGTGAAGAAGAGGCCTTTTATGAAGAAACGATCACGACATCAAGACTCACTTCTTATAAATTATATGTTCATGTCTGGGCCTCGCAACACCAAGATTAACATTAAATTAAACAAACACAAAAAGGTTCTAAAAAGGCGAATACGTTATAAGTGTAATGTGTGCAGAATGGATTTTGCTTCAATGAGTAACATCAAAATACACATGAGGATCCACACTGGAAAACTCCCCCACAAGTGCTCTGTCTGTGATAAAGATTTCTCTTGTAACAGCAATTTGAATAGACATATGAAGATCCATACAGGAGAGCGACTTCATAAATGCTCGATATGTGATAAAGGTTTCTCTCAAAAAGCCTATTTGAAATTACACGTCAGGATCCATACAGGAGAGCGACCTTACAAATGCTGCATATGTGATAAAGGTTTCTCTCATAACAGCAATTTGAATAGACATATGAAGATCCATACAGGAGTTCGACCTCACAAATGCTCGATATGTGATAAAGGCTTCTCTCATAACAGCAATTTGAATACACATATGAAGATCCATACAGGAGATCGACCTCACAAATGCTCGATATGTGATAAAGGTTTCTCTCAAAAAGGCTATTTGAAATTACACGTCAGGATCCATACAGGAGAGCGACCTTACAAATGCTGCATATGTGATAAAGGTTTCTCTCATAACAGCGCTTTGAAATCACATATGAGGATCCATACAGGAGATCAACCACACAAATGCTCGATATGTGATAAAGGCTTCTCTCAAAAAAAACATTTGAAATCACATTTGAAGATCCATTCAGGAGAGCGACCTTACAAATGCTCCATATGTGATAAATGTTTCTCTCATAACAGCAGTTTGAAATCACATATGAGGATCCATACAGGAGATCGACCACACAAATGCTCGATATGTGATAAAGGTTTCTCTCAAAAAACCCATTTGAATTCTCATATGAAGATCCATACAGGAAAGCTGAAATCTGAAATACCAGGATATGAAAAATGAGGTTGAGAGGATAAGAAAATGACAGCTTTTAAAAATGCAAAAATTTATTAATTTGGTTCTCCATCTTCTCATAATAGAGAAATATTGCAAAATTGATGCCACAAACTCAAATGGTAATATAACTTAATCTTCTTTTTATAATATAACTTAAACTTAACATTGTGCTTCTTTCAGGGTTTTCCTTTGGTTTCCAGTTTGTAATTCTTGTTTCCGTCTTGCCATTTATTCAGCAAAGTTCCATTTGAGTTTTTTGATTGTGATCTGTGTTTCGGAATTTTGTTTTCTTTCTGATTTAGTTGTTTTTCTCGTCCCTTTTTGATTATGCTCAGATGGTATCTTTCCATGGCAGTTTGGACATCAATTGCTTCTCAATCTTTGCTGTCGTCCATGTTTCATTGACCTGTGTGATATGGGGAGAACAACCTTGTTGTAAAATTGTTTGTCAGATGAAGTCTTCTCCCTATTACGAAACTTGAATTTTTGAAGGGTTTTGCAATGAAGAGAGGTCCTAAAAGCACAAATGCACTGCCTGTGTTTTTGCGAATTCTGGAAAGATACCTGTTACGGATTCGTCACTTCCGTTGTTGTGGTTCTCATCCACTGTGAACATTTTTGTTGCATGTACTATTATTGTTGTCGTTTAAGTGAAATAGAGATTACTATTTTCAAAAGGTAAAAAAGTTAATGTTTTAAAAGAAACCGGAACCGGACGAAGACGAAGAGGAAGAAGAGAAAAAAAAGAAGGCGGAGCGAGTGAGTCGGACAAGAAGCCGAGCTGCTTCAAGGTCCTGAGCGATCGTTGGCGAACGAGGGTCACGTGTGAACTTTGAATTCCTGGGAAAGGGATTCCTACGAAGGAGTTGTTATCGCTGTGACAGATAAACCTGCGTGACAGGATTTGCGGTTGATTCTGAAGAGAATCATCGGAGTGCCGTTACGCCACGAGAAGGGCCGTCGGCCATTTTTACCTCGCGCAGGATTTGCGCTTCGCTCAAGGTTTTTCACCTCGCTTCAACCATTTTCACCGCATTCAGACGTTAAACTGGTGTGTGTGTGTGTAACGTGGCTTTTGAGTGGGAAATCTGCGGTTCGCCGATTGTGAGCCGTGGAACGTCCATACCCGAGGGTGTGATTTCCCAGTCGCCTTGAGGGCACCTTTGCGCAGCTTTGGCAGCGTGACTGTGACTGTCATCCGAACGGGATTCTGGTCTCGATTAGACATCGTTCTGACGATCACTGGAGCGGATCGACTTTGACTTGATGCCGGAATAGAGACATTGGGAATGTTCTTCTTTTCGCTCACTTGGAGCATAGTGAGTTATATTGTACGAACCTGATGGTACCATCATAGGAAATATATACAGTCACGTGAAAAAGTAAGTAAGTTTTGACCATGTAAAGTTTTGACTTTTTCAACATATTTCAACATACAGCTATTTGATCTTCATTTCAACAATATTGATAGTTAAAGGTGATATAATATAACAAATATCATGAAACATTTACATTTTGTAGCCCATTGTATAATTTAAATAAACATAAATGCAAATTTCGCATGTGGAAAAAGTAAGTACACCCCAAGAAATGTTTTTTAAATCTTTTTAACATATGTGGACATATCAATATTTGATCTTCATTTAAACAGTATCGAAAGATAAAGGTGATCTAAATGAACAAAAAACAATGTCAAATTGACTTTGCAATAATTTATTCAACAAAAAATTGTTGCACAGCTCGTTTCAAATCCCCCCACAACATCTCAATGGGATTTAGATCCAGGCTTTGACTTGGCCATTCCAGAACCCTCCATTTCTTTCTTTTCAGCCATTCCTTGGTGGATTTACTGGTATGTTTAGGGTCATTGTCATGTTGCAAGGTCCACCTTCAGTTGAGCTTCAACTTTCCGACAGATGGCCTCACATTATCCTCAAGCACCCTCTGGTACAATGAAGAATTCATAGTGGATTATATGATGGGGAGCTGCCCAGGCCCTGATGCAGCAAAGCTGCCGCAAATCATAATATTTCCACCACCATGCTTTACAGTTGGTATCAGGTTCTTGTGATCAAATGCTGTCTTTGGTTTTCGCCCAACATGTCTTCTGGTACTGTGGCCAAATAGCTCTATCTTTGACTCATCTGTCCAGAGCACATTGTTCCAGAAGTGCTGGTCTTTGCCTAGGTGTTCATTGGCAAACTTTAGTCTTGCCCTGATGTTCTTTCTGGACAGCAAAGGTTTCCTCCTGGCACACCTCCCATGTCGATCAAATTTGTGCAGCCTCTTTCTAATGGTAGACTCGTGCACTTTGACATCAACAGTGGCAAGAGCTACCTGTTGGTCCCGTGATGACATTCTGGGGGTTCTTAGAGACTTCTTTCAGCGTCTTGCGGTCTGCTCTCGGTCTGAACTTGCTGGGGTGGCCTGGCCTGAACAAGTTGGCAGTTGTTTGGAATCTTCTCCACTTGTAGATGATCTTCTGGACAGTCGAATGATTGATTTCAAATTGTTTGGAGATCTTTTTAAATCCCTTCCCAGACTCGTAGGCATCTGTAACCTTCTTTCTGAAGGCCTTAGCGAGCTCTTTTGATCTAGGCATGGTGATGCCGCACATTTCAACAACAAAGAGCAAACCAAACTAAATGTCTGAGGTTTAAATAAGACAGGTTCCTCCAAGATCCTCTCCAACGATGTTCTAATCATTTGCACCTGAGCTGGTGCACCTGATTCTAATTTTAGGTATTTGAAGTAGTGATAAATGTAGGGGTGTAATTACTTTTTTCTCATGCGAAATTTGCATTTTACGTTTATTTAAATTATACAATGGACTACAAAATGTAAATGTTTCATGATATTTGTTATATTATATCACCTTTATCTGTCAATATTTTTGAAATGAAGATCAAATAGCTGTATGTTGAATTTTCTTTTTTTAAGTCAAAACTTTACATGGGGTGTACTTACTTTTTCACGTGACTGTATATGATGTATGATCACTATATATGATCACTATATATATAACACTAGGTATGATCGCTTTTATTTAATTCTGTCCAAATTCAATTTTCCAATGTTTTCAGAATAGCTTCATGTGTTTGCTGAGATCTATGGTCCTAGGTCGTCACCAATTCACATGCACCTGAGAATCACTGACTAATCACTTTTCTGTGCTGGACTCATACCTGACATGTTTGCAAATTTACCAGCCCGTTTCATCACAAAATCTAACATCTCCAGCCAATTTAGGCAATTTTTCCTTCATTTGTGGGACAGTCAGACAAAATTGATCAGACAGATAATGAGACAGTTCATTGGTAAAAAATTTCCCACTTTCCTCTCTGACACTTTCAGGAATAATGCATTCAGCACGCCCTTTGTTACAACAATTCATTTACTCAATATTCAATTGCAATTTTTTTTTAAATTCAACTTTCAATGATACTCAAACTTCAAACATTCAAAGATTTGAAAACCACCTCAAAATGTTTTGCCAAAAGTTATAATCAATCAATAATTCTTGACAATTTTAATTCAATTATATTCAGATTATTATTGAAATTTAATAGTTATTCTCCAATTCAACTTCTGATTTCCACACTAATCCATTTCCCTGTCAAATTGCTCTTCCATCAAATAATATCCTCGATTTCCATAATCCTCATCTGATCCTACGGAGCTTGAAAGCTCTCCTTTGTACCAGTGCAATCATCTAACTCCACAAAAAAAACTTGTGGTACTTTCCGTACCCTCTGATCATGCTGATTATTTTTATCATAATTCCAAATACATGTATAACAATACTATCCATCTAAAAAAAAACATTTTCTTTATAATCATTGTACATTTGTCATGATATTACACTAACGTGACAACATCATTGTGTGTGTGAATCAGCCCTTCTTTTATGAGCTTTAACCACGAAGGAAAAAGAGGAAGAAAAAAAAAAACACAAACAGGGAGGGAGAGGAAAGGAGGAAGAACAGGAGAGATGATCTCTTGTGATAATGATGACAGAAGACAAGCAAGGAAAGGAAAGAAAGATGGGGAGAGAGAAAGAGTGAAAGTGAGACAGAAAGAGAGGAAGATAGAGATAAAGAAAGAGAAAGAGTGAAAGAAAAGATGACGTATTGATGGAGGTGGCAAAATCAACCAGCATTGGAATTGCCATGCCCATATGCCAACAACATGCCAATGGGGTTTACAGTGAAGATTTGAGGGGAGGAGGAGAAGAAGAGAGACAGATGGAGAGAAAAAGAGATGGAGAATGAGAACAAACAAAGAGAACTAAAAGGAGATGGAGGGGGAGAGACAGAGAGAGGCAGGGTGAGAAGGGGTGGCGAGAGGGAAAGAAAGAAAAATGGAGAAAGATGGAGTAAAAATGGAATGATATAGAAAGAAATGAAGAGAAAGATAAAAGGAGATGGAGAAGGAGAGAGGGGGGCAGACAGAGAGGGAGAGATAGGAGGAAAAAGGAGAGATTAAGGGGAGAGAGGAGGGGGAAAGATGGGTATGAGGGGAGATGAAAGGTGGGGTGTGGATAGAAGGGAGAAGGATTGATGAAAGTGAGACAGAGGAAAAGAAGGAGAAAGAGGGAGAAGGAAAAATGAAGTGATGGAGTAATGGGCAGAGACAGACAGAGAGATGTCGTGAAGAAGAAGAAGCAGAGAAAGGGAGATGAAGAAAGAGAGAAAGAGACATGGACAGGATCTAGAAAGCATTTTCATTCAACCCCAGAAATAATTTGCATCCCACGAAGCATTTCCTGCTTAGTGCAGCACATAATAAGCAGCTTCCTCTTTTCAGGAGTAAGCCACCACTTAATTTAGCGGGACCATTACGCAACAAGTGTGTATTAAAACTGCAAGATCACCTGGCCTTTTCCCTCTGTCAATCCCCATTACTCTAAACAGCAGTTATTTGTTTTCTCCATATTTTATGCAAATAATAAACATTACACAAATTTCAATGTATTCATTCGACCGACCACATTTGATTCTTCATTTTAGATCTATCCATCGATAAAATTTCACATTTGTCCATACATTTCACAACAAACTTCACGAAAATCGACTTAATCGCAAGAAAATGATGATGTCACACCTCACACCTCCTTCACACAGTTCCACAAAACGTCTGCACGCATGCGCACTTTTGACTTCTATCTGAAGAAATGCACATTTCCCTTTATTCCATTTAACCCATCATAAATACCACTTTATGAAGGCATTTCATACCTTTTCAATTTCTTCTAACGTCAATCATAATTCCAGCATCAATTCAAGTGTCTATGGAATAATTTCGTGGTACAAAATGCGATCGCCATTTCCGGGTTTTTTATTTTATTTTATTTTATTTTATTTTTACTTATTTATACACCGCCCTTTCTATGTCCTGATATTTTATGCTTCCTTCTTGACAAAGATTTTTTTTCAACGTATAACAATTGTTTCGTGCTCCTCCCCAAACCCTGGTCACGGTGCACCTCCGAGCCCCGAAAGGAGTCACGGCAGAAAGATGTGTTATAATGTGTGTCAATGACCAATGGTGAAACCACACCAACCAATTGTTACCAAAAACAAGTATTGTATTAAGGTCACACAAGTATAACAGCACAAGTACAATATGTTTCAATTGCACCACAAAAATACCATATAATTCCTGTGATGGTACCATCAGTTTCTTATTCAATAACACACTGTGCTCCAAGTGAGCGAAAAGAACATTCCCAAAGTCACTGTCCCGGCACCAAGCCAAAGTCGATCCACGCTCCGGTGATCGCAAGAAAAATGTCGAATCGAGACCAGAATCCAAGTCAGCTGACAGTCAACGCTGCCAAAGAGGCGCAAAGGTGCACCCAAAAGGCGACTGGGAAATCACACCTTCGGGTATGAACATTCAGCGGCTCCCAAACGGAGAACCACAAATTCCCAATAGAAATCCACGTTGCACTCGCAAACCAGGCTAACGGCTGGGTGCGGTGAAATGGCTGGAGCGAGGTGAAAAGGCTGGAGCGATGCGAAATGGCGGGAGCGAGGCGAAATGGCGGGCGAGCCCGTACTGGAGGCGTACCTGCTCTCCAACGATTCTCTTCGGAATCAACTGCAAAATCCGACACGCAGGTTTATCTGTCACAGCGATAAACACTCTGTCACAGGAATCCCTTTCCCAGGAAACCCAAAGTTCGCTCGTGACCCCGTTCGCCAGCGTCTCTCTCATCCGACTGTCATCCGAACGGGATTCTGGTCTCGATTAGACAACGTTCTGACGATCACTGGAGCGGATCGACTTTGACTTGATGCCGGAATAGAGACATTGGGAATGTTCTTCTTTTCGCTCACATGGAGCACAGTGAGTTATATTGTACGAACCTGATGGTACCATCATAGGAAATATATATTGGTTGTACAATTGATTACTATTGTTGTTGTGCTGTTATTCTTGTGTGATCTTAATACAATACTTGTTTGTTGGTAATAATTGGTGTGGTTTCACCATTGATCTTTGACATACAGAATAACACATCTTTCTGCCGTGACTCCTCTCGGGGCTCGGAGGTACACCGTGACCGGGGTTTGGGGAGGAGCACGTAACATAGCCGTCAATGAAGGAGGTTCGTAAATGTCTGACCTGAATTGAGAAATTAACTTTGGAGTGTGTATTGGTAGAAACCGGAATTCAATGTAAATATTCAGTGAGCATATGCCACAATGGGTAGAGCTGGTAACCTCGACAACCTCATTCCATTCCATCAGTGAAGATTTCCAATCCGTGCTTGTTATACCTCTGAAGTACTGCTTGAGGGGTGTCTGAGGGGTGGAAGGGGTTTAAAGGAGTGAAGGTAAAGTCAAGAAATTACCTCGGGTTCGTAAATAAATTAACTCCGGAGTGCACCACGGAAATAACGGGCCAAATGACGTCCTCATGACTGTTTAAAACCCCGATTCAGGTGCATTGTTGTAAAAAGTCTCATTGTAGAAGGTTTCGTCATGATTAACCTTGGGGGCTCAAAGCAGTAAGGTCACAAACAAACAGAAAAACAGTAACTCACCTTCTTGTGAGTGAGGTAGATGTTATAGGTTTACCCGTTAGCATGTGGTGGCTTGTAGATGGCGGCACGTGGGTTTGTGGCAGGCATTGTATATAAGGATCTACCGTCGTTTATGATGATGATATTGTTGCGGATCTCTCGAAGCCCGTCGACGAACAGAGTGGGGTGGGGGGGGGGGGGTTAAACCCCTTTTCCCCCTCGGGTCTTCGATTCCACGAGGCCGAGTCGCCACCCCCGTAGCGAGCGTGTGGAAGGGTATCGGGTCGACTCCATGCGTACCTCTGGTACCCACGCTGCCACGAGAACGGGGACTGGACCTCGCACAAGCCATGCTATGCGAATAGGCCGAGCAGTTTGCGTATCACGTGACTCGTGCCGTTAATTTTATTGAACCCGATTCGAGCGGTTTTATTCGTGCAATGCTAGGCCAATAGATGGAAATGATGGGAACGATCAAATGGAAGGAAGAACACAGGTTTATTTACAGTTATACAGGGCGAAGAGACACAGAGCAGGCACTTAAGCAGTCTTAACTTATCGCCCAGACACGGGCCCACTCACTCACGCGGGGCAAAAGGAGGAAGAACAAGTTTGCATGCCAAACGCGCCTTGACGCCGGTCGCTCCCGGACAACTCGCCGGGCATGGCCCTCGGGAGTTCACGGCACCTATGCTGGGAGCGCAGGCAGGGAGATCGGGCGTCTGTGGCTCCGGAATGGATCGTCTCCACAAGCGCGATTAACACAGCCACAGAGCGCAGGGCACAGGGGGAGTTCGGGTACAGAGGGGAGGCTTATAACACGCAAAGGACTTCACTCGTGCTGCGACAATGTCTCTTTCTCACTGCGCTCACAACGCTCTCACACCACGAACTCGGGCACGAACAAACTCTCAAGATCTGTCTGGTGCTCTGACTCTGACGCGGGGGGGCTCGGGGCAGCGTCGTATATGGCCCCTGCCCAGCCTTACCTGAATGCCTTGCCAGACTTGTTTCAGGCCTAGCACATGGCATTCCAGCCTAAAGAACACCTAACTCACTGGCCTGCTCAACGCAAACTAACACAGGAGAGGAGACGACACTTACATTTACAAAGAAATAACTGAACTAAAGCAGGGCTACATGTTGTGGTGCATCTACCTACGAGGGGGGTAATCTTTATTCTCAAAACCGTAACACGACCCCCCTCTCTCACCAGACTCGTCCCGAGTCGACCCCAACAGTGGAACGACCGGTAGAGCCTGGCATGCAAATTTACCCTTACTTTTAAATGTGACACATAGGTGTAATTCCCCTAACATTTATTCTGACCCATGTGTGCGACATTTTTAACACTAGATATGTCCCCCCTATTGCGTTGAGCAGCTACTCTAACAGATTCACACCCACAACTACCCGAGTATTTTCAGAAATTTCAAACTACACACATAGCCGGTGGGCACATTCTTATATTTACAACCACAGAACTTAACTTTATTTACAATTCTATGACCCAGGACCTGTACTTTGGAAAAGAGATTTGGAGGGGAGAAAATCACACTCATTATGGCACTTGCTGCTTGCATCTTGCATCTTGCGTCTTCAGTGTGCGGCTACCAAAACCGGCTGGCACTGACCGGCATACAGGCCATATGAATCATCAGGGCCATCTAAACTTTCACATCTTCTTCATACCTGGCACACGATAGTAAACAATGCTTTTCATTGGCCAGCAGGGCCACTCTCGTGTGGTCCAACTGCGTGGCATCAGTGCCACTCAAACAAGTGGTCCAAAGGTGCAAGATGATTTTGTAGCAAGATGCTGCACAGCAGAGGTGCGAGGCCACAAGGCTTGTGGCCCATAAGTATGACAAGGTGCAGCAAAAGACATGGCAGCGAGGTGGTTTTGGCAGCAGAGTGCTGCACAGGTCGGCTTCCAAAATGGTCCTGGGGCAGGGAGGGAAGACGAGGCACAACGAGCAAGCAGAAAGGACACAGTGGCCATGAAAAACAAGGTGACCAGGCACAACCATGCCTGGTGCGGTGTGAGGGACGTGGTAGAGCGAGCAGAGCAAACTTGTCCCTAGCCGTCCGTACCCCCCCCCCCGCCCCCACCGTTGGCTACACTACCCTAGCCCCCCTTGTATTTATAATCCGTCTCTACGTCCTGTCTCCCATATCCCCCTCTATGCCAAATTCATCCCCAACTCCCTCCCAGGAAGGAAGGAATGGAAGACAATAATGTCTTACTTATGTCGTGATGCGTCTCACTTCTGAAACGGCTCACAGAGCCTCGGTGTGGAGCTCGTCCTCCTCGGCGAATGGCTGTGTATGGTGTGAAGGGATTTCTTATATCCTAACTACTCCAGTAACATTTACACTGTTAAACTGCCCTGGGTCGTACCCTGCCAATCGGCCTCTTTAAACTATGTGGTTCTAAGAACCCGAATTCCCATTGCCCACACTGTGGTGCCCTCCAAATTTGGGTCTCACTCCCACAAATTTTCTCGGTGTGCCCTCGCACAATTTCGGGGCTGGGTCGTGTGGCTCCACCAGCAGGTCCACCTACCTGCGCACCGCCACCACTGAAGCCACCTCCCGAGCTTGCCTGTTCCTGACGACTAGCTAACCGGGGAAGGCCCTCCCTGGCACTTACCCCCTCTATGCCCACCTTGGCATCGGGCAACACGAGTCCTCTCCGGGGATCCTCGGGCCCCACTCACAACTAACCTAACCGGCTCCCAGAGCCGACCTGCGGCCTCACCTGGCCGACAAACTACCAGTGGTGGAGTGCCTCAATAACTACATGCACCAATTAAGCCACACGCCCAGCCATTCCACAGTCTCATGCACCCTACAAATCACTTCTTGCTACTACCCGCACCAAAGGTGTCAATTTCCATGTAATTTACCTCTGCCCTCTACCTGGCTTTACACTACCCCCCCCCCCCCCGGGCTTTCATGAATGGGTTCCACTTCCCCCCCATTCAGTCCTTCGCACCATGCATTCCGCACCTTTTATTCCACACCTTTTATCTTGCACACCATTACACAAGTCCATCCACACTACTACACAACTCCGTTTATTCTCAACACAATTCCTCACTCAAACAGCATCATCTATCTACCTAATTTCCCCTAAAACTCGTGCTTCCCCGTCGTCCCTTTAAACTAAGCACACCTTGTTCCTTTATCATCCACCTAAACTCTCTACGTCCCCTCTATAGTTCAGGTGTCACTACTTAAATCTCATGTCTCTACTGTCTTCTAATTCCCAGCCCTCCCTCGGCTAGCTTCGGTGCCCCATGGAGGCAACCATTGCTGGCACCCCCATGTGCCTATCACTGCCATCCCCCTAAACTAATGCTGATGAGCCCCCCTGTCACCATTCCCCCACGTGGGGTACACTACTCTCAGTCCTTTACACTACGAGCCCCCATTCATGGAGGTACATTGTCACGGCTCGGCCTCGAAGGGCCGAGCGATCCATGCGGGTGGTTGGTCGCCTGTATGTGGTGTCCGTCCGGCATTTTCGATCCAAGGGGGGAGGAATAGATGGGCCGAGGTGCCGGGCTCCATCACTGCGCGGGGCCTCGTGGTCCCACGCACGGTGACCAGATAGGGTGCGTGGCTCCGATAACTCCTACCTCCCCTTGAACCCGGCCGATCGCCCTTGCAGCCATGTGGCACCAACCATACAGTGCGGGGGCCAGAGGCACGAATCGTGCATGCCGGTCCTTGTGAGACCGACGCAGCACAGATCCCCTCCGGTCTCTGCAGCACACAACTCAACCGGGGCTCGCGTACGCCACCCGTCCCACTACGCGCTACCCCGGTCGGTGTCGATGCATGAGCCGCGTCCTCACCACGCGCGACCCACTCCACACTCGCACACCCAGGCGCACACGCGCCCCTCACACTCTTTGCTATCGCACACTCCGGTGCACACGCTTCCCACACACCCTCCGGTGTGCATTCTTTTTCCACACACTCGGTCCTCGCACACTCCGGTACACACTCATCTCTCAAACACTCCGTTGTACACTCCGGTGCACACTCTACCCACACACACTCCGGTGTGCATTCTTGCTCACACTCCGGTGTGCATTCTCACTCACTCCGTAACACTCTCTCTCACCACGCGCTCCGGTACGGACTCCCTTTCACACCGCACAATGGCCCCTTCATGAATGCCCGGGTCTCGCCTTTCTCCCAAGCGCGCCGTGCACCCGTTCGCGCCAAACACATTCTCGCCATTATTTCTCACCGCGGGGCTCTCCTTCTCTGCCAGCACCTGCAGACTTTTTTTTATTTCGTTGGCAAGCATGGCATCACGGTGCAAACACGAACTTTGTGCGGATTCCATTTCTTTCTCCCGTGATTCGCTCCCTGTTTCTCCCGTCTCTTCAACCCCAATTGTTTATTTTTCTCGCTCGACGATCGTCGGCGCCCCTAAAATTTTCTCGTCCAATTCGACCTTCGCTGGCGCCCCCCAAATTTTCTTTTCAAATTCGACGATCGTCGGCTCCTCTACACCCCGCGTCGCGACTCCCATAGCCCCAGTCAATTTGGCTGTGCTCCGCTTTACCTCGCTCTCCACGCGCTCCCCGTATCGCGTCACCCCATCGCGTACCACCGCGACCTTCCTGCTCAGCCTGCGCCCAACCTCCTCCTCTGCCTTTTTCATGTCCCTCTTGGACGCTGCCCTAATCTTTTCCATGTCACACCTGGATTCCTTTATTTCTTCCCCCAATTTTTCCATTTGACCACCCATCTTGTTTTCCAACCCCTCCTTCATTTCTTCCATTTCCCGGGTGGATTTCTCCCCCTGGGCATCCATTCGATTAGCCAATCGATCCCCCATTTTGTTCATTTCTTCACTCCTTTTATTCATTTCTTCACTAATTTTATTCCTTTCGCATTTTGACACTGCCATGTATGCGCTGAATTGTGCCATGAACAGCTGCAGGTCAAAACCCGCTGGAACAGTGGGCTCGGCTTCCGCCGCCACGTGTGAGGTGCCGCCATTTTCTTCCCCTGCTGCCGCCCCTACCTCAACTTCCTCCTCTGCCAACTGTCCCTGCCAGTCATGGGCCATTAATTCCTCTCCATCCTCCATTATTCCCACCGGCATTTGACAGTCTTGGCCAGCCATCGTACGAATATAATTTGGTTTTTAAACTAAATTTCGTCCACTCGTAATTTTTTTTGAGTGCATGAAGCGCACTCTAGGTCCGATTATCCCACTCCTGACATCAATTTGTTGCGGATCTCTCGAAGCCCATCGACGTACAAAGGGGGGGTTAAACCCCTTTTCCCCCTTGGGTCTTAGAGTCCACGAAGCCGAGTTGCCACCCCCATAGCGAGCGTGCGGAAGGGTATCGGGTCGACTCCACATGTACCTCCGGTACCCACGCTGCCACGAGAACGCAGACTGGACCTAGCACAAGCCACGCTAATTGAATACGCCGAGGGGTTTGCGTATCACGTGACTCGTGCCGTTACTTTTATTGAACCCAATTCGTGAGGTTTTATTCGTGCGATGCTAGGCCAATAGATGGAAATGATGGGAACGATCTAATGGAAGGAAGAACACAGGTTTATTTACAGTTATACAGGCCGAAGAGACACAGAGCAGGCACTTATGCAGTCTTAACTTGTCTTCCAGACACGGGCCCACTCACTCACGCAGGGGAAAAGGAGGAAGAACAAGTTCATGCGCCAAACGCGCCTTGACGCCGGTCGCTCCCGGACAGTTCGCCGGGCGTGGCCCTCGGGTGTTCACGGCACGTATGCTGGGAGCGCAGGCAGGGAGATCGGGTGCCTGTGGCTCCGGAATGGATTGTCACCACAAGCATGATTAACACAGCCGCAGAGCGCATGGCACAGGAAGAGTTCGGGTACAGAGGGGAGGCTTATAACACGCAAAGGACTTCACTCGTGCTGCGACAATATCTCTTTCTCACTGCGCTCACAACGCTCTCAAACCACGAACTCGGGCACGAACCAACTCTCGAGCTCTGTCTGTTGCTCCGACTCTGACGCGGGGGGCTCAGGTCAGGGTCTTATATGGCCCCTCCCCAGCCTTACCCAAATGTTCCAAGCCCCTCCTCTCGCTGCCGTTGTGAGCCACTCCCCTGTAGCTCCTCCCTTCGGCCTTGCCAGACTTGTTTCAGGCCGAGCACGTGGCATGCCAGCCTAAAGAACACCTAACTCACTGGCCTGCTCAACGCAAACTAACACAGGAAAGGAGACTACACTTACATTTATGAAGGAATAACTGAACTAAAGCGAGGCCACATGTTGTGGTGCATCTACCTACGAGGGGGGTTATCTTTATTCTCAAAACCGTAACAATATGTTACCCACCAGTGCTGTAACGACTCCAAATATTGTTTTTTTTTTTCACCCCTTCTGACATGTCATTGAATGCGTGGCTGTTCTGGCTTTAATTTAATGTATTTGTTTAATCTGCACTGCTTGTAATTTCAAACTGCAGTCAATGGGAACTTATAAAGAACGGCGTTGGTTAAAAACGCACCAGTTGGCCCGATCACCCAAGATCATCACGACTTAATGAAATGAGATATTCGAAATCTGTTTTGTTGTCAGACAATCGTAATACATTCTCTAAACAACTGCATAGATATACGAATAAAAATTGATTGTTTAAAACTGTAGGATTGAAGGAGCTGCGCTCCAACGCGAGTCGAAAGAATTGACGCGACCAAAGACGGAAATTCGTCCGAGTTGCTTTAATGCACGTATCAAACTCGGGTACTCTGAAAAGCCCGTTTATCGGGCAGCAATATATATACACATTTATGCCGGGGCGTTTGCCCGGGAAAACCGAGACCGGGCATGCCCGGGTGTCAAGGGCGAGTCCTGGAAAGGCGAGTCGACATGCCCGGGCGTCCTGGACGCGGCCTGGGAAGTCGAGGCTGGGCGTGCCCGAGCGCTCTGGGCGAGCCCTGGAAAGGCGAGAGTGGGCATGCCCGGACGCTCTGGGCGAGCCCTGGAAAGGCGAGTCTGGACATGCCCGGGCGTCCTGGACGCGGCCTGGCAAGTCGAGGCTGGGCGTGCCCAGGCGCTCCGGGCGAGCCCTGGAAAGGTGAGAGCGGGCATGCCCGGGAAAGACGAGACCGGGCGTGCCCGGGAGGTTCGGGCGTGCCCGGGAACAGCGAGTCCAGGCATGCCCGGGAGAGGCGCGTCTGGGCCCGTCCGGACGAGCCCGGCATGGCGATTGCGCCCTGGCCGCGTCCTGGCAGGTGCAAGGCGATTGTGTACAACCAGCGGGAACCGCTACACACGCCCCTCCAGAATCGACCTGCACCGGCAGGGTCAATTTTTGAAAATATGACCCATCCCGCCAAACGGGCGGAAAAGTCCTGGATGTGCGGGATCGGGTACCTGTCGGGGGTGGTAGCGTCGTTGAGGCGGCGGTAGTCGCCACACGGGCGCCATCCGCCCCCCGGCTTTGGCACGATGTGCAGTGGTGAGGCCCGCGCGCTATCGGAGCGCCGCACGATGCCGAGGTGCTCCAATGCGTCAAACTCGGCCTTTGCCACGGCGAGCTTGGCCGGGTCGAGGCGGCGGGCCCTGGCGTAGACCGGCGGGCCCGTAGTGGGTATGTGGTGCTCGATCCCATGCCGCACTGCGACGGCCGAAAACGTCGGCCGCGTGAGGGCCGGGAATTCCGCGAGCAGGCGAGCGAACTCGTTCGCCGTCGGGAGGGCGCACGCCAGTTCGGTCGGCGCGGAGCTGCTCATCGCACACGCCAGGGAGCTGAAGGTCTCGGCGTTGACAAGGCGACGTCGTTTGACGTCGACCAGCAGCCCGTGCGCGCAGAGGAAGTCGGCGCCCAGCAAAGCCATGGGGACGCAGGCGGTCACAAAGGTCCACTGAAAGCGCTGGCTGCCGAAGCAGAGGGTGACGTCGCGCGGGCCGAAAGTGCGTATGGCCGAGCCGTTAGCAGCGACCAAAGAGGGGCCGCAAACGGCGTCCCGCCTGTCCTGCTCGGAGGCGGGTATGACGCTCAGTTGGGCGCCGGTGTCACAAAGGAAACGCCGCCCGGACGCTTTGTCCCGAATAAAAAGCAATTTGCCCGAGTGGCCGGCGCTCATGGCTGGGAATGAACGCCGGCCCGGCCGTTTCCCGACTTGCCGAAAGTGCACGGGGGTCGGCACGTCCGAGCCTTGTGTCCGAACCTGGCGTGGTAATAACACCACGCCTGGTCAGGTGGAGGCCCCGGCCGTCGTGTCGGAAGCGGTCGGCGCGGCGTGGCGGCCGCCAGTTGCACCGGCAGTTCGGCCTCCAACCGCGCAGTGCGCTCGGGCGTCGTGGGCGTCGCCTCGGACGGCGGCAGGCTCCAGGTAGCCGCTCCGATGTGCTGGCCCGCCGAGGAGATCTTTTCGGCTTCCCTGGCGAGGGCGCGGGGATCTGTGATCGACGTGCCAGCCAGGGCGAGGCGTACCGGGTGAGGCAGCTGGCGAAGGAACAGCTCGCGGAACAGAAAATCCGGAGAGTGCTCACCGAGCAACGAGAGCATATAGTCCATGCGCTCGGACGGGCGCGTGTCGCCGAGCTCGGGCAGGTCGAGCAGGTGCCGTGCGCATGCTGCCGGTGAGAGGGCGAAAGCATCGAGGAGGAGCGTCTTCAGCGCGTCATACTTGTCAGCAGCCGGCGGGTGCTCGAGGAGGCTCAGGGCGCGGGCCGCGGTGGCGGAACCGAGCGCTGCCATGACATGGTGGAACCGGGTGTCGTCCGCGGTGATGCCTCGCAGGGCAAACTGGGAGTCAGCCTGGGCGAACCAAACAGCCGTGTGAGCCTCCCAGAAGGTAGGCAGTTTAAGAGTCACTGCCGTGTCCATGTCGGTAGGTCACCAGGTGAAGGAGCTGCGCTCCAACGCGAGTCGAAAGAATTGACGCGACCAAAGACGGAAATTCGTCCGAGTTGCTTTAATGCACGTATCAAACTCGGGTACTCTGAAAAGCCCGTTTATCGGGCAGCAATATATATACACATTTATGCCGGGGCATTTGCCCGGGAAAACCGAGACCGGGCATGCCCGGGTGTCAAGGGCGAGTCCTGGAAAGGCGAGTCTGGACATGCCCGGGCGGCCTGGCAAGTCAAGGCTGGGCGTGCCCGAGCGCTCTGGGCGAGCCCTGGAAAGGCGAGAGCGGGCATGCCCGGACGCTCTGGGCGAGCCCTGGAAAGGCGAGTCTGGACATGCCCGGGTGGCCTGGCAAGTCGAGGCTAGGCGTGCCCGGGCGCTCTGGGCGAGCCCTGGAAAGGTGAGAGCGGGCATGCCCGGGAAAGACGAGACCGGGCGTGCCCGGGAGGTTCGGGCGTGCCCGGGAACAGCGAGTCCGGGCATGCCCGGGAGAGGCGCGTCTGGGCCCGTCCGGACGAGCCCGGCATGGCGATTGCGCCCTGGCCGCGTCCTGGCAGGTGCAAGGCGATTGTGTACATCCAGCGGGAACCGCTACAGGATGTATATTTTGTGTGTGTATTTGGAGGTGTATATTTAGTAAAGTTAGCGAAGTGGTAACCTTTTTTTGTACAAACAACTTTTTTTCACCCTTGAGAGTGATGTTGTTTGGTGAACAGTAAAATTACCTTTAAATCGATGTATTGGTTGTGTTTGTACTATTTTGGTTTTTGAATGATGAGCGCAATTGAGAGGTCACGTGACTCCTTCTTTACCAATCATGTTAAAGGCTTAAATGAAGAGTTATTTTTTGTCCCCCGTCGCACCGCGGAGCGAAAGGGGGACTATGGTTTTCCCCTCCGTCCGTGCGTGCGGGTGTGCGTGCATGCGTAAGCGAAGGACCGAATTCTAATGTGGTGTGTGGGTGCAACCCACGTCAAAATCCAAGATGGCCGCCGCCATGTCTGTCTGATGCCATGAATGTCTGAAACTTGTGAGCAGAATATCTTGAAAAATAAGCGAAGTACTAACTTCTAATCTGGTGTGTGGGTGTATCTATGCATAAGGAAGAAGGCGATTGAAAATTGGTCGCCACGTCAAAATCCAAAATGGCCGCCGCCATGTATGTCTGAACCTTGTGAGCGGAATATCTTGAAAAATAAGCGAAGTACCAACTTCTAATCTGGTGTGTGGGTTTACCTCGGCATAAGGAAGAACGCGATTGAAAATTGGGTCGCCACGTCAAAATCCAAGATGGCCGCCACCATATATGTGTCTGAACCTTGTGAGCGAAATATCTTGAAAAATAAACGAACTACTAACTTCTAATCTGGTGTGTGGGTGTATCTACGCATAAGGGAGAACACTATTGAAAATTGGGTCGCCACGACAAAATCCAAGATGGCCGCCTTGCGTCTTCCACTTTGTCAACTCACATCACTTCACCGACGGGGGACCTCGGCGTAACGCTTGTTGTCCACTTCGCACCGCGGAGCGAAAGGGGGACTATGGTTTTCCCCTGTGTCCGTGTGTCCGTCCATCCGTCCGTTCGTGCATGCATGCGTACATACGTGCGTGCGCAAGCGAAGGCCCGAATTCTAGTTTGGTGTGTGGGTGCAACCCACGTCAAAATCCAAGATGGCCGCCGCCATGTCTGTCTGACGCCATGGATGTCTGAACCTTGTGAGTGGAATATCTTGAAAAATAAGCGAAGTACTAACTTCTAATCTGGTGTGTGGGTGTATATGGGCATAAGGAAGAACGCCATTGAAAATTGGGTCGCCACATCAAAATCCAAGATGGCCGCCACCATATATCTGTCTGAACCGTGTGAGCGAAATATCTTGAAAAATAAACGAACTACTAACTTTCAATCTGGTGTGTGGGTGTATCTACACATAAGGAAGAACGCTGTTGAATATTGGGTCGCCACGTCGAAATCCAAGATGGCCGCCACCATATATCTGTCTGAACGTTGTGAGCGGAATATCTTGAAAAATAAGCGAAGTACCAACTTCTAATCTGGTGTGTGGGTGTATCTCGGTATAAGAAAGAATGCTTTTGAAAATTTGGTCGCCACGTCAAAATCCAAGATGGCCGCCACCATATATATGTCTGAACCTTGTGAGCGAAATATCTTGAAAACTAAACGAACTACTAACTTCTAATCTGGTGTGTTGGGGTATCTACGCATAAGGGAGAACGCTATTGCAAATTGGGTCGCCACGTCAAAATCCAAGATGGCCACCTTGTGTCTTCCACTTTGTCAACTCACATCACTTCATCGACGGGGGACCGAGGCGTAACGCTTGTTCACATCCGAGTTACCAGTCCGATGTCTAGCGGATGAGAGATTGGAATTAAATCAAGATGACATATATCTATCTGCACATCACAAGCTTAATTAAAACAATATCTGACGTGTACATTGTTTTCAAGTGACTTACTTCCACATCGTAATTATAGTAAAACTCGTGTTTAACTCCAATTAACAATATATGACGTGTAGTAATTGTGTGGGGGATTGTGCCATTAATGATGGCGATTTGTTTTAGTATTTAGCTTCAATACTTCGTATTAAAAGCGAATCATTACCCAGGATCAGCTGAGCTCAAGGGAAGACAGCTCATCGACTGATAGGACAGAGGATAAGACTGGAACTTGGCCTTCATTGGCAATTCGGGCCGATAGGATAGGGGATAAGACTGGAGTCTGGTCTTCATCAGCAATTCGGGCCGATAAGGACAGGATGGGGCCATTTCAAACCCTTTATTCCTTTGAAGCTGCCTTTGTCTCACTGAGGAATAATCTGATTCGGTTGGTATTTAAACTCTACTCTTGGCATGGTGGAGTCAGATGTTTGGGGATCCTGGAGGCTTCTTTGAATCCTGTTCCTCGAAGCATCTCCACGATCGTGTATTTGGTATATTAATAAATTTGTTACTCTTCTTCTTCAACGTGATGGACCTTCGATTCATTCACCAACAATTGGACACCGCTCCTTTCCTATGCCATCGCCAGGCGCTGCATAACGTTATTGACGGGCACCGAAGGGGGCTCAGCAATGACGCACGCTGAAAGGGAGTACTCAGTTTTCACTCTGGTTGTTTGTTTGTTGTACACCGCTCCTTTCCAATGCCACCTCCAGGCACGGCATAACGTCATTGTCGGCCACCGAATGGGGCTTGGCAGTGACGCATGCTGAAAGGGAGTACTCAGTTTTCACTCTGGTTTTTTTTTCTTGCTTTCTTGTTTTCTTGTACACTGCACCTTTCCTCTGCCATCTCCAGGCATTGAAAAACGTCATTGTTGGGCACGGAAGGGGGCTCGGCAGTGACGCACGCTGAAAGGGAGTACTCACTTTTTAATCTGGTTGTTTGTTCGTTTGTTTTCTTGGTTGTTTGTTGTACACCGCACCTTTCCTATGCCATCTCCAGGCATTGCAAATCGTCATTGCTGAGCACTGAAGGGGCTCGGCAGTGACGCACGCTGAAAAGGAGTACTCAGTTTTCACTCTGGTTGTTTGTTTGTTTTCTTGCTGTCTTGTTTGTTTGTCCGGGCGATATCTCAACCATCCTTTGAGCTAGGAAGCTAAAATTTCGGCACAATAGGGAGCAAGTCCTTTTTCAAAAAAGATATTTTTTGTTTTTTGATTAATCAATTAATTGAGGAGTTATTTAATTATTAGCGATTAATTAAGTACTTATTTAATTAATCAAATTTCCTTTCTCTTCTGACCATTAACTCAGGCACCTTTTGAGTTAGGAAGCTGATATTTGGACATGCCAATGACCAGGCGATTTGACTGCAAAGGCTATTTTTGATTTATTAATTAATCAATTAATCGATTAATTATTTAATTATTCGATTAATGACTTCTTTTTTTTTTTTTACGTTACAGATTCTGATGAAATGGTGGTGGTTTATGTGTTCTATGACCGAATTGATTAATAATTTAATTTTTTAATGATTATTATTTATGTATTTTCATTATTAATCATTTATTTATTTTCTTTCTCATTTGGCCAATATCTCAGGCACCTTTTGAGCTCGGAAGCTAATATTTGGACATGAGTGACCAAGTGGTGTGGCTATCAAGGATATTTTAGATTTATTGAGGATTCATTTAATCGATTAATTATTTATTGATTAATCGATTAATTAGTTTTTGATTAATCAATTAATTATTTAATTTTTTATTAATGACATATTTAATTTAATTTCTAAAAGATACAATTTCGGATGAAACACTAGTGGTTTAGTTATGCTATTAGCCAATTGATTAATAAAATATTTTGTGATAATCTTTAATTGATTTTAATTATACAATCAATCAATCAATTAGTGTACACCTCTCCCTCCCAATGCAGCCTCAATTAGCTGCACTGCCGTATTGCCGGGCGCCGGGGGAGCCCCGGCAATGCCGCGCTGTAGGATATTTAATTATTTGGCATGGGGGCGGTGTACTTTGAATGTATGTGTGCTTGTTTTCTTGTTTGTTTGTTTGTTTGTTTGTCCGGGCGATATCTCAGCCATCCTTTGAGCTAGGAAGCTGAAATTTCGGCACAATAGTGAGCAATTCCTTTGTCAAAAACGTTATTTTTTGTTTTGATTAATCAATTAATTGAGGAGTTATTTAATTATTGGCGATTGATTAAGTACTTATTTAATTAATCAAATTTCCTTTCTCTTCTGACCATTAACTCAGGCACCTTTTGAGTTAGGAAGCTGATATTTGGACATGCCAATGACCAGGTGATTTGGCTGCAAAGGCTATTTTTGATGTATTAAGAAATCAATTGATCAATTAATCGATTAATTATTTAATTATTCGATTAATGACTTCTTTTTTTATTTTTAAGTTGCAGATTCTGATGAAATAGTGGTGGTTTATGCGTTCTGTCACCGAATTGATTAATAATTTAATTTTTTAATGATTATTATTTAGTTATTTTCATTATTAATCATTTATTTATTTTCTTTCTAATTTCGCCAATATCTCAGGCACCTTTTGAGCTGGGAAGCTAATATTTGGACATGACAGTGACCAAGTGATGTGGCTGTCAAGGATATTTTTGATTTATTGATGAATCATTTAATCGATTAATTATTTATTGATTAATTGATTAATTATTTTTTGATTAATCAATTAATTATTTAATTTTTTATTAATGACTTATTCAATTACATTTCTAAAAGATACATCTTCGGATGAAGCACTCGTGGTTTAGTTATGCTATTGGCCAATTGATTAAGAAAATATTTCGTGATAATTGTACACCACACCTTTCCTATGCCATCTCCAGGCATTGCAAAACGTCATTGCCGGGCACCGAAGGTGGCTCGGCAGTGACGCACGCTGAAAGGGAGTACTCAGTTTTCACTCTGGTTGTTTGTTTGTTTGTTTTCTTGGTTGTTTTTTTTTTTTCTTGTTTGTTTGTTTGTCCGGGCGATATCTCAGCCATCCTTTGAGTTAGGAAGCTGAAATTTCGGCACAATTGTAAGCAAGTCCTTTGTCAAAAACGTTATTTTTTGTTTTTTGATCAATCAATTAATTGAGGAGTTATTTAATTATTAGCGATTAATAAAGTACTTATTTAATTAATCAAATTTCCTTTCTCTTCTGACCATTAACTCAGGCACCTTTTGAGTTAGGAAGCTGATATTTGGACATGCCAATGACCAGGTGATTTGCCTGCAAAGGCTATTTTTGATTTATTAATTAATCAATTCATCAATTAATCGATTAAGTATTTAATTATTCGATTAATGACTAAATTTTTTTTTTTAGTTACAGATTCTGATGAAATGGTGGTGGTTTATGTGTTCTGTCACCGAATTGATTAATAATTTAATTTTTTAATGATTATTATTTATTTATATTCATTATTAATCATTTATTTATTTTCTTTCTCATTTGGCCAATATTTCAGGCACCTTTTGAGCTGGGAAGCTAATATTTGGACATGACAGTGACCAAGTGATGTGGCTATCAAGGATATTTTTGATTTATTGATTAATCATTTAATCGATTAATTATTTATTGATTAATTGATTAATTATTTATTGATTAATCAATTAATTATTTCATTTTTTATTAATGACTTGCGGAATTGCAGAGAAAAAAATTCATACTGATCGAATCAAGCGTTGTACTTGTCGAATTATGAAATCATAATTAAAGTACCCATGACATCATCATTAACACATCTTATTCCCCAAGCGGAGTACTTGACAATGAGCCATGTTTCAGTTTTATTCCAAGGAGCGGTTACGGAGATATAGAGGTGCAACCTTTTTTCGATTTTTCCAAGATTGCGCCTGTACCACGTGACATATGACGTCATAATTATCATTTTAAAAAATTTCACAGGAGGAGCCGCTCATATTCTGAAAATTTTCTGTCAATCGGACTTACAGTTGCAGATGAATTTTTTTTTTCATACTGATCAGATCAAGTGTTGTACTTGTCGAATTATGACATCATAATTAAGGCACTGATGACATCATCATCAACATATCATTCCCCATGGTGAGTACTTGACAATTTCAATTTTTTCCATTGAGCGGTTTTGGAGTTATAGAGGTGTAAAGTTCTTCCAAGATGGCGCCTGTACCACGTGACCCATGACGTCATAATATTTACTAAAATATTCTGCAGAAGGAGGCCCTCCTATGGTGAAAATTGCATGTCAATCGGACCAACGGTTGCCAAGAAAATGAATTTTTAAAATGCAGACACGGCACAAACATTACTTCACTGAAATGCAGACACGCACATAAGTACATAACTGAATTAACCCTGCTTTTTGCTTCGCGAGCTCAGGATAATAATGTTGGTCTCCTACTTGCTACAGTTGTTCTCTGAACAATCCGTTGTTCTTGTTCAAATTGTTGCCTTCTTATTCTACCCACCTCGTCTTCTCTTGCCCTTATTGTCGCTTGTCGCTGTGTTAGCCTTGTTGTTGTAGCCTCTTCATTTTCTCTTGCCCTCATTGTAGCTTGTCGCTGTTGTTGCTGTGTTAGCCTTTTTGTTGTAGCCTCTTCATCTTCTCTTGCTGTTATTGCAGCCTGTCGCTGTTGTTGCTGTGTTCGCCTTTTTATTGTAGCCTCTTCATCTTATCTTGCTGTTATTGCAGCTTGTCGCTGTTGTTGCTGTGTTAGCCTTTTTGTTGTCGCCTCTTCACCTTCTCTTGCTGTTATTGCAGGTTGTCGCTGTTGTTGCTGTGTTAGCCTTTTTGTTGTGGCCTCTTCATCTTCTCTTGCTGTTATTGCAGCTTGTCACTGTTGTTGCTGTGTTAACCTTTTTGTTGTAGCCTCTTCATCTTTTCTTGCTGTTATTGCAGCTTCTTTTTCTCGCTGTTCTCTTAAGCGGGTACATCTTGTTTCCTGTGTTTCTTGGGACCTGTATCCTCGTTTATTTTGGCACGTTTTGATTTTGTTGAAAATGTAGATTTTCTTGCTCTTCTTGGCATGCTGAAAAAGGGAAGTTTTTTTCCCCAAATAAAATATTGATACAGAAGATGTTTATTCAGATATGATTGATGATATTGATATATATTGTTGCGGATCTCGGACGTCGGCGCTCCCCTTATCAAGGGGGGGGGGGGGTTAATCCCCTTGTCTTTTTATCTGGCCGACCCGAGTCCTGAGAGTTATACGCTCCTTCCGGTCGGTATTAGGTAGGGTTATCGGTCGACTAGGTCCGAATACCTAATTACTAACCCGACCGTAAAGCAGGGAAATAACTCCCGCTCGAACCACGGATATGATGGAAAATGCCGAGCGGATAGCAATCCGCGATCCGAGCCGTTAACAATGGAACTAAACCCGATTATAGCAGTTCCTATCATGCCACGTTTACCCAATGAGAGAAGGGACGGATGCGATCAGACAAGAGGAAACCAGAAGGTAGGAAGAACAAAGATGGGTTTATTAATTACGTACAAGAAGGAGAAGAGGAAACAAAAGAATGTACAGGATAGGAAGAGGAAGAAGCAGCACACAGGGCAGTCTTATGGCAGTCTTAACTTAATACCCCAGACAAACATACACACTCACACGGGGATTGTAGATGGTTGATGGAACGGGTAGAACAGTTATGTAAGGGGGGAAGCTGGTGTCCTGCGGCATACGTAATAGATGCACACTCGTGCCAAACGTCCCCCCTCCACAGTCCTCTCAATCAGCGCGCCGTAAATCTCTTTATAAAGGTGCTTCTCAATGCGCTCTCTCCCATCAGTCCTCTTTAATGAGCGCGCCTCCAGCAAGTCCTCTTGTAATGCACGCTGCCGCCGTCAGTTCTCTCAGTCAATGTGCTCACTGGCAAGTCCCCCGCACAAGTCCTCCGAGTCCTTTTATCAGCGCTCTCTCCCAACGAGTCCTGTGAAAGGGCTTTGCATTCGCACTTATATAACTTGCGCAGCGATCACTCCGCGCGCCCCAAAAAGCCACGCCTGCCAGCGATGTCCCTCAGCCCTGGTTGGCTGGTGAGGGCTTACCGGCCACGCCCTTGACGGCTGGTTGACATGCCACACCTTCTTCCTGGCGTTCCGCCCCCTTTTTCCTGGCCTCACCTCGTGTCTTATGGCAGCGTTGAGCGAGCGCCAAGGCAGCTGTTGCGGGCAGAAGCGCGTATCAATTTGGGAGAGCCATAGGGCAGACTGTAGGCACGTAATGGCGTCGCTTGGAGAGGGAGGTTGCCAAAATGGCCGGAATGGGGACCTACGCTTATTTGATTGACACAACGCAGAGTCGACTATTGGAAACACAGCCTTATCTAAACACATAATAATGAGATAACTGAAGTCCTATGGTGTCCTACGTGTTGCTGTGGCCTATCTAGGGGTGCTACCTTTAACCTTTAATGATGTTGAATTTATTTACACAAGTGTGGGTTCTCAAAACCGCAACAATATGATACAAGTAATTATAAGTCGGGTGATAAGTTGTTTTCTTCAAAGAATAAAAAGGTTATTGGAAAGTTTAAGGATGAATTGGGGGGTAAGATAATGAGCGAATTTGTGGGATTGAGGTCTAAAGCTTATGCTTATAAATATATTGATAATAATATTGAAAAGAGTGATAAAAAGTTGAAAGGAATATCGAAAAATGTTATTAAAGAAACAATAAACTTTGAAAATTATTATAATTGTTTAGCTTTAAAGAAAGAAGAGTTTAGAAAAATGAATACAATAAGAAGTTATAAACATCAATTATATTCAGAAGAGGTGAATATGAAAGCTCTTGGAGCTTTTGATGATAAGAGATTTATTTTAGAAAATGGAATTGATAGTCTCCCTTATGGTTATAAGTGTTAAGATATTGTCGTGTGAATACCCCCCCGGTTAATACCATGGCTCGCGAATGACCAAACAGCTTTAATTGAGGCGACGACCGAAAACTGATTTTGCTATCACAGCACGGGAGAAAGAATGAAGAAGAAGAAGCGAAAGCGCTTATCTGAAGGGGGAACGAACTCAAACGGGAATCCGGGGTAAAATGTACAAAAATAAGGATTTATTAAACGGAACCCGATATAATAAAACGCGACGATGAAATAAATAATGATCCTAAATTGGCATCCCACATGCAGACTTCGAACACGCCACAAAGGAAAATGGATTACGAAAAGAAATGTCTTGTCGTGTAATGGTTCGTGGGTGCGAGCTTATCTGTCCGAAATGTGTCCTTCCAACGTGGCTACCTCAGTCCGCCTCACCCACGAGCTCCGCCAGGCCCGAGTGACCCGCCCCACTCTAGGCTCCTCGTCAACTGCCCACGAGGTCCGTTCGCTCCACGGCACGCCTCGCTCCAGCACCAAAAGCAACTGGGCCAGCGATCTCCCCGCGAAGCCGATCTTCAACACGAGGCCGATCTCCAACACGAGGCACAACGAGAGCCAGGAACGGAGAGCAAAGAGCGAAAGACCGGCACGACTCAATACCCAGAGCAAAGTGTCCAGAATCCCGCCAGCGAGTCCTTTTGTCACTTGGCATGTGACGTCAGTTTTGGCGCCTGACCAACCAGAGCCTCGTAGCTTCCCGCCGTCTCCTCAACCATCTCGCGCCTTCTGCGCTGATTGATTCAAGGCTCGCGCCTTCCGTGCCAACCAATCACACGTTCCCTGTGGCGTGGTTACAGCTCATCTCACGCGATGTTGCTAGGCCAGCTGGTGGTGCTGCTGGCGGCGGCCATCCGGCGGTGCCCCGATCTGGCTTCCTGCCTGTCTTCTTCCAAGGTCATTGTAAGGGAAGAGGAATTATTTAATGTTGCACTAAAGGGCCTATCTAAGTTTTTATATGAGTATGCGTTGCCATAAGGGACAAAGGTTTGGTGACAGGGGGAAATGACGAACAAAGGAATCTTATCCATAATCCCTGTACTATTTAGCACGCCCTGCTCCCTCATAGAGGGGACATCAATACAGCTTATACCGACAACCCGGGCTAACATAGAACTTATTACAGGGTAGATTCCCTATTGCGACAGTCGGATACCTACCTATACAGATCTATCTGGCTCCAGATATTGCTCTACCCAAATTCATAACAATATATTTAATTGATAAGATAAGAACGGGGGTTAGGGATTTTAGCGGGCTACCGCCGCCTTTTTATGAATATATAAATGATAGAACCAAGCAATAACCAAACCAAAGAGTGGAGAAAACAACAACCTTGGTATTTAAATGGAAAACATCATGAATGTGAAAAATTTGTCAACAATGTCTGACAACATGGACCAACCTCTATCAACTCATCCCAACTCTCTCTTCCTCATATGTGGCGACTTCAACTGTCATCATGCCAGCTGGCTGGGTGTGGGTTCCTCTTTCACCAGCCATGGCACCTCAGCAAAGGACTTCTGTGCCTCATTGGGACTGACACAATCTGTCAATTTCCCGACCCGGATCTCAGTCAATGGAGTATCTTCTCTTCTGGCCTTGGTTATGACAAACTTCCCTGCAAATGTCTGCTGCTCTACTTCTGCTCCAATCGGTTCTTCTGATCATGTGCTTGTTAAAGTGGACATCTCTCTGGCCATTCTCAGAGAGCCTCCTCAGCGTCGACGAGTCTGGCATTTCACTCAGGCCGATTGGCACGGCCTGCAAGCAGCCATCAATGACCTGGACTGGTATCCCGGCTCTACTGCCTCTGACATCAATTCTTCCTGGGAATTCTTCCAAAGCAAACTGCTCTCTCTCATGCACAGATTTATCCCATCTCGTCTTCAGTTGTCTTACCCTTCCTCCCGTCCATGGTACACTGAATCTTGTGGTGAGGCAGTTGCCCTGAAACAACTTGCCTTTGCCTCTTGGAAGGCAAATCCAACTAAAGGTAATCTCAGTTCCTCCCACCAAGTTCAGAACAAGTGTGTGTCTACCCTCAGGAGTGCCAGAAAGCACGATCTCTCCACACTCAAGAATGAACTCTCAAACCTGTCTCCTTCCTCAAAATCCTGGTGGCATCTGGTCAAATCCGTTTCTGGTGTTTGTTCCCTCTCCATCCCCTCTCTCGCCTCAAATGGCTACACAGTTGACACTGCACGTGACAAACCCGAATGCCTCAACTCTGTGTTTGCCTCAAAATCTTGTGTCCCAAACCCATCTCTCTCTGTTCCCACATTACCCTGTCGAACCCAACAGCTCCTGGACTCTGTTTCCTTCTCTCCTGATAAGGTGGAGAAGTTTTTGTCAAACTTCGACTCTGATTCTGCAACTGGACCAGACGGCATCAGCCCACGGGTACTAAAATCCTGCTTTGCGGCGCTATCTCACCCTCTCACTGTTCTTTTCACCCTCTCTTTTGCTCAAGGTCATCTGCCAGCATCTTGGAAATCAGCAAACATTACCGCTTTACACAAAAAATGTGCAAAAACAAATCCTTGCAACTACAGACCAATCAGCCTGCTCCCAATTATCAGCAAAGTCATGGAATTCCTTCATTGCTTCGGATATCAAATCCTTCCTCTTCTCCAATGGCTTGATCTCCGGTCATCAATTTGGATTCAGACCAGGTCATGCGACTCTGGACATGTTGTTTCTGCTGTCTCAACAATGGATGGAGGTCCTCAATGCGAAACAGGAAATCAGAGCTGTCCCCCTCGACATATCACATGCCTTCGATATGGTCTGGCACCCAGCTCTCCTCACCAAACTCTCCTCCTATGGTATCCATGGAAATCTCCAAGCTTGGCTTGCGGACTTCCTCTCTGGTCGTAGTCAACATGTGGCACTGAATGGATTTCTCTCATCGCCCCTTCCTGTTCTCGCTGGAGTTCCCCAAGGTAGAGTTCTGGGCACTGTGCTTTTTCTGATCTTCATCAATTATCTCCCCGACTCTCTGGAAAATCCTCTCTATCTCTTTGCTGAAGACTCCCCTCTCTGCCGCTCCATTCCTCATCCCTCAGATCGGCAGCCTGCAGCCTCCTCACTCTCTGCAGACCTGGACAAAATCACAGACTGGTCAAACAAGTGGAACATGTCTTTCCATCCTGACAAATCTCACACTCTTACTATGTCTCTCCGAAAAGACCGACTGGAAAACCCTCCCATCTACTTTCTCAACAATCCTCTCCAGGAAGTTCTGTCGCTCAAGCTTTTGGGTCTCATTATTTGCCATGATCTTTCTTGGGAAAACCACATTGCCAAGCTGGCCGACTGGGCATCCTCTGTCGTGCGAAGCCCTTCCTTGGCACACCTGAGCTCCTCACCACATACAAGGCTTTCATCCGCAGCTCAATGGAATACTGTTCCCCCCTCTGCTCCTGCCTCACACCTAGCTCAGCTTCACGCTGTTGAAGCCAAAGCTTTCAGAATCATTGGAATCTCCTGCGATGAAGCTAACTCCGAGGGCCTTTCACTCACTCACCACAGGCAGGTTGGTGGTCTTTCTGTCTTCTACCGACTCCTCTCCGGGCTTGCTCCCCCAGCTCTCTCTGTGCTCCGTCCCTCAAATATTCCTACAGGTCGCACAAGATCTGCCAGCAACCCTCTTATGGTTAAACTGCCAAAATCTAGGCTCTCTGCTCACCTTCACTCTTTCATGCCCCTTTTTTCCCGCCTCTGTGACAAACTCCCCCACTCCCTTCAATCCCACTCCTCCCTCCAGGTCTTTAAAACAGCTGTTCACCACCATCCCTTATCTTCCCCCATCCAAAACCTTGATATTTTCTACCCCTGCTAATTCACCCCAGATGCACTTTTTCGAAATTCCAACTTCTTTCCTGGAAGTCCTTGCAGTGTCGATATGTTTTATACCTCTCCCACCTCCCCCCAAGCCCTCTCCCTCCCACTGTTCTCTCGAGGTCCCTGCTCTAAAATGTTGTGTTTGTGTCCTTCCCCCTCTCTCCCCATTTTGTCTACCGCTCCCCTTATTTTGTGTTTTATGTGTCGGTTTGTGTCGGTTTGACTTTTTGTCTGATTAATGTTAGCTCTTTCACGAGCCTCGATCTTGTATACAAAAAAAATATGTATATATCAAATAAGTATTTTTGAAAAAATAACAGGGGTAAAAGT
Source organism: Myxine glutinosa (assembly GCF_964187855.1). Taxonomy (NCBI): domain Eukaryota; kingdom Metazoa; phylum Chordata; class Myxini; order Myxiniformes; family Myxinidae; genus Myxine; species Myxine glutinosa. Next base: position 91,636,697 of record NC_136261.1, read on the forward strand.
AGATAAAACAAATGAGCGAATAAATTTAAATACGAATAGGTTGGAGGCTCTGGGAGGTAATATCCTAGAGTGGTCAGAAAACTGATGGTTGCCAAGAGATTGGGGGGGAAAATAATTTACTATAATCTCAAAATGGTATGTGGCACTGGGGGATTTCAGACAAGGTCATTAAGAGAAGTTTATCATTTCATATCAGCTCAACAACGATACCTAAACCAGGAGTTAAATTCCAATGCCATATTTATCAATATTTTAGGTGGTGATTGTTCTTTTAAGAAAATTAAGCTGTTACCTAAAAATGAAACACAAATATTCGTTGGGTCTCTGTTCGAGTATGATGAAAAATGTGGAGAGTTAATAAGCTAAATGCAGACCATTGACTTCAATGTGTTTTAGTCGTAGGTAAATGGGCTTAGAAAAAGAGGAAAAAAGGGCGATTTAGTGCGTTTCAATGCGCTTTCCCCATTCACTTACATGTTAAATAAAGTGTGTCCTCGAACCAACATTCTTCTCCTACTAACATGCTCTTGGTAGTCACCACAACATGAAAAGCCCTATAAAAATTAAAACTCGCACTTTATTTCAAAACATGCTCTTGGTAGTCACCACAACATAAAACGCCCTATATAAATTAAAACTCGCACTTTATTTCAAAACATGCTCTTCGTCGGCACCACAACATAAAAAGCCCTATAAAAATTAAAACTCACACTTTATTTAAAAACCTGCTCTTGGTAGTCACCACACCATGAAAAGCCCTATAAAATTAAAAACACACTCTATTTTAAAACCTGCTGTTCTTTGATTTTTTTTTCCACGTTGCGTTTTTCCAATTTATGCAACTTTTGGTCGGTTGGGAGTCCCAATATGGCGGCCGTGTAGCTTCATGAGCAAACGCACTCTCATCAGCCAGTCGTTCCTCCATACCATGGAGCTGTGAGTGGATACCATGTCGGATCTGTCATCTGTGCTCTGCCGGCGATTGACATTATTGAGTGTTTGCGATTCAATACATTTTATATCCCTTCCCTAATCCATTGGTGTATCAAATCAAGTAGCACAGCAACCTGTCATTTTTAAACGAATGATGAGCTCCCGTATGCTTGTGTGATAAGCAATAATTGATAGATATAAAATGAAGCGTTTCATATTATAGTGGTGGATCTGGTTATTGAACATTTTAATCGCAAATATATTTCTCCTCAATGTCGGTGCCCTGGGCACGTGCCCAATGTGCCCATTGGTTAATCCGCCACTGGGGATGAGGTTAGTATTAGTAGAAAAAGCAGGTTTAGTAAAATAATAACAACGTTTGATGTATACAAATGCAACAATAAGCACAATAAAAATTGTATAATTCCTAATGTTAATGCATATCGATATTGTTCATCAAATCTACACTATAATATATTGCACATCCCTCATGAGTATATTGCACACAAAACATCCCTCATGAGTAAATGGACCAACCCGTGATCATGGCGGAACGTTGCGGTTTTTAAAATCAGAACACCTGTCCTAAGGTGAAACAAAACTATTCCAGCGATGTTGAAAAGCGAAACACAGCTCAACTAGAACGGCATTCGGTGGAGAGCATACCTGCACCAGGTGAACAGTTTATGTTTTGTTAGGTCGGACACTGAAAGGTCGTATCTGAATTCGACTTAAACCAAGATCGAATCGCTTGTTCTTGTCGCTTAGCAACTCATTCACCAAGTTTCGTCATAATTCGTCGACAACTTTTTCAGATATCGTGCTGTAATATATCGTTTTTGGCCTGAACTCTCATTGGTGAAGAAGAACTTACACAATTTTAAAATTATCGGACCCGGAATCGGATTTGGATCTTCACCAAAATTGAATCAGTTCTTCCTTGTCACACACAACTTGTCTACCAAAGTTCGTCCAAATCAGTTCACAATTTTTTGAGATATTTTGTTCACAAACAAACACACAGACTAGAAATCGGTCAGAGACCGAGGACTTGCCGGAATGTACTTTTTTCAGGGGTGTTGTTTAGAAAGGAAGCGGATAATGTTTGACAGTGTTATTAGTAAAAAAAACAATTTTTGACCTTGAGTTTGACCTTTCAAGGTCACTCAAGGTCAAAGGTCATGGTGCCAAATGAAATGTCGTATGTAACTTCCTATATGTCAGTAACAGTAAGTGTATGCATATTTTTTGTACTTTTAGAGTAACAGTGGTTTGAAATATATTTTAAATGAAAACTCGACCCCCCTGATTTCACGTTTTGGTTGACCTTGAGCTTGACCTTGGGCCTAGAGAGTTAAAAATTGGGCACAGTCTATTCCAGGGCAAGGCAAATATGTGTGTAAAATATGGCGATGCTATGTGCAACGATGTAGACGTAGTACTGTGCACAAACAGACAGACAAACCAACAAACCAACCAACATACTTGCCGGAAATGGTCCGGCAAGTAACAAACCAAACAACTAACATAAATGCCGGAATTTTTCCGGCAAGTAACAAACAGGGGTAAAAACATAACCTGCATCCACCTTCGGTTGTGGAGGTAACAAAAGGTGATAAGGGTTGAACATCACCCGAAATTAACTTTGTTCATTACACAAGCGGCAGAATCAGAAAAGGGTCTTCGGTCTGTCGGGCTTGTGTGTTCAGTTACCAAGCAGCTTGCTATCGCTTGCCAAGCCAGCCGTTCCGTACCAACGGTTTTGTTGAAGTGCTTGCTTGAGTGCTTTAAGCTACGTAGCGATCACTCCACAATAAACTTTTTGTTCTTCAACGAGCCTCGTCTATGTAAACAAAAACAAATAAATAAACACGAATGATGTCGTGCAGAGCACGATACTTGAAAAATCCACCCCCATCCCCTCACCCGAGAAAAGATGCCATTGCGACATCAAATTGTCCATTTCGTTGAGATCAAAGTTGACAATCTTAATCATAGCTCATTGATTTTTAGATGATAATTGATGATTTTGAAAGTTTGACCTTCAACCTTTTGACCTTAAAATACATTGTTTCCCAATTCAGTGAGGCACTTTGCAATTGCTCTTTAATGTTCAGGTTAATCGGATGAAAATTGATAATTTTTTTAACATAAATTTATGATTTTAGAAGTTTGACCTTGAGTTGACATTTGACCTTTTATCCTAAAAAAAATACTTGATTCCCCAATGCGGTGATTCAATATGCAAATGCTGTTCAACTTTCACGGCTATCAGATGAAAATTGACTATTTTAGCATTTTAACCTCAAGATGACCTTTGACCGAAAAATCAATTGGCTTCTCAGTTGTGACTACCTCTACAACTTGGTAAAGTTTCATGACGATCCGGTTGAAAGTGTAACTTGTGGGTAATTGACATTAAACAGACAAAGAATAAATCTGTTGTGTGTAGAACGATACTTGGGAAATCCTGAAAATTGGTTGTTGTCCTTTGGCTGATGTTGACCTTTTATCCAATGTTGACGTCAAAAATAATTGGTGGCTGAATTAATTGTCCTGATATGCAAATCCTCTTTAAATTTCAAGTGAATCAGATGGAAATTTAGCATTTTTAAAAATCTTCCAAAATTGTTGAAATTTGGCCTATCCTGATCTTTTGACCTCAAAATCAATAGGTTTGTTTTTCCTTATGGCCAACTCTATGATTTGGTGAGGTTTCGTAAAGATCGGTCATTTGTGCTCAGGGCCCCAAAAAATGTTAATCTGCCTCTGCCTGACTGACCCACTCACATACACACCCACTCAGTCACTCAATGACTCATACTCACTCACTCAACTCAATGACTGACTCACTCACTCACACAATGCACTCACTGTCTGCCTTACTGATTCCCTCAATGACTGACTGACTCACTGATTCACTCCCTGACTGTCTCACTTACACCCACTCAAAATTCACTCACTCACACACACACACACACACACACACACACACACACACACACACACACACACACACACACACACACACACACACACACACACACACACCGACGGACACTGCGCGATAGATAAGTTTACCCGACGAAGGTCCAGGTGAGCTAAAAACGAGCTTGTAACCTGGTAAAAAGTCAGACAAGTTTTCGGAATCATTTTTAACATACCACGAAATGTTCGTACACCTGGTGATGGTGGGAAGTGACACATTTATTTTATATCAATAAATTATAAAAAAACCGGGAATATCAATTAATTATTTTATTGATAAAAGGGGGAAATATCAGTAATTATTTCATCATTTGTACCTCACATTGAGTGCTACGTCACATAATGATTTTACATTGATAATTTCACAGGGAATCACAGGGATTCAGTGGATTATTGGATTCGATGAAACCTGTTATAATGCAAATACACAATGTATTATGCAAATGTACAATGCAAGTATATTTACCTTCGCAAAAGCGGAAGGTTATGTTTTGATCGCTGTGTATTTATTTGTATGTCTGTGTGTGTGTGTGTATGTTAATCGCATAACTCAAAAAGTATTCAACCGAATTGCATGAAATTTGGTGGGATGATTGGTTATTATACGGGACACATTTGATTAGATTTTGGGAGCAATCGGGTCAAAGGTCAAGGTCAAGGTCACGAAAAGGTCAAAATCGTATTTTTGTTGTTCTGTTCCCTACACTCCCATGCCAAGTACAGAACAGTAGCTGCGGCGAAGGTATGCGCTCTACCGAGTGCCCGTTCTAGTTGATGCATGCATTGGTTTTCTAAAGCTTATATCAGAATATTAACTTATATCAAATGGGTCTTTTGAGGTGAAAGTGTGATGACGTCACCACGTCACGCGGCACGAATGCGGGCCTGTGTCGTTGGAGGTACTGACTTCTATAGGGAGGCCCCATCACCCTCCCCCATCACCCTCCCCGAACACGTCACGGAATGTTGTTACGGGTGTGAACTTGTTGCACCGTAACAAATACACCGCCTTGTGCGTGATTATGGGATGCATGGCAATACAGTGGTGATGTACTTCCGGCGTCATTTCCGGTCTGGACGTGGACCATGTCTTTCTTGAACTGACATCGGCTCCGGCCTCCGTGTCCTTTTCCACAAGCGTCTGACACAGTGATCGGGTCGGATCTTCTGAGGAAAAGGTTTGTTCGGAGATTCTCATTTTATTATTAATACTGAGAAATATATTCTGTAAAACGATGATTTGAAGTGATTCTTCATATTATATTAAAAGAGAGATCGGGCGAACATTATGATTATACAGAGCACGATATGATTATGACAAAGAGTTGTGGATAGATTATGATCAAACTAAGGGGATGAGGTGGGTAAGTGAGAGGAAGAAGCTGATTGGATTTAGGTTCAGGTCGGAATCCAGATCCGGTCTATCAGTGTAGTGTGTATCCTGGTGGAGGTTTGTGCGATACCGAGTGACGTTCTACTTCGTTACCTGTGAAACTAATCCTGGTGTTGGCTTCATGGTTAATGTGGCTGCTTTAAGATGTTAGGGTCACGCCGTTAAAATAACACCAGGTGGGTTGACTCGGCCTGTAATCCTTTTGAAGTCGGCAAAATGAGTACCAGCATCCCGGAAACAGGGAGGGAGCACTGCATCAGCGGCACGTGAAACTGAAAGTGGGTTGTTTTTTAGGGGAATAGGTCTTAAGTCTTGGTGACATAAATCATCAATTTTCAACATTCACTTATTATGTGTGTTTAGACATATTCTTGGGAAAAAATGCCAGGAGCATCGAAAATGCCCCTTTATATGTTATGTGCCATGTGACAAACTATAGAAAAGAAGGGACATTCAAAATAATATTGTGTGCATGCTGGACTACCCTTGTGTTCTTAGGAGGAACCAAGTAATGAACTAGAAAAGTTCGTATAGAGGGGCGCCCTACATCTGGCAAATAAAATACATTCACTTCTTCATGCATAATATTAATGCTAGATGACCGGACAGCCAGCTTAATGTGCATCTGTGGGCCCAGACAAGACAGCTTCAAAGTGTGTATACCTGCAGACAATCAGACCAGCCCTTACCACATCGGACTAAATAAAAAATAAAAAACCTTCTCTGTTTCTTAAAATACACAATTTTGTTGAAAAAAAGGGGATTCTGTTGATACAAATATGTGTGTGTGTGTGTGTGTGTGTGTGTGTGTGTGTGTGTGTGTGTGTGTGTGTGTGTGTGTGTGTGTGTGTGTGTGTGTGGTATGTGTGTGTATTTATTGGTGTGTGTGTGTTAAATTTTGTGTATCATTTATTTATCATGGTAAAAGGTACATATTTCATTTTATCGCTCATTTTGGGAACTCTAATGCTTGGTGTCACGTTCAAATTTGATGTGACGGAAGATAAGATCTGGTGATGATGTCACTGCCGACACATTTTCGCATGGCTCCGGTACCTCAAAATTTGGCCCGACACCACTGTGTACCTGACTCATAATGATGCTGAAAATCATGTTTAAGAATTGATACGTTTTGAATACGAACAAACTGCATTTTGTTCATCATACAAGACTTTATTCAAGATGATGTAAAATACTTGAAAAATATAGAAGAAAAACAATTATTCAACCCAGATGGGACTCGAACCCACAATGCCCAGCTTAGAAGTCTGATGCCTCATCCATTAGGCCAATAAGGGGGTGCCGATTTGATTCATAGAGCTGCATGAAGAAGTAAATGTATTTTATTTGCCAGATGTCGGGTGCTCCTTTATACGAACTTTTCTAGAGCATTACTTGGTTCCTCCTAAGAACACAGGGGTAGTCCAGCATGCACACAATATTATTTTGAATGTCCCTTCTTTTCTATAGTTTGCCACATGGCACATACCATATAGAGGGGCCTTTTATATGCTCCTGGCATTTTCCCCAAGAATGCCCCTTCTTGTAACATGTTAGAATGACAAGGTGGTGCCATAGCCGCTGGATAAAATGGTGGTAAAACCTGGAATTAATTTTTTTTTACACCTTTCAACTTTCAATTAAATTGAATTATAAACTTTAATATTGTATGACACAAATCGTCTTCATAATACTTTCAAGATCCATGATATATATCGATATTTAGCATTAGAGGGCCTGGCATGTATGAGGGACAGGATTGGGGTGAAGAAGACTCTGCTAATATGGATATGCCGTACGAAGCCAATTGCCGCTTTGTTCTATGTTGATCAATAAAACGTCCATTTTCTAAACTACGACTCGATGTCGGCATGTTACAGTGTGCAAGGCCATACTGGTGATGGATGAGACTGCTTCAGTAGCGCTAAACTTCTGGATTTTAAAAACGATCTTTAATACCATTATTTTATTAAAATTGAAGTATGTACTTGAACACGTAGTGAGGCCTCATCTAGAATATGGTTTCCAGTTTTGGTCACCACAAGTCGGAAAGACAGCTACTATCGAGAGGGTTCAGCCCAGGCCTACTAGATTGATTCGGGGCCTAGCTGGACTCAACTAATTTAGGGTGCGTGAAGGAAACGGCTTTATGCATTAGAAAGGAGGCGGTTATGATGGGATATGATAGATGTTTAAGATAATGAAAGGTATAGACAAATTAAGTGCAGAATAATACTTCAGCAGAACTTCTGCTTCAGCAGCATAATACTTCAGCAGAAGTGACAGGATCAGGGGCCGTTGCCCAGTAAAGAAAAGAAGAGTTAATACGGTAGTAAGGTAAGGGTTTTTCTCTCAGAGAATAGTTTATGCTCCGAGAAAGGCAGTGGCAACAGAATCGACATACAAGTTCAAATTAGGATTAGATAGGTACCTGGAAGCTTTAGAGATAGAAGAGTATTGGGATATTGGCAAGACGTTTCTGTTGCTTTATTGAATTTTGTTTTTTTTTGTCCCCCGTCGCACCGCGGAGCGAAAGGGGGACTATGGTTTTCCCCTCCGTCCGTGCGTGCGGGTGTGCGTGCGTATGTGCGTACGTGCGTGCGTGCGTAAGCAAAGGACCGCATTCGAATTTGGTGTGTGGGTGCAACCCACATCAAAATCCAAGATGGCCGCCAACATGGATGTCTGACGCCATGAATGTCTGAACCTTGTGAGCTGAATATCTTGAAAAATAAGCGAAGTACCAACTTCTAATCTGGTGTGTGGGTGTATCTAGGCATAAGGAAGAACGCTATTGAAAATTGGGTCGCCACGTCAAAATCCAAGATGGCTGCCACCATATATATATCTGAACCTTGTGAGCGAAATATCTTGAAAAATAAACGAACTACTAACTTCTAATCTGGGGTGTGGGTGTATCTAGGCATAAGGAAGAACGCTATTGAAAATTGGGTCGCCACGTCAAAATCCAAGATGGCCACCGCCATGTATGTCTGAACTTTGTGAGCGGAATATCTTGAAAAATAAGCGAAGTACCAACTTCTAATCTGGTGTGTGGGTGTATCTAGGCATAAGGAAGATGCCCATTGAAAATTGGGTCGCCACGTCAAAATCCAAGATGGCTGCCACCCTATACATGTCTGAACCTTGTGAGTGGAATATCTTGAAAAATAAGCGAAGTACCAACTTCTAATCTGGTGTGTGGGTGTATCTAGGCATAAGGAAGAAAGCTATTGAAAACTGGGTCACCACGTCAAAATCCAAGATGGCCGCCTCCATGTCTGTCTGAACCTTGTGAGTGAAGTATCGTATCATCGCATGTTTTCTGCGTCTTCCACTTTGTCAACTCGCATCACATCCCGACGGGGAACCTAGGCGTAAAGCTTGTTGTATACAACATGGAGGCTCCTGTAAGAGCTAGCACATTAAACACACATTAGCACATACAAACAACAACACAACAGGCATTGAAAGGCCATTTTCTCTGCGAGAGTGGGGGTTAGTCTTGCGGTCCCCATGACAATCTTCTCCATTTTGCCCCATTTTCTGCATCTCCCCTTGTTAACACCCTTTCCCGCATTTCTTCTTCCACCATCTTCAGCCAAGTCTTTCTCCGTTTTCCCCGTCCTCTACTTCCTTCTACATTCAGTTCCATCACTCTTCTCAACCAGTCACTTTCATCCTTCCTCAACACATGACCAAACCATCTCAACCTGTTTCTCTTCACAGCATCCATCACAGGCTCTATTCCCATCATCTTTCGCAATTCATCATTTGTCTTCCTCTCTCTCAACGATACTCCGCACATCCACCGAACCATTCGCATTTCCAGCCTTCGTTGCTGCTCTACATTAATTACCCATGTCTCACTCGCATAAATTATAACACTTCTCACACATACAGCATACACCTTTCTCTTCAGCTTCAACGACACTCCCCTCCTCGACAGCACGCCACTCAGTTCCCGAAACTTCTTCCATGCACATCTCACTCAAGCAGCCGTTGCCGAGTCTGATCCACCTTCTACATTCAGCACGTCTCCGAGGTAGAAAAATGTTTTCACACCTTCCAGCTTTACGCTGTCTCCGAGATCCAAATCAACATTTCCTCCTTCTGCACCTCTCTCTGTGCACACCTTACACTTGAATGTAGCTGCCAAACTGGTTTATGACCCTCTCAAACCACGACATTTTTGATGAACCCACTCGGCGCACATTGTACATTGAATGGAGTTCACTCCGACACCCTTCCTGCACACAGCACACGGCCACTTCCCAGTTCTTTCCACCTCACCACATTCTTTACCACTTGCCATCACCTTCGTTTTTCCGATATTCACCTTCAGACCCTTTGGCCCCATACATTCCTTCCACTTGTTCATCTTCTCCTTCAGTCCATCCATACCTTCTGCAATCAACACCAGATCATCTGCATACAACAACTCCCAAAGTAAACCCTTCTTTACGTTCCGAGCCAGCACCTCCATCACAGCTACAAATAGCAGTGGACTTAGTATCGACCCCTGATGCATTCCCACCTTCACCTCAAACACACCACTGTTCCCGTCCTTCATCCTTACAGCTGTGCGTGCTCTTTCGTACATTGCCATCACGACTCTGATCAACCATTCCTCCACTTCTAACTTCCTCAATGCCCATGTCAATACTTCGCGTGGAACCCTATCGAATGCTTTCTCCAGATCAACAAACCCAAGAAACAACTTCTTCCTCTTCTCCATGTACTTCTCCTCCAACTGCCTTACAATAAAAAGTGCGTCTGTCGGTCCTCTTCCTGGCATAAATCCAAACTGCATTTCGTCAATCCTCACTTTCTTCCTTTTCCTCCTCTCCAACACCCTTTCCAATACCTTCATTCCATGCTCCAATAACTTTATCGCTCGATACGTGCCACAGTCCAGAGGGTCATCTTTCCCCTTGTATAGAGGGACGAGGGTACTCGGTTCCCAATCCACTGGAATGCGGCCTTCTTTCCCCACCAGATTATAGATCTCTGTCATTCTCTTCAAACCCCAACTTCCTGCTGCCTTCAACATATCTCCAACAACTCCCTTCGGCCCTCCCACTTTTCTACTCTTCATTGCTTTTATCGCTTCCTCAACTTCCTTCTTCTCTGCCGGTCGTAAAACTGCGTTACTCTCCATGTTGTCATCCCATTCATTCTCTGCATTCAACAGCATTTCCATATATCTCTTCCATCTTCCTTTAATTCCATCTGGGTCCATAACGATTTGTCCAACTTCATCCTTCAAGCAACTCACCCACATCACATCACACCTCTCTTTTGTTATCTGCTTTGCAATCCTGAATACACATAGCATATACAAACAGCGTCACGCTCTCTGACCCTCTTCCGAATCCAAGCGTTCTCCGAACATTTTCCTACATGCCTCTGACCCTCTTCCGAATCCAAGCGTTCTCCAAACATTTTCCTTCATGCGTCCTGCGCCTTTGCTACCTCTTTCTTTGCAGCCTTCTTGCCTGCCTTATAACTTTCATGCTCTGCCTTTTCTGCCCCCGTACCCTTCGCCTTCTGCCACTCCTTGAACTTCTTCCTCTTCTCGTCAATCCTCTTTCCAACTTCATCATCCCACCACCATGTTTCCGAGTGCCTCGGTGGTCCTTTTGTCCATCCACGTACCTCACCAACGGCTCCCAACAGACTATCTTTCATTGACATCCAACCACCTCCAAGCTCAACCACATCATCCTCTACCATACTCAGCCTCTCTTTTAATGCCTCCCTCACTGTCACCCCTTTCAACCTCCACACCTTCATTCTCGGTTGGTACTTCACCCGCCGAGCTCTCCTCGCACCTTTCACCCTTATGTCGCAGACAACCAAGTGGTGCTGTGAAACAGCCTCTTCCCCCGGGATCACCTTTGTGTCCCGGAGGTGCCTCCTATCTCGCCTACGCACCATCAGGTAGTCAACGGTTGTCGTCGACCCACCTGACGTGTATGTAACAAGCTTATTCTCCTCTTTCTGGAACTGAGTATTACAAATCAACAAATCAACTCCATCAGCAAGCTCCAAAATCCTTTCACCATGTCCATTTCTCACACCATATCTGTAACCCCCATGAACTCACTCAAAACTGTCCATACTCTTTCCCACATGTCCATTTAGGTCTCCTCATACCACAGCAACTTCCTCATCTTTCACGTTTTCCATCAGTTTCTCTATTGCACACCAGAACTTGTCCTTCTCTTCATCACTCCGACCAACCTCCGGAGCATATCCCGAGATGATGTTAACCAAGAGCTTTCCAATCATCATTTTCACCATCATCAACCTTTCACTCACTCTCGTCACACTCACCACACTGTCTACAAACTCCTCAGAAAACAGGACAGCAACACCATGCACGCCATCTGGGCACCCTTGCCACACAAAGTTGTATTTCTATCCCTGCTTACCCTTCACCATTCTCACACCACTTCCCTTCCATCTCGTCTCCTGCATACAACATATGTCCACTCTTCTTCTGACCAATACTTCCACCACTTCTCCTGATCTCCCTGTCATTGTCCCTACATTCCATGTCCCAAACCTCAGAAACCGATCTCCACGTCGGGCATCAGATGTTTTGTCCTCATAAATGGAGTGATTTCCACCCTTGATTTGATCGGGTTCCCCACCTTGAGTTTTGACGAGAGGGAGTGGGTTCCCCCACGGGGTGCAGCCCGAAGTACCCCGTGGGGGACCTAATAGTTGATTTTGATGTGTTGTTACGGATTCGTCACTTCCATCGTGGTTTTCATCCACGGGAAACATTTTTAGTTCCATGTACTATTATTGTTATCGTTTAAGTGAAATGGACATAACTGTTTTCAAAAGGTGAAAAATTAGTGTTTTAAAAGAAACCGGAAACCGGATTGGGAGAAACCGGAAGAAGAGGAGGAGGAAGCAAAAAGCGGAGCAAGGAGGTCAGGAGAAGACAAGCCGAGCTGCTTTGAGGTCTTGAGCAGACGCTGGCGAACGTGGGTCACGAGCAAACTTTGGTTTTCCCGGGAAAGGGATTCCTGTGACAGAGTCATGATCGCTGTGACAGATAAATCTGCGTGACGGGTTTTGCGGTTGATTCCGGAGAGAATCGTTGTTGGAGAGCAGGTACGCCTCCATTACGGGCCCGCCCGCCATTTCGCCTCGCTCCCGCCATTTTGCATCGCTCCAGCCTTTTCACCTTGCTCCAGCCATTTCACCGCGCCCAGCCGTTAGCCTGGTTTGCGTGTGTAACGTGGATTTTGAGTGGGAATTTGCGGTTCTCCATTTGGGAGCCATTGAACGTTCATACCCGAAGGTGTGATTTCCCAGTCGCCTTTTGGGTGCACCTTTGCGGCTCTTTGGCAGCGTTGACTGTCAGCCGACCTGGATTCTGGTCTCGATACGACCTGTTACTTGTGATCACAGGAGTGTGGATTGACTTTGGCTTGGTGCCGGGACAGAGACTTTGGGGAATGTTCTTTTCGCTCACGTGGAGCACAGTGAGTTATTGAGTAAGAAACTGATGGTACCATCATAGGAATTATATGGTATTTTGGTTGTGCAATTGAAAGTATTGTTGCGGATATGGGATTTGCATCCATTCATATCCGCTTGTAAATATTCCCCTATTTCCTCAATACTTCCCAACTATCCCCAATCCCCCATTCCCTAGTCCCATTTTCTGTAAACAACACTCTGTAGACCCGACCTCCCCCTATTTCCCCCATTAAATGTCGTGCCCAGGTTCACCGCATCTCATGTAAGACAACTATAGGACATCTTGCTAGTTATTCTTAGTCTATGTCAGTTAAGGACTCGTTTCCATTAATTCTGACCCTTCGTTGCACCAGAATGTGATTGTATGGTACCGTTAGGAAGTTTAGGACCTCCCAATACCTCCCCGCAGCTCTTCCTCACGGTTCAACAACAACAACAACAACAGCAACGGCAGCGGCGTGCACAGGGAGTGCGCGTCCTCACTCCGGCTTGGTTGGTAGGGGGTGTTGGGAGGGCACGAGGCCTTCCCAACGAGCCGCCATCGAACATGTGCTCGACGGGGTTACCAAATAGGGGCTCCCTGTCAGCTCCTCGTCAAGGGCGGAGCCCGGTAACCCCCGCACCCAATGGAAGCGGCGGACCGGCCCCAGGGGGGCGGAGCCAACCAGCCGAGGGCGTGTCACTCCCCGCTGAGCATGCGCAGGAAGAGGGAGGTGACGTCAGATGCGCGCTGAACTTGGAGCAAGCAAGATGTACCCTCCGAGCGCTGTGAGGCCTCCCCGCATCTTCTGGACTGGACCGTGCTTTATCCTGTCCCCGAGCCAAGGTGCACCTTGTGCCATCGAACTACCTGTCCCTTCCTGCCATCAATCCCTGTGTAAGTCCGCCTTGTTCCGTTTGTCTGTGGTCTGTCTGGGATAAGATAAGACGGTAATTAAGTGCCCATCTCTTCTGTCTTTTACCTCACTCTGCCGTGTAATCTACCCCCTTTTCTCCAACACTGTAATTATACCCTCCTCCGGAGGTCTTGAGAACTGTACCCCTTGCGTCGTTTCCTCTTTCCCAGTCGTCGTGTCCTTTCCATCATTGATTCGGCATAGCGCGATTTGGTCAACGTCTGGGTGGAATCGGGGTCTAGTCGGGGAATAACTGTTCGGTCGCGGCAATACCACCGCTCGGTAAATAACATCTAAACCGCGTCCGTAACAATTGGTGTCAGGAGTGGGATACGGACCCGAAGCGCGCTTAACGCGCTCAAAATTATAAGTCACCGAAATTTGATTTTGTTTTACAAAAAACCCGAATTTTGAAAGTCGCGCTATGGGAGATCAAGACGGCTGGGTTCCGGTAGAGGAGAGTGAGGCAGGATCGATCCAGGACCAAATTGAGGGACATGAGGAGAGCGAAGCAGTGAGGGCGGCAGGTTCGCAAAATGGCGTCCTCGCGCACGAGGTTACGGGCGCGCAAAATGGCGCCTCGCACATGGCTACGGCGACCGCGCCCGCGACCGTAGCAGCGCCGCTGGTGGATTCGAACCTTTTTTTCCTGCAAATGAGGGCCCTTATGGGACAAATGGGAGACCAAATTGGAGGTTTGAAAAACAGTATAGAGGCTCAGAGTGAGCAAATGGGGGTAATGGGGTCCAATAGCGAGAAATTGAGGGAGGACATGGGGGCCCAGATCGGAGGGTTAGGGAGTAGAATAGAGGGATTAGACAATAGATTAGGGGAAATACAGGAGGGGTTAACGGGGGTAGAAAACAGAATGGCCGCTCAAGAGAATCAAATAGAAGGGGTGAAACATGGGTTAACGGGGGTAGAAAACAGAATGGCCGCTCAAGAGAATCAAATGGAAGGGATGAAAAAGGGGTTAGAGGGGTTAGAAAACAGTATGGAAGGCAAATTGAGGGACATGAGGGACCAAGCGGAAAGGGAAGTTAAACAAATGGGGCAGCAGATAGAGGGGGTCAGAATGGGGGTAGAAACTAAATTGGATGCTCACAGGGAGGAAATGGAGCAGATGAGGGTGGCATCTGGGCAGGAGATGCAAGTGATGGGAGAGGAGATCAGAAGAGGTGTGAGTGAGGAGGTCGGAGGAGTGCGTGAGGAGGTGAGGCACTGTGAGGAGCGCATGGAGAAGGAGGTGAGAAAGGGGACTGTAAAATTGCAAGGTGGTATAGAGGAGTTGACGCTGGGAGTGGAACAGCTGACGGAGGGACAAAAAGAACTAACGGAGCAGGTTCAAAGGAACACTGCGGTATTAGGAGGGTTAAAAGCGACACAAAACGACCTAAAAAATGACTTGATAGCGACACAGAGGCAATGTCAGATGGTACATGAGGGACTGACAACGAGGAAAATGAACAAGGTGGTAGAGGTGATGGAGGTTAAAGAGCGGGAGGTGCGGGAGCACATAGAAAAAAATAAGGTGGAGTTAGAGGAAGAACTTAAGGGGGCGCACGAGGAGATGAAGGAGGTGAAGCAGAAATTAGAAGAAGTGGAAGAAGAGGTGAGCGAAATTAAGAAGCGACGGAGAGAGGATAAGAAAGAGATAAAAGAGGAAGTAAAAGAATTGGTCCAAAGTCTGTGTTCGGATCGTGATGATGTGCTCATTAACCGGATGAGGGATTCGCAGGTGATGGAGGAGAAGCGAAGAGGAAGAGGACCCGGTGTAAGTGGTGACCAATATGGTCGTGCGTATGATGCGCCAGGTGATTTAATAAGCTTGGGGGTCGAGATGGACCCGGGTGTTCGTGAGAGGCCGTTGGTGAAGTGTGCGACAGGTCTGGTGTGCGAAAAAGGAGGTGTGCGAGAAAGTCCGACTCTGGGGTGTGTGAGGAAAAAGTGCGCGCCAAGGAGTGAGGGTGTTGTCGAGAGTGAGTCGGTCGTAGCGCGTGTGCGAGGGAGCACATGGAAGCGCGTAGTGAGGAGTGTTACAGAGGATGTAACGGAAGAATGCACGCCTGTGGTGAGTGTTACAGAGGATGTAACGGGAGAGGATGCGCGAGCAAGGTGTGTAACGGACGGGTGCATGGGGAAAGAGTGCGCTGTCAAAAGTAAGGAAGAGTGTACACGTGTGGTGAGTGTTACATAGGGTGTAACGGGAGAGGGTGCGCGAGAAAGGTGTGTAACGGACAGGTGCATGAGGAATGAGTGCGCTGTCGAGAGTAAGGGTGAGTGCACTGTCAAGAGTGGAGGTGAGAGTAGTAAGAGTGACACGGAGCGTGAGTTGGTTGTGACAGGTGAGAAAGGAAGCACACCTGGAATGGTAGAGCGTGTGTGGGAATGCACGCTGGAATTGGTAGTGAGGCACGTGGTTGGGTGTGCGAGTGAGAGCACACCTGTGATAGTCACAGAGGAGGTGACCGAGAAGGGGGCGCGAAGAGGTGTGTTGGTGAGGTGTGCGAGCGACGAATGTGTGCCAAGGTGTTCGGTGGTCAGGTGTGTGACCAAGTCTGTGAGTGGAATGAGTGTAGCGAGGTGTGTAAGGAAAGGTACGAGGAGCATGGGAACAGCTGGAGGTATGAGCAAGAAAGGGGTAGTGTATGCGTGTAAGCATGCAGGTGAGGCATCGACGGTAACCGGGTTAGCGGTTAGAGCGACTTATAGCCGAATCGGGCCCTCGGTGCGTGCCGGGCTTCGCGTGCCGCGAGAACCAGCGGGGATCCGAGCCACGGCGGGTTCGAAAGGACCGCCGTACGCGATCCACGCTGGGCCTCGCTTTGAACGGCCGCGTCCGTGCTCCACTAGGCGGAGCGGGCAGCCCGATAGGAAGGGTCGTCATGGCGACCACTTTTTGTTGAGGCATTCCGGCAGATCGAGATCGGGCCATGGGATGGCTCCGTGCCGAGATGGTGCGTGGGACCTCGGCCCGGGTAAACCTCCTTCCCTGCACCGAATGCGGGACGTATCCAGCCGCTGGCACCAAACAACCCGCATTCATGGCTTGGCTGTACGAAGCCGAGCTTTAGAAGTGAATTGGCGCACCGAGAGGCATTAGTAAGTAGACTGTAATGACGAGGATAGTGTTTTGGCCCCGAAATTAGAAAAACAAAATTTGATGATTGGCAAAGGATTGGCAGTAATGATTGGCAGATGATGGGTAGTGATTGGCAAATTTTTGATTTGTTGAAATTTGATGTGCAAAATTGGTAGTGGGAGATGCCCCATATGATGGGATGGCCAATCCTCCATCCCTCACAGGGGGGGGCAAATGCGCTATAGATTATGGGGTGTATGGCAGTGAAAACTAGCCCGGGTGGGTTAGGTTATATTGTTAGGGATCTAGAGATTGACATTAGGTAACGTTAAGGTTAGTTAGTGACTGATACCTGTAGTGGGGACGCAGGTAGATTAGTGTGGATGATAATGACGTGGGAGCGCAATAGTTAAAAGGGAAGACGGAGGAGCGCGAGTTTTAGAAGGGAGTAGACAGAGCAGATGATGCAGTATGAATGGAAGTGCTGGTGAGCAGCTTCAAATGAGGCATCGGTGAGGCAATGCTCCGAGGTGTGTGTGAGTGTACAAGTGATGAATGAGAGAGCATTGCGGATGAGTGTCATGGTGAGTAGTGAGTGTTGTGGATCAGCGCGAATGCGCTTGGGGGAGAGAAGGGTGCAGGCGGCACCAAGTATGAGAGCACAGGTGTGCAAGTACAGGTGTGTGGAATATATGGAGCAGAGAATGAGTGGTGTGGAGAGAGTTGGAGTAAGTGGTACGGAGTGGTGTGCATGGTGCGAAGGTGTGGATGGGGGAAGAGTGGACCCCTTTTCACGAGTACCCGGGGAGGGTAGGTTAAAGAATAGTTAGAAGGTATAGGTAAATTGTGGTTGGATATTGGCATTTGTGGTGCGGTTGCAGAATGGTATTGTGGATGGGTGCATTGGTGTGGTGAAATTGGCTGGTCGTGTGGCCTGTTAGTATGAGTGTGAATTGTTGGGCACTCCGCCACTGTTAGATGTCTGCCAGGTGAGCTCTGGGAGCCGTTAGTGTCAGTGGGTACCTGAGGATCCTGGGTGTGGATCGGGCAGCCCCTGCCGGAGAGGGCACTGAAGGGGTGAGAGTGCGAGAGGGCCTTCCCCAGTTAGTTAGGTTAGGATGAGGAGCAGGTGAGCTCGGTAGGCAACAACAGTGGTGGAGGTGTGCAGGTGGGCGGACCAGCTGGGAGCGTCACACGACCCAGCCACCAAAATTGTGCGGGGGCACCGAGTGTTGAATCGGGGAGTGAGACCCAAATTGATGGTGTGCACCACAGATGGTCAATGGGATTTTGGTTCTTCGAACCACATAGAGTAATGAGGGCCAATGGTTTGGCAGGAGAAAGACCCCGGGTAATGTAAAGTTGTTAAAGTCATTTAGGAAATAGTTAGGATTGATGAACCTGTCGCACCATATGCAGCCACTTACCTGAGGTGATGATGATGACTCCACACCTGTGTTTTCTTTGTTTTGTGTTGCAGGAAAGGAGAATTGCTGTTTGGATTTGTGAGACGCATCACGACGTGGATGAGACATTGGGGTGATTCCATCTCTCCCTCCTTAGGAGGGACTGATGATGAATTGGTGATGGCAGATTTTGATGTTGAGTTGGAGATGGCAGATTTTGATGAGAGTTGGAAATGGCGAATTTGATTGGTTAGGAGGGAGAGAAGACGAATTTGGTTTATGGGAGGAACGGGGAAGACAGTAGGGACGTTGTTGATATGTAAAGTAGATGTTTATGGGTAGTGTTGTGTTTTGTGGAAACAGTAAGGGGTAAGGGAGGGGCAATGTAGGTTACCTGGTGGGGGGGGGGGGGGCGTACGGTAGGAACGTACCTGTCTCACCTGGTTCCCATGTGCCCCCAGTGTGCATTACCTTGTATTGCGTGCACTTTTGCGCCCTTACCACCTTACTCACTTGTCTTCTTTTGTCTCCCACCTCCGAGGATCTGGCTTTGGGGCAGAGAGAGAGGAGAGAGAGGGGTGCTGGCTCCGCAGTTGTGGGCCTGTACTTCCGCTGCTTGCTGCCTGGATCGATACACCATATGGACCGCAATTTTTGTGGCCGCCCACAATGGACCGCAGTTCTTTGGCGGTCAAGCACCACCCGTGGATGGACCTCTGGGTCAACGTGGCACCTATGCCATACAGGTGAACCACTTTTAGTTGGCCCCCTGACGGCCACAATTTAGAAATGGACGCGGTTGGCGCCTTTCTTTATTTCTAAAGAAGCCAGAAGGCCAAGTGCACTCCATGAAGGCAAGACCAGCGGCAGAACATCGGCCGGCTGCGACACCACCGGTGACCATGGACACTTAATTGTGCATTGTTATTGAACACTTTATTGGTGCACCGGATGGTGCTGACTGTGCGTATGGGGTGGTGCTTTTGGTGCTTGGACGGGGTGCTCTGCACATTATTAAAGGCCGTAGGGCCACAGGGCACTCGTGGGTTGGTGTATCGATGCTGGCATGCGTGCTCCCTATGCATAACATCTGCATGTGTTCCTCAAAGAACAGGTCCTGGATCGTAGTGTAAATATCAGTCTTGTATAAATGATGCTCCCTACCGGCTGTATGTTTAGTTTGAGGATGCTTTCCGCGATTCGGTTATCCTGTGGGTGTGTTTCTGTTAGGAGAAGGGTGCAACGTCGCAGGGGGACATATTTACTCATTTGTGAACATCTGTAAAACTGTCGCACTCAGGGTTGAGTTAATAGTTGAGGGAACTACATCTGAGTGCCACACTAAAGTAGGTAAAAATTTATCGGGTCGGGACGCCCCGAGGTAGAGAAGGGTGCAATGTTGCGGATATGGGATTTGCATCCATCCATATCCGCTTGTAAATATTCCCCTATTTCCTCAATACTTCCCAACTATCCCCAATCCCCCATTCCCTAGTCCCATTTTCTGTAAACAACACTCTGTAGACCCGACCTCCCCCTATTTCCCCCATTAAATGTCGTGCCCAGGTTCACCGCATCTCATGTAAGACAACTATAGGACATCTTGCTAGTTATTCTTAGTCTATGTCAGTTAAGGACTCGTTTCCATTAATTCTGACCCTTCGTTGCACCAGAATGTGATTGTATGGCACCGTTAGGAAGTTTAGGACCTCCCAATACCTCCCCGCAGCTCTTCCTCACGGTTCAACAACAACAACAACAACAGCAACGGCAGCGGCGTGCACAGGGAGTGCGCGTCCTCACTCCGGCTTGGTTGGTAGGGGGTGTTGGGAGGGCACGAGGCCTTCCCAACGAGCCGCCATCGAACATGTGCTCGACGGGGTTACCAAATAGGGGCTCCCTGTCAGCTCCTCGTCAAGGGCGGAGCCCGGTAACCCCCGCACCCAATGGAAGCGGCGGACCGGCCCCAGGGGGGCGGAGCCAACCAGCCGAGGGCGTGTCACTCCCCGCTGAGCATGCGCAGGAAGAGGGAGGTGACGTCAGATGCGCGCTGAGCTTGGAGCAAGCAAGACGTACCCTCCGAGCGCTGTGAGGCCTCCCCGCATCTTCTGGACTGGACCGTGCTTTATCCTGTCCCTGAGCCAAGGTGCACCTTGTGCCATCGAACTACCTGTCCCTTCCTGCCATCAATCCCTGTGTAAGTCCGCCTTGTTCCGTTTGTCTGTGGTCTGTCTGGGATAAGATAAGACAGTAATTAAGTGCCCATCTCTTCTGTGTCTTTTACCTCACTCTGCCGTGTAATCTACCCCCTTTTCTCCACCACTAATTATACCCTCCTCCGGAGGTCTTGAGAACTGTACCCCTTGCGTCGTTTCCTCTTTCCCAGTCGTCGTGTCCTTTCCATCATTGATTTGGCATAGCGCGATTTGGTCAACGTCTGGGTGGAATCGGGGTCTAGTCGGGGAATAACTGTTCGGTCGCGGCAATACCACCGCTCGGTAAATAACATCTAAACCGCGTCCGTAACAGTATATTGTACTTGTGCTGTTATTGTTGTGTGACATTAATACAATACTTGTTTTTTGGTAACAATCGGTTGGTGTGGTTTCACCATTGGTCATTGACACACATAACACATCTTTCTGCCGTGACTCCTTTCGGGGCTCGGAGGTACACCATGACCGGGGTTTGGGGAGGAGCACGTAACAGTGTGTTTTTGAATACCTATTTCAATATTTTTTGGTTCATCACCTTTTTCTTTCATGATGCCAAGAATTTCAGAAGATAGTACAGAAATCTCGTAAGCTCCGGGGGAACTTTTATAGTTTTATATCCACTTCCCGGATCATAACTAAACTTGTTCTTTTTTTCTGTGTTATTAAACAAGGTATTATCGGCTTCCATAGACAATAACGCCGCTTCATATTATTTTGCGGGATCAAGTTGTATCGGGTATGGTAATGAAGCCGTGTGATCACTCGCTGTAAAATCAAATCTAAGAGTTGTGCTTCTCATTTTATTATACAGTCATGTGAAAAAGTAAGTACACCCCATGTAAAGTTTAGACTTTTTCAACATATTTCAACATACAGCTATTTTTGTGGGATTTTTTTGGTTTTGTTTTTTGTATACAAGATCGAGGCTCGTGAAAGAGCTCACATTAATCACACAAAAAGTCAAACCGACACAAACCGACACAGAAAACACAAAATAAGGGGAGTGGTGGACAAGATGGGGAGAGAGGGGGAAGGACACAAACACAACATTTGAGAGCAGGGACATCGAGAGAACTGTGGGAGGGAGAGGGCGTGGGGGGAGGTGGGAAAGGTATAAAACATATGGACACTGCAAGGACATCCAGGAAAGAAGTTGGAATTTCGAAAAAGTGTATCGGGTGAATTAGCGGGGGTAGAAAAGATCAAGGTTTTGGATGGGGGAAGATAAGAGATGGTGGTGAACAGCTGTTTTAAAGACCTGGAGGGAGGAGTGGGATTGAAGGGAATGGGGGAGTTTGTTCCAGAGGCGGGAGAAAAGGGGAATGAAAGAGCGAAGGTGAGCAGAGAGCCTAGATTTTGGCAGTTTAACCATAAGAGGTTTGCTGTCAGATCCTGTGCGACCTGTAGGAATATTTGGGGGACAGAGCACATAGAGAGCTGGGGGAGCAAGGCCGGAGAGGAGTCGGTGGAAGACAGAAAGACCACCAACCTGCCTGCGGTGAGTGAGTGAGTGAGTGAAAGGCCCTCGGAGTTAGTTTTACCGCAGGAGATTCCCAATGATTCTGAAAGCTTTGGTTTCAACAGCGTGAAGCCGAGCTCAGTGTGAGGCAGGAGAACCGGCCCAGAGGGGGGAACAGTATTCCATTGAGCTGCGGATGAAAGCCTTGTGTGTGGTGAGGAGCTCAGGTGTGCCAAGGAAGGACTTCGCACGACGGAGGATGCCCAGTCCGCGACTGGCTTTGGAGGCCAACTTGGAAATGTGGTTTTCCCAAGAATGATCATGGCAGATAGTGAGACCCAAAAGCTTGAGAGACAGAACTTCTTGGAGAGGATTGTTGAGAAAGTAGATGGGAGGGTTTTCCAGTCGGTCTTTTTGGAGAGGCATCGTAAGAGTGTGAGATATGTCAGGATTGAAAGACATGTTCCACTTGTTTGACCAGTCTGATTTTGTCCAGGTCTGCAGAGAGTGAGGAGGCTGCAGACTGCCGATCTGAGGGATGAGGAATGGAGCGGCAGAGAGTGGAGTCATCAGCAAAGAGATAGACGATTTTCCAGAGATTCAGAGAGATCATTGATGAAGACCAGAAAAAGCACAGGGCCCAGAACACTACCTTGGGGAACTCCAGCCAGAACAGGAAGGGGCGATGAGAGAAATCCAATCAGGGTCACACGTTGACTACGACCAGAGAGGAAGTCCGCAAGCCAAGCATGGATATTTCCATGGATATCATAGGAGGAGAGTTTGTTGAGCAGAGCTGGGTGTCAGACCGTATCGAAGGCATGTGATATGTCAAGGGAGACGGCTCTGATTTCCTGTTTGGCATTGAGGACCTCCATCCATTGTTGAGACAGCAGAAACAACATGTCCAGAGTGGAATGACCTGGTCTGAATCCAAATTGATGATCGGAGATCAAGCCAATGGAGAAGAGGAAGGATTTGATATCCAAAACAATGATGAATTCCATGACTTTGCTGATAATTGGGAGCAGGCTGATTGGTCTGTCATTGCAAGGATATGTTTTTGCACATTTTTTGTGTAAAGCGGTAATGTTTGCTGGTTTCCAAGATGCTGGCAGATGACCTTGAGCAAAAGAGAGGGTGAAAAGAACAGATAGAGGGTGAGATGGAGCGGCAGACCAGGATTTTAGGACCTGTGTGCTGATGCCGTCTGGTCCAGTTGCAGAATCAGAGTCGAGGTTTGACAAAAACTTCTCCACCTTGTCAGGAGAGAAGGACACAGAGTCCAGGAGCAGTTGGGTTCGACTGGATAAGGGGGGAACAGAGAGAGATGGGTTTGGGACACAATATTTTGAGGCAAACAGAGTCGAGGCATTCGCTTTGCCACGTGCGTGTCAACTGTGTAGCCATTTGAGGTGAGGGAGGGAATGGAGGGGGAACAAACACCAGAAACGGATTTGACCAGACGCCACCAGGATTTGGAGGAAGGGGACAGGTTTGAGAGTTCATTCTTTAGTGTGGAGAGATAGTGCTTCCTGGCACTCCTGAGGGTAGACACACACTTGTTCCGAGCTTGGTGGAAGGAACTGAGATTGCCTTCAGTTGGATTTGCCTTCCAAGAGGCAAAGGCAAGTTGTTTCAGGGCAACTGCCTCACCACAAGATTCAGTGTACCATGGACGGGAGGAATGGTAAGACAACTGAAGACTAGATGGGATAAATCTGTGCATGAGAGAGAGCAGTTTGCTTTGGAAGAATTCCCAGGAAGAATTGATGTCAGAGGCAGTAGAGACAGTAGACGAGTCCAGATGATTGATGGCTGCTTGCAGCCCGTGCCAGTCAGCCTGAGTGAAGTGCCAGACTCAGACGCTGAGGAGGCTCTCTGAGAATGGCCAGAGAGATGTCCACTTTAACAAGCACATGATCAGAAGAACCGATTGGAGCAGAAGAAGAGCAGTATACATTTGCAGGGAAATTAGTCAAAACCAAGTCTGGAAGAGAAGATACTCCATTGACTGAGACCCGGGTCTGGAAATTGACAGATTGTGTCAGTCCCAATGAGTCACAGAAGTCCTTTGCTGAGGTGCCATGGCTGGTGAGAGAGGAACCCACACACAGCCAGCTGGCATGATGACAGTTGAAGTCGCCACATATGAGGAAGAGAGAATTGGGATGAGTTGATAGAAGTTGGTCCATGTTGTCAGACAGCGACATGTAAATGGAGTCATCACTGTTTGGAGGACAGTACAGAACACATATGAACAAAAGGTGGGAGCGGAGAGGAAGCCGTAGCCAGAGGTACTCCTGGGTGTGGGGTAGATAGAGGGCAGTGCAAGGAGAGTGAGGAAGAGAGTTTTTGATAAAGATAGTAACCCCACCACCAGGACGAGGCTCAGGTCTATCATACCGGAGGAGGGAGTAACCAGGAAGAGATATTAAGGAATCAGAGACATCTTGAAGGAGGAAAGTTTCTGTTAAGCAGATCGGGTCTGGATTGTCAGAAGCAACCTGAATGGAGAGATCAATCAGGTTTGAGTGAAGGCCCCGGATGTTTGAGGTCCACACCGTTAATGAGGAGAGAGGGGGAGCATCGGGTGCACGACAGGGGAGGGGAGGGGTAGGGTCAGATGAAGGATGAGAGGGGGAGGTCGGGAGAGCAGTTGATAGTGTGTCAGGGTTTACAGAAGAGGTACAAGAGAGGGAAGGATGAGGAGGACGAAAGGTTTGATGGTGATGGGATGAGGCACAGTGAGGGGTTCTTTGAGGGGGGGGGGGGGGTAGAGGAAAGTAGAAGGTTGGGGGAGGTGGAGGTATGACATAGAAGGGAGATGAAGTGGGGAGGAGGCAGCTTTGAGAAGGATGTGGGAGGGGGGAGAATTGGAGAGGGATGGTTGGGGGGGAGATTTGAAGGGGAGGGGTTTGGGGGGAGATCTGAAGGGGAGGGGTTGTGGGGGAGATTTGAAGGGGAGGGTTAAGGGTGGAGTTTAGGAGGGGAGGGACAAGGGAGGAGATTTGGAGGGGAGGTGCAAGGGGAGCGTTTAGAAAGTGGATGATTAATGAAAGACGAACATTTATAACAAATTGGGTTTATTGTGATTTTCAAGTTAGCGATCCGTTTAAGAACGATGGAGGGGTGGAATGAATGTGAATTTAGAGCATGTAGTGATTTAGAATTATAAGAGATTGAATTTTTTTTGAAGTGGAATGAGTTGGAGAGGAAATTGAAAAGAGCCTTTTAAATAGGAAGAAAAACAGCGTGTTGTAATATACCACTGAATAAAACACTGCAGGGGAAAGTTTAAACATATTGTTACGGACCGCGGATAAGATGTTGTTTGCCGAGCGGATGGCACCGCGGCCGAACAGTTACCCCGACTAACCCGATTCCCGAACGTTGGCCGGATCGCGCCACAGATATTCAATGGGGAAAAGACAAAAGCGACACGGATGTGAAGAAGAAGAAGAAGAAGAAGACAAAAATAGGGAATACGAATATAATTTATTTACTATTTACACGCTCAAAGTAACCAAGGAGAAGGAAGGATAATAAAATAATTTACAGAAGAATCAGAGACGCAGTGCAACGCTAGCTTATACGAGCTTAATTAACCCAGGGACAAGACACACAGAACAAACTCACGTACACAAAAGGATGGAAAGGCAGGAGGTGGATGGCTGGAGGGAGAGGAAGGTCCAACGGGTCCTGCAGCACGATCGGCGCGTTTCGCAGCCGCCGCTCCTTCGCGGCCCTGCTCAAAACCGCCGTCCAGGCCCCAAGCAGCTGTTGTTGCTGCTGTGGCTGCTGCTCCTGCTGCGGCTGTGTGGACGTCGCGTGCTCTTTTTAGGACTCGTCTCTCTCGTCTTGTCAAAGCTCATCTGGTCCAACCCCTCAACTCAACAACTCTCTTGCACGTCTCCCTGTCCAACCACTCTTTCTCTCTTGGTCCAACAACTCTTTCTCTCTTGGTCCAACCACTCTTTCTCTCTTGGTCCAACTTCTCCTCACCACCGACAACCACACGGCTCTTGCGCGCGCGCTTTTATATGCCTCAGGCGATCAAGCCGCCAGCCTTCAGGACACGCCCATCGGTGTGCTCACCTCGGCCCTGGTTGGTCGCGCGACCCTCTGGCTCCGCCCTTGATGACGACGGGCGGGTACGCCCTTCTTCCCCGACCCGAGCACATGTTCAATGGTGGTTTTGGAGGGGATGTAATTGGCAATCGAGGCTTGGCAATGGAAGTTTTGGAGGGGATG
Source organism: Myxine glutinosa (assembly GCF_964187855.1). NCBI lineage: Eukaryota > Metazoa > Chordata > Myxini > Myxiniformes > Myxinidae > Myxine > Myxine glutinosa. The sequence continues at coordinate 91,662,827 of NC_136261.1, forward strand.
TAGCTGGAAATGGAGATTTTGGGAATGGGAATGAAAGGGGATCTATCTTGTTTCACTTGGTGCAATGGAGTGTCATCTTAATGGAAGACAAGGCCTTACCCTAATACACATAATAAAGATATAACTATCAACCAGGGGGAAATCTATGATTGGCTGATGTGATTGTTTATGACCTAATTATGGGACGCCCTTTTGACCTTTATACATAACTGGAGTAAGGAGGGTCCAGAATAAAGCAATAATAATTTTTTTTAAACAATAAAAAAACACAATCCTCATATCCATAACAATATTTAAACAGAACCGTGAAGAACAATCTCATATTCACAAAAATACCAACGGGGAGAGGGAGCCTCGAGGGACAACCACAAGTCACGTGAACAGGGCAAAAGATGTCAGCAAAAAGAACAGGGCAAAACAGATCTGGGGAATGGCGTGAAAATGGGGGTGAAACACGTGGTCGAAGAATGAACGAACGAATGAAAAGAACAAAGAAGGAAATGTTTATTTTTTTTATTTTTTTTATTTTTAGTTAAGAATTTAAACAAGGAAGTATGGAGTGAAAAGACTGGGAAAAAATTAAGAGAACGAGAGTAGAAGGACCACAATCGACCACTGGGAGAAAAGAAGCCTCAAGGTAGGAAGCTTCAAGAACGAGGCCGCAAAATACACGGCACAAAATACTCGACTATTACATGCAGGTATGAAAGATAAACACCGATAATTAATCTTCCAAGGGACGCACTTTAGGTACACACACATAAGATAAATACAGTTTTGACAAAAATACAATTGTGAACAATTACTTAACATCGTGTGTGCATGAAGATCGTGACAGCTTCGAAAGACTGTGACCTCCCCCGCAAGATCTCGTGAGATATTCGATCTTCATTTCAACAATATTGATAGATAAAGGTGATATAATGTAACAAATATCATGAAACATTTACATTTTGTAGTCCATTGTATAATTTAAATAAACATAAATGCAAATTTCGCATGTGGAAAAAGTAAACACACCCCTACATTTATCACTACTTCAAATACCTAAAATTAGAAGCAGGTGCACCAGCTCAGGTGCAAATGATTAGAACATCGTTGGAGAGGATCTTGGAGGAACTTGTCTTATTTAAACCTCAGACATTTAGTTTGGTTTGCTCTTTGTTGTTGAAGTGTGCGGCGTCACCATCCCTCGATCAAAACGGCTCTCTGAGGCCTTCAGAAAGAAGGTTATAGATACCTACGAGTCTGGGAAGGGATTTAAAAAGATCTCCAAACAATTTGAAATCAATCATTCGACTGTCCGGAAGATCATCGACAAGTGGAGAAGATTCCAAACAACTGCCAACTTGTTCATGCCAGGCCGCCCCAGCAAGTTCAGCCCGAGAGCAGACCGCAAGATGCTGAAAGAAGTCTCCAAGAACCCCCAGAATGTCATCACTGGACTTACAGGTAGCTCTTGCCACTGTTGATGTCAAAGTGCACGAGTCTATCATTTGAAAGAGGTTGCACAAATTTCATCTACATGGGAGGTGTGCCAGGAGGAAACCTTTGCTGTCCAGAAAGAACATCAGGGCAAGTGTTACGTGTTCCTCCCCGACCTACTGGTTTCGATATATCAACGAACCCCGAGAGGAGTCACGGCAGAAAGAATAGTTGCTCAGCTTCAAAATCAAGCACCAATGGAACCATCCATGAAACCATCAAATGAAACAATCAAATCAAGAAGGAAACCACACCCATGGTTGTCAACGAACAAATAATATATTACAAGCACACAAGAAGAACCATACAACAATGGTGGCAATCAACCATGCAATCAAGATCTTAAGATGGTAACCTAACTCAAACTCACGGCACCCCCAGGTACTGAAACAGAGCCCTTCTCAATGTCTCTAGAACACCATGGTGCTCCCGGCGAAGAGGCGAGGAGGTGGGTAAGGAGAGATAGGCACGGCGGGGACCGTCACGTGGTCCCAGCCAACCTCAGTTGGCGGTGGAAAGAGGAATCCCACAGACGCAATCCAAACGTACACCTACACCATGCAGTCGCGAACCGCACCGTATTCTTCAAAGGCCGCTGTCGCGCACACACATCCTCGGCAAACCACCAGATGGCGGGACCAGCGGACGCGGCTAAACAAGGTTCCGCGAACGATGCGCGAGGTCCCCGGAATGGCGGACGGCTCGTCCTCGAGCCGCAGCCTCGAGGCGAAAATTCTCCGGAATCTCACACCTGTACCTGGCTTTGCAGGCTCTTCCACAACTCCAGCGATCACCAATCGCTCGAGATTCCTTTCCAGGACTCAAAGTTCACTCACCATATACGCTCGACCACGCTAGGTACAGAGCTTTTACCAAACGCGTCGTTTTCCCTCTCCCTCATGTCCTCTTCTTCCTCCCTTGACCTCTTCCGGTGCACCATGCGATTTCCGGTATCATTTTATCATGAGCGCTTTTAAACCTTTTAACTACAATAACCCTTTCCCTTAAACCACAATAACCATAATACTTAGAACCAACAATAATAATAACAACAATAATTAGTGCCGAATCCGTAACACAAGACTAAAGTTTGCCAATGAACACCTCGGCAAAGACCAGCACTTCTGGAACAATGTGCTCCGGACAGTTGAGTCAAAGGTAGAGCTATTTGGCCACAGTACCAGCAGACATGTTTGGCGAAAACCAAAGACAGCATTTGACCACAAGAAGCTGATACCAACTGTAAAGCATGGTGTTGGAAATATCATGGTTTGGGACAGTTTTGCTGCATCAGGGCCTGGGCAGCTCACCATCATAAAATCCACTATGAATTCTTTATTGTACCAGAGGGTGTTTGAGGATAATGTGAGGCCATCTGTCGGAAAGTTGAAGCTCAACCGAAGGTGGACCTTGCAACATGACAATGACCCTAAACATACCAGTAAATCCACCAAGGAATGGCTGAAAAGAAAGAAATGAGGGTTCTGGAATGGCCAAGTCAAAGCCCGGATCTAAATCCCATCGAGATGTTGTGGGGGGATTTGAAACGAGCTGTGCATGCAAGAAACCCCTCAAACATCGCACAGCTGAAATAATTCTGCATGGAGGAGTGGGCAAAAGTTTCTCCGAGTCGATGTCAGAGACTGGTAGACAGTTATAAGAAACGCCTACTTGAGGTTGTTTCTGCCAAAGGGGGCAATACCACCTATTAGAGCCAAGGGTGTACTTACTTTTTCCACATGCAAAATTTGCATTTATGTTTATTTATATTATACAATGGACTACAAAATGTAAATGTTTCATGATATTTGTTATATTATATCACCTTTATCTATCAATATTGTTGAAATGAAGATCAAATAGAAATAGCTGTATGTTGAAATATGTTGAAAAAGTCAAAACTTTACATGCGGTGTACTTACTTTTTCACATGACGTGAGATATAAGTGAGATAAAAGATCTTTGTTTTGGCATTTATTAATTATTTTCGTATTCATCAACTGATCCAGAATGGCTGATGTTTCATTGAAACAATTGTTGTTTCCCACCTCCTTACTGCCTCACAGCAATAATAATCTATTAACTGATTGTGATGAGTCATTCGGAAGAAAACTAACACCCGAACCAAGCTTACTTAAAGCATTAATAATATCTTTTTCCTTCACATTCTTCTTATCTTTACGAACAACAGAACCCCCATAATCAAGCGCGCTTAGCAAATCAATATATACCCTATATTCCACATTTTCCATATCAAGTGGTTCCTCAAAATACTCTGAATTAGCATACGCCGCTTTTGTGAGAAGAAACATTAATCTGGGAGTTAATGTTACGGATTCGTCACTTCCGTTGTGGTGGTTTTCATCCACTGTAAACATTTTTGATTCCATGTACTGTTATTGTTTTCAAAAGGTTTATTGTTTATGAACTGTTTTCAAAAGGTGAAAAAGTTAGAGTTAGAAGAAACCAGAAACCAGATCGGGAACCGGACGACGAAGAGGAAGAAGAGGAAAAAAAGAAGGCAGAGCGAGTGGAGTCGGACAAGAAGCACAGTTGCTTTGCGGTCCGTAGCGAACGTTGGCGAGCAAGAGTCACGAGTGAACTTTGGGTTTCCCAGGAGGGGGATTCCTGCGACAGAGTGGTTATCGCTGTGACAGATTAACCTGCGTGTCAGGTTTTGCGATCGATCCCGGAGAGAATCATAGTCAGGCTGTTACGTCTCGAGAACGCTCGCGCTTTTTTTTTTTTTTTTTTTTTTGGGGATACAGAATCGAGGCTCGTGAAAGAGCTAACATTTATCAAACAAACAAACAAATCAAACAAACAAGCAAACAAAGTATATAAAAAGGGGAGCGGTAGACAAGATGGGGAGAGAAGGGGAGGAAGCACACAAACACAGCATTTGAGAGCAGGGACATCGGGAGATGTGTGGGAGGGAGAGGGCTTGGGGGGGAGGCAGGATAGGCATAAAACGCAAGGACACCAAGGACTTCCAGGAAAGAAGTTGGTATTTCGAAAAAGTGGATTTGGGGTGAAATTAGCGGGGGTAGAAAAGATCAAGGTTTTGGATTGGGGAAGACACGAGATGATGGTGAACATCTGTTTGAAAGACCTGGAGCGAGGAGTGGGATTGAAGAGATTGAGGGAGTTTGTTCCAGAGGTGGGAGAAAAGAGGAATGGAGTGAAGGTGAGCAGAGAGTCTCGATTTTGGCAGTTTAACCATAAGAGTGTTGCAGACAGATCTTGTGCGACCTGTAGGAATATTTGGGGGACAGAGCACAGACAGGGCTGGGGGGGCGAGGCCAGAGAGGAGTCGGTAGAAGACGGAAAGACCACCAACCTGCCTGCGGTGAGTAAGTGAAAGGCCCTCGGAGATAGCGTCATCGCGGGAGATTCCAATGATTCTGAACGCTTTGGTTACAACAGCGTGAAGACGAGCTAGGTGTGAGGCAGGAGCACCAGCCCAGAGGGGAGAGCAGTACTCCATTGAGCTGCGGATGAAAGCCTTGTATGTGGTGAGGAGCTCAGGTGTGCCAAGGAAGGACTTCGCACGACGGAGGATGCCCAGTCGGCGACTGGCTTTGGAGGCCAGCTTGGAAATGTGGTTTTCCCAGGAAAGATCATGGCAGATAGTGAGACCCAAAAGCTTGAGTGACAGAACTTCTTGGAGAGGATTATTCAGAAAGTAGATGGGAGGGTTGTCCAGTCGGTCTTTTCTGAGAGACATCGTAAGAGTGTGAAATTTGTCAGGATTGAAAGACATGTTCCACTTGTTTGACCAGTCTGTGATTTTGTCCAGGTCTGCAGAGAGTGAGGAGGCTGCAGACTGCCGATCTGAGGGATGAGGAATGGAGCGGCAGAGAGTGGAGTCATCAGCAAAGAGAATTGTGCGTCGAGCAAGGTTTCTTTGCTTCGCTTCAGCCTTTGCGCGTCGCGCAAGGTTTTTCTTTGCTTCACGTCAGCCGTTTTCACCGCATTCAGACCTATCTGGTGTGTGTGTGTGTGCAACGTGGATTTTGAAGGTAAATCGGAGGTTCGCTGACTGTGAGCCGCGGAACGTCCATACCCGAGGGTTTGATTTCCCAGTCGCCTGGAGGGCACGTTTGGATTTCCCAGTCGCCTGGAGGGCGCCTTTGCACAGCTTTGGCAGCAGGACTGTAACTGCCAACCCAACGGGATTCTGGCCTCGATTGGACATTGATCTGACGATTGCTGGAGGGAAACAACTTTGGCTTGAAGCCGGGAAAAAGAGACATTGGGAATGTTCTTGGTTCACTCACTTGGAGCACAGTGAGTTATATATTACGAAACTGATGGTACCATCATAGGATATATTGATTGTTCTTTTGATTACTATTATTGTTGTACTGTTATGCTTGTGTGATCTTAATACAATATTTGTTTGTTTGTAACAATTGGTGTGGCTTCACCATTGATCTTGGACATACAGAATAACACATTTTTCTGCCGTGACTCCTCTCGGGGCTCGGAGGTACACCGTGACCAGAGGGTTGGGGAGGAGCACGTAACAGTTAATCTAATAGGAGGTCTGTCAGAATTTAAGAATGTCAAGTTATCATTAACTATCCCTACCGTTTCGTTAACAAGGTAAAACTGATCTCCTTGTCCTATATAAATGAGACCCGTTTTGGTTTTTGAACCCGGTGAATATTCGCTGTTTGGAAGAGCGTTCACAACATATTTCGGAGGTTGATTTGTCTCCTCAAGTTGTTGGCGTGCTTCTTGTGCTTCTATAACTCCTAGCTCTTGCTCTGCCTCTTGTCTCAAATCTGCTAACTCTTGATGTTATTTGGGAGTATATCAGTATATGTTATCGCGGGAACTTGAAACGAAACCGCCTTTTGTTCGGAAGATTTTAAAATAGGTTTAAAAAACTTCTCTTGTTTTCTTTCAAATACGTCTTCACCTAATAGCTTTTGTCTCCATTTCTTCTTTATCCCCTCCTTTTGTTCAACAACTTTTGAAAGTAATTGATTATATTTCTTAAATTTTCTTGCTCGTTCTTCGGCATTCATTTTATTTAACCGAGAAAATTATTGGTCATTATATCATCTTCTTTAACAACAATATATTTACATTTTCCAACCGTATGTTTCATATACCCCTCAAATTCCTTTTTATTACATAATGTAGAACAATTATCTCTCCAAAAATTATTTATATCTATTGCATTTACTTTGAATAAAATAAAAGTATTAGCATTGTTTCTTATTGAGCAGCGAGGAAGTTGAAAGTATGACTATAACAACAACAACAGGCATTTAAAGGCCATTTTCCCTGCAAGAGCGGGGGTTAGCCTTGCGGTCCCCATGACAATCTTCTCCATTTTGCCCTATTTTCTGCATTCTGCATCTGCATTTTTCTGCAATCTGCATTTTTTAATGCATTTTCTGCATTTTGCCTTATTTCTGCAGTTGAAAGTATGACTGACTGAGATAAATGCAATTACAGGAAGTATGTCGCCCCCTTGTATAGTAACTGTCCATAACCGTTGGTTTCTCTCATTAACACAATCGTCAAAGATAACGAGATTCTTTTTTGTTTCATCTAAATCTTGGGGTAAAGGTATATCATCCGTATTATCACTGAGAATACACGTTATGGCTGGAGGCTATGTGAGTTTTGATTACTTTTTACCCTTTTGTTGAGTATCACAAAATAGTTGTATTATATCTTCAATGTTATAATCATTTAGTTTGTGTTGAAGTTTAAATAACCCGATTATATCTTCTTTTTTAAGCCCCGCGTTAAAACCTTGTGATAGTAGTTGATACTCTGGTTGAAAACTTGACTTTGTGAAAATTATGCAATTTTCATAGTCTAAAAATTTTGGAGTATGGAGCATCTACGGCACCACGGCACTAATGGATTTACGATCTACCAACCGCGCTCTTTGTTTATCACGTACAGGCATACTCGAAAAATCTGAATTAGCCAACATTGGGGCCCAAAAGCATCCGATTAACTGCCGATACGACGCCATCGTATTGGCGTCTGCTGGGCGAAGGCAAAGCAAGCCGTCCGCTGAGTGGACAATCCCAGAGTGGTGCGATGCCGATTCCTATTACGAATCCATTCATTTTTCAAAAGTATATCGTAGCGTTGTCATTTAAGTAGATTGCAATAAATACGTTGTTCATATATGCACTCTTCATTCTCATCTTTCTTCCTAACTCTTACTCGGACAAGCAAATCCCCTATGCCATCCATAATGGTACACTCTATCCATACACCACATCCTCCCTTCCGTGGATGTTCCACGGGTTTCGGCTAGTCTTAATGAATTTGGGAGGTTCTTATGATTATTAAATTTAATCTTACTTTCCCAAACGGGTAAAAAAATCACTCATTTTATATAAACCAACTAAAAATTTACCGTTTAATCATCCATCCTATGTGTTAACCCTATTATAATTGTGTATACATATTAGAAGTGACTCAACCAACCGTCTAATTGAGTTGAATATATGTTGAAATATTTTGAAAATGGATTCATCCATTTTATATACCCCCAACAAAAAAAATTGATTTTTTTTCACAAACATTACAATGTTATTTTCAAAAATTTTAAAAGAAATATAACATATATGTTATATTTCTATAATTTTAACTACAACTTACCCACAACCTATCATGTAAATTTAATTATATATATATTTTCATATTATTTACCTTTGTTGTGTCGTTGGTACTATCATCGTTAAACATACACGTCACTGCTGCTCCCATAATTTTATTTTGGGGTGCTGCTCCCGTAATATGAATCATTAACCTGTTTTCCTAAATAGCTCTTGAACAACATCATTTACTTTCAATTGAATGGATGGACCCGCACCACTGATAAAATCATTTGATATCTCAATAGCGCAGATGACTTTACAGTTCACACCCATCAATTCCTCTGGCTTGATGCGATGATCTTCGATGCATGATTCTTCAGTGATTTTGTTGTCATAAAACAAAGTTAGAATTTCAGGATGTTTATCCACCTCCCTGTGCACTTTTCGTATTTGTTTAAAAGTTTTGGACACATTGTTGGTGGGTAACCTTCAATGAAAACTCCCCCATCGCGTTTCCGCCAAAATATATCAAGTCCGTTAACAAAGGCTCTCAACTTGTTCTGATCCTTTTCATCTTTTCAATAACATCGGCTTTCATCAGATGTGTTTTAATCCCATTAAGAATTTCTTCAAACATTTCTATTGTTTTTGTTTCCGCCGTCGTCGGGGGAAAGCGCGAATTATACATAACAAGCAGCAGCGAATATGATTCAACTCTGTGTTCCTTAGCATTATTTTCATTCGCTTTACTACCCCACGAAAACAACATTGGTGTTTCAATAAACAGTTTTCTAATACCACTTTGTGTGTGAGTATGATCATAATTATATTTAATCATAATATGGTAATAGGTAATTCCGTTGTTGCTGTAATACTTTGGTTTTTCAAAGATAATATTTTTAATATCAAAATTCAGATAAGTCAACGCCACTTGTATGTTATATAAGAGAATTATTTTTTTAATTAAAATTTTTTCTTTTTTAGTAATTTGGGAAAATCGTGAAAATGGGAAATTTCAATAAAATCGTGAAATCGTGAAAATGGGAAATTAATTAATTAAATAGTTTTAAAGATAATTATTTAATTATTTAATTGAATAATTCGAACACTTCCGGTTTCACTTCTTGTTTTCTCGTCTCAACTTCCTGTTTTTGGGCAAGGGGGTGATACGGGGATTTTGAGGATTGGTGGGTGTTCCAGAATTCCCATTTTACTACTACTGTCGTGTCTGTGGGGGGTCTCATCAAGGGGTGATGTGTGGTTGATGTTGTCTGTCATCCAAGAAGCGGCATAACCCTAACCTCCCTCACCCATCCACCTCTTTCTCGAAAAATAAATAAATAAATAAATTAAAAATCCCCTTTTTCTCTTTTTTTTATTTAAGTAATTAAAATAAATGTATTTCCCCATTTATTTGACGCGCTTGGGATATCCCTGGTCATGCCAGGATATCTCTGGTCATGCCACATCATCTCAGGCACATTTCTCCCCTCATTCCCCAAATTAAATTGCATCGTTTTCGTGGATAAACTTGGTTTGTGTTGATGTGGCGCAGCATAATGGGCCGAATGGTCTCCTCTGGTTTACTCTGGGTTTATTTTTGTCTCTGTGTATAATAACTCACATTCATTAGATCATGATTGATGAGCAAACTTACAAAATGGGACACAGCGGGTGAACCAACTGCATGCAAAAGCCCGCATTTATTGGATAATAATTGATTGGATTGTCAATGGAAATAACTTATAAAAATTCCAAACAGAGTAAGGAAAATAACATGCATACCCTTTCCTTTCTTAACACAGGCATTGTATCCCTGGCAGGTCATCGGCGAAATGGAGAGCTTCTTGGAATGGCTCAAGTCCCGAGGCCTGAGAGCAGAAACAGCCCAAGCAGTGATAGATAAGCTTGGAATTGAGAATCAGAAGGTTATTCGAGCTTGTACTGAGTCGGATGCATTGCGGACCGAGCTCCTATCTCTCGCCAAAGAGAAATTGCAATTTGCAATGTATGCCGACTTCTGTAAATTTATGAATTCTTTTTCAAAGCCGCAAGATGTCCAGATTGCAGGTTCTTCTCTTTTGGGAAGTATTTTCGTCCACTTGGAGAATGTTATTCGGGAACTTTCCAGTTTCTGTGAAAATATATTTGGATCCCAAAATGTGCACCGAGACAATGTTTCTGGTTTCTCTGGAATTGAGTTCAGTGATTTCTGCAGTCTCCACTTTCAAGATGATGGATCAAGACCCATGTCTGGTATGTGACTTTTTTAATACATCGCATGTCAACAAATATCTTTGTTTTACACCATTGTTTTTTTGTATACTTTTAACTCGTGTAATCTCTTTTGGTGCAGTTTTGTATTGTCTAGTATGAATGTATTTTTGATGTAGGTACAAGGTAAATTTTACCTCACCTGGAACATATTTCCGGGGAGCTTATGGGATGGTGCGTCGTCAGTCTGTCCATAAACACTTGCAACTTCTCTGAAACTGCTGATGGGATTGTGACCAAACTTGGCTAAAATTATATTTTGTATGTTGGAACTCAAGTTTGTTCAGGGCATGAAAAAAAATAATCAAGGTCTCAGGGGGTCTACCCGGGGACAAAGTGGGTCCAGATTTGACCCACCCAGGCCCCGAAATTAGAACTACATAAACGGTTTTGATGAAACTTGACCACAACCTTTATTACCCATGATGTACAAACGTTTGTTCATGCATTTGAAAAATGGGGGTCTCTTTCCCCTATTTTTTTCTTTTTTGGAAATTGCATTAAATTCCAAGGTGTTCCGTGTTTCACGGTAGTAGATGTATATGGTCGGTTCTAGGGCAGGCCACGTTCCCAACATCCCCCTTGACCCCAAACCGAAACTGACAACTAAAAAAACAGGAAGTGACTCACCACAAACCGGAAGTGACCAATTAATTATTTATTTTTCAGATGTCATCGTTTTCAAAAAAAAAAAATTGATTTTCAAAATTTTCCAATTTGTAGCTTTTCCCAATTTTCAAAATTTTCCCAAAATTTCTAAAATAGTTATAACAATCAGTTTTTTTAACCATATGGTTAAAAAAAATTATTTTGCAAATATTGGTATTGCCTGTTTGTAAACATTTGTGAATATTTATGACAGCGAATGTGAATCCCCATGGAGAACAAGCACGGACCCCTGTTGCAATCCGAAGGTCATGCGGTCGGTTACCCTCCATATAGGAACTCTCATCCTTTACTATTACAAACTAATCCCTTAAATAAGAATTCTTTTTTTTTTTTTCTTTTTTTTTTGTATACTGAATCGAGGCTCGTGAAAGAGCTAACATTTACTTCACAAACAAATCAACCAGACAAACAAAATATATAAAAAGAGGGAGCGGAAAACAAGATGGGGAGAGAAGGGGAAGCACACAAACACAACATTTGAGAGCAGGGAGATGTGTGGAAGGGAGAGGGCTTGGGGGGAGGAGGCATGGGAAGGGGGGACTTTAGTCTTTAGAAGGAAATAATAACTTTAAAAAAAAAAGATTTTTAGTTTAAAGAATGGTGTATTGCTACGTTTGTGAACGTGAATATACTGTATACATGATAAAATTCATGAGCTCACCCCCAAACACAGGGCTAAAGAGCTACAGATGATGGGTCCGCTTGAACGAGAAAAAATATATTGTCACGTTTGTGATAAAGTCTTGAAGAGGAGCTTTCCCACTCATCTTAAATCACACAAACACACACTTAAACTTTTACATATGGGAGCTCCACCCGAACGAGAAACAAAATATTGTCACGTTTGTGATAAGACGGTCTTGAAGAGGAGCTTTCCTACTCATCTTAAATCACAAAAACACATAAAGTTGTTGGGGTACACGATTAAGGACTGTGATGGAGCATTTAATGGACATATTAAAATAAGGATTTTTAATTTACAACCGCCAGAACCAAAATCAATCGATGAGGCGGTTGAAACAGTCAAACACGCCGTTGAAAGCTATGTAAAGAATGTTTTGGGTGAGATTAGGCCGAAAAAAATATATTGCTGGTCTCTGGTCAGACCAAAGTTCCAGAATTGATGCGGTGATGCGGTTTTTTTTCTTGGTTTTTTTGAAAAGCATGGATTACACATATAAAGGTGTTGTTTTTGTGTCCTCATGCCTTGCGGTCCTCATCTGCCATGGCACCATCCAGAGAGAAATTAAAGACAGCCAATGGGACAGGTAGGCCTTTTTGTAAATGAACACAAGCTTAAGTTATTTTAAAATGTATTTATTCTGAAAATCATTAAGTTCTTCAAGCATATTATAGACTGCCATTTCGTTCTCGAGATCGCCTCGCCGTACCGACAAACATTCCAATGCGTCGATCGCGTCAACACCGCATGCGCAAGTGGTCTCACAGGCCGATGGTCTCCCACGATCACTTCTCCCAGTCCACCAGATTATCAGACACTTACAACATCATGACAAACGAGATAGGATCCAGGCCTAACTAACGAGACCACCCGCAGCTCTCTAGGCCTTCTGGTTGCTTCACACGAACCCGACAAAGAACGTCTTCGTTTCAATAAATGACAATATCCAGCCGATTGGATTCATGACGTCACGGTACACACAACTACTCATATCTTTGGAACGGCTGATTGGATTTGGACAAACTAAACGAAGTTTTGTAGCGGAGAACCGTGCGCGAACGTCGATACCAATGGCGACTCTCACGGACCCGTATTCCCCGAGATAGCGCGCCGGCCCCGCAACAACAGGCGCGCGCTGTTGTCGGTACCGTTGGAAATTAAATAATAATAAAAAATTGTTGATGCGCAGGGTCAAAATCGATGCGCCCGCTGACCAGACACCAGAAATATATTTTTCTCGGCCTTAAACCCCTTAAATTTTATATGGGAGTAAAAATGGAATTGAAAAAACCAAATACTGAAATAGAGGATCTTATTATAAAACGTTATATGAGAACAAAACCTTACTTTATTGCATCACTCCAGGGATTCTTATTAACGGATGTCTATGATAAACTTATAGAACAAGAAGAACAGGTGGATCATTCGCTTGTGGGTAGTGGATTTACTATTACTAGAATACTTTTCATCGATATACACGTTATAAAATCCAACCCTTTTAAAGCCTCTTCTTGCATTGATTTACCAAGAAAGATAAAACTTAAAAAGGTAGTTATTAATATTCAAAATGATGATAATAAATTTTTATATGGGCTGTTCTTGCACACTTACATGATCCTAAATGGAATGCTGAAAGGGTATCACATTATATTAAATATGAAAATACGCTTTGTACTAATGATCTACAATTCCCAATGGTATTATCTGATATTCCTAAATTTGGGAAAATGAATAATCTATCTGTTAATGTTTATGGACTTATGGGTAAAAACAAAGTTCAGGTTTTACAAACTTCTGATAACTATAAAAATGATGAAATTCATATTGACATTCTATATTATAATTTGGGAAAAAATTCGCATTATGCTTACATCAAAAATTTATCAAGATTAGTTTCTTCACAAATAAACAAACGAGGCTAAAAAATACATCTGTAAGCAGTCTCAACTTCTTTAATAGTCAAGAAAAATTAGACAAACACTTACAATACTGTGTCATACATAAAGCCACCGTAATTAATATGCCAGCAGAAGGTTCAAACATATCATTTAAAGATTTCAATAAAACTATAGTCCATCCATTCGTGATATATGCCGACTTTGAATGTATTCTTGAAAAGATGGATAACGTTTCTTCAAATCCAAACGAATCATCCATGAATAAATATCAAAAACATACTCCTTGCGGTTTCTGTTATTATATTAAATCATCTGTTAATAATAATAATAATAATGCATTTATTTTATATAGCGCTTTTCAGGAAGCCCAAAGACGCTTTGACAGAGTGCAAAACATAACGCATAGCAAAACATAAAGACAATTGCAAAAAAAGAAGAATCAATAGGGAAATATTCAAAGCACAAAGGAGGGAGAAGGAGAGGAGATAGTCAGGGGTTAGATGCTGTGGGTTAAATGTTGAATGCAGTGTTGAACAGGTGGGTCTTGAGTGATGTTTTGAATGTGGTGAGTGAGGAGGAGTCTCTGATGGTGTGAGGTAGCGAGTTCCAGAGGGTGGGAGCAGCGATGGAGAAGGCCCTGTCCCCCCAGGATCTAAATTTGGTCCGGATGGGGGGGGTCAGGAGGTTGGTACCAGCAGAGCGGAGGTTGCGGGTGGGAGTGTGTCTGGAGAGGAGGTCAGCCAGGTAGGATGGGGCCAGGTTATGGAGGGCTTTGTAGGTCAAGAGGAGGATTTTGTACTGGATTCTCTGGGAGATGGGGAGCCAGTGAAGCTTGTAAAGGACGGGGGTGATGTGGTCACGGGTCCGGGAATGGGTGAGTAGACGGGCAGCGGAGTTCTGAATGTATTGGAGTTTATTGGTGATTGTTGAGGGTGAACCATAAAGGAGGCTATTGCAGTAGTCCAGACGGGAAGTGATGAAGGCGTGGATGAGGGTTTCTGCAGCCACAGAGGAGAGGGATGGACGGAGACGGGCGATGTTTTTCAGGTGGAAGAAGGCTGTCTTTGTGATCTGTTTAGTGTATTTGTCGAAGGAGAGGGTTTGGTCAAAGATGATGCCAAGATTCCGGATGTGAGGGGAGGTGGACACTGGGAAACCGTCGATGTTGAGGGCAAAGTTATGGGTGGACTTGGTGAGCGTTTTTGGGCCAATGATGATTATTTCAGATTTATCACAGTTAAGTTTGAGGAAGTTGATTTGAAGCCAGGATTTTATTTCAGTGATGCAGTTTGTCAGGATAGAGTGGGTGGCGGTGGAGATGGACTTGGTGGAGATGAAAAGCTGGATGTCATCGGCGAAGCAGTGGAATTGGAGACCATGACGGCGGATTAAGTGACCGAGGGGGGACAGGTAAAGGATAAAGAGGAGGGGGCCAAGAACTGAACCTTGGGGGACACCTTGGGGGAGGGGAGCAGTGGGGGATTTGCAGTTATTGATGGAGATGAACTGACGTCTGTCAGAGAGGTATGATTTAATCCAAGAGAGGGCAGTGCCGGTAATGTTAAAGGTGGTTTCAAGTCGGGTGAGGAGGATGGTGTGATCGATGGTGTCAAAGGCAGCGCTGAGGTCGAGGAGGATGAGAATGTTGAGGTTGCCAGCATCAGAGGAGAGGAGAAGGTCGTTGGTGATTTTGAGGAGAGCAGTTTCAGTACTGTGGTTGGACCGGAATCCGGATTGGAATGTTTCATACAGGTTATTGGCAGAGAGGTGATGCTTGAGTTGAGTGGCTACAGCGCGTTCCAAAACCTTTGACAGAAAGGGTAGGTTGGA
Source organism: Myxine glutinosa (assembly GCF_964187855.1). Classification (NCBI taxonomy): domain Eukaryota; kingdom Metazoa; phylum Chordata; class Myxini; order Myxiniformes; family Myxinidae; genus Myxine; species Myxine glutinosa. The sequence continues at coordinate 91,678,246 of NC_136261.1, forward strand.
GATGGGTCTGAAGTTATTTAGGGTGTCAGGGTTTAGTCCAGGTTTTTTCAGAATGGGGGTAACAGCAGCAATTTTGACAATAAATACAACAAACTAGAAATTTATAGGGGGAAAGACGCGGCTTCTGAGTTTATAAAACGATTAGAAGAGGACTGTGCTCTCTTAACGTTGATAATGGAACAAACCAATAAACTGATGAATCCTCTAACAAAAGAAGAAGAAACAGAATTTGGGCAATCAAATAGCATCTGTCATATTTGTGAAAAGAAAATTGATTTGGAGGATGATCCAACGAATGTAAAGGTTAGAGATCATTGTCATCTCACCGGTAAATATAGAGGCCCGGCCCATAATGTGTGTAATCTTAATTATAAACGCCCCAACTTCATCCCCATCTTGCTTCACAATAACTCGCATAATGATACGCATCTACTCGTATTTATTAATGAACTTTCAAAAACATATGGGAGTATTTTGGCAATTCCTCACTCAGGCGTAGGCGGTCGAAGCGATGCAAAAAGTCACGTGGTCCAAAACCAAAGGCAAACTCGCGGCGGAATGGGAAATCCCAAAGGCGCCCTTCAGGTATGAACATTCACTGTTCAGTAGGCAAACCGCAACTTAATCTCCAAACTCCGCGTTGCGCACACACATCCTCGACAGACGACAGGATGGTGAAAAAACTGACGCGTAGCCAAGACCTTTTGATGAACAAAGCGCGAGTGTCAAAATGGCCGACGGCTCTTACTTGAGCCGACACGACCCGGCGATGATTCTTCGGAATCGCAATGCCCAAACCTGACCACGCAGGTTTTTCAATTCTCCAGCGATAACACCTATCGCAGGACTCATTCCAAGGAAATTCAAAGTTCACTCGCGACTTTCATTCGACACCGCTCGCTACAGAGCTGGAAGCTACTCGCTTCTTGTTCTTGTCCAGCTTCACTCGCCATGCCCTCGCCTTCTTCTTCCTCTTCGCCTTCGTCTTCGTCTTCGTCGTCCGGTTCCGATTTAATTTAAAACATTAATTATTTTTACCTTTTGAAAACAGTTCATAAACAATAAACCTTTTGAAGACAATAATAGAACATAGAATCAGAAATATTTCAAGTGGATGAAAACCACAACAGCGGAAGTGACGAATCCATAACAATAACTGAGAAGGAAGTTGAGGAAGCGATAAAAGCAATGAATAGTAGAAAAGCGGGAGGGCCGACGAGAGTTGTGGGAGATATGTTGAAGGCAGCAGGAAGATGGGGTGTGAAGAGAATGACAGAGATCTGTAATCTGGTGGTGAAAGAAGGCCGCATTCCAGTGGATTGGGAACTGAGTACCCTCGTCCCTCCATACAAGGGGAAAGGTGACCCTCTGGATTGTGCCTCGTACCGAGTGATAAAGTTATTGGAGCATGGAATGAAGGTATTGGAAAGGGTGTTGGAGAGGAGGATAAGGAAGAAGGTGAAGATCGGCGAAATGCAGTTTGGATTTATGCCAGGAAGAGGAACGACAGACGCGCTCTTTATTGTGAGGCAGTTGCAGGAGAAGTACGTGGAGAAGAGGAAGAAGTTGTTTCTTGGGTTTGTTGATCTGGAGAAAGCATTCGATAGGGTTCCACGCAAAGTATTGACATGGGCATTGAGGAAGTTAGAAGTGGAGGAATGGTTGATCAGAGTAGTGATGGCATTGTACAAAAGAGCGTGCACAGCTGTATGGACGAAGGACGAGAACAGTGGTGAGTTTGAGGTGAAGGTGGGAATGCATCAGGGGTCGGTACTTTCGGTCTCTGTTTTTCCCGGTCTTTTCACACCATACTTCCTTGTTTTAAAATCTCAAAAAAAAAAAAATTCCTTCTCTGCTCTTATCTGTGTGTTCGTTCTTATTTGTTCGTTCATTCTTCGACCACATTGTTCGTGATCACGTTGTTAAAAAATGTTTCAACTGTCCCCTGAAGAACTGTATTCTGTCGTATACTATAACACCTTTTTCTTCTTCAAAAAAGGATGCTTTCGACTTGCTCACCAAATCTATTCATTCCAAAAAAAAATTCCATCTCTGACAGTGCCTCTTTCATACATTCCCTAAACTCTCCAACACTCCACCCATCCTTCAGCGTCCTCAAACGTATTTTTGACTCGAATGTCTCAAGAAACTCATTTTGCAATAAATGTTAGTTTCCCATTAATCGTACACTTTTCAAAATCCAATCTCACCCCTCCCGTCCAAATCTTCCCCATCACCCCTTCCCTCCAAAACTTCCCCATCACCCCTCCCCTTCAAAACGTCCCCATCACCCCTCCCCTCCAAATCTACCCCCTTGCCCCTCCCCTCCAAATCTTCCCCATCACCCATCTCTTTCAAATATTCCCCCTTGCCCCTCCCCTCCAAATCTTCCCCATCACCCATCCCTTTCAAATCTTCCCCCTTGCCCCTCCCCTCCAAATCTTCCCCATTACCCCCTTTCCTCCAAAACTTCCCCATCACCCCCTCCCCTCCAAAACTTCCCCATCACCCCTCCCCTCTAAATCTACCCCCTTGCTCCTCCCCTCCAAATCATCCCCATCACCCATCTCTTTCAAATCTTCCCCCTTGCCCCTCCCCTCCAAATCTTCCCCATCACCCATCCCTTTCAAATCTCCCCCCTTGCCCCTTCCCTCCTAAACTCCCCCCACACCCCTCCCCTCCGAGACTCTCCCTCGCTCCTCCCCTCCTAGACTCCCCTCTCACCCCTCCTCCTCAAAGCGTCCTCCCTGCTTCTTCCCCCTTCCAACTTTCACCTTCATCTCCCTCAACCTTCTGCCTCACTCTTCCCCCTCCTCAAATAACACCTCACTGCTCCTCACCCAATCACCATCAAACCTTTTGTCCGCCCCATTCTTCCCTTTCTCCAAGCTATTCTGAAATCTCTGACACACCTTCAACAGCTCTCCCTACCTCTTCCTCCTCTTCCACATCTTACCCTACCGCTCCCCCTCCCCGTTCTGTATCCGATGCCCCCCCTTCCTCTTCTTTAACAGTATGGACCTCAAACATCCGGGGCCTTTGCTCAAACTTGACTGATCTCTCCATACAGGTTGCTTCTGACAAACCAGACGTGATCTGCTTAACAGAAGCTTTCCTCCTTCATGATGTCTCTGATTCCTTGGTATCTCTCCCAGGTTACTCCCTCCTCCGGTATGATAGACCTGAGCCTCGTCCTGGAGGTGTGGTTGCTATCTTTATTTAAAAAACTCTCTTCCTCACTCGCCCTGCACTGCCCTCTCTCCACCTCACCCCCAGGAATACCTTTGGCTACGGCTTCCCCTTCGCTCCCACCTTTTGTTCATATGTGTGTTGAACCGTCCACCAAACAGTGATGACTCCATCTACATCTCGCTGTCTGATAATATGGACCAACTTCTATCTACCCATCCCAACTCTCTCTTCCTCATATGTGGTGATTTCAATTGTCACCATGCCAGTTGGCTGGGTGTGGGTACCTCTCTCACCAGCCAAGGCTCTTCAGCAAAGGACTTCTGTGACTCACTGGGACTGACACAATCTGTCAATTTCCCGACCCGGATCTCAGTCAACGGAGCATCTTCTCTTCTGGACTTGTTTATGACTAACTTCCCTGAAAATGTCTGCTGCTCTTCTTCTGCTCCAATCGGCTCATCTGATCATGTGCTTGTTAAAGTGGACATCTCTCTGACCATTCTCAGAGAGCCTCCTCAGCGTCGACGAGTCTGGCATTTCACTCAGGCCAACTGGCACGGTCTTCAAGCAGCCATCAATCATCTGGACTGGTCTCCCATCTCTACCGCCTCTGACATCAACTCATCCTGGGAATTCTTCCAAAGTAAATTGCTCTCTCTCATGCACAGATTTATCCCATCTCGTCTTCAGTTGTCATGCCCTTCCTCCCATCCATGGTACACGGAATCTTGTGGTGAGGCCATTGCCCAGAAACAACTTGCTTTCGTCTCCTGGAAAGCAAATCCAACGGAAGGAAATCTCATTTCCTTTCACAACGCCCGAAACAAGTGTGTGTCCACCCTCAGGAGAGCCAGGAAACAATATCTCTCCGTTCTCAGGACCGAACTCTCTTATCTGTCTCCCTCTTCCAAATCCTGGTGGCATCTGGTCAAATCTGTTTCTGGTGTTTGTTCCCCCTCCATCCCCTCCCTCACCTCAAACGGCCACACGGCTAACTCCGCACGTGAAAAAGCTGAATGCCTCAGCTCTATGTTTGCCTCTAAATTTTGTGTCCCAAACCCATCCCTCTCTGTACCCACCGTACCCAGTCGTACCCAGCTGCTCCTGGACTCTGTGTCCTTTCCTCCTGACAAGGTGGAAAGGTTTCTGTCAACCCTCGACTCTGATTTGCAACTGGACCTGACGGCATCAGCCCACGGGTCCTAAAATCATGTTCTTCCGCTCTTTCACTCCCTCTCTCTGTTCTCTTCACCCTCTCTTTTGCTCAAGGTCATCTTCCATTTGCTTGGAAATCTGCTAACATCACCGCTTTGCACAAAAAGGTGCAAAAACAGATCCCAGCAACTACAGACCAATCAGCCTTCTCCCAATTATCAGCAAAGTCATGGAATCCATCATTGCTTCAGATATGAAATCTTTCCTCTTCTCCAATGGCTTGATCTCTGATCAACAATTTGGTTTCAGACCTGGTCACTCTACTCTGGACATGCTGCTTCTGCTTTCTCAACAATGGATAGAGGTCCTCAATGCCAAACAGGAAATTAGAGCAGTCTCCCATGACATATCACGTGCCTTCGATACGGTCTGGCACCCCGCTCTGCTCACCAAACTCTCCTCCTTTGGTATCCATGGAAATCTCCACGCATGGCTGTCGGACTTCCTCTCTAGTCGTAGTCAACGTGTGGCCCTGAATGGGTTTCTCTCATCTCCTCTTCCCGTTCAGGCTGGAGTTCCCCAAGGCAGTGTCCTGGGCCCTGTGCTTTTTCTGGTCTTCATCAATGATCTCTCTGACTCTTGAAAATCCTCTCTCTCTCTTTGCTGACGACTCTACTCTTTGTCGCTCCATTCCTCATCCCTCAGATCGGCAGTCTGCAGCCTCCTCACTCTCTGCAGACCTGGACAAAATCACAGACTGGGCAAACAAGTGGAACATGTCTTTCAATCCTGACAAATCTCACACTCTTACGATGTCTCTCCGAAAAGACCGACTGGACAACCCTCCCATCCACTTTCTGAATAATCCCCTCCAAGAAGTTCTGTCACTCAAGCTTTTGGGTCTCACTATCTGCCATGATCTTTCCTGGGAAAACCACATTTCAAATCTGGCCTCCAAAGCCAGTCGCCGACTGGGCATCCTCCATCGTGTGAAGTCCTTCCTTAGCACACCTGAGCTCCTCACCACATACAAGGCTTTCATCCCCAGCTCAATGGAAAACTGCTCTCCCCTCTGGGCTGGTGCTCCTGCCTCACACCTAGCTCGTCTTCACGCTGTTGAAACCAAAGCGTTCAGAATAATTGGAATCTCCCGCGATGAAGCTAACTCCAAGGGCCTTTCACTCACTCACCACAGGCAGGTTGGTGGTCTTTCCGTCTTCTCCCGACTCCTCTCTGGCCTTGCCCCCCCAGCTCTCTCTGGGCTCTGTCCCCCAAATATTCCTACAGGTCGCACAAGATCTGCCTGCAACCCTCTTATGGTTAAACTGCCAAAATCAAGACTTTCTGCTCACCTTCACTCCTTCATTCCTCTTTTCTCCCGCCTCTGGAACAAACTCCCTCACTCTCTTCAATCCCACTCCACCCTCCAGGTCTTTAAAACAGCTGTTCACCACCATCTCTTATCTTCCCCCATCCAAAACCTTGATCTTTTCTACCACCACTAATTTCACCCCAAATCCTACACTTTTTTGAAATACCAACTTCTGTCCTGGAAGTCCTTGGTCTCCTTGTGTTTTATACCTCTTCCCTCCTCCCCCCCCCCCCTTCTCACGCCTCCTCCCCCCAGGCCCTCTCCCTCCCGCGCTTCTCCCTGCTCTCAGGTGTTGTGTTTGTGTGTTTCCCCTCCTCTCCCCATCTTGTCTTCCGCTCCCTCTTTTTGTATGTTTTGTTTGTCTGGTTGATTTGTTTGTGGAATAAATGTTAGCTCTTTCACGAGCCTCGATTCAGTATACAAAAAAAAAAAAAAAAAAATCTGCAGCTCCCTCTGTGCACACATTACATTTGAATGTAGCTGCCACACTGGTTAATAACCCTCTCAGACCACTACATTTTTAATGAACCCACTCAGTGCACATAGTACATTGAATGGAGTTCACTCCGACACCCTTCTTGCACACAGCACATGGCCACTTCCCAGTTCTTTCCACCTCACCACATGCTTTACCACTTGCCATCACCTTCGTCTTTCTGATATTCACCTTCAGACCTTTTGTCTCCATACATTCCTTCCACTTGTTCATCTTTTCCTTCAGTCCATCCATACTTTCCGCAATCAACACCAGATCATCTGCATACAACAACTCCCACGGTAAACCCTCCTTCATGTTCTGAGCCAGCACCTCCATCACAGCTTCAAATAGTAGTGGACTTAGTACCGACCCCTGATGCACTCCCACCTTCACCTCAAACTCACCACTGTTCCCGTCCTTCGTCCTTACAGCTGTGCACGCTCTTTTGTACATTGCCATCGCTATTCTGATCAACCATTCCTCCACTTCTAACTTCCTCAATGCCCATGTCAATACTTCATGTGGAACCCTATCGAATGCTCCAGATCAACAAACCCAAGAAACAACTTCTTCCTCTTCTCAATGTACTTCTCCTGCATCTGCCTCACAATAAAAAGCGCGTCTGTCGTTCCTCTTCCGAGCATAAATCCAAACTGCATTTTGTCGATCTTCACTTTTTTCCTTATCCTCCTCTCCAACACCCTTTCCAATACCTTCATTCCATGCTCCAATAACTTTATCGCTCGGTACGAGCCACACTCCAGAGGGTCACCTTACCCCTTGTATAGAGGGACGAGGGTACTCGGTTCCCAATCCACTGGAATGAGGCCTTCTTTCACCACCAGATTACAGATCTCTGTCATTCTCTTCACACCCCAACTTCCTGCTGCCTTCAACATATCTCCTACAACTCCCGTCGGCCCTCCCACTTTTCTACTCTTCATTGCTTTTGTCGCTTCCTCAACTTCCTTCTCAGTTATCTTCTCTGCCGGTTCTAAAACTGGGTTACTCTCTATGTTGCCACCCTATTCATTCTCTGTATTCAACAGCATTTCCATATATCTTTTCCATCTTCCTTTAATTCCATCTGGGTCCACAACGATTTTAGTCTAGTAGGAAGACTAGGTCCCTCTGCACCCCCCGGAGATATACTTCTAATCAGTGTTTCTAGATTGGAAAAAATGTGTAGAAAATGACTAGCTATGGCCCCAAGCTGAAAAAATGTCCCACATACCATTTTTATGCAAATTACTGCTGCAAATTTTATGCAAAATTATGCAAATTTTATGCAAATTTTTGATGAGGAGTAGAGTTGAGGGGTCTTTGAGGGCTTCATCGAGGTGCTCTCGGTTGCAAGACTGGGTCATTCTGAGAAGCACAGCAGGGTCAGAGATCATGATGTTCTCCTCCTCAGTGAATCTCTCCATCAACAGCCTCTCCATTGCCTCACACACTGTTTTGAGGCAAAAGAGGGACTTTGCGTAGGCCTTTCCACTGAGAACACCTTTGAGAGATCCACTTGTTACTAGTTGTGCCTCAAAGAGAATCTCTGCATATCCAGAACCACGCATCTTGTGTCCAGTGAGCATCCCGATGTAGTTCATGGATGTGTGGAAGGGTCCAATCGTTACTACATGACTAGCAAATTCATTTGGCCAGCGCCAGATGATGGGAAGGGCTTTCATGCAGACACCCAGATCAAATGTATTCAGGACCCATCTCTGACCCACCTCAGCAGTTGCTGCCTCGGAACGCTTCAGTAGCTCACGAACAACTGCGTTGTCTGTGATCGGTTGGTGGATAGGCGTGCAGTAGTCGACTGTTGATTTGCTGGGTGGGGGAGAACCAGTTGCAGAGGTGAAACCCCCTAGCCCAGGCACAGGCTGCAGGCCATTGCCATGCCATGCAGGCACCAGGCACAGACCGATCACAGACAACGCAGTTGTTCGTGAGCTACTGAAGCGTTCCGAGGCAGCAACTGCTGAGGTGGGTCAGAGATGGGTCCTGAATACATTTGATCTGGGTGTCTGCATGAAAGCCCTTCCCATCATCTGGCGCTGGCCAAATGAATTTGCTAGTCATGTAGTAACGATTGGACCCTTCCACACATCCATGAACTACATCGGGATGCTCACTGGACACAAGATGCGTGGTTCTGGATATGCAGAGATTCTCTTTGAGGCACAACTAGTAACAAGTGGATCTCTCAAAGGTGTTCTCAGTGGAAAGGCCTACGCAAAGTCCCTCTTTTGCCTCAAAACAGTGTGTGAGGCAATGGAGAGGCTGTTGATGGAGAGATTCACTGAGGAGGAGAACATCATGATCTCTGACCCTGCTGTGCTTCTCAGAATGACCCAGTCTTGCAACCGAGAGCACCTCGATGAAGCCCTCAAAGACCCCTCAACTCTACTCCTCATCAAAAATTTGCATAAAATTTGCATAATTTTGCATAAAATTTGCAGCAGTAATTTGCATAAAAATGGTATGTGGGACATTTTTTCAGCTTGGGGCCATAGCTAGTCATTTTCTACACATTTTTTCCAATCTAGAAACACTGATTAGAAGTATATCTCCGGGGGGTGCAGAGGGACCTAGTCTTCCTACTAGACTATTTGTCCCACTTCATCCTTCAAGCAACTCACCCCCATCACATCACACCTCTCTTTCGCTATCTGCTTTGCAATCCTGAATACCGCTCTCTGACACTATTCCGAATCCAAGTGTTCTCCGAACATTTTCCTACATGCCTCCTGCGCCTTTGCTACCTCTTTCTTTGCAGCCTTCTTGGCTGCCTTATAACTTTCATGCTCTGCTTTTTCTGCTCCCGTACCCTTCGCCTTCTGCCACTCTTTGAACTTCTTCCTCTTCTCGTCAATCCTCTTTCCAAATTCATCATCCCACCACCATGTTTCCGAGTGCCTCGGTGGTCCTTTTGTCCATCCACATACCTCACCAACGGCTCCCAACAGACTATCTCTCATTGACATCCAACCACTTTCAAGCTCAACCACATCATCGTCTACCCTACTCAGCCTCTCTTTTAATGCCTCCCTTACTGTCACCTCTTTCAACCTCCACACCTTCATTCTCGGTTGGTACTTAACTCGCCGAGCTCTCCTCGCACCTTTCACCCTTATGTCGCAGACAACGAAGTGGTGCTGTGAAACAGCCTCCTCCCCCGGGATCACCTTTGTGTCCCGGAGTGCCCCCTATCTCGCCTACGCACCATCAGGTCGTCAACGGTTGTCGTCGACCCACCTGACGTGTATGTAACAAGCTTATTATCCTCTTTGTGGAACTGAGTATTACAAATCAACAAATCAGCTCCATCAGCAAACTCCAAAATCCTTTCACCTTCTCCATTTCTCACACCATATCCGTAACCCCCATGAACTCACTCAAAACCATCCATACTCCTTCCCACATGTCCATTTAGGTCTCCTCCTGCCACAACAACTTCCTCATCTTTCACGTTTTCCATCAGTTTCTCTATCGCACACCAGAACTTGTCTTTCTCTTCATCGCTCCGACCAACCTGCGGAGCATATCCCTAGATGACGTTCACCAAGAGCTTTCCAATCCTCATTTTCACCATCATCAACCTATCACTCACTCCTGTCACACTCACCACACTGTCTATAAACTCCTCAGGAAACAGGACACCAACACCATTTATGCCCTCCGGGCACTCTTGCCACACAAACTTGTATTTCTATCCCTGCCTACCCTTCCCCATTCTCACACCACTTCCCTTCCATCTCGTCTCTTGCACACAACATATGTCCACTCTTCTTCTGACCAATACTTCCACCACTTCTCCTGATCTCCCTGTCATTGTCCCCTACATTCCATGTCCCAAACCTCAGAAACCGATCTCCACTTCGGGCTGTACCCTGCCCATATGTAGTTGTAATTGTCATGGTTCTCTTTTTGAGGCAATGTTTTTATGGCCGGATGCTCTTCCTGATGCCAACCCTCTTAGTCGCCTCTTACGACACGCAGGGATACGGTGTACCTATTCTAAACCAGGTTGCACACACACACACCGGGTAGTGAAGTATGTCTTTTAATCCTGACAAATATCTCACTCTCACTACGTCTCTCCAAAATTACCAGCTGGAAAACCCTCCAATTTACTTTCTCAACAATCCTCTCGAAGACGTCCTGTCACTCAAGCTTTTGGGTCTCACAATCTGCCATGATCTTTCCTGGGAAAACCACATTTCTTAGCTGGCCTCCAAAGCCTGTCGCTGACTGGGCATCCTCCATCATGTGAAGTCCTTTCATTGGCACCTTTGAGCTCCTCACCACATACAAATCTTTCTTCCACAGCTTGATGGATTACTGCTCTCCTTTCTGGGTTGGTGCTCCTTTCCTAACACCTAGCTCGGTTTCACACTGTCGAAACCAGAGCTTTCAGAATCATTGGAATCTCCCGCGATGAAGCTGATTCTGATGGCCTTTCACTCGTTCACCGCAGACAGGTTGGTGGTCTTTCTGTTTTCTATCGTCTCCTCTCCGGCCTAGGTCCCCCAGCACTGTCTGGGCTCTGTCCCCCAAATATTCCTTCAGTACACACAAGGTCTGCCAGTAAACATCTTCTGGTGAAACTGCCAAAATCAAGACTCTCTGCTCACCTTCACTCTTTCATTCCTCTTTTCTCCCGCTTCTGGAACAAACTCCAACACTCTCTTCAATCCCACTCCTCCCTCTAGGTCTTTAAAACAGCTGTTCACCACCATCTCTTATCTTCCCCCATCCAAAACTTTGATCTTTTCTACCCCCTTTAATACACCCCAAATCCACCTGTTCCAATCTCCGACTTCATTCCTGAAATTCCTAGTCGTGTCAATTTGTTTTATAAGGTGTACCATCCCTTCACTCCCCACCCCCAGCCCTCTCCCTTCCACAGATCTCTGGATGTCCCTGTTCTTTACTGTTGTTTTCTTGTGTGCTTCGCGCGCTCTCTCCATATTGTCTCCTGCTCCCTTCATTATGTTTTATATGATATGTTTTGCGTTTAATGTTCGCTCTTACACAAGCCTCGATTTTATATACAAAAAAAAAAAATGTCAAGCTTAGGTTAGCAGGTCCTGGTGGGCTTGCTTGAGAAGGACCAGGACGCGGCAGCAGTAGAGGTGCCGATAGCGATCGAGTACCCAAGCCTCCCCGCTCCCACCTCCCCCGCCCCCCGGCCACCTCCCCAACAGCTCCTGGAAAAGGCAGCACCAATGGCAAAGAATAGTGGGACACCATTGCCTTTGACTAGGTGATGTTGTTGATTAGTCAACTAATGGCATAGATGATGAAAATGCAGGAGGGACAAGGTGGCTGGCATTAGGCATGATATGCATGTGGGGCAGGCAGAGGTAAAGGCTGATATGAAGGCTATGGCCAATGAGAAAGCCGCAACACTCGAGGCTGTACTGAGAGAGGTGATTGAGCATGTGGATGGTGTCCGGAATGAGATGGGAGCAGGTGAAGCTAGAATGATGGAGATAATTGGGATAAAAGAAGAGGTTAATGGACTTAAACAGGGAGTACAATGACCTGTGGAGAAGCAAAAAGAACTGAAGAAGCAAATCCGAAGAAATATAGGATCTAAGGGCAGCTCGAGAAATGCCCTTAGATCCTGTATTTGGACTTGAACAGCAGGAAGGATGTAAAAAGAGAAATGTGGGCAAGTAAGAAAACAATGTAAAATGGGACATAATGGCCGGACACAGAAGATAAAAGAAATGGGACGAACGATTAGAGATGAAAGAACGGAAAATGAAAGAAATAATGGAAGACACTAAAGTAATCTCAAGCCCAAGAAGACAAGCGAGAGGGCAAAGAATGTTGAGGAGATCATGGAATGTGTAGAAACAACGTGTAAAGATCGGGATAACACATGGCAGGTGCAGGAGGGGAAGATACGAACGATCAAAGTGGACCACGACGAGGTGAGGCTGTGTAAGCTGGAGCGAATTAATGATGTGAAAGGGTTTGTGCTGAGCTTGGGTGGAATAAAGAACCCGGGGTTCTTTGGAGTGCCGAGCCTGAGTGTAATGGAGTGTGTGCCATGAGCGAGCAGAGTGGAGTGCATGAACGAGCGAGAGTACGGGTCATGCACCGACTCAGATGGGGGCAACTGTTAGCATGACTGAGGGGAGGGGTGAGGTTACTGAGCGGGAAATATTTTAAATGTTAATATGTTCTGGTCCTGTGCACGGGAGATTATAGTCAGGTTCACTATGTTAACAAATATAATTTCGTTCAAAATTTTGGGAGATTAGCAAACCTGTACATTTTTGGAATCAGAGCATGGAGAATCCGAAAATCAATGTTGGCATTTGCACAGACACCTGCATGGCCGCCATTTTGGATTTTCAAAATGGCCACCATAAAATACATATTTTGCGCTATCTCGGCTTCGAGTCAACCTAGAAACTTAATTAAATATGCTAATCCTATGTTTTCTGGGTCAAGGAATCCAATAAAGGCCTCAAAATAGTGCTCAGGATTATAGAAAAGCAACAAACAAAGGTAATTGAAAACCATTGTCTTTATATTTGTGATCCTTTTACTCTATTACATAATACATGATATTGCAAGTCCTTTGAAGTTATAGGTATGGGTTTATAAAGCAAGAAAGCAGCCTTGTTAGTATCAGATTTAACTATAAGTCCTATACACAGGATCTACGAGGTCTACACCACTCAGGAATATGCTTTGACAGATCTTCATCACTGTCCTGAGGGTCATTTTCGCAAAGGTGTCTATGCAAATGCAAACATTAATTTTTGGATTCCTCATGCTCTGAGTATTCCAGAAATGTATAGTTTTGCTAATCTCCAAAAATTTTGAACGAAAAAACATAGTGAACCTGACTATTAAAAGGAACAGGTTTGTAATCTGTACAGGTCCAAGGGAGGTCACATTTCAAGGCACTGCTGTCACTGTGTGTTAATGGTCCATGTCGGGCAAAACGCCCGTATGCAGATGATTGAAAAAATTTTTCCCAAGGAATGGTGTGCGGCTGAGTGTGCGTGACAAATGGCGCATCCGGGCACAAATGGCAAATTCAGCTGCTGGATCTTCGTGGGATGGCTTATATCTAAAGTAGTGTGTGAACTGTCATGGAGTGACCCATGTGTGTGAATGGAGTGAAATTGACTGTGGAGTGGATCGTGTGAATAAATGGTGTGCGTGAGACGGCTGGTGTGTGTAAGTTGTGTCTCCCGAGCCATGAGGCGATTTGGAGATGTACCACGTTGTGGTGAAGTGGTGTGGATGTGGTGAAGGTTACGGGGCTGCGCATTAGGCTAGCTCTTATTTTTGAACGTTTGACATGTTAAGCTCTCACCATCTACAACTGGTCCATTCGCCCTGCAAACAAACCAGGCCAAATGTCAGCTACATCCATAAATATTCAGAGGTAGTCCAGCACCCTTGAACATTTCCCCCTATAGTCCATGTGATTGAAGTCACGTAACACTAAAAACTCATGAATCTGTCAAAGACCGCATTCTCCCTGTGACTGATCAAGTTATCGATTTTGCAAAGAAGCATCTTGACCTCAATCAGCCACGGGATGATTATAAAGAACTTCTGGAAACTGACCATTTTGTTTCTTGGAGGAGTTCTTCCTCATGGCATTCATTTCCGTGCTCCTGGTGCAATTCACCATACAAGATGGATGTCGAAGGCCATCTACAGTCTCAAAATCTGGCTTTTCCACCAACAGTTCAAGCTGACGGCACGAGAGAGGAATGGCCTACGAGAAATTTGTCTGTTTGTTTCTGAAGTGTATTTGCAAGCCTGGATGAAAGCTCCAAGTGCAGCTGAAGCTCCAATGAATGATCAGCTGCTGATGAAGACCTTGATCTCTTACAAGACTGCAAGTTGTGCAATCTCAGCCACCAGTGAGAAGTTGAGGAACCATCTGTGGTACTTGTCAGAAGAGCTGTTGGGGTTGGCCTTCTTCGACAAACAAGTGCCTATCGCTACTAAACAACTGATGGTGGAAGCACTGAAAGGCGAGCGTCCATTAGATGAAGAACCATCAAAGATGCCACGGCCTGACATGAAAACTTTAAGCGAGAAGGGAATTGAAGAATTTGTCACCACACACAAAAACATTCTTCGAAAAGTTGAAAATCTCGTCAGACTTTTTAACTGTGGATCCAAGCACATGGGGTGACCATGAAGGCTACAGAGCTGCTGTGGAACAGATCAGGGAGTTGAAGGTCATAAATGACCACGCTGAACGAGGTGTGGCCCTCATGAAACGTTACAACCGGCTCCTTACCAAGGATGAGGAGCAACTCCAATTCTTACTTCAGGTCGTGTCTGAACACCGCCGTACTTATCCCGACTGTCGGAAAGCAACATTGGCTAAAATCAGGCAGCAATGATATGACTTATGTTGGTGAGAACCTTCCTTGACTAGAAACTAATATAATAACATCAGGAAATATAATAACATCAGGAATGTTAAATAGAATTAGAAATGAAAAGAACTTTAATAAGTGTATTTGTGCAGCAGCATATTTTGTTGTGTGCTCTCTATATATAAAATCTTGATTCTTGAAGGTGCCTGGACTACCTCTAAATATAAACAGACTTGTATGAAATTTTGACTGCAGTGTTTCTATCCGAAATGGATTACATTGTTTACATTCCCATAGGGAATCCGCCGAATGTCAGTGCGAACATTTAAATTAATTGGCAGGTTATGGATGTGCCACCAAAATTTTCCACAGAGGGGGAATTACATAGGATAGAATATTTAGTGTGGAAGCGGATTAATAGCTGGAACCCCAGAGCAATCGCTGCTTTGTTTCGCTGTTTGAATGTGTTGGGCACCCGAGGAAAAGCTGCCTACCTGTTCATGCCATGGAAGGATCACCTGCCGAATTAAATTGTGTTGCCAGGTTTGGCGGTCTTGATCAGTGTCGGTTGTTGCTTAACATCCCGTCGGGCCGTGTACCTATCCACGGCATGGCGACCTGCAGGTCCAGAGGTCGGGGAGAGTCCGAGAAGTCCCACTCGTGACCCCGCGTCTGCAACAATATTTTCACTCTGTCTGCTGCTTGGGAGTAAAAACAAAATTGAAAACCATTCCAAACAGGAGAATTACTGTTCATATTGACATCATAAAGAAGACAAACAACAGACACAAACAAAAAAAACA
Organism: Myxine glutinosa; assembly: GCF_964187855.1. NCBI lineage: Eukaryota > Metazoa > Chordata > Myxini > Myxiniformes > Myxinidae > Myxine > Myxine glutinosa. The sequence continues at coordinate 91,693,621 of NC_136261.1, forward strand.
GCAATCATAGATTGCAAACCCTCGCCAGGATGTATTTTCAGTGTTTTTAAAGGCTTTTGTATTAAATCGAATATGGCAGCCGAACCACGTGACCGATGACGTCATTATTTTTTTCTAAACTAATTTATTCCTAGATTATGCCCAATAAATTTCATCTTGATCGGATGAAGTTTTGTACTTGTCGAATTATGACATCATAATGGAGGCACCTATGACATCATCTTTAACATATTTTATTGCCCATGGAGAGTTCTTTACAATGAGCCACGTCTCAATTTTTTCTGTTCAGCACATTCGGAGATAGAGGTACAAAGTTTTTCGGTTTTTCCCAGATGGCGGCCGAACCGCGTGACCCATGACGTCATCATCTTTTTTTTCTCCACCAGTTAATGCCAACATGGCGCTCAAGAAATTTCATCTTGATTGGATGAAGTTTTGTAATTGTCGAATTATGACATCATAATGGAGGAACCTATGACATCATCATTAACATATTTTATTCCCCATGGAGAGTTCTTTACAATGAGCCATGTCTCAATTTTTTCTATTCAGCGCTTTTGGAGATATGGAGGTGCAAATGTTTCGGTTTTTCCAAGATGGAGGCCTAACCACGTGACCTATGACGTCGTAATTATCATAAAAAAATTCCACAAGTTGAGTTGCACCTATGGTGAAAATTTCCTGTCAATCGGACCAACAGTTGCAGAGAAAATCATATTTATTCTGTGCGGACAAACAAACAGACAGACAAACAGCCAAATGAAAAATCACTCATGGAGTGACACTTGGTAAAACAGAACAAAGTAGCATGGCACTCAGTGGAGCATCCTTTTGACCTCAAAAATAATTAGTGGTTGAATTCAGTGACCTGATATGCAAACCGTCTTCAAAGTTTAAGTTAATCGGATGAAAATTGACAATTTTAGAAAATCGGCCAATGTTGACCTTTTGGCCTAAGTTGACCTCAAAAATTGTTGGTGGTTGCTTTCAGTAAGGTGATATGAAAATCCTTTTCAAATTTCAAGCCAATCGGATGAAAATTGAGGATTTTAGGAATTTGAAAACAGTGGTTGACCTTTGGCCTATGTTGACCTTATGACCGACGTTGATCTTAAAAATAGTTAGTGGTTGAATTCAGTTCGCTGACATGAAAATCCTATTCAAATTCCAAGTCAGTCGGATGAAAATTGAGGATTTTAGAAATTTGAAAAAGGTGGTTGACCTTTTGGCCTATGACCTTTTGGCCTATGCTGATCTCAAAAATAGTTGGTGGTTGAATTCAGTATGCGGATATGTATATCCTATTCAAATTTCAAGTCAATGGGATGAAAATGGATTTTAGAAATTCGAAAAAAAGTGGTTGACTTTTGGCCTATGTTGACCTTTTGGCCTAAGCTGATATCAAAAATAGTTGGTGGTTGAATTCAGTTAGCTGATATGTAAATCCGATTCAAATTTCAAATCAATCGGATAAAAATTAAGGATTTTACAATTTGGAAATTGTTGTTGACCTTTGGCCTATGTTGACCTTTGGTCTACAGTGATCTGAAAAATAGTTGGTGGTTGAATTCAGTTAGCTGAAATGAAAATCCCATTCAAACTTCAAGTGAATCGGATGAAAATTGAGGATTTTAGAAATTCGAAATTGTTGTTGCCCTTTGGCCTATGTTGACCTTTTGGCCTATGTTGATCTCAATAGTTGGTGGTTGAATTTAGTTCGCCGATATGTAAATCCTTTTCAAATTTCAAGTCAATCGGATGAAAATTGAGGATTTTAGAAATGCAAAATAAAGTGGTTGACCTTTGGCCTATGTTGATCTTTTGGCCCACGCTGATCTAAAAAATAGTTGGTGGTTGAATTCAGTAAGCCGACATGTATATCCGATTCAAATTTCAAGTCAATCGGATGAGAATTGAGGATTTTAGAAATTTGAAAAAAGTGGCTGACCTTTGGCCTACGTTGACCTTTTGGCCTGCGCTGATCTCAAAAATAGTTGGTGGTTGAATTTAGTAAGCCAATATGTAAATCCTATTCAAATTTCAAGTCAATCGGATGAAAATTGAGGATTTTAGAAATGCAAAAAAAAGTGGTTGACCTTTGGCCTATGTTGATCTTTTGGCCCACGCTGATCTAAAAAATAGTTGGTGGTTGAATTCAGTAAGCCGACATGTATATCCGATTCAAATTTCAAGTCAATCGGATGAGAATTGAGGATTTTAGAAATTTGAAAAAAGTGCTTGACCTTTGGCCTATGTTGACCTTTTGACCCCAAAAATATATAGGATTTTGTCGGACAACGAACTCCACCATTTGGCAAAGTTTGTGAAGATCGGTTTAAAATTGTGACCTGTAGGCAAGTATAAGTGAGCGGACAGACAAACAAACACACACAAACCGGAGTGATCAACATACTTGCAAAAAAAAATGTTTTTTGCCAAGTAACAAACGGACTCAAATGCAATACCCTCTCCTCTGGCGAGGGTTATAACTAATGTAACATATGAGATGGAGTGATGTAATAGACATTGTGCGGCGGCAGTAAATTCCAGAAAATGTTTAAAATAATTTTTCAATCTTTATTTCACGTAAATTTAATTAAATACTTAAACACTGTTGAACACAAATCGCCTTATTGTTACTTCCACTAACCTTCAGGTTAGCATGCTTCAATCGTGCTTAACATCCGGAATTTTTATTTTTAACAATATTTAACTTTTTTTTTTCTTACTTTTTTTAATTTATTTGTATACAAGATCGAGGCTCGTGAAAGAGCGAACATTAATCACACAGAAAGACAAACAGACACACAAAACAAATAACATCGGGAGCGGTATACAAGATGGGGAGAGAGGGGGAAGGACACAAACACAACATTTGAGAGCAGGGACCGAGAGACATGGAGACATCGAGAGAACTGTGGGAGGGAGAGGGCTTTGGGGGGCAGGCATGGGAAGGGGGGGGGGGGGGTGGGAGAGGTATAAAACATATGGACACTGCCAAGACTTCCAGGAAAGAAGTTGGAATTTCAAACAAGGTGGATCTGGGGTGAATTAGTGGGGGTAGAAAAGATCAAGGTTTTGGATGGGGGAAGATAAGAGATGGTGGTGAACAGCTGTTTTGAAGACCTGGAGGGAGGAGTGTGATTGAAGTGAGTGTGGGAGTTTGTTCCAGAGGCGGGAGAAAAGAGGAATGAAAGAGTGAAGGTGAGCAGAGAGCCGAGATTTCGGCAGTTTAACCATCAGAGGGTGGCTGGCAGATCTTGTGCGACCTGTAGGAATATTTGGGGGACAGAGCACAGAGAGAGCTGGGGGAGCAAGGCCGGAGAGGAGTCGGTAGAAGACAGAAAGACCACCTACCTGCCTGCGGTGAGTGAGTGAAAGGCCCTCAGAGATGGCTTCATCGCGGGAGATTCCAATGATTCTGAAAGCTTTGGATTCTACAGCGTGAAGCCGAGCCAGGTGTGAGGCAGGAGCACCAGCCCATAGGGGAGAACAGTATTCCATTGAGCTGCGGATGAAAGCCTTGTATGTGGTGAGGAGCTCAGGTGTGCCTAGGAAGGACTTCGCACGACGGAGGATGCCCAGTCGGCGACTGGCTTTGGAGGCCAGCTTGGAAATGTGGTTTTCCCAAGAAAGATCATGGCAGATGGTGAGACCCAAAAGCTTGAGCGACAGAACTTCTTGGAGAGGATTGTTGAGAAAGTAGATGGGAGGGTTGTCCAGTCGATCTTTTCGGAGAGACATAGTAAGAGTGTGAGATTTGTCAGGATTGAAAGACATGTTCCACATGTTTGACCAGTCTGTGATTTTGTCCAGGCCTTCAGAGAGTGAGGAGGCTGCAGACTGCCAATCTGAGGGAAGAGGAATGGAGCGGCAGAGAGTGGAGTCATCAGCAAAGAGATACAGAGGATTTTCCAGAGAGTCGGAGAGATCATTGATAAAGACCAGAAAAAGCACAGGGCCCAGCACACTGCCTTGGGGAACTCCAGCCTGAACGGGAAGGGGAGATGAGAGAAATCCATTCAGGGCCACACGTTGACTACGACCAGAGAGGAAGTCCGCAAGCCATGCATGGAGATTTCCATGGATACCATAGGAGGAGAGTTTGGTGAGCAGAGCTGGGTGCCAGACCGTATCGAAGGCACGTGATATGTCAAGGGAGACAGCTCTGATTTCCTGTTTGGCATTGAGGACCTCCATCCATTGTTGAGACAGCAGAAGCAGCATGTCCAGAGTAGAGTGACCTGGTCTGAAACCAAATTGATGATCAGAGATCAAGCCATTGGAGAAGAGGAAAGATTTTGATCCGAAGCAATGATGGATTCCATGACTTTGCTGATAATTATTGGGAGCAGGCTGATTGGTCTGTAGTTGCAAGGATCTGTTTTTGCACCTTTTTTGTGTAAAGCGGTAATGTTTGCTGATTTCCAGGATGCTGGCAGATGACCTTGAGCAAAAGATAGGGTGAAAAGAACAGAGAGAGGGTGAGATAGAGCGGCAGAGCAGGATTTTAGGACCCGTGGGCTGATGCCATCTGGTCCAGTTGCAGAATCAGAGTCGAGGTTTGACAAAAACTCCTCCACCTTGTCAGGAGAGAAGGTTACAGAGTCCAGGAGCAGTTTGGTTCGACTGGGAAAGGTGGGAACAGAGAGAGATGGGTTTGGGACTAAGGATTTTGAGGCAAACACAGAGTTGAGGTCGTGCTGTTAGCTAGATTCAAAATCCCGTCTCGGAACCGTCTCGATAAATTTTCAATTTTCATAACGGGATCTCGGCTCGGCTCGGTTCCCGGCAAAGTAAAAAATAAAAATAAAAATTAAAAATAAATAAATAAATAATAAGGCTTCAAAAATAATGGAATTTCATTACAATATATAAACAACAATGAAAAAAATTCATTTCTGATGTTGAGTACTTAAATTCCGACTTAGCTTCCATTTACCGGGATGAAATAAAATACACCGCCTACATGCAGATGATCGGCCACCGATGGGACCGGGTTATCTCATTACAGTTTGTATTGTCGTGTAATTTCTTGCTCGGAATGTCAGAGAGAGGGAGAAAATGTTTCTGTCCAGGCATATTCGAGTCCAGGTTGGAGTTTCATTATCATTTTGTGAGTTGTGATCGCCAAGGGGCTCGCTCCCCCCCCCCCCCTCCTTATTTTGACTCTGTCACTAAAGTAAACGTAATCAACTTATCAGGCCTTAAGTGGAGATAAGATAATCAAAATACTTTCACATTCAAACCGTCAAACCAAACCCCGAGGGATTCTTACAATTTATAGATTTAGCGTTGCAATTAAACATAAACGTTCATCAAAAACTCATTTCATAAAACAACATAATGTATTGTACTTGTATTAATACATTGTGTGTAGAATAATCCGTTATAAACGTGTTTTTAATCTAAATAAACATCGTCCCTCCAATCACGGGGCCTCGAGCGAATCCCTCGATATTAATGTGCTAAAGACCCTAGCAACCACATCCTGTAACTCGTCTCCAAGGACGGACACGTGACCGCAGCGTAAAGTGGAGCGAGGCGGAGTGATACAGCGGAAGGATTCAACGGTTTAAATAAAGCCGCGATGCGGCGGATTTTCATTGTGACCTTTAATCCTGATTTCGTTACTTCCGCCACCAAAGGTGGATGGAGATTATGTTTTCACTCCTGTCTGTTTGTCCGTTTGTTTGTGAACACAATATCTCAAAAAGTTGTGGACGGATTCGGACGAAATTTTGTGGAGATGCAGCGTGTGTGACAAGGACGACATGATTAGATGTTGGTGAAGATCCGGATTCGGAATTCGGATTCGTTTGCAGTGCATTGTTTGTTGACGAGGGGAAAATCCTGGAACAGTGAGTTTACTTTATCTATCATCGTTTGTCAGTTCAGCTGCACTTGCGAAAAATGATGCTTGTGCAGAAGCAGAGTAATGAAAGCAAGGCTCAATAAATGCCTCTATTATGGAAAATATCTGCAAGAAGTTGGAATTTTAACCGGGATTTTTTTACCGAGAAATTGCGTCAGTCAATTTATCTCGGGACCGTCCCGAGACCGTCTCGAAAGCCGAAACCGCCGGGATTTCGTCCCGGTCTCGGCTCGGTTGACAGCCCTAAGTTGAGGCATTCGGCTTTGTCATGTGCGATGTCAACTGTGTGGCCATTTGAGGTAAGGGAGGGGATGGAGGGGGAACAAACACCAGAAACGGATTTGACCAGACGCCACCAGGATTTGGAGGAAGGAGACAGGATTGAGAGTTCATTCTTGAGTGAGGAGAGATAGTGCTTCCTGGCACTCCTGAGGGTAGACACACACTTGTTCCGAGCTTGGTGGAAGGAACTGAGATTTCCTTCAGTTGGATTAGCCTTCCAAGAGGCAAAGGCAAGTTGTTTCAGGGCAACTGCCTCACCACAAGATTCAGTGTGCCATGGACGGGAGGAAGGGTAAGACAACTGAAGGCGAGATGGGATAAATCTGTGCATGAGAGAGATCAGTTTGCTTTGGAAGAATTCCCAGGAAGAATTGATGTCAGAGGCAGTGGAGATGGGAGACCAATCCAGACGATTGATGGCTGCTTGAAGACCGTCCCAGTCGGCCTGAGTGAAATGCCAGACTCGTCGACGCTGAGGAGGCTCTCTGAGAATGGCCAGAGAGATGTCCACTTTGACAAGCACATGATCAGAAGAACCGATTGGAGCAGAAGAAGAGCAGCAGACATTAGCAGGGAAGTTAGTCATAACCAAGTCTAGAAGAGAAGATACTCCATTGGCTGAGATACGGGTCGGGAAATTGACAGATTGTGTCAATCCCAGTGAGTCACAGAAGTCCTTTGCTGAGGTGCCATGACTGGTGAGAGAGGAACCCACACCCAACCAGGTGGCATGATGACAATTGAAGTCACCACATATGAGGAAGAGAGAGTTGGGATGAGTGGATAGAAGTTGGTCCATGTTGTCAGACAGTGAAATGTAGATGGAGTCATCACTGTTTGGGGGACGGTACAGAACACATATGAACAAAAGGTGGGAGCGGAGAGGAAGCCGTAGCCAGAGGTACTCCTGGGGGTGAGGGGGAGATCAAGGTGAACTAATAACTTCATTATTAGTTCACCTGGAACGATTTTCCGGGGAGCTTATGCGGTGTCACGTCATCAGTCCGTCCATCCTTCCATCACTCCGTAAACACTTGCAACTTCTTCTCCGCAACTGCTGATGGAATTGTGACGAAACTTGGCACAAATTATATTTGTTGCGTTGTGATTAAAGTTTTTCACGGCATTAAAAAAGGGGGTCTTCCGGGGGTCAAAGTGGATCCACCTTTAACCCCCCAAAATAGGAATTAGCTTTTTCCTCTGAAATTACATAAACTATTTTGATGAAACTGTACCACAACCGTCATCACCTGTGATGTACCAATGTTTGTTCACGGCACGAAGAAAATCGAAGTCGAAGGGGCTCAATGGGAGGGGGTCCAGGTTTGACCCCCCAAAATAGATATATGCTTTCTTCTCTGAAACTACACACACAATTTTGATGACACTTGACCACAACCTTGACCACCCATGCATCTGTGGAAGTTTGTTCATTGCATTTTAAAAATCTGCCCTTTTGGGGTTGTATGGGGGTCAGAGGCTGCCCTCCAAAATAGGTATTTGCTTTCTTCTCAGAAACTACACATCCAATTCCAATAAAACTTGACCACAACATTCCGTTCATCACCCATGATGTACCAACGTTTTTTCCCAGCATTTACAAAAATGGGGTCTAAGGTAGTCTTTGGGGGTTGGAAGGGGGGGCAGATGGAGGTTGCTTTTTCTTTTGTTTGTTTAAAGTCTTATGATGACGTTTGTATGATTGTACATGCTGCCCTGTCCTCTAGCATCCATTGAAATTGGTTAAAAATTCCATGATATGGTTTAAAATACCTTTAGTCAGTGTAGTACACTCCTTTATTCTACCAGGTGAGCGCCCAGGGGTATTGCCCCGATGTTCATTTTTTAATTGAAGTATACATTCCATGACAAAACATATTCTATGATCTCTCAAGATGGTTCTCAATCTCATTTCTCTGCAAACGACTGACACTGATTTGTACACAGGTGACGTCTATCCTGTAAATGTGGAAGGCAGACAACACAACAACGATTCATCTGTCACAGAAGATTCAAAATGTGCTTCTGCAAAGGAAGGTTCAGATGATATTTACATGACAAACGGAAGTGTTTCCTGTTTTGCAACTGGTGAGTGTAAATGTAAAAAAAATTAACATACGTACGATCTTTTGTGGTGAGAAAATATATAATTTTCGGAAAAGTGTTAAATATTTTGCATTTTGATTTTGACAAAAAAAAAGAAAATTGTTATGTTCTTTCTTTCTGCAGAACAATCCAAAAGTAATACGGGACACATAAGGTCCAGACGCAGCTTGGCAGTGAAGAAGAAGCCTTTTTTGAAGAAACAATCACGAAATCAAGACTTACTTCCTCTAAAATACAACTGCATGTCTGGGCCTCGCAACACCAAGATTAATATTAAATTAAACAAACACAAAAAGGTTCTAGAAAGGCGAATACGTTATCAGTGTAATGTGTGCAGAATGGATTTTGCTTCAACGAATAACATCAAAATACACATGAGGATCCATACAGGAAAACGCCCCTACAAGTGCTCTGTCTGTGATAAAGGTTTCTCTGGTAACAGCCTTTTGAATAGACATATGAGGATCCATACAGGAGAGCGACCGCACAAATGCTCAATATGTGATAAAGGTTTCTCTCAAAATGGCTATTTGAAATTACACGTCAGGATCCATACAGGAGAGCGACCACACAAATGCTCGATATGTGGTAAAGGTTTCTCTCGAAAAGACCATTTGAAATTACATATCACGATCCATACAGGAGAGCGACCTTACAAATGCTCGATATGTGATAAAGGTTTCTCTCATAACAACAGTTTGAAATCACATATGAGGATCCATACAGGAGAGCAACCTTACACATGCTCGTTGTGTGATAAAGGTTTCTCTCATAAAGGTGATTTGAAATCACATATGAGGACCCATACAGGAGAGCGACCTTACAAATGCTCGATATGTGATAAAGGTTTCTCTCAAAACAGCCATTTGAAATCACATATGAGGATCCACACAGGAGAACAACCTTACAATTGCTCGATATGTGATAAAGGTTTCTCTCGTAGCGGCAGTTTGAAATCACATATGAGGATCCATACAGGGGAGCGACCTTACAGCTGCTCGATATGTGATAAAGGTTTCTCTCATAACAACAGCTTGAAATTACATATGAGGATTCATACAGGAGAGCAGCCTTACAAATGCTCGATATGTGATAAAGGTTTGTCTCATAAAGGCAGTTTGAAATTACATATGAGGATCCATACAGGAGAGCGACCCCACAAATGCTCGATATGTGATAAAGGTTTCTCTCAAAAAGACCATTTTAAATTACATATGAGGATCCATACAGGAGAGCGCCCTCACAAATGCTCTATATGTGATAAAGGTTTCTCTCGAAAAGACAGTTTGAAAACGCATATGAAGATCCACACTGGAGAACTGAAATCTAAAATACCAGGATATGAAAAATGAGATGAAGAGGATTTGGAAATTGAAGAAACCTGAAATTGTTCCAGTGATGGTCGGAGCAACAGGGAATCCGGATGATCAAGAAAATCCCAAAGAAGCACTTATAAAGCATTCCGGGGAATATCATGACAAATAATCCACATAGTACATGGTGTTATGTAGAATTATTATATGTAAGTGCAAAAATTTGCTACACTAGTGGAACCAATGTTTTTTTGCATCTATATACCCTTGGCAACAAGACCTGAGTTGGTTCCATTTTTTTCAATGGCGTCTTCGGCGGCCATTTTGAATTTCAAAATGGCCGCCGTTTTTTGCAATTTTGTATGTATTCTAATTTATACAGTCTTAAGCTACACATAGATAACTATAATTACAATAATGAAAGAAATATGAACATTTGCTTTATTCTTTTTTATCTTACAGGTATTCATAGACAAGTTGGATTTCAGCTTCACCGCCGCATAATGTCATCGTTTGAAGAGCCGCCTTCTAAGAAGCAATGCACAAGTTACGAACTTTGTGTATTCTGCCAAGAGAGAACTCCTGAACCTTTGGTTGACGTTGCTCATGCCAATTTCAAATGTGCTTCATATGAAACATTTATTAGCAGCTTACACAAAAGAGTGCAACTTGTCAACTTAAGCTATGCGTCAGCTAGTAAGAGACTATGTGATGTTTCTTCAGTAGTACTTAAAGAAAAAAAGGCTACATGGCACAAGCAATGTTACAAGGCAGTGACAAATCGTGCTCATATCAAACGTGATGAAGTGAACTTTAGTAAATCTTGTGAATCAAAGAATATTTCAAATGTGACGAACCGCAAGAGGGGACGACCGTCGAATCCTCAAAACCGAGCAGCACCGTCGACTTCAGCAACAACTGTGTCAACAGTTACACGATCTCAAAGCAAAAGTGACTCATTCTTCAGAGATAAATGTTTATTTTGCCAGAAAGATACTAATGAGGTTCTCCATCCTTGTACTAGTTATAGTAGAGGCTTGCATTTCACAGATATTGTCAATAAGAGTGGAAACAAGACTTGGCAGGTAAACCTAGGTGATGTGATAACTTCTGGTGATTTACTTGCTAGAGATATTGTGTACCATCACCTTTGTTACACTCGTAACTGGGAAAAATATGTTCAACGTCCACATCGTAAGGGTGGTGAGTTGTCCTTTGAAGCCAAACAGGAAGAGAACCTGAAATCCATAGCAGCTGAAGTAGAGTTTACAAGCATCATACAGCAAAGGATTGATGAAGGAGAGTTCATCCCCATGCCTGATGTGCACCTTCTGTATAAAGATATCTTCCAGAACCACAACGTTCCTGGTTTTGATCCCAACAAGAGGCTATACTTAAACCAGAAACTGAAGAACAACCCGGATAATGTCGAAATCACAGGCATATCTGGAAAACTATCAACAGTTCATTCCAGTGATGCTGGTGCTGCAGCTATTCGGGCAGCTTCTGCTGAACAAAAGGATATGCAAGCAAAGTTCAAAATTCTCTTTCAAAGTGGAAAGATTATAAGAAATGCAATAACACAGGCGAGGCAAAATCCTTGGAAATTTGAGGGGTCGCTAAAGGACAGTATTGAAGTTGGAATACCGGAACAACTGTTCTGTATGATAAGATGGATCATCCAGGGAGCAGCCACCACCAAAACACAATCACGCAATGAAAAGATAAATGGAACATGTGCACTTATTGGACAGCACATCATCCAGGAGTTCAAATCTGATCGGCAGGTGCAATATCAGCCAAAGTCCTCAACTTCAACCTTCAGGTTCACAACTGAAACGCCATTAGGGGTTGGACTTTCACTCCATAGCCATCATGCACACCGCAGTCGCAGAGACATAGACATGTTGTACCAGAGTGGCGTTGGTGTTTCATATCAACGTGTAAAGGAGATCACTTCAAAGATTGCCACCACAGTCCAAGAGAATATGAATGAATTCAATGGCGTTTACGTGCCTCCAGGACTGTTGAAAAATCTGCCAATCAGATGCTCAGCTGATAACATAGATGCCAAGGTAGACACAGCTGATGGACGGAACACATTCCATGGGACTGCTCTTGCTGTCTATCAACGAGTTCCCCCAGATGTATCAGAATACGAGACTGTAGCTGAACCACTGAAGCTGCATGACAACACCTCAACAAAACTTGAGAACATCCTGCCAACTGTGACTGAAATGTCTGACTGTACAATTACTAGTAACCCCAAGCCAAGTAGAAGTCCACGCTATGAAAACTTTAAACTTGGTCAGTATCAAGATAAAGTTGTTAATGCAACACAGCAAGACTTTGCATGGCGACTTTCACGGTATTCACAGAGGCACCATGAAGAGGCATCAGACGGTATACCAGTTTTGTCAGCATACAATTCTCATGTGTGCACTCCAGAAGAGAACAAGACACCCAACCTTGATCAAGTTCGCACAATGCCTATCATTAAGGCACCAGCTCATGAGTGGACAACACTGGTGACAGTTCTTGAGAAGCTTTCATACCTCAATAGTGTTGTGTGCCCAGAAAACACTCAAAAAACGTCTGTTAACTGGATATGTGTTCTGGTGGATTTTCTGTACAAGGAATGACAAAAATGCCAGAAAAATGGTTAATCAGTGTTTTATGTGAAAAGATACATACAAAATTGCAAAAAAGGGCGGACATTTTGAAAGTCAAAATGGCCACCAAAGACGCCATTGAAAAAAATGGAACCAACTCAGGTCTTGTTGCCTAGGGTATAAGGATTCCAAAAAACATTGGTTCCACTAGTGTAGAAAATTTTGCACTACAATGACAAATTTTGCACTTTTGCACTATAAAACCCTGGTGTTTGGGCTAGCAGCTAGGGTGCCGGCTTAGGATCCTACGATCCTGGGTTCGAATCCCGGTCGATCGCTGAATTAACGCCAGGGGGTTGACTCAGCCTGTTCATCCTTCCGAGGTCGGCTAATTGAGTACCAGTTCACTGGTAATTCCCTGTTTGTCGTTAAAGGCGGCAAAAAGGGTTGGCGGCAGGAAGGGCATCCGGCCATAAAACATTGCTTCAAAAAGGGGACCAAAAAAACAACAACAACCACGGTTCCCGAAAAAGGCCAACCCCCGCTTTGCAGGGAAAAATGGCCTCTAAAGGTGGTTATTATTTTTATTATAATGACACAACACCATGTACTAACAGGTGGAAGCTGTCAGAGGTTCAGTGGGGATTCTAAAACGAGCCCTTGGACCAAAGTTATGAGAAAGAAGTTTCACAAACTGGTTCATGAAAAAGAATCCTTTACCGAAAAAGGAGGTGGAAATTTTGATTTCTGGGAGAACTTCTTCCCAACTTCTAAATAAAACCTGTCTATGGAGATAACAACCAACGCTAGTATCCGTACAAATAGACCATGGGCCGAGTCCACTAATTCTGCTTGGTTTTCTAATTCTGTGGTCTACGATGAGAAGTATCTGCATATGTGCTTGATATGTTTAATAAATGTATATGAACCATAAATGAAATGTTCCCACGTTCGAAATTTGCACATTAATTAGCAACGGCCAAAAACAAAGAGGAAGTTAAACTCCATTGCTAAGGACTTCCTTTTCCCTAGCAACGGTTACATGGACGCTTCTAAATCGAGATTTTGAGCATTGCAATCCTCTAATCATGCAAATGTATGATTTTGCAAATCATCTGATGTTATCACATATGATTTTGTGGATTATTTCATATGCACAATTCCTATTAGTGTCCGTCGCTATGGTAAAAATATCCCTAGCAACCAATAATTCACAAACTGCTTATATGCATCAATTGATTCACTAAAAGTATAAATCTGCCCTGTAAATTAGACGAGCCAGGCTCGAAACATACTGGTATACTTTGGGGACTCATGATCCCACCCCACATCCCTATATTTGTAACTTGGAATACAAAGATGAAGCATTAAAGAAACAAATATTTCAAAAAAACCAAAATAATTATCACACATATACTTTAATTGGTATTTATATTTGTGTAGTATCCCCATACTACCTTTCTCTATTTTTGTCCTCTTGAGATATACAGACACACAGACACACATAAACACACACATACTTGTACACACATGACACATGCACATCTAGAGCATTCTTGTTTATATTTAAAATGATCCTCATTCACTCTTCTTTCTTGAAAATATTTCCTGTTTCCTTTCCTTCTCTCCGTTACACACACACACACGCACACACGCACACACGCACACACACACACACACACACACACACACACACACACACACACACACACACACACACACACACACACACACACACACACACACACACACACACACACACACCATTTTAAAAGTCACATTTTAAAGAATCTTAATTCGTCCTCTCTGACTTTCTCCCCCCCCTACCCCCCCCCCCCCCCCTTCCTCTCTCATTCTCTCTCAAGCTGTGTACATCCCTATCTGAAACGGCACTAAATAATGGCAAAAGCCACTGAAATATCCAATTTATGTTCAGTTCATAAACGGCTCATGTGTATCACAAATTCTCTTTGACATGCATATGATATTGCTCATACAAGTCTTGATGTAAACAAGTATGTATGAGGATATCATAGTCTGAATCATTACACAAACGTGCAACTCCTCCAATTCCTCTGACTCTCGGCAAGTTAGTGCACATTAAGTACTGTACATATTATTTGGTTCGATAATGCGGAGGGAGGAAACAAGCAACAACACACAAAACTAGCTTATCCACAAACTTAACCTTTAGCCAAAAATTCAAAACTCCAATAAACATTTGTACAACCCCTTCCTCCAGACCGCATCCCCCAGTGGATGCCACAAGACGCAACCTTACCTGCGGGGCCATGCCAATGCACCCCTAAATTTCTGCGGGCCCTGTCCAGGTGTTACAGGTGAGTGACATGGCTCAGTGGATTTCACCCTTATTGTGACATTTTTGGACACATCTCAGCCAAAAACTCAATGAGACTCACTCAATTTAAATATAGATTTATTTCTAACCTTGCAAAGAATATTTACACGAAAGTACAGTTATACTTTATAAATAAAAACATGACGCGTCGTCGCGCGTCGCACGTCTCCCTTCTTCCTTCTGCTCCGACAGCCTCGGAGCCGTCTCTCCTTAAGTAGACCTTAGCTGCTTTCATCTCGCTCCAGTGGAATCGCTTAACGCCAGCCTTTCGGGCAAGATAGTCCATCTGGTTTCCATTACGGAGGACACAAAGAACTGATAAAGATCCCCCTAATGGTGGGATACATTCCAACTCCGCGTCCACCATCGCTGGAGGTCACTGGGTCATTCCACAGATGGTCGACTGCTTGCTCCGAGTTCCCCACACACCCTCCTTGCACGATTTGAGAATCCTTTATATTGCAGTACAATTTAACTACCTGCATAATTCGCCGACCCGAACAAATATGAATTTATATTTATCTTTACTTCCACAATCCCTCATTTTTTATTTTTGTTTATATTAACCATTAATCTAAACATCGATTGCAAAATACTCAAATTACAAATTTGGTAATTCAATTTCCTAAGGCATACACCGTCATCCTGGAAGAATCTGATCACAAAACATTTCCTTGTCCGTTGACTCTTTCCATGCTGATAATTCAGTTCATTTCGTTTGCCTCACAAATATCTCTGCAAACAAAACTTCACCTTTACCAAGACACAACAATTTCAATTCACCATTTTGAAAATAATAAAGCATCTGCAACATTTGGCAATTATTCTTTGAAAATACGTTTTGCTTCAGAACAAATGTTGAGTTTCTGTTTGAAAAGAAAAGAAAAGAAGAAGCTGATCACTTGTTTGACATTCAAGTATGAAACATTTTCTTCTGGTGTCTTCATAGCACTTACACTATTTCGCGTAGGATTTTCCGCTGTTGTGATAGCTGGGCGGAGTCATAAACTGACCCTGCTCTGCATGTAGCATCCTTGCCACTCTGGCTGTGAGCCATTGGTAGATTTGAACAAGGCCTTTGTCCAGTTGTAATCGACTTGCCTCCTCACTCATCATGAGCATGGAGCAAGTGTTGATGTGATGTTGGTTGACCAGCAAGATGTGGAACAGAGATGCCAGATGCATCCACAATGATGTTAGGACCATGGTGTTCAAGTTGTCCATGGTCCATACCAGGAGCCTCCAGCAGAATCGTGCACAGCTGTTGTGGAGGAAAAAGCACAGCCATCCACTTACAGCTCCACGCTGGCTCCCCAGATGTTGGCGGAGTAATGACACACGTCACCGCATCCAGTAGAAGTCGCAGGCAAGATGTCGTCGTCCCGCAATTGCTGACGTGAGGAATGTTAGAGGCATTCGAACAAAAGTAAGTGATCGCCTTTCTTCCATATGTTGCAGTGTGATCCAGACAAATGGTCACATAAATTTTCCTTGGTGAAGGTAAGCATCCGTCTCCAATTTTACAAAGGAGAATGTCTTAATCATTCTTTGAGAAGGAGGGTGTATGCCAAGATTAACTTCATTTTTTTTTTAGCAACAAATTTTCTTTCTCGAACTTCTTCCCAATTCCGTTATCACTCCATTTGAGATGTGATCTGGACTTATCCTTTACTCAGCCACATCTGAATCTGCCTTCCACACACACTGAATCAGATAGGGTACATCTTAACATGAAATCACCATAATCATGTATATATTATAACAGCTTCACATTTGACAATATATTGTTTTCCTCAAAACATTCAAAAAGTTATATTCATTTCTATTCTTCTTCTTACACGCATAATATCCAAATCAGGTATGTATTTTCACTACTAAACTAAGAATAGCATTTAAAGTTGCTTTCAGGTTAATATAGTTTGAAAAATTAAACTCATGCAGTTATTTTAACACTACTCAAAGAAAATAAATGCACTAATAATGAGTATATATGATTACAATCACAAACAGGAATATCTAATTCCCAACAAATTTTGCAAACAAGCAAACTATGCATAATGTATTATTATCATAGTTCCTCCGTCACTTTTTTTTTTTTTTTTTTTTTTACATGAGTAATTGATTCTATCGTATTAACTACAAGTAAGTGATCTTCAAATAATACCCTACATTAATTTAATTTTCATGGTGTGTAACTTGTGGTGATATGAGTTCACTGATGTTGTAAAACTGACACAATTCATAACATTTTCGTTATGCCATTATCTTAACTCTACTGTACTCATTTACAACATTACTTAATTCAATCTTTTTATCTCCACATTCATGTCAACATAAAAGTCGTTCTATTTTGGGTCCATATTTGTTTCTGTTCTCATCAACCTCCTATGGTTTACCAATTTGTTCCAAGACACTGTAACCAAAGGTTTTAACCTAGGCTCTACCAAACTATTTCCAATTTGAACTCAAAATGCTAGTTAAACAACAATTCAAAGAATTAACTTCAAAAATTCAACAAATTCATTTTATAAACAGATCTAATTTTCATCCAATAATTTTCATCTACCAAGCAAGTATTCCTCCACATAAGACCTCTACCAAACTTTAAAAATCTGGGATTTCTGATTATATGGATGCACACTCTCAGGACATTTCAGGCTGCTGTTAACAATCCACAATGATAAATTAATTCCTTTACCCACAATTAAATTACGTATTCAAATTGAGGATGTTATCCCTATCACATTCATTTATAGATTCATTGTTTTGGATCTGTCTTCCAACTGCTGTAAGGAAGAATAATAGCTCTTATAAGTCTTTGTAATATCTCACTTAATTTACCCAGCATCTAAGAATTATTTACTATCCATTCTCCTTCTGTTAACCAGTGACTTTATTTAAACTCCAAAGCTTAATTTGATGAATCCCATGTGTACAACCACCACTTGTTCAAACCCCTACTTGTTGTAGAAAATATCCAAGTAAGTGTTACACCCCGATAACTGTTGCTCATTTATTTCTATGCAACTAGTGAGTACTAATGACACCAGTATGCCAATATAGGTGTTGCAGATTATCAAAATATGTTGCAGGTACATGTAACATCGAGTTCTGAGTTTAAACTACGTAACAGCGCGTTCATGTCTGCCCCTTGGTTTCAGATTCACAATGCATTCCGTTTTGAAAACTCACAATAGTTCAATTCAGCAAGATTTTGTTTACTATCTTCCCATATCATCTACGCCTAATACACATCCATACATACAGCACAATTTATATGCGGATAAAATTCAAATTTATATATATATATCAAAAAGCCGTGAGCAGAGTATTCTGATAAATCCATGTAAGATCTCTTACAAATTTAGCTAATTTTGTACTCCCACATTTTTTCTTTTTTTTAAATGAAGCTCATATCCATGAATAGCTTTTATTCTCATATAAATTCTATCAAAAATGGCATCCCAAGATTACTCACAATTCCTTTACTATTAATTAATGGCTGCTTATAACTCAGCACATCAAATCGTTATATTCCATCTGCCTTGACAAAAGAGATAATCTTCATAATCAAATTATGTTGTTGTTTTATTTTACGGATTTTCTGGATATTTGATCCCATCCACATGAAACTATCTATTTCAAGACAGGCACACTGTTTCAACAATCTTTTGAGATTGTCACAAAAAAACCCAAACAAAAACACAAACATTGACACACAAAAAAATACACAAACTCATGCATTATGTATATTTGTTTGCATTGGAACCATTATGTGCAGATCAAGATGGGTGTCAATTTCATAAAATGTGTCCCTCAATTTTAGAAATGCAGATACACAAACAGACAAAAAAATTTGTTATTCTTAGAAAACCCCTATAATGTCCACAGTGAAATCACCCTTTTGTTTCCCACATTAACTTATCCAAATTTGACAACACACCCATTTACATGTCAGTCGACCACTGACCTATCAATCATGCAAAACAATAGTCCGAAATTCCCACCTGATAATCATGTGACTCTTGTCCCTTGGTTCCCAAAAAAAATTGCAAAGCAATTGTTCCAAACTTTGTAAATGAAAAAATTGTTTTGCCCAAAATGCTCCCTAAACCCACATTTATAATTGGCAAATATGAGACTTCCAGAATTAACTCTAATCCTGGATCTTTTAATTCAATGTTCGCAAAATTCCCATAAAATCATCACGTATACTCGAAATAATCACTTGTTATCGCAAAAAATCGCATAGCCGCTAAGAATCGTTAATGGATGTAGCATTCTTCATTCTGTTCATTCCTTCGCTACCATTAGTGCAAGATAAAAGATTTCTACCATTATTTATTATGGGAACCTCAATTTCATCTGTTCCCTGCGCATCGTAAGAGCGTGACCAAGGGTTGGCGTCAGGAAGGGCATCCGGCCATAAAAAACATTGCCTCAAACAGGGAACCATGATTGTCATGGGGCCCGCAAGGCTAACCCCCGCCCTAGCGGGGAAAAATGGCCTTAAAACGATCATTCATTCAGGAGTGAAAGGTTATAAACAGGACATCAAAAATGTCACCTCCAACAACGTACAATCGTGAAACATATACAAATATACAAGTAAGGTCGACCATAATTTACATAATGATACAATATTATACCTCCACTAGACGACCCATGACCCGTTGGGTCAATGTCAGTTTGAATAGATATGAGAATAGAACTAAAGCGAACGCTGGACATCATCAGGGAGATTATTTGGGCCAGCAAGCCATAAGGCTCACCTCTCCAGCGTTCTAAATCACTTACCTGTGACACGTGATTTCGGCCCTTATCTCCGATCACGTTTTTTTTTTGTTTGTTTTTTTTTAGAAAAAACACGCGACCCGTGGACTACCACGATTTTGTTGTCAGAGGACACTTCTGATGACGATGTTCTTTGTCGACGATCCTCCATTTACATAAACTCGCACGTTCTCTTTCCTCTTCCCTCGACTGAGCGCCACATACAGCTGACCATGCTGGAAGACCGGTTTCTCCAGGTAGACCAGCACATTCTCCATAGTTTGCCCTTGCGCCTTATGGATCGTCATTGCGAAGCAGGATTGTATGGGGAACTGGCAGCGCTGCAAAGGGATATCCTCAGCTTCCGACAGATTTAGTCGGATCCGAGGGAGCATTACAGTTTCGCCTTCAAACGTTGAACTTATGATCCTCGCAACTATAATATTTCGAAGCATGTCCTCAACAATCATGCGCGTCCCGTTGCAAAGTTTCGGAGGGTCCAAGTTCCGCATCAAAATGATAGGGGATCCTTTTTTGAGCTCGAGGTTGTGCGGCGGCAATCCCGAGACTTCAACGGAATCTAGGAATTCCGTTGGGAAGTGCGTCGCATCAGTACCCTCAGTCACACTGTTGAACGCAGCATACTCCTTGCTAGCACCAGGGAACCTTGTGATGCATCTTGAATTGATGTTTCGCATCATATCGTTGAGGGGCACTAATATAGACCTTGCTGAAAAAACCTCCATCGGATTGGCGAATGATGGATATATGGTATCGATGCACTCATCGAGCCCACTCGCTGTCAGCAGTATATCCTCTGGCAAATCTATCTCATCATCCGCATTTTTCTCGATTCTATCCTCGCCGATGTCGAGCAAAAATCTTGAAAACTGCCCACTTCCGTTGGTCAGTCGCATATTAGTTCTCAAGTGAAACATTCCAAAGCTCTGCCATAAGTAGGACTTCTTTATGCACGCATTCTCAACGTCAGCATCACACCCTCTTTTCACCACGGGCAGAAGTTGACGGAAATCACCACAGCATATCGTCAAGATCCCTCCAAAAGGCTCGTCTTTGTCACATACATCACGCAACGTGCGATCCACAGCCTCGAAACTCTCTCTCTTGATCATAGGACACTCATCCCACACGATGAGTTTTGTACTTCGAAAGAGGTCTGCGATAGTGGAATTTTTATCGATGTTGCATACGCCATCTTCCCTCGGTGTCAGAGGGATTTGGACCTTTGAGTGCGCTGTTCTTCCACCAGGCATGAGGGTAGCAGCTATGCCAGATGAGGCCACCGCAAGGGCAACTTCTCCACTCGCTCTCACTTTAGAGAGAATCAGGTTAATAAGAAACGTCTTCCCTGTGCCTCCAGGCACGTCAATGAAAATCATTGATGACTGATTCGTGCGGATGCAACCGCACGCAAAGTCATAGACAACTCTCTGCTCATCATTGAGCAGAAGCTGCCTTTCGTCTACGATTCGCTGTTGTTCCTCCATGTCGTATTGGAGTTCTCTCAGTAGGTGAATGTTGGCAATCCCTTCATGACGAAGAACAGTGGTTGGAGTCGGCAAGTGAAAATGTGCAACAGTTCTGTTCAACAATTGCAGTTTCTGCTGCAAATACGATAAAGCCAAGTCATGATGGCACTCGTTGATGGCAATATTGGGATCATTTGCAGATCGTCGATGAGCTAGAAGATAATCTTCAGCCATAGCGTCCTTGAAACGTTCCCATAGATCCAATGGATTGTCGACTTCACTTTGTGTGAGGAGCACAACGAACAAATCCCTCATGGGTCTGGGAAGGCGTGTCCTCTCAGCATCCTCCAGAGTCTCGCATCAGACAGCGTCTCCTTGCAGCAAACCCATTTCTCTGCAAGCGTCTTTGAATGTGGGTAGAATGACATTATCACACGTTCTCAGGACTTCGAACGAAGTCGGCCCTCTCACGTGGTGGAGGAGTAGTCGGAAATAGTACAGGTCACCAGTACGCGGCGAAACAGTGTAAACTCGTCCCAATATGTCATCCTCAAACATTCCAGGGTTGCCCTCCACCGGTCTGCCCTGTTTTCTTCGTTGCCATCTCTTCTTGGTCCATGTATAGAATCTCGGAACATCCACGTACAACAGTGTCTTAGCAAAATGGTCACGTCTGCAAAGATCCATAAACTCTGTCAACGTGGTTTTGGCCATATTGGGATTATTTCTTTGTTCACGAACGTTCCCAGCAAAAAATACCTGTTGTTCATTTGGCAGATGTACTCCTAAACGGATAACGGCCGGCTTCCTGTCATGGACTGAGAATCCAAGAATGGAGGCAACAGCCTCTGAAGGTCCAATGTATCTACCCGTCAAGTACTCCGTTATCTCGTCGTTTGTGCGCAGTGCATACGTAGCTTGATCGCTACCTTTCATGGCGTACTTAATAACATACTTGATCGACTTTATAGAGCAGCATATTTCAACGTTTATGTGGCAATCAAACGTTTTCAGGAGATAGAGATTATGGGGAACACCCCACTGATTTGTAACAGGTCGTCGTTGCCTCCCTTCTTGGTGCCCTTCAAATCCTCCCATTTCTGGGGATCTTCTTCTATATATGGGGTACGAATCGTCTCCGCACTGTGTGTACGGAGCATATGACCGCGGGTATCTGTGTCTGCATGCTCCATTCTTCCAGCATCCAGTTGCTGTGGAACAATATGGACCATGGATCATGTGCTTCAACACCAGTCTGTGTCCCTCTGGATCTTCATCGGGATCTGGTATTTCAGCTTGTACAAATCGATCATAGTCTTGTGGTCTCGGCTTTGAAGCTTCATCGAGCCACAGCAAACAGTGTATGTGAGGGAGACCTCGCTTTTGGTACTCCACACACACACAACGTGAGCGATACAGTTCCCGAAGAAGCCTTCTGATCCAGTGAGGTATTTAATGAACACCGTTTTCTTCAACTCGAACACTCTCGCAATGAGATCCGGTCTGTCGTTCTCACTTTGGTGAGGAAACAGGTTATTGGAGATTTCAGGCCACTTTGGATTACACGTCATAGTGATGAAGTAGGTCGCGTTAACATATTTTCTTACGTACATCATGGCATCTTGACATCGCTCCATCATATACCTCGGCCCCCCTACAAATGTCGATGACAGTAGTACGCGGCGTCCGATGTTGGACAAATCGTTATCGTCATTGAGAGCATCAGTGAAGCCACTGTATGTAGCAGACCTCAGCGATGCCTGGTTCAGTCTTATAAACGCCAATCTTGTGCCTTTCATTTTGGCTGCCATATCAACAAGATACTGCTGGAACAGACGTCCCCTTCTGAGGAGGTAGTTGAACTCATCCTCGTGGTTCATTATTCGGTAGGAGTAGTATTTCATGGCAGTCAATCTCCTGCCATTGGTCATGTTCATTTCGGGCTGCCATCCGTCATCTCCGAATGGGAAGAAGAGAACATACTGGAGTGCATCGTAAGAACGGTGCAACTCAGAAATACTTTGCAGCGCTCCTCCTCTTGCTTTCAATACAATGTGACGCGCTGTAGCTTGAGGATCGACAGTATTCTTCACAACGACACCCACTTCATCAGCGATTTGACCATTGAACCTCCTCTCATGTTCACCAGCTGGTCTCCTGTTGGGATCAATAAGAACGAACGCCTCTGGCAAATTGCCTATTTCCTCGCGTGCCATGCGGAACGAGTGAACGTAAGGATTCACTTGTCTCAGCACGGTCTCTAATGCTCCAACTACATCACGGTGAATACCAGCATTGGTGAGTATCCGCATCCTCAACTGTACGCTGTCATGTGGATCTAAGAAATAAATTTGGAGGAATTTCGGTTGTTCATCCGCATTTGGCAAGAAGGAACCGATACGATGATGTATTTGACCCTGAATTATGACCGATGGGCTCCATGCACCGTGCCGAGGAGAAACTTGGCTTCCTCCAAATGATGTCATTTGAAATAGACAGTTGTATTGTCTGATGTTCCTGCGGAATTCGTTCGCTGTGGGTCCATCGCCGGCAAACAGATTGTGTAATTGATGGGGTAAAGGTCCCAGATTTCCCAAGGACACCTTTCCATTCGTGCAGCAAAAATGAGCTGTTTCACCTTGGAAAAGAAGCGCTCTACAATGTGGACAAATCTTGTCCATCGCACCGACGTCAGCAGAAGTGAAATTTCTTGCATTCTGCGCGTTTCTCTGCCTTGTCTCAAGAACTTCCCTTATCCTATCTCTTTCTCGCTGCTCCTGAAGACGCTGTGCCGTCTCTGCAGATTCCGCATCTCTCCTCATACGATCTCTTTCTTGCTGCTCTTGATGGCGCTGTGACGTCTCCTCTGCAGATTCCGCATCCCTTCGCAAGCTGACTCTCTCTCGTTCCTCCTGAGGACGCTGCGCTCTCACCTCCTCCGTCTCAGCACTCCTTCTCATCCTTGCCCTTTGTCTTTGCAGCTGAAGGCGCTGTGACCCTTGCTCAGGCGTTTCAGCATGTCGTCTCTTCCTTTGGCTTTCTCGTTGCTGCTGAAGACGTCGTGATCTCCCATCGTCTGTTTCAGCACCCCTCGGAGATACTGCTTCCGCACGAGAACTTGAAGGAATGTTGCTATTCGCGTCCATAGACGTGAGGTGTGATTCGTTGTCCGTGTCCGTAGCGCCGTCGGAGGGTTGATACGACATTCTTCCTGCAAATAGTATTGTGTTTGTGCTATCGTTTTGCCGATCATCAAATGACAAATAAATTACATTGTGAAAATTAAAGATTTCAAATAAACCTATTTAAAGTGTATGCGCATATAAATAATAAAAAAAATCGAAGAAATATCTCTCGGTAATTTCCTGAAGCATATTTTACTTCCGGGTAATAATGTTGAATGAAATAACGAAGATATATACTGTATGCCTGTTATTTTAGGCGGTGTATTTTCGTATATCAACGTGGCGCGATTTTTAAAATATATCTCTGCAATTTCCCGTGTGTGCGTGAATGTTCTCAATTATTTATTTTACCGAGTCTAAAACCATCGATAAAAATGAAATCAGATGGAAGCTCCGCAAAGATAAAGGCGTGAGACAGACTCGATGGCCTTGAAGATACAAGCCTTTCAGAATTCATTTCGTTCTATAAACGGAAACTTTCATCGGATTTTCTTCCCGTTTTTTTTCAACCGAGTCTAAAACTATGTTAGCGACTGTGAAAAATGAAATGATATATCGAATTTGATTTGAAATAAAACTGAGAGAGAGCGCAAGACACCACGGGCCTACAAAACAGGCCTCAAAGCTATGCGAGTTAATAAAATGGTGGATATTACTACTCTCTCAAAGGGGTAAGCCACGCCCCCGGACCGATCAAATGTTACACACAAACACGCAAGATTTCAATTTTATAATTATATAGATTTCAGTGGATCTTCATGAAAAAAAAAGCACAGCACCATTTCTAAAGATAAAGAAAGTCTTTAGTGGATCTTTGGCCTTAAAGGAAATTCATGGCACCTTTTCTGAAATGTTCCGGGGCTTTCCGCATACCTTGAAGAGGTATACCTTGTGGTGTTGCCCACCTACCACATTTCTCTCCATAAAAAAGTAACACAGCACCATTTCTAAAGACAAAAAATCTTTAGTGGATCTTTGGCATTTGATCAATTAACTATAATATTGCTACAAAGAAAAAAATCATTCTTGTTCTGAAAACTGCTCATTTTAGTCTAGTGATCTAATCTTTTGAGGCCAATCATCATTTGGGATCTACAGCAATGAAGGCCTAATCGTTATCTAATGTACAGGTAAGCACTGGTACCCTTGATCTTGGTTTTTCCTATGAAATAGTCTCCTATATGAATATGGACAGCATCGTCTCCAGTGTCCCATATTTCCACACTTAAAACACCGTAACCTGTATGTTGCATCTCCTAAAGTTGGTATGACAGTCGTTCTTCATTGGTGACTCCAGGAAGAATCTCTCCAGCTGTCAATTGATGATGGCAGCTGAGTCCAGGAACACCTCCTTTTTGTACCACCGTTTCACCAACCGATCCCCAAACTGATCGGACAGGTAAATGACCACCGATAGGTGGGGAACCACGTTTCGGTTCCTTGTCACCAAAGCCAAAGCACCTTTGCAGAGGCCAGGTAATTGCATTCCCTGTTGAAGAATCACCAGATGTTAAGCACATACGTATTATACATATATTTGGACCCTTCCTTTTTTTAACTTACCCCCTTGCCCATTTTTCAAGGTATCTTCACATTAACATAAATATTCTGATTCCACATTGATTTCACAATGTGGATTTTATCACATTTTGAATCAAACTATCTTCGAATGAACTCAAAAATCAAAATAAAAATGAAATCAAAATCAAAAATGAAAATCAAATCAAAAAATGAAATCAAAATCAAATCATCTATGATTTCAAAAATCAAAACAAAAATGAAATCAAAATGAAAATCAAATCAAAAAATGAAATCAAAAATCAACTCAAATCATCTTCCTCTATCCAAAAAAAAATTTCCCCAAAAAATCAAGTTTATTATCACAATCTTCTGATTTCGACTTAAATAGGTCAATGCTCCCTTTTTAAGAATTCACTTTTAAACCAATTAAAAGACAACATGCATAATCCCTTGTCCAATTTGGTCCAACTTCAATTTTGAAAACTAACTCAAAATGTTCGGCCAAAAGGTCTAACCGATGAAAAATTATTGACAATTTAATTCAATTATACTCAGATTATTATTATTGAAATTTATAGTTATTTTCCATTTCAACTTCTGATGTCCACTCTAATCCATTTCCCTATCAAATCTTACAAAGGAGCCTGGAAGAGAATGGAAAATCAAAAGCTCTCTTAAAAGAACAATAATATGTTGTTCCAAACCCACAACAACAAAAAAAACATCAGCCAAAAAAAATAAAATCCTAATAAAATTCATAGAAAACCATTTAGCTCAATACAGCCTGATTCCTCATTTCACAAGTAGGAAACACAATGCCGCTTCTTGGGGGCCCTCCAAGGAGCGAAAATATGCTTCCCACTCATCCTATTACCTCCATCAAAAAAGAGGATATTACATTTAAACCCGTATGCTTGTCTGTCTGCACAGAACAATTTTGATTTTCTCTACATTCGTTGATACGAATGACAGAAAACTTCCATCACAGGTGCAACATCACCTGTGCAAGTGTGTAAAATCATAATCATGTCATTGATGACATGGTGTAGGCATCATAATTGTTTTAACACAACAATCTTAAAATCACTGAGAAAAAATCCTAGCAAAAATCCACAATCCTGATTGCTGTGTCAATGGTAATATTACCTACATAACATATCATGGCAAGGGGTTCAGGGAAACCAATAACGTTTACCTGCAGGACATATTTCCACCCCATGCAAGACCTGCCTCAGTCAGGTCAACAAAACCCCCCCAAAAAACCTGTATAACACTAATCTGGACCACACCCTACCATCTACATTGTTCACAAACCACCCACCAGCCTTTTTGGTGGGGTGAAGGTGGGGAGGAGGGGAAAAATGGATGATGAAAGGGATAAATTGCATCCAATACCAATCAATGTTGAACAAGGGAGGAATTCATAGATTACATGCATCAGCATATTTTTAAACAACTCATTCGAACAAACGAAGCATTCAGATTTAATATTTTCAAATTCAGAATCCGAATAAATTTTCAAAGCATGGATTGAAAACATTATTGGGTCAACACTTCATTTCATTAGCTCTTGTATGAGCCTCAACCCAAGTGAGTTCAAGTGAGAAATGAAGAGAGAGATAAAGGGAGACAGAAAGATTGAAAGGGAGAGAGGGGGCAAACAAAGAAAGAGAAAAAAACAGGAGAGATGATCTCTGATAATACTGATGACAGAAGACAGGTGTGATAACATAATGATATCACAAACATCACCTCGAATTAAAATGAATTAATGTAGCAATGAGCGGAGACAGACAGAGAGACTCAGTGACGAGGAAGGGAAAAATCCCTCGACAGGAGAAAGACATCTGCATTTGCATCCCGGGAAACATTTGCTACTTAGAAGCATCTGCTGCTTAAAAGCATTTGCTACGTCTTTAAAAGTCCAGTTTAATTTACCTTTAAAGCATGTTCTATTCTATCGTGGGACTTCATTTGTGACCGAATGAGCATTATGCAATTTTCATTCAATCGCCCTGCATTATAAAAATTCTACATGTCCATAAAATGGTATTCCCTCATCAATTTTTATGCCGATCGGGTAAAATTTGGCTATCATCCAACTGGCCGCTGGAATAAAACCCTCAAAAAAAAAATGTACATTTTCCTAATGGGGATTCAGATATAGGGATGATTACAGATCAAAGTGTCATATTACACAAAGCGTGGAGGGGGGTTGCCAATTCCACCTGTCCCCGTACACACACAGCACGGAATGTTTTAACCTTTTGACAGGGTGCCGCATCAATGAATATGTCCCACGCCATGCTGGATGTAAACTTGGATGATCCATCGACCAGTTGCAATTAACCAAACCAAAAATACAGGGCTTGTCGGACATCTTGCTCTTCTTCTTCCATGTGCACAAAATACCAAAAATTCCTAAAAAAAAAAAATAATAATTTTGTTGACAAAACTCAAATGGTAAAAATTACAGTCCTGAAATGGACACTGAACACACACACACACACACCTGCTGTTCTGGTGTTTTGTTGGGGGTGTTGGATCACTTAATATCCCCTTTGTATGAGCCTCGACCATAGGAAATAGATTTGCACCAAACAAACTATACATAATGTATTATTATCACAGTAGTTGAGCATCATGATGGCCGGTGAGCGAGTGTGGACGCGATGTGATTTCTGCCCAGTGCTCTGAATGTCAAAGTGAAGAGATTCACAGAAGCGCGGGTAAACGGCGTGAGTAACTATACGCACCATCCTCATACCGCCTTAAGATGCAAAATTAATGTACACTCCCGGTGCTCCTCATTTTACCTGCACTGTTTTCAATCGGTGCTAGGTCTGAGATTGCCGGGAGCATTCGTACTGTGGTACTGTACTGTTCACTTCTGTGCACTGTACACTTCTGTACACTTCACTGGTTTGTACACCTGTACTTCTGGTCTGTACACTTCTGTTCGTACCATACTGTTTGCCAATCGTACAAACAGGGCACAGAATCCTCCAGGCATGACCCAGATTAATAACCCAATATTTATTGCAATGTGCAAAGATTGTGCAGGGAACTTTAAATATATTTTTTGAAATCTTTAATGAAATGTCATTTTGTATGCTGTAACGAAAAGAGTAACTTTGGTTTTCCCAGGATAGAAAGGTGTACGGTAATGTTCTTATACACCGCCCAAAAGACCTTTTTTTTTCCAGGGACATTTCCATTTGAGCTGTATTCTTTATACAGTATCGTCGGAATATTTTATTCTACACACGTTGTCACAATAAAAAGTTACAATTAGTTACTTTGCACGTGGGGAGAGAGGCGGAGCATCGTTTACGTGTCACCACTTAAATGTGGTAACAATTACGCGTCGCGTTTGTAAATGCTATCTCCAAAAATAAAATAATGAGGGAACAGAACAAGACCGCCAATGAACGTTAACCCAGACTTGCACCGGGATGCTGAGCAACATAGACATTGGAAGGTAATGTGTGCTCAGCAAACATACACAAGAGCAGCTGTAATAAATCCGGATGAAGTATCGGATATTATTGGTTAAGATCATCATTGTGGGCCGAGTCCGATGACGTCACCATCCGATGTACTGTTCTGCCAAACATTTCACGAATGAATGAACAGGACAAGGGGCGGATTTACACTGTATTGCCCCAAGAGAAAAGTTCAATTACCTCGAATATTTGCCGCACCTGCTCGATTGACACAACTGCAGGAGTGAATGGTGAAACAGATATGTGATAGACTGCACGGATTAGTCTATGTTGAGCGCTTGTGTTCATTGGCTGTCTATCACAGCGTGTATGTAATCAGTCGGCGTTCGCTCGCTCGCTCGTTAAATGGACCGTGGAGCTCACGGCTCCGCCAATGAAATGCAGGTGTCTCTCTCACCACAATTTACGCGCCAAAGCGCACATTTACAGTGCGATTTAACTCCATTCTCGATCACTGAAATGCAAAATCATGTTCGCATACAAACACACTATGTACGTATAAGTGTGTCAATCATGCATCAGGTGCAATTGGGTGTGCGTTGCATGCTCTCGGGTGAGCGAACATCAGAATGTATGAGCCCTGTGTCATGCGATCGGCCATGCGCACTGTACATCGGCTAGACAGAATCTTTCTTTCGCCTCGCTATTCCAGCGGCTCGTGCCTCGTGCCTCGTCATAATCTGCCTGCACATCCGCACTCCGCGTTACCATGCTGTTGGCTCCCAAAACAATCGTTCTGATTATAAAGGGAAGCCTCTCACCAAACTGTTTCGTTCACAAATTATGTACGCAAAGTGCTGCGAGATGACATTTCTGGCGCTCAAACACAAAAATATATATATATATATCGCAAATAATCGCTCTAGATATGTGTTCCTTACATCCAAATTCAGTCACACCAGGTTCAGTTTTGCAGACACTTTCTGAGGTTGGCAAGATAATACACAGGAAAACTCTCCATACCTTGAAAAATCACTTGGACGTATTTGAAGCGAATACGATGGGCCAACCTCTTCCAGCGCTGCAATCTCAGCGGTGCCTCCAAATTGTTGACATTTTTGGACACATCTCAGCCAAAAACTCAATGAGACTCACTCAATTTAAATATAGATTTATTCCTAACCTTGCAAAGAATATTTACACGAAAATACAGTTATTCTTTATAAATAAAAACATGACGCGTCGTCGCGCATCGCGTCGTCTCCCTTCTTCCTTCTGCTCCGACAGCCTCGGAGCCGTCTCTCCTTAAATAGACCTTAGCTGCTTTCATTTCGCTCCAGTGGAATTCCGAAGTCACTTAACGCCAGCCTTTCGGGCAAGATAGTCCATCTGGTTTCCATTACGGAGGACACAAAGAACTGATAAAGATCCCCCTAATGGTGGGATACATTCCAACTCCGTGTCCACCATCGCTGGAGGTCACTGGGTCATTCCACAGATGGTCAACTACTTGCTCCGAGTTCCCCACACCCCCTCCTTGCACGATTTGAGAATCCTTTATATTGCAGTACAATTTAACTACCTGCATAATTCGCCGACCCTAACAAATATGAATTTATATTTATCTGTACTTCCACACCCTCATTCATACAACAAAAACCCTTAACCACTCATACACATTCCAAAAATCCTTAAACACAAAATCATTACCAAGCACTTATTTCACCCCCTGCAGGACCATGGCATAGATGTCATATTCGTGTGTGCGTTCATTTCTACAAGGCAGCGGGGAGGTACCGCACAAGTAAGATGGTGGGGGCGCTCCAGGCTGTGGTGCCCGCAGTCCAAAACCAAGTCACTTGACTTACAAATTCATTTCCACTCCCTCCCCCCCCCCCCCCCCCCTTTACCTCTTGGCCCCGTGACAGTTAAACAGCCCTTTCCGCCGTTACCCCGCCGTTGGCGGGTCTCCACACACCAGGCTCAGTGGCCTCCTGCTTCAGCGCAGCTACACGGGTCGCCAGGAGTCTCCCTTACCCCAAGGCGCCCAAACAGACCCTCCAGCTACAATTTCCAGATACCATAGGGTGTCCATAAGGGTGCAACCATCCATCCATCCTTCGGCCCCCCTGTGAGGAACACGGCTGCACCAGCCCCAGCTGGCCAATGTGGTGAGCACCTGCTGCCAACAAACCTCACACAACCTTGGCCCTGGGGGAGACAGTCGCAGTGCGCGGCATTCCCCTCACGTCACCTACGCCTCCCTCATCCCCCAGTCCACACAAATGCAGCCCCCAGTGCCCACCCACACTTGACCATCCCAAGGTTCAGTCGACAGCCATGCTCCACCAGGAGACTCCTCCAGAAGGCATGGTCCACACACCTCGGACACCCATAGCACCACGTTGACCCTCAGACCCCCAACTCCATCCGCGTCCCAAATATCGGCACAGTCGCCCACACAGCCAGTTGAAGGCTGTGGCTTGCTAATATATCAATTTTATCACAGCCTCCAACACTTTGGTCTAAACACACCTGGATCAATAATGGTGCCACTGTGCAATGACCACCGTGACATTTCAAAATTCACCCTTAAATTTGCATCTAACCCTCAGATTACCCATGCCAAACATTTTTCACAATTCACTAATTTCACCAAAGAAGGGTGCTTCTCCATACACATGCCAGGCGAGCATGGCCCATATGCTCGGCATGTTACACATTCCCGATTCAACAATCCCATGGCTCTCTTCCCAAACCGAGAGTCCACAAATCATAACGAGACATCGGTGGAAGGTCATTCTCACCATCATGTTCCACAGATGCCCCAATGGTTGTCCGGTGGGCTATCTCATTCCTGTCCATGCGGTTCGACCCACGTCCATAGACCAGCACAGCATGGCAGGTCACCACATGCTGGCTGTCCCAGAGTCTCAGGGAGAGGGTGTCAGGCCGCATGCCCGGGCGGTCACCACCCCAGGCCCATGTTGGCCGTCCGCGATGCCACTACCAAAGCGTGACCCACAACACCTCCCCCTAGTGGTCTTCAATATGCACCATCCCAGGCCTGAGAAACCACCTCGGACCCCCTGGAGGTCTTAACCCCCACCAGGGTCCGGTGACCCCTCCGGCCCGAGCCCCTTGCTCGGGCGGCGCCCCGATGGACAAGGGATGCCACACTCCACCAGACCCCCCGTGGGGCCCAGGTCGTACCACGACACCCATGGCTGGACCCCACGTCCAAATCTCGCGAGCACAGCCCCCCAGCTGGCTGGCATCACCAAATTTTGAAAGGGGCACATTTCCCCCGAGGCCATCCCCAATGACCTCTCCTTATCCACATTCCGCAGCCCGGGGACCAACTCCCACCAAGGCTGCTCCAAATCCAATTCCCATTTAAATCTAAATTTATTTTTCCTTTTAAAAATTTTGATTTCCCGTCCCAAACCACAGCTGCAGGTAACAACTCCTCCCTCAGGTTGTTCTGCCCCTCCCTGCAGCTGTGCCACATTCCCTACCGGGACCAAATTTTCCGAGGCTCTATCTCCCGACTCTCCAAGGTCCAAATCCAGCTCAGAGCTAAAACACTTCCCCCGCTGAGCATGCAATTTTCGGAGCCTCTTGTACCCAATTGGTGTGCATGGTGAGGGTTCCCTCGGTCACCTCAACCGCCTCCTCGGACCGACTCACCTCCTCCCCCAAACTCCTTTGGGCCTGGTCAAACTCTACCCTCATGGGACTGTCCCAGGTCTCCAACCGCTGTGTCACATCATGTACATCATCCCCATCAATAATTTGCGGCCCCCACAGGCCTTCCCCAACAAATACCCAGTCCGGCTCCATTACTCGGACCCCCCCCCCCGCCACCCCCCCCCCCCTATTGTTTACCCCTGTTGCACTGCACAACTGCCCTTGTGCTGCACCATTCCAAATTCATCCCCTTGTTGATGTGTTGGGGCATCCACCCGGCCCCGATAACCCTCCAGGTCACCATGTGGGAAACATTTCCCATTTACCTCCAATTGTTCATTCATCTTCCATCTTCCATATTTCATTCCCCTGTTCACTCATTCGTTCATTCATTCCACATGGGGTTTTCGTTTCTTTAATCTGTGCATCCAATCTGTCACTACCAGCATCACTTTCCTCTTTCATTTCATCGATTTCTTTACTCATTCCCCTCATAATATCACTCATGCCCCTTATTAATTTTAACATGGCCTGGAAAGACATAGGACACGTCTTCTGGGCCAATCGCTCCGAGACGGGGAAGGTTCCATCTTTATACTCCAAATTTCCTTCCCCATTTATCTCCATTGCCATTCCCAGCTCCTGAGCCCCATGCACATCTGCATGGGCCACACTCTCCTCCATTCCCACTTTGAATTCCCCCCGTTCAGATTCGAATTCTGCCACCCTTGGCTTCTCCTGTGCCCCATCATCACCATTCATTCGTCCTTCCTTCAACTCACTCGTCCATTCATCAATTTTAATTGCCATTCGCTCACTCTGAGCATCCATTTTGTTTTCTAGCCCCTTCATGTTTCCCTTCAATTTATTCCTTTGGGTATCCATTTTTTCATTCAACCCATCAATTTTATTTTTCCACCCGTTCCATAAATTGCATTATGGCCTGGAAACCTGCCGGGTCCGCCTTGATAGCGGGGGTAGCTCCATCACTATGCTCCACCCCCCCTCCCCCCCCAACTACCTCCGATCCACTTCCAATGCTATCCGCACCTTCCACCCTTTCTCCCATATCACGTACCTCTTCCATCCATGGAGAAGAGGTAGCTTTCCCGCGCGGATTTTACCTCAGAAACCAATTTAACTTTAATGACGCGCCGTTCACGTCTCGCTCACCAATCGACAAGTCAATTTTAATCGCCTCCGACTATAACAATTTTTCGTCTGAATGTGGAGCAAAATGTGCGCCCGACTGTGTCAATAGCAGCCGCGGACAAAAAAAATTTGTCCGTCAGGCCCGTATCCCAAACTCTTGACACCACTTGTCGCGCCAATGCCCTCTGTTAATACCGTGGGATCTCGGATGACTAAACGGGCTTTAACAGAGGCGACAATCAATGACAGATTCGACTATGCTAGCACGGGAGGGAAGAATGAAGAAGAAGAAGCGGCGAAAGCTCTTACCTGACGCAATCTCACCGGCAGCTCCGATACTGCAGGGAATGAACTCGCACGAACACAGGATTTTGAATAGAAAATAAAATAATACAAGGATTTATTTACAATAAATAGCGGGACAGGAAAATAACGCGTCGGTAATCACTAAACCCCTCTAATGGAGCCCTCCCACACTTCACTTCAAATACAAACAAATGGGAATGAATTAAATCAAAGAAACCATTGTGTGTGCGTTTGTGGATGTGAGCTTATCTCCGTCTGGCTGGATGTGTCCGTCAGGAATCGCCCATGCTCTGGTGCTCGCATGAAGCAGGCCTCCATCCTCCTCGCTCACACTCTGCTAGGCCCCGAGCCACCCGCTCGCCCCGGTCTCACCTGGCGCCTGCTCAGCGGCACGCTTCGCTCGCCCGCTTGTCGGTCGCACGCGAGGTCCTGTTTGCTCATAGCACCAAGCCTCGCTCCAAGCATTAAGCGCACCAAGCACCAATCACCAAGAGCACCACGAAGAACTCTGGGAAGAAAGCGCCAATAGCACGCGCAGAACCCAGAGCGAAGAGAGCCAAATGCCCGCGAGCGAGTCGTTTTGTCACCCGCGGTGTGACGTCAGCCCTTTCTCTCCCAATCAGTCCCTCACTTCTTGGTGGTCTTTTCGTGCCTTCCATCATCACCGGCGCTTGTCCTCCAACCAGCGACCTGCTTTTAAGTAGTGTTTCCGCGCCTTCCGCACTGATTGGCCGAGTGTTCGCGCCTTCCTCACTGATTGGCCGGGGGGTCCACGGTTGGTGGCCAATCAGTGTGCCGCTTCCTTCCACCTTCCTTTCACCATTCAGTGGACAGCTTCTTACTCCAACCAATCACACGTTCCCTGGGCGTGGCTCTTGCTTGTTAGCACGATGTTTGACGCCCATGCCGGCGTTGTATGCGGCCGCTTCCTGCTTGTCTTTCCGGTTTGTTTAATTGTAAGGGAGGGGATTTTATTAACGTGGTGCACTAAGGACCTATCTAATTGTCTATGGGAGTGCGTTGCCATAAGGGACACTGGGTTGCTCACAGAGGGAACAACACACGAGGGAATTTTACCCATAATCCCTGTACTAATTAGCATGCCCCGCCCCATCGTGGCGGGGACGAAGATACAGCTTAATCCGACATTCGGGCTACACACAGAACTTATTACAGGTAGATTCCCTATCACGACAGTTGAGCACCTACCTATGCAGATCTACCTATCTATCTATAATTCCAGTAATCTCTGTCTGTACGTTTGTACGTTTGTCTGTGACCGCTGTTTCTCGACAACCACGGGTCCGATATACTTTTAACTTGCCAGGTATATTGCTGGGGACCCGAGGATGTGCCTTTTCAAGTTTTCATATTAATCGGACAATTACTTACCGAGCTATGTCCAAAAAACGATTCAACCAATCAGAGAGCAGCGAACTATCGCGTGTGCCGAACGTGGCGGGCACACTCTGCCTCGGATGGCACATTTGAGAGCGTATTCATTTATTTCACGTTTGCAAACTATGTTGGCGTTAAACTATGTTTTACAACTAATAAAAACGAATTTGCGATTCATTCGCTTTCCTGCGCGTTTGTGCACGCGATGGCGATTTCTTTACCAAACTCCGGAAGCCGTTCGCTTTGGACCAAACCATTGCATGTAAATAGAGGGGGGGGGGATTGTCACCACTCGCAAGCCGTTCGCTTTGGACCAAACCATTTCATGTAAATAGAGGGGGGGGGATATAATTTTAGATATAGATATAGTACGGGCATGCCCTAGTCTATATAAATAAAGGAGGAGTGTGTGTGTGTGTGTGTGTGTGTGTGTGTGTGTGTGTGTGTGTGTGTGTGTGTGTGTGTCTGTCTGGATATCCGCTTATAACTCAAGAACTACACATCGGAGAAAAGTTTTAGACACAGATTCGGAATCAGCATAAAATTCCGGTGGTTATAGGCTACTTTTTATTTTAATATGAATGGTTTAAAAAACTGGGCCAGCTGCAATTCCATGGTGTAGTTTGTGGCGGCGCTATTGCCCCTTTCCGATCCCATGATGCATTGCGGTTCCGATTCGCGATAAGGTCTATGCGCTATCACCGACACTTTTCCACCTTTTCCATACCTTTTAATCAGATTTACCTTATCGTCCATCATAACCACATTACGCTTGGAAACACTAGCATTATCCTTCCCATGGCTAACACAGACACAGTAAAGGAATACTGTACGTCGCCTCTGTTTTGAATGAGAATCAGCAGTTGCGCGTACGTACAGTATACTGTACGTACATATTTATATATTTTTAATGTGCTTTTTATTGTATTTTAAATTGTTTTTTAGCTTCTTTTATTGTTAATTTATGTACTATTTTATTTACTTTAAATATATTTTTAAGGAAAACAAATGTTTTCATGTCCGTAGGAGTGACGTAAAGTCGCACATAATGACGTTCACTGCCCGGTCATGAAAGAAATTATGATTCTCTTGACAAAGTGACATGAATATCAGGCAGTAAACCTCCCAACTGAGTTTCTCAACAGTCGTCAGCCTCAATTCTAAAATCCTTAATTTTCATCCTATTGACTTGAACTTTGAATATGATTTACATATCGGCTTACTGAATTAAACCACCAACTATTTTTGAGATCGGCGTAGGCCAAAGGTCAACCACTTTTTTTTTTAGTTTCTAAAATCCTCAATTTTCATCCGATTCACTTGAACTTTGAATGAGATTTACATATCAGCAAACTGAATTCAACCAACAACTATTTTTGAGATCACCATAGGCCAAAAGAGCAACAAAGGCCAAAAGTCAACAACAATTTCAAATTTCTAAAATCCTCAACTTTCATCTGATTGACTTGAAATGTGAAGAGGATTTGCATATCAGGTCACTGAAATTGAACCACCAATTCTTTTTGAGGTCAGCATAGGCCAAAAAGTAAACATAGGCCAAAGGTCAACAACTTAAGGTGAAGTTTTAAAAATCCTACATTTTCATCCAATTGACTTGAAATTTGGATAGGATTTGCATATCGGGTCACCTAATTCAACCACCAATTATTTTTGAGGTCTAAAGGTGAAAATATCAATATGGGCCAAATTTCTAAAATCGTCAATTTTCATCTAATTGACTTGAAATTTGAAGAGGATTTGCATATGAGATCACTGAATTAAACCACCAATTATTTTTGAGGTTAACATAGGCCAAAAGGTCAACAACTTATTTCAGGAATATTTCAAGACATATTTCTGGCGCAGGGGCAATCAATGAAGGTTGTAGGCCTGAACTTCACAGAACAAGTGTTTGCCCATGGCCAGCTGTACGTGGGCTGCTCGAGGGTCGGAAAACCAAGCAATCTTTATGTCTTGGCACCAAGTAAGAAAACCAGAAATGTTGTATACCCAGAGGTTTTGAGAAATTGAAAATTGAAAAAACGTCATGTAGGAAATGTACTGTGATATTGCTCTAAAATATACATGTTCTTTTCATCATATATTTGTATTATTCTTATTCAACCCGGGCGAAGCCGGGTACCTTAGCTAGTCTATATAAATAAAGGAGGTGTGTGTGTGTGTGTGTGTGTGTGTGTGTGTGTGTGTGTGTGTGTGTGTGTGTGTGTGTCTGGGTGTCTGGATATCCGCTTATAACTCAAGAACTACACATCGGAGAAAAGTTTTAGACAGATTCGGAATAGCATAAAATTCCGGTGGTTATAGGCTACTTTTTATTTTAATATGAATGGTTTAAAAAACCGGGCCAGCTGCAATTCCATGGTGTAGTTTGTGGCGGCGCTATTGCCCCTTTCCGATCCCATGACGCATTGCGGTTCCGATTCGCGATAAGGTCA
Organism: Myxine glutinosa; assembly: GCF_964187855.1. Classification (NCBI taxonomy): domain Eukaryota; kingdom Metazoa; phylum Chordata; class Myxini; order Myxiniformes; family Myxinidae; genus Myxine; species Myxine glutinosa. Next base: position 91,731,585 of record NC_136261.1, read on the forward strand.
ATGCGCTATCACCGACACTTTTCCACCTTTTCCATACCTTTTAATCAGATTTACCTTATCGTCCATCGTAACCACATTACGCTTGGAAACACTAGCATTATCCTTCTTCGGACCCATGGCTAACACAGACACAGTAAAGGAATACTGTACGTCACCTCTGTTTTGAATGAGAATCAGCAGTTGCGCGTACGTACAGTATACTGTACGTACATATTTATATATTTTTAATGTGCTTTTTATTGTATTTTAAATTGCTTTCTAGCTTCTTTTATTGTTAATTTATGTACTATTTTATTTATTTTAAATATATTTTTAAGGAAAACAAATGTTTTCACGCCCGTAGGAGTGACGTAATGTCGCACATAATGACGTTCGCTGCCCGGTCATGAAAGAAATTATGATTCTCTTGACAAAGTGACATGAAGATCAGGCAGTAAACCTCCCAACTGAGTTTCTCAACAGTCGTCAGCCTCAAGGACTCCCAACACACAGGTTGATTCTCAAGGTGGGAGCACCAATCATGCTTCTAAGGAATCTTTATCCACCAAAGCTGTGTAATAGAACACGATTGACAATCCAGCAAATGATGCCGCATGTCCTAGAGGCAACCATCCTCTCAGGACAATACAGAGGAGAGAAAGTATTCATTCCAAGGATACCACTTATTCCACCTGACCTTCCATTCTCCTTCAAGAGGATTCAGTTCCCCCATCAGGCTATGTTTTGCTATGTCCATCAACAGGGCGCAGGGGCAATCAATGAAGGTTATAGGCCTGAACTTCACAGAACAAGTGTTTGCCCATGGCCAGCTGTGCGTGGGCTGCTCGAGGGTTGGAAAACCAAGCAATCTTTGTCTTGGCACCAAGTAAGAAAACCAGAAATGTTGTATACCCAGAGGTTTTGAGAAATTGAAAATTGAAAAAACGTCATGTAGGAAATGTACTGTGATATTGCTCTAAAATATACATGTTCTTTTCATCATATATTTGTATTATTCTTATTCAACCCGGGCGAAGCCGGGTACCTCAGCTAGTATCTATATATGCCTCTACCCACCGACAACAATATTCATTGTAATTTTTCATATGAAAATCCGTCCCTACTGGGCAAAAGTTCACATTCTTAAACTACATTTATTTTGTTTTACCCTGCAGTAGTGCAGTATAAACAGTTCTCAGCTGAAATAAAACATAGGTGTAATCTTTTAACTTTGTAATGAAATGCATAATTTCCCAGTCTTACCTTCCATCTGTAATACAAAATTCTGTATGAATTAATCTTTCATTTTCAAATGGAAATGATGCCAATCTGTAGAAAATGGCAAAAACTTTGTTGTTAAATGAAGGAAAAAGAACAAAAACGCAGAGATTTTTGTTGATACAATAACATAATGCATTCCTGTCAATCATATTTGTGCATTCAGTAGCAAAACATGAAAATAAATAAATGACGAATAGACTCAAGTTACAAAAAATCCACAGAGTATAAGGAAGTAATTAAGCTTCTTCATCTAATTCCAGAGTGTCAATTTCTTCCTCAACCTGGGTAAAGTCAGGAACAGACGCCTGATTTGCACAGTCTTTACATGAACACAAATCAGTACATGGAAGCTGGTTGATCAAAACGCTAGCACCGCCATCGAGTACATTGTGTCTTCTTGCAAGAGCAGTGAGCAAGTTCCATTACACTTGATGGTGCTGGAGGAAGACCCATCCAGTCTATGGTGAGCAAACCATCGTCATTCTTCCAACCATTGTTCTTTGGTGATCGTATTTCTGGTTTGCTGACAAGGCACATCTTGTGAATGGCAGCTTGGTATTTTGCTCGCAATATGTGCTTGTGCAGAGCTTCTCTGGAGGCAAGCTTTTCTCTCCACAGCTCCCAGTCTTGAACATTCTGCATCTTGCTTAATTTGCACCGTGACAGCCCTTCTGCCCATAGAGTTCACAGGTGTATGCTTTGATGTCTTCATGCAAGGATGGCGGTACTGCAAACGTCATGCTTTTCAAACATGGAGCAGTGGTCTTTACTTGATGTCAAGATCTTTGCAGATTTTAGTTTGCTGTTACCATACAAAGCACTTGCTATGTTACATCCAGTAAAACAATGATATCCTATCAAGGCAGAACAAACTTCTTTCCCGAAATGGTCAAATATGCGACGGACAGCAATTGTGCGTGTTGTGCTTCCTCTGCCTGTGTGGAAGTGGACCTCTGCATCTATGTCCTTGCAAAGTGCAACACATCATACCAAGGCATCGGTGTCTGGACTGATGATGTGATCACTGTTACTTGCAGCGTACAAAGAGTGAAGTAGAAGTCTCGCATCAGCTTCTCCTTGTGTTGAGAACAGACTTGGGATTGGTGAAACTTCCACATCATTGCCAAGCATTCAAATAGAATGACACTAAATGCCATGTCTATCAATAATTGTGATATCATCAGTCAGCTTCCCAGTCTTGCACCACTGTTTGAACAGAAAGTGGAGCAGATTTTCCTTGTTATCACCACAAGATAGAAACTTGGACCATTGTTTTGGAGTCCTCTGATCAGGAGAAAATATTTCAGTGATCTGGGTCCCTCCCTCTGCTCGTCTTCCTCTTTCAGCATTCTTTATGCTGCTCGGCATGTATCTGTCCGGAAGAAAGATCACAACTCTGGACTTGTTCATCTTTGCCTCTTTCACAAGGACTTTGAACGTTTCATCAGCAAACTGTCCAAATGTTGGCTGTGGTTTGACGACTGATGAGTGCCATCGAATCCCTTACCCACATTGAGCCAAATGGGATCTCCTCAACTGTGGGTGATGATCAACTGATCCTTCCAGGAAGTGCATGAGTTTGGCCTTGTTGGTTTTCACAAGAGAGCCGTCATGGTTTGCCTTGTGGTGCAGGATATGGTCCCAATGAATGAACCAGCATCTCTTTGATGTCAACCTTTCTCACTGAACCAACAACAATCAGCCTTGCGAACAGTTCCCTGTATCAAGGCGATGTATTTACCCTTCACTTTTGTTATGGTGGGCTTCGCTGTATATTTGAAAGTCTTCAGCTTCATATTCTTCATGGTGTTATGAAAACCAATATCATTTGATTGAAGTATCTTCTGGCAGAATGTTGTGAAGGCAACTTCGCCTTTTTCCTTAGCCTCATGAAGGTCTGCAGCGAAAGGTGCTGATAAAAGCTGACCTCATTTTATGTGATACAGCTTGTCACGTTCTAGTGAAATATCAAAAGGGTTTACCATATTTTGAATTGTATCCATGATGTTCTGAATGTCCTTCTCATCACGCTCTATTCGTGTTCTGTTTAAGTCAACACAGGCCCAACATGAAGTGTCACGACCAGCCATCTCCTGACGCTCTCTCGTAATGGCAGCTCTTTCATATTTTGATAATGTCCATCTGTGCACTGCACCCTTCTTGAGTGTGAATCCAGTCAGTCCTCCTTTTGTCTTGGAGTCTCGGTTTGCAGTTTGCTCAATTACTTGGTCACAAGCAATTTGAGCAAATCCATGCTTCTGTTATCTCTGTGCCACAAAATTCCCAACTTGAAACTCTGCATGGATGTCAGGGTGACTCTCTCTCAAGCAGCACATCTCAAACCAATACGATGTCAGATACCTTGATTCTGTCATATGAAAAGAAACAATGTAGAATGGAATGGATGGTCAACAGGTGAAGGTTTCAACTAGCTTGCCTTGTAGCCCTGATGAATATAAGCAAGTCTTCAACCATCTGAATATACATGCTCCAGAAGTGGAACGTCTCAATATTCAGGTTGTCCATGATGAAGTTCTCATAGCCACTGACAAGCTCCTGGAATTTCTTTGAGTTGACATGGTCATCTAAGTCTTCAGCTGGGAATGACTTCTGCATGTCAATCGCAAGCTGGGATGCGACATTTCTCTCCTCTTCCGATGCAGTTTCCAAGTATGACCACCATCGGAGTCGTTGCAGTGCTTCACAAAGTAATTTGTGAGATGTTATGCTCCTTTTGTAATGATGGCCACTTATTACTCCTCCGACGGACCCAGTAGCAACCACTTCAGATTTTATGATGATGTCCTGCAAGCCAACGTCAGAGTATCTCTTTCCAATACATTCAAGAAAAGCCATGCCCGTGTGGAATTCTCCAATACACAGAACAAGCCGTTGCAAGAAGAGGTCATGCTTCCATCGGATTTCTTGAGCCTTTGAATAAACGGCCTGGTCCATGACTACAACAATCTTGTTGAGTCCCAACCCATCTGCTATGGCAAGGCTGCGGCAAAGGATCATGTACACTGTGTTTACCTGAGTCGGACTGGCATCTACGACAGGTAAGTAGCCAATATTTGTTTGTGTTGGAATAGCACCTCTTTCAAACAATGTGTTGAAACCAGTCCATCCAGGTAGGACACTTTCATTAGGGTCTGCCATTTTTGTGAGAAAGCATGCACTATTGATTCTCCGTGCAGTTTCCTGGACATGGATGTGGTTCTTCAAGACCAGTTGGACATTCTCACCAGATTTCTGGGGCCCTTTCTTTTGCCCCCCCCCCACCCCCCTCCCATCCCCCCTTCCTCCACGATATAATTCCAGGTTGATATAATTCCAGGTCTCTGTAGGGATCGTTTCCTCGTTCTCTGCACAGATCTTGCTTCATCACGTGAGTCATCAGTGAATACCTGTCTTTGAATTATTATACTATTGGTATAGTCTAGTAGGAAGACTAGGTCCCCCTGCACCCCCCGGAGATATACTTCTAATCAGTGTTTCTAGATTGGAAAAAATGTGTAGAAAATGACTAGCTATGGCCCCAAGCTGAATAAATGTCCCACATACCATTTTTATGCAAATTACTGCTGCAAATTTTATGCAAAATTATGCAAATTTTATGCAAATTTTTGATGAGGAGTAGAGTTGAGGGGTCTTTGAGGGCTTCATCGAGGTGCTCTCGGTTGCAAGACTGGGTCATTCTGAGAAGCACAGCAGGGTCAGAGATCATGATGTTCTCCTCCTCAGTGAATCTCTCCATCAACAGCCTCTCCATTGCCTCACACACTGTTTTGAGGCAAAAGAGGGACTTTGCGTAGGCCTTTCCACTGAGAACACCTTTGAGAGATCCACTTGTTACTAGTTGTGCCTCAAAGAGAATCTCTGCATATCCAGAACCACGCATCTTGTGTCCAGTGAGCATCCCGATGTAGTTCATGGATGTGTGGAAGGGTCCAATCGTTACTACATGACTAGCAAATTCATTTGGCCAGCGCCAGATGATGGGAAGGGCTTTCATGCAGACACCCAGATCAAATGTATTCAGGACCCATCTCTGACCCACCTCAGCAGTTGCTGCCTCGGAACGCTTCAGTAGCTCACGAACAACTGCGTTGTCTGTGATCGGTTGGTGGATAGGCGTGCAGTAGTCGACTGTTGATTTGCTGGGTGGGGGAGAACCAGTTGCAGAGGTGAAACCCCCTAGCCCAGGCACAGGCTGCAGGCCATTGCCATGCCATGCAGGCACCAGGCACAGACCGATCACAGACAACGCAGTTGTTCGTGAGCTACTGAAGCGTTCCGAGGCAGCAACTGCTGAGGTGGGTCAGAGATGGGTCCTGAATACATTTGATCTGGGTGTCTGCATGAAAGCCCTTCCCATCATCTGGCGCTGGCCAAATGAATTTGCTAGTCATGTAGTAACGATTGGACCCTTCCACACATCCATGAACTACATCGGGATGCTCACTGGACACAAGATGCGTGGTTCTGGATATGCAGAGATTCTCTTTGAGGCACAACTAGTAACAAGTGGATCTCTCAAAGGTGTTCTCAGTGGAAAGGCCTACGCAAAGTCCCTCTTTTGCCTCAAAACAGTGTGTGAGGCAATGGAGAGGCTGTTGATGGAGAGATTCACTGAGGAGGAGAACATCATGATCTCTGACCCTGCTGTGCTTCTCAGAATGACCCAGTCTTGCAACCGAGAGCACCTCGATGAAGCCCTCAAAGACCCCTCAACTCTACTCCTCATCAAAAATTTGCATAAAATTTGCATAATTTTGCATAAAATTTGCAGCAGTAATTTGCATAAAAATGGTATGTGGGACATTTTTTCAGCTTGGGGCCATAGCTAGTCATTTTCTACACATTTTCTCCAATCTAGAAACACTGATTAGAAGTATATCTCCGGGGGGTGCAGGGGGACCTAGTCTTCCTACTAGACTAGTATTGTGGGTGGGTGGTTCATCTGCCAGATAGAGTTTCTTCACCGAAGTCATTGTTATCCCATACAATCGTTGCATGGATATTTGGCTGGATATTTGGAGGTATGAAATGCTCTCCTCGCTGAATCTTAAGTTGGGCCAGAGCTGTATTGTGTTCAAGGACCTGGGAATTTTAAGTACGATGTCCCAGGCCATTCAACAACCCGATAAGCTGAGCAGATCCAGTTAAATGTGTCTAACCGACATAGCCAACCCAGAGTGCTTAGGCATGAGCCTCCTTCCATCGAATGCAATGTACATTATATCCTGGAAAGTTGAAATAATCTTCTTACTTTCATCTTCACCAACGTTTACACGTACAATTTCTTGAGGAAGTTCATCGGACGCTCCTGTTGACCATGCCATGAAGTTCAAAAGCTCATTAGGCACAACACGAGCAGCAGCATCCATGTTGATGTCTGCTGCTGTGGGTGGCCAGATCAGCTGAGGATTGGCACTAGTTGCACTGATACTCCTCTTCAGTGATTGTGCAGCAAGGTAAAGAACTCTACAGTTATGCCATGCATTCATATGAGACGTGGTTTCATCTTGGTTTGTGTCTGAGTCATCTGTCTCATCCATGCTTACATCAGAGGAGAGTTGGAGAGTAACCAATAAATATGCAAAACTTTCTAAAATCCTGTTTTCTCTTTGTAATTTTGGGGTATTGAGTTTAGATTGATGAGGGAAAAAATGAATTTAAACGATTTCAGCATAAGGCTGCAACATAACAAAATGTGAAAAAAGTGAAGGGGTTTGAATACTTTCTGAATGCACTGTATATGCAATAAAATACTCTCATCTTTGCGCAATTCTGCAGCATTCACCAGCTTACCCACTCTTACTGTTTCACTGGATAAGTTTTTTTTTTTTTTTGCTGAAGTGTTTGGTGATGTACTTTTCTTGTTTGTTTGAAGTGTTTGGTGAACAGTCATTAAATTTAATGTTTCATTACGCATGATAATACAAATAAAAAGCTTAACCAAGACATACAGCATGTAAGTATCTCCACATCAACAAGTTAGTGCAGTGGTCATACATACGTCTGTTCATCAACACACACTAAGTGCTAAAACATGGTGAAGTTTTCACCAGACCGGACGTGAGTGGGCCGATGCAATTTGTAGTGTGCAGGACTGTAGACAAATTGGTTCCAATTTTGGTCTTGTCAGTGAAACGCATGTAACATGCACAGTGCCATCCAACAGAGTTAGGAACAACATCGAGAAGATCTGGTGCCAAAACAAGCTCCAAATTTAATCGATCGATAGCTTCAGTGTCAATTGTACGTTCTCTAGTTCCCAAGCTTTTCTACAGATGAACACTTTCACGAAATTTTTTGCCAACTTATGTCCGAAAAAGAAATTAGATTGTCTGCACATTGGTGCACACCGTGCATTGTTGTCAGCTGGGAATGACTATACATGTTGTGATGTCATAATCCCTGTACTAATTAGCATGCCCCGCCCCATCGTGGTGGGGACGAAGATACAGCTTAATCCGACATTCGGGCTACGCACAGAACTTATTACAGGTAGATTCCCTATCACGACAGTCGAGCACCTACCTATGCAGATCTACCTATATCTATATATGCCTCTACCCACCGACAACAATATTCATTGTAATTTTTCATATGAAAATCTGTCCCTACTGGACAAAAGTTCACATTCTTAAACTACATTTATTTTGTTTTACCCTGCAGTATAAACAGTTCTCAGCTGAAATAAAACATAGGTGTAATCTTGTAACTTTGTAATGAAATGCATAATTTCCCAGTCTTACCTTCCATCTGTAATACAAAATTCTGTATGAATTAATCTTTCATTTTCAAATGGAAATGACACCATTCTGTAGAAAGTGGCAAAAACTTTGTTGTTAAATGAAGAAAAAAGAACAAAAACGCAGATTTTTGTTGATACAATAACATAATGCATTCCTGTCAATCATATTTGTGCATTCAGTAACAAAACATGAAAATAAATAAATGACGAATAGACTCAAGTTACAAAAAATCTACAGAGTATAAGGAAGTAATTAAGCTTCTTCATCTAATTCCAGAGTGTCAATTTCTTCTTCAATCTGGGTAAAGTCAGGAACAGAACCCTGATTTGCACAGTCTTTACATGAACACAAATCAGTACATGGAACTTGTGTACTAGTGTAAGCAGCAGTAACTGCTTAGACCCTTTGCACGCCATGTTGCGATGTCCCAAGAACGTGTTCATGCACACACTACGATGACTGTGATTGGTTAATTTTGCGGAGCCTCTGTTACAACCGTAATGATTGATCAAGTAAGGCTTACAATGACGTCATTATTTCAGAAAAATCCCCTGCTGCAAGGGTAATTTCATCATCGTTTGTATCAGATTTGTGAAAAAATGTGCACGTTTTAAAAATGGGAACATTCATAAATGCTCTTAGAAATCTTCCAGCTGATCATAAAAGTTTAAATAAAGACATTCTCTGACGCAGGCCGCGGAAAGTAAGAATTTGAGGGCTCAGCCCATGGCCTAAAATGTTCTTTTTCTGAAAAGGATTTTATTTCTAAACGGAGCTTGAACTTACATGGTGCAACCCACGCAAAAGGTGCTCACATATAAAGTGCTCTGACTGGGAAAAGTTTTGCTGATAAAGGTTTGTTAAATTCACATAGCATTACCCATACTGGGTTGTACAATACATGTCCCCCTTGTAAGCGATCCTCAGCAGTAGGCAAGGTATTCAGTGAACCAGTAAGGAGTAAACTGTAAAGTATCGTGAAATTGTACAGCCTTTTGGGCATTTACCTTGTAAGCACAACGTTTCAGAGTTCCATCTGTACCCTGCACCCCAATCCCCTTGATGAAAGCCATACGGCCGGCTGTCACCAGAATGTCCACAACAATGACTGCAAACTGGTGTCAGAAGGCAACAAGAATCTCAAAATGCTCACCACATCTGCATCCTCAAACTAAGTTTCAAGAAAATGTAAAATTTATTCATTTGGTTCTCCGTATTGTCATAATAGAGAATTGTTGAAAAATCGATGCCAAAAACTCAAATGGTAACAGAACTTAATCTCTCAATCTGATCTTGGATCTTATCATTCTTTCAGTGTCTTCCTTAGGTTGCCAGCTTGTAATTCTTGTCAATTTCCATCTATCCAGCCAAGTTCAATTTCAGTTTTTTTTATTGTGACCAGTGTGTATGAATTTTGTTTTTTCTGATTTTGTTGTTTTTTTTGTCCCTTTTTGGTTATGCTCAGATGGCGTCTTTCCATGAAAGTTTGAACATCAATTTTTACTCTCTTTGCTGTGGTCCATGTTTCATTGCCATGTGTGATATGGGGACAACACCCTTGTTGTAAAATTGTTTAACAGAAGAAGACTTCTGCCTATATTTTTCATGAAACTTGAATTTGTGAAGCGTTTTGCAATAAAGAGAGGTCGTCAAAGCGCAAATGCACTGTCTGTGTTATTGTGAATATGTTATGGCACATTATGATCAATTTCTTATTAATCAGTGGAGCATTTGGGGTTGTCCATATCCCCAAGAGTAATCCTGATCAAACCGAGAGTTGTTGACCAAACCAGTTGAAAGCCTTGCATAGCATTTACCAGCATGACTGCACTTTAAGCCATCACTGATTGCTGCCTAGCAGCTCAGTTACACAGGTCCCAATGTGGAAGTCCACATAGATGGTTGCTCCCACATTTTTGTCAACATACATAGTAATACAATGTTAATGCAGTGAATACCTTCAAACACAGACTTCCAAAGAAGAGGGGAACGAACTCTTCCCCCTGCTACCTGCCCCTCTTCTCCCCCCCCCCCCCCCCAAAAGGTTGAGATTAAAGTCTATGTAGTGGGGTGCCCGGACACTCAGTCATTTCAAATTGATGCAAAAGTTTCGTTTGCAGTAGGAATTTGAAGGTAAGGGCCTAAAGAACAATTTTGGTTCGAGTGTCAAGCACTCAGATCAAAAATGGGGCTTTTGGGGACGTGGGGGGTTCCCGAACTCCCACCGGCCTATGCAAAATATGGAAACTGTTATAACTTTTGATTGGATGATCCGATCTGAACATATGAGGTATGTATGGATTCAGGATCAGGAGTAGCAACTTGTATTTCAAGCATATTGCCCATAGAAGCAATAATTTTGCCGGTATCGGCGCATATCCACAAAAAATGATCAAGGGTCATAGGCCCTTTAAGTTGAAACATGTTTTTTTTAAAATAAACTGCACAATTATACTCGGGCCCAATGATATAGTGACATTTTATTTATCTTTTAACTGTGCTACAATATGGTGGTGAGTAACTGCTTAGACAATTGCTTGATTAACTCCTTGAACAATAGTTTTAATAAGAAAGTGGCGAACAAATCGACCATATATACATGTCGGTATTGGAAATTGTTCTGGTCCAGCTACTTCTCGCATTTGCACTTGCACAGACGTGTGCACTTCAACTTTGCCCTCATGCACTTGCAGAGAGCGCAGGTACTTGTGCAAGTACATTTCACATCCAGGTGGAATACATCCTTGGCGAGGGGCAGCGAGGTCCAAATGGGAAGCAGCTTGCCGTCCTCTTCCTTCCACCCATGATTCGTGGGGTTGTTGACGGGCATCATGGACCTTTGAGCTGTTGTCTCGATGCTCACTTGGAAGACACTCCTTTTGAGATGTTGATCCATAGAATCACTCGGGGGAATTCTCTCCACGTCCCTAGTCTTCTGTGAGAACACCCTCATTCGGACGAGGTCAACGTCATTGTCCTCGTTTGACTCATTGGAGTACAGCCTACAGACAAAGTTCGTTGCCACTTCTTTCAGCCTTGACGATGTTTGGAATGGATGTCGACCATAGTTGCAAATTTCTCCATGAGGAGGAAAAATTCCCCCAAAAAAAATTCATATGAGTGCTTGACACTCGAACCAAAATTGTTCTATATGCCCTTATCTTCAAATTGGTACTGAAAACGAAACTTTTGCATCAATTTGAAATGAAAAGAAAAAAATTACCCATGCTCGGCCCCCCACTAATGTGGCCAGGATACAATGAACAGTCTAAAAAAAACAAAATGTTCCAAAAAAGGATCCTTACAACAACAGACCAATCGGCCTGCTTCCAATCATCAGTAAGGTCATGGAATCCATAATCGCTTCTGTTATTCAATCCTTCCTCTTCTCTCATGGCTTGATCTCAGATCATCAATATAGATTCAGACCATGCCACTCTACTCTGGACAGGCTGCTTCGGCTGTATCAACAATGAACGGATGTCCTCAACACCAGACAGGAAGTCAAAGCCGTATCCCTTGACATATATTGTGCCTATGATACGGTCTGGCACCCCACCATGCTCATCAAACTCTCCTCTTATGGTATCCATGGAAATCTCCACACATGGCTCACAGATTTTCTCCTGTCGTATTCAACATGGGGCTCGAAATGGAATTCTCTCATCTCCTCTTCCTGACGAGGCTGGAGTTCCTCAAGGCAGTGTTCCGGGCCCTGTGTTTTTTCTCATCTTCATCAATGATCTTTCTGACTGTCTGGAAAATCTTTATCTTTTTGCTGATGACTCCATCCTCGGCAGTTCCGTCTCTCATCCCTGAGATCGACAGTTCCGGGCAAAAAACAGCCTCTTAACTCTCTGCAGACTTGGATAAAATTACAAGCTGGTCAAACACATGGAACATGTCTTTTAAACCTGACAAATCTCACACTCTCACCTTGTCTCTCCGAAAAGACTGTCTGAAAAACCCTCATCTCGTTTCCCAACAATCCTCTTCAACCTTTCTGGTTCTCACTATCTGCTGTGATTTTGCCTAGGAAAACCACATTTCCAAGCTGGCCTCCAAAGCCAGTCCAACTGGGCATTGTAGTGAAATTATACCAAAGTTGAACCCAGGAGTGATACTCGCTTAAGCCACTGAGGGGCGTTTATAAGACCCGTGACATCCGCGATGCTGAGCCACTCCTGTGACATTTACTATGACATGTAGTCCGTAGTCTTGAATGGTACGTACCCGCACCTATATGCTAGACTCGCTTGCTTTGACTATTATTATCGGTCCTTTCTATATGATGCCAAGATCCTGATATCTATTGCATGATTGTATTTTATACAGGATGATGTCAGAGATCTAATTGTGATTAAACCAACCTGTGGGACAAAGTTGTGGACCTGATTGATTTCCACGACATTTAATCACAATTAAGATCTACGGAAATGGCGGGACACAAGATGATCAATGTACCGACACTCGGCGCCAACCCGCAAGCTGAGGATTCGGGCTCGGAGTTCACTCACTGGCTCAAAACGCTGGAGAACCAGTTCGGCGCCCAGGATGCCGTTCCCACCGCTGAAACGAAGCTGTCTGTGCTGCAAACCAAAGTCGACCACCGCGTCTACAGGAGCATCGCACGTGTACGACGTACGATGCCACTGTGGCCGAACTAAAGCGACTTTACATTAAGAAACGGAGCGTGGTGTACAACAGGCATCTGCTCGCAACGCGGCGTCAACAGCCAACTGAGTCGATCGATCGCTTCGCCCAGGAGCTGCGACACCTCCTCGCGGACAGTGCTCAAGAGGTACAGACACACGAGCAAGTCCAGGACGATCTTGTCTGAGACGCTTTCGTCTCTGGGATCAGCTCTACAAATCTGAGGCTCAGACTCTTGGAGACAGCTGACCTGACGTTCGCGGAGGCCCTACGGGTGGCCAACATTTACACCGAGGCCCGGGAACAATCTACCGCTTATGACCACGCACGGGTCGTTGCGGGGACTACTCAACTCGCGCGACCGGAGAGGGCTACCGCCGAAGATACGGGTGCGGACTCGACTACGGCCGAGCCCCTGGCCGCTCCCGAGGTGGACTCGGATTCCGGCCTGGCAGCAGCTACAGCAGCCAGGCCAAGGCCGGAACGAAACGCGACGTGTTACTTCTGTGGCAATCGACAGCACCCCAGGTCGGCGTGTCCTGCTCGGGAAGCCATATGCCATTTGTGTTCTACTAAAGGACATTTTGCAAAAGTCTGCAAGAAGACCGCGTGGGGCACGCGAGCTCGCGCGACCTTGAATGGGCTTATCGCTGAGCCAATGGACCGAGCACAGAGCGGAGTGCCTCACCCGGCTTTGATGAGCTGTCCTCCTCCTCGCGGGCCCCTGGCTGCACGCACGTCCTTTGTGAGATACATCAGGCCACCAAAACAAATTGTGCGAACATGACCGGCCACGGAGCGACCGACCTTGACTGGTGTTCGAACGCCCTCCTCAAACAAACGACAAGCTTCTGCTTTGAAAGCTCCTCCTGTTTTGCAGCAAAGGCTGCACGTGACACAAGCACCATCCGACGGCAGCTCGTACGAACTACACGCTCTTGCTCGAGCACATGAAAGTACAATTGACTGCGCTCTTTCGCACGTGACACGAGCGCCATCTGACGGCGGCTCGTACGAACTACACGCTCTTGCTCCGGCTCGACCAACTATGCGTTTGGCACGGGGGCCCTCCGCGGGCTCCTCAAACGCCCGGAAAACTGCAGCCGGTGTGGGATCCACACGAGAGGCACGATCTTCTCGCTTGGACGGCACAATACCTGCCGGATCTTCCGGCCTTGATCAGGCCATTGTTCTGCTCTTGGTCGAAGGCATTTTTGCGTGGGCCCTAGTCGACACGGGATCTACGGATAGTTTTGTCGATCAGCGGCTGGTGCGTCACCATGGGTGGCCGGTCCTCGGGACTACACGACAGATCTTCATGGCCTCCCAAGGACTTAGGCTCAGCACGAAGGGGGAATGTCGATTGAAACTTGTGATAAAGGGACGCATGTTTTTCGATGTACATCTCATGGTCTTGCCTGCATTATGTGCTGACATTCTGTTAGGACACGATTTTCTTAAGCGACATGGACGTTTGGAAATGGAGTTCGGAAGGACGGACACGCTTGCTGTGTGTGCGCTCGCGAAAATGGAAATTGAGCCTCTTTCGCTGTTCCCCAACCTGACCACTGACTGCACTCCTGTAGCGGTAAAATCGCGGCGCTACTCCCGGGCAGACGCGCAATTCATTGCGGAAGAAATGGCCCAGCTCTTAAAGGACGGTGTTATCGAACCTAGCCAGTCGCCGTGGTGGGCCCAGGTCTTAGTGGTGCGAAGTGAGGCCCATCGCCGGCGCATGGTAATCGACTACTCACAGATGGTTAATCGCTTTACACAGCTGGACGCCTACCCCTTACCGGGGATGGACGCGCTAGAACGACAGGTTGCCCAGTACTCCGTCTACAGCACTCTCGATCTGCGTAGTGCGTATCATCAGATCCCCATCTCTAGGGCTGATCGCATCTATACTGCCTTTGAATCGGGTCAAAGGTTATACCAGTTCACCCGACTACCTTTTGGGGTAACGAACGGGGTCGCCTGTTTTCAGAGGGCTACAGACGACCTCGTTACTAAGGAGAACTTGACAGATGTCTTTGTATATCTGGACAATCTTACGGTTTGTCGGTATGACCAGGGGCATCACGATGCTAATCTGAAGCACTTCCTCGAGGTCGCGCAGAGGTATCGCCTAACCATGAATGAGGCTAAGTGTCGTTACTCTCTACGCACGATAGATCTTCTGGGGTACACCGTGACCCATGGCTCAGTCTCTCCGGATAAGGAGCGTCTGCGACCTTTGCTCGATATGGCTCCGCTTAGCGATCGGGCTTCGCTGAAGCGCGCTCTCGGGCTGTTCGCCCACTATTCGAAGTGGGTGCAAAATTTCTCTGCGAAGCTCCGCCCCCTCGTGGCCTGCGACACGTTCACCATGAACCCGGCCGCCTTGGCGGCCATCGGGGGCCTCAAGGCCGACATCGCTGGCGCCGCTGTGGCGACGATCAACGAGAGCGAATCTTTTGTCTTAGAAAGTGATGCCTCGGATCATGCGATAGCGGCGACTCTCTCCCAAGGGGGGCGCCCTGTGGCTTTCTTTTCACGGACTCTCACCTCCGCTGAGCGGAGGCATTCATCTGTCGAAAAGGAAGCGTACGCGATCGTCGAGTCGATTCGGCGATGGCGACCGTACTTACTCGGGCGATGCTTCCAAATCATCACGGACCAACAAAGCGTTGCGTTCATGTACGACACCTTACATGCTCAACGTATTAAGAATGAGAAAATCATCCGCTGGCATATCGAACTCGCCGACTTCTGCTACACCATCAAATACCGCCCGGGGAAGGATAACCTGGTCGCCGACGCCTTATCAAGGCCGGCTACGTGCGCGGGGATCGTAACTTTGGAGGGACTGCACGCTTTGCTCGACACTATGTGTCATCCAGGGGTGGCGCGTTTCGCTCATTTTGTGCGTAGGGGTAATCTGCCATACTCGATTGAGGACATCCACCGGATCTGCCGTGACTGCGCTATATGTGCGGAACTCAAACGGCGTTTTTACAACCCTCCCATGGGGACGCTGGTTAGGGCTACTAGACCGTGGGAGAGATTGGCAATGGATTTCAAAGGACCGCTGCCGGAGTCGAGCAACTCTCGTTAACTGCTCACTATCGTTGTACTCATCAAGTACTCGCGATTCCCTTTTGCTTACATGTGCGGGGATATGATGGCTGCCACGGTCATACTGTGCCTGCAGAATTTGTTTTCTTTGTTTGGGTATCCGGCCTACGTGCATACCGATCGGGGTGCGGTGTTCCTGTCTCAGGAGGTGAGAGGTTATTTGCTCCAAAATAATGTTGCTTCGAGTTACACCACACCGTACAGACCCCAGGCGAATGGGCAGATCGAACGCTTCAATGGGATTATATGGAGGGCCGTCATGCTAAGCCTCCGGACCCTCGGCCGGGGTCTCGATAAATGGGCTTGGTCGCTACCTGCGGCTCTGAACTCGATCAGGGCTCTCCTATGTACAGCCACCAACCAGACTCCTCACAAAAGACTGTTCCACCACCCTAGAAGCTCGGGTAGTATCCGATCTTTACCCAGCTGGCTCGCTGAGCCGGGGCCGGCCTATTTCAAACGAGCGGTGCGCACAAGCAAGTACGACCCCTTAGTAGATAAGGTGCAGGTACTCCAGGCTAATCCCGAGCATGCTCGGGTGATGACGGCAGATGGACGCGAGTCCACTGTCTCCGTACGCCATCTCGCCCCTTGTGGGGTCATCGACCCTTATAGAGATATCGACGAACCGATCTACGAGTCTATGGACTCTACCGAAGCTTCCTCTATGGAACTTATGCCGACACTTCTGTCGTCACCTACACCCCTGCCTGAAGGCTCTGAGGTGCCCCCTCCGACACCTGCCTCCAGCGGCTACTCCAACGCAGGGGACTCCGGGCTTGGGGACGCCGTATCCGGTAGTTTCCGGACACAAGCTGGCAGGGTAGTTCGCCACCCCGACCGTTACGGGTGGACCGACTGACATGGAATGACGTCCCCAATCAATTAATGCTGACGCGCGCTTGGAATCTGCCTAGCGGCAGTATAGTTCTAAAGACGGGGAGAATGTAGTGAAATTATACCAAAGTTGAACGCGGGAGTGATACTCGCTTAAGCCACTGAGGGGCGTTTATAAGACCCGGGACATCCGCGACGCTGAGCCACTCCTGTGACATTTACTATGACATGTAGTCCGTAGTCTTGAATGGTACGTACCCGCACCTATATGCTAGACTCGCTTGCTTTGACTATTATTATAGGTCCTTTCTATATGATGCCAAGATCCTGATATCTATTGCATGATTGTATTTTATACAGGATGATGTCAGAGATCTAATTGTGATTAAACCAACCTGTGGGCCAAAGTTGTGGACCTGGTTGATTTCCACGGCAGGCATCCTCCGTCGTGCAAAGTCCTTCATTGGCACTGATGAGCTGCTCACCACATACAAAGCTTTCATCCGCACCTTGATGGAGTACTGCTCTCCCCTCTGGGCTGGTGATTCTGCCTCATACCTAGTGCAGCTTCATGCTGTTGAAACCAAGGCTTTTCGGATTGTTGGTATGTCCGGCGATGAAGCTGATTATGGGGGCCTTTCACTCTGTCACCACAGGCAGGTTTTTTTTTTTTTTTTTTTTTTTTTTTTGTATACAAGATCGAGGCTCGTGAAAGGGCGAACATTAATCACACAGAAAGACAAACCGACACATAGAACATATAACATCGGGAGCGGGAGACAAGATGGGGAGAGAGAGGGAAGGACACAAACACAACATTTGAGAGCAGGGACCGAGAGACATGGAGACATCGAGAGATCTGTGAGAGGGAGAGGGCTTTGGGGGGGGGGGGCATGGGAAGGGGTGGGCATGGGAAGGGGGGGCATGGGAAGGGGGGGGTGGGAGAGGTATAAAACACATGGACACTGCCAGGACTTCCAGGAAAGAAGTTGGAATTTCAAACAAGGTGGATCTGGGGTGAATTAGCGGGGGTAGAAAAGATCAAGGTTTTGGATGGGGGTTGATTGATTGAAGCGGTGTATGGTTCATGAATCAATGATATAAGCATTGTTCGGCACTAATCTATCTATAATTCCACTAATCTCTGTGTGTATGTTTGTTTGTTTGTCTGTGACCGCTGTTTCTCGACAACCACGGGTCCGATATACTTGCAACTTGCCAGGTATATTGCTGGGGACCCGAGGATGTGCCTTTTCAAGGTTTGAAATTAATCGGACAAGTAGTTACCGAGCTATGTCCAAAAAACGATTCAACCAATCAGAGAGCAGCGAGCTATCACGCGTGCCGAACGTGCCGAACAGACTCTGCCTCGGACGGCACATTTGAGAGCGTATTCATTTATTTCACGTTGGCAAACTATGTTGCCGCTATGTTGGCGTTAAACTATGTTTTAAAACTAATTAAAACTAATTTGCGATTCTTTCGCTTTCCTGCGCGTTTGTGCACGCTATGGCGATTTCTTTACCAAACTCCGCAAGCCGTTCGCTTTGGACCAAACCATTTCATGTAAATAGAGGGGGGGGATTGTCACCGTACTCGCAAGCCGTTCGCTTTGGACCAAACCATTTCATGTAAATAGAGGGGGGGGATATAATTTTAGATATAGATATAGTACGGGCATGCCCTAGTATTAATAACCAAGGAAGTAAGGAATTCGCCTCGGTCTTTTGATCGTAATATCATTTTCGAAATAATGATAACGTAACTTTAATGTTACAGTAAATCTAATCATAACAGCAATCCCTTCGTAGTGACTGCAAACGTACTGGAAGTTAAAATATATAATCTTCGACATATTAAAGAAGCGGCAGCTTTGTTTCCGTTACGTCATTATGTCTATGCGCGTGCGTCTCACCTTCAGGGTGAGACTAATAATGTTATCAATACAATGTAGCAGCTACCGCTGGGTTTTCACAATCGCCTTGCACCTATCAAGGACGCGGAGCGATCACCATGCCGGGCTCGTCCAGGACGCCCGGGCAGGCCCGCGCTCAACTTGCCAGGCCTCGGTCGGGACGCCCGGGCATGCCCGGGCATGCCCGGGCAGGCTCGCCCTCAACTTGCCAGGCCGCAGCCAGGACGCTCGGCCACGCCCCTCTCACCTTTCCTGGGCAAACGCTCCGGGATAATGTGTGTATATATATTGCTGCCCGATAAACGGGCTTTTCAGAGTACCTGAGTGTTTTGTTTGAATAAAGCAACTCGGATGAATTCCAGCTTTTTGTCGCGTCCATTCTTCCGATCGACGTGGGAGCCCGAGCTCCTTCATTGGTGACCTACCGACATGGACACGGCAGTGGCCCTTAAACTGCCTACCTTCTGGGAGGCTCACGCGGCGGTTTGGTTCGCACAGGCGGACTCCCTGTTCGCCCTGCGAGGCATCACGGCCGACGACACCCACTTCCACCATGTGGTAGCAGCGCTCGGTTCAGCCACCGTGGCCCGCGCCCTGAGCCTCCTCGAGAGCCCGCCAGCCGCTGACAAATACGGCGTGATTAAAAAGCTCCTCCTCGACGCTTTCGCCCTCCCATCGGCGGAACGCGCACGGCGCCTGCTCGACCTGCCCGAGCTCGGCGACACGTGCCCTTCCGAGCGAATGGACTACATGCTTTCGCTGCTCGGCGAGCACTCTCCGGCATTCCTGTTCCGGGAGCTGTTCCTCCGTCAGCTGCCTAGCCCAGTACGCCTCGCCCTGGCAAGCACGACGATCACGGATCCCCGTGCCCTTGCCAGGGAAGCCGACAAGATCTCCGCCGCAGGCCAGCGCATCGCAGCAGCGACCTGGGGCCCACCGCCGTCCGACGCAACACCCATGGCGCCCGAACACCCGGCACGGTCGACGACCGAACTGCCGACGCAATTGGCGGCCGCTACACCGAGCCGACCACCTCCAGCACGACGACCGGGGCCTCCACCTGACCAAGCATGGTGTTACTATCATGCCAGGTTCCGACAGAAGGCCCGGACATGCCGACCCCCGTGCACCTTCGGCAGGCCGGGAAACGGCCAGGCCGGCGTTCATTTCCAGCCATGAGCGCCGGCCACACGGGCAACTTACTGTTCATCACGGATAAAGCATCCGGACGGCGCTTCCTGTGCGACACCGGCGCCCAACTGAGCGTCATACCCGCCTCTGACCAGGACAGGCAGTCCGCGGTTTGCGGCCCCTCCTTGGTTGCGGCCAACGGATCGGCCATCCTCACCTTCGGCCCGCGCAACGTCACCCTCTGCTTCGGCGGCCAACGCTTTGCTTGGACGTTTGTAACCGCAAACGTGCCCGTGGCTCTGCTAGGCGCCGACTTCCTCTGCGCACACGGACTGCTGGTGGACGTCCAACGGCGTCGTTTAATCAATGCCGAAACCTTCAGCTCCCTGGTATGCACATTGAGCAGCTCCGTGCCGACCGAGCTGACATGCGCCCTCCCGGCGGCGAACGAGTTTGCTCGCCTGCTCACGGAGTTCCCGTCCCTCACCCGGCCAACGTTTTAGGCCGACGCAGTACGGCATGGGATCGAGCACCACATACCAACCACGGGCCCGCCGGTCTATGCCAGAGCCCGCCGCCTCGACCCAGCCAAGCTCGCCGTGGCCAAAGCCGAGTTCGACGCTTTAGAACACCTCGGCATCGTGCGGCTCTCCGATAGCGCGTGGGCTTCGCCACTACACATCGTCCCAAAGCCAGGGGGCGGCTGGCGCCCATGTGGTGACTACCGCCGCCTTAACGACGCTACCACCCCCGACAGGTATCCGATCCCGCACATCCAAGACTTCTCCGCCCGTCTGGCGGGACCGGTCATTTTTTCGAAAATTGATCTCATACGGGGATATCACCAGGTACCTGTCAGGGTGGCCGATGTTCCTAAAACGGCAGTCATCACGCCGTTCGGCTTATTCGAATTCTTACGGATGCCGTTTGGTCTCAAGAACGTGGCTCAGGCGTTCCAGCGCTTGATGGACGGCGTGCTGCATGACTTGCCGTTCCTTTTCGTTTACCTGGACGACATCCTCGTCGCCAGCACGTCCCGGGCCGAGCACCTCCTCCACCCCCGAACACTGTTCGGGCGCCTCAGCGAGCACGGCCTCATCGTCAACCCGGCCAAATGCCACTTCGGCATAACGGACGTTGATTTTTTGGACCACCACATCACCAAGAACGGGGCCGTGCCACTGCCAACCAAGGTCGAGGCCATCTCCACGTTCCCGCGTCCCCGCACCATAAAGGCCCTGCAGGAATTCCTGGGAATGGTGAATGTTTTATCACCGCTTCGTGCCCCACGCTGATCAACTCATGCGGCCCCTCTATGAAGCCCTCCGGGGCAAGCCGGCCAAGCACGACATCGCCTGGTCCGCAGCAATTGATGCGGCCTTCCAAAGCTCAAAGCGGGCCCTCGCCGACGCAACACTGCTCGCTCACCCGGTGCTCAATGCTCCCATCGCCCTCACCACGGATGCCTCCGACTACGCGGTGGGCGCCGTTCATGAGCAATGGGTGAACGGGTTTGGCAGCCACTCGCTTTTTTCAGCCGGCAGCTCCGGCCGAACGGGCTCAAATACAGCACGTTTGACCGTGAGCTCCTCGGTCTACACCTGGCCGTCCGCCATTTCCGCCACCTCCTGGAAGGCCGACCTTTCACGGCGTTCGTTGACCACAAGCCATTGGTTTATGCAATGGCCAAGGTCACGGAGCCGTGGTTGGCCCGCCAACAGCGCCACCTCTCCGCCGTGTCGGAGTTTACCACGGACATCCGGCACGTCACCGGCAAAAACAACGCCGTGGCCGACTGTCTTTCCCGGGCCAGCGCGAACGCGGTCCACCTGGGCGTGGACTTCGCGCTTATGGCGGCGGACCAAACCACCGACACCACAGTGCAAGCCCTCCGGGCGGCGGACACGGGCCTCCGCCTGGCTGACATCCCCTTCGCGGACACTGTCCTGCTCTGCGACGTCTCCCAAGGCCAGCCTCGCCCCATCGTGCCCGTCACCTGGCAACGCCGCATCTTCGCCTCCCCCCACGGCCTTTCCCACCCGGGCCGGAAAGCTTCCCAGAAGCTGGTGTCGGCGCGATTCGTCTGGCACGGCCTTCGTCGGGACGTCCGCGATTGGACCAGCACCTGCACAGCCTGCCAACGGGCCAAGGTCCACCGACACACCCAGGCCCCGCTGGCACCTTTCACCGTGCCCAAACGACGTTTCGACCACGTCAACGTGGATCAGGTGGGCCCCTCCCCCCGTCACGGGGGTTCACACACCTGCTCACCATGGTGGACAGGACCACCAGGTGGCCGGAGGCCGTTCCCCTCATCTCCACCACCACCGCCGACGTGGCGCAGGCTTTCATCGCCACCTGGGTTGCCCGCTTCGGCGCACCGGCGGACACCTCATCAGACCGCGGACCACAGTTCACCTCCGAGCTGTGGGGCGCGGTCGCCCGCAACCTGGGGGTCAAGCTCCACCATACTACGGCCTACCACCCCCAAGCAAATGGGTTGTGCGAGCGATTCCACCGCTCAATGAAGGCCGCGCTCATGGCCGGCCTTCAAGATGGCGGTTGGGCCGACCGGCTGCCGTGGGTCCTTTTGGGCCTCCGCACGGCCCCCAAGGAGGACCTCCAGGCATCCACCGCCGAGCTTGTCTACGGCCAGGCGCTACGCGTCCCGGGCGAATTCGTGCCCGACGCTACCAGTCCCTGGTCCGCAGCTCACCAGCGCTCGGACCTCCAGGAGGCCGCCCGACGGTTTGCCCCCGTGCCAACATCCCACCACGGTGACCCCCAGTCCTACGTCCCCCCAGCACTTCGCACAGCGGAGTATGTTTTTGTGCGTCACGACGCACATCGGGGGCCACTCCGGCCGCCGTACGACGGGCCCTTCCGGGTCCTGCGACGGGACGACAAGTCGTTCGTCATCGACATCGGCGGCAGGTCGGACCGGATTGCGGTGGACCGCCTCAAGCCGGTGCACGTGGACGTCGACCAACCACCACGGGTGGCCCTTCCGCCACAGCGAGGCCGCCCCCCATCCACGGTGCCCCCCACTCGACCGCCCACCACCACACTGGACCCCCCCCCCCCCACGACCCGCCAGGGGTCGCTTTGGCCAGGTCATCAGGACCCCCCTCAAATTGACCCTGCCGGTGCAAGTCGATTCTGGGGGGACGTGTGTCGCGGCTACCGCTGGGTTTTCACAATCGCCTTGCACCTATCAAGGACGCGGAGCGATCACCATGCCGGGCTCGTCCAGGACGCCCGGGCAGGCCGCGCTCAACTTGCCAGGCCTCGGTCGGGACGCTCGGCCACGCCCCCTCTCGCCTTTCCTGGGCAAACGCTCCGGGATAATGTGTGTATATATATTGCTGCCCGATAAACGGGCTTTTCAGAGTACCTGAGTGTTTTGTTTGAATAAAGCAACTCGGACGAATTCCAGCTTTTTGTCGCGTCCATTCTTCCGATCGACGTGGGAGCCCGAGCTCCTTCAACAACACACAGCACTGTCAAATCTCTCATACTCTGTTGTCACTTTGATCTTGTGCCCATCAATCCATCTCTCCCTTTCTCTCTCTCCCTTTGGCCCAGTGCTGATTCTCAATCAAATTGTGCACTGTGTTTATGCTGTTTCGACATTGTGATGAAGAGAGGGAAGCGGAGGGTGGGGTGCTGGGTTGTTGGACAATCTTAACCCCAGCGGTGTTTTTCCACTCGAAAAATAATACATGAAACACAAGTCATGTGGACACCCTAAAATGCACCAGGATTGCAAACTTCAAACCGGTGACCACATGATTAATATCACACTGGTACATTATAGGTTGTGCATTTCTGGGTCTCCATTTTTCAGCAAAAACTACATATTAGCTCTTGCCAAATATTTGATGGCTGTCATTCTTTCCTATCAACTCCTCTCCGGCCTTGCACCCCAGGCTTTGTCTGTGCTCTGTCCTCCAAATAATCCTGCAGGATGCATAAGGTCTACCAGTAAACCTGTGCTGGTAAAACTGCCACAATCAAGACTCTCTGCTGACCTTCACTCTTTCATGCCTCTGTTTCTGCCTCTGGAATGAACTCCCGCACTCTCTTCAATCCATCTCTTCCCTCCATGTATTTAAAACAGCTTCTTTTTTTGTACACAAGATCGAGGCTCGTTTAAGAGCGAGCATATCAAACACAAAAAAAACATAAACGGACATAACACAAATGAAGGGAGGGGGAGACAAGATGGGGAGAGAGAGGGAAGCACACAAGCTCAATAGTAGAGAACAGGGACATCGGGAGATCTGTTCGAAAGGAGAGGGTTGGGGGGAGGGGGGAAGGGGTACATTGTACAAAACAAATTGACACAACATGGAATTTCAGGGATGAAGTCGGAGATTGAAAGATGTGCATTTGGTG
Source organism: Myxine glutinosa (assembly GCF_964187855.1). Taxonomy (NCBI): domain Eukaryota; kingdom Metazoa; phylum Chordata; class Myxini; order Myxiniformes; family Myxinidae; genus Myxine; species Myxine glutinosa. Next base: position 91,755,660 of record NC_136261.1, read on the forward strand.
TGCATTAACGGGGTAGAAATGATCATTGTTTTGGACGGGGGAAGATAAGAGATGGTGGTGAACAGCTGTTTTAAACACCTGGACGGAGGAGTGGGATTGAATAGAGTGAGGGAGTTTGTTCCAGAGGCGGGAGAAAAGAGGAATGAAGGAGTGATGGTGAGCAGCGAGTCTTCATTTTGGCAGTTTCACCGGAAGAGGGTTGCTGGCAGATCTTGTGCGTCCTGCAGGGATATTTTGAATCCTGCAGGAATAATCCAAACAATGGACGCTGTTCGTCACCATCTCATGTTTCCCCCATCCAAAACCTTGATATTTTATACCCCCGTTAATCCACCTCAGATACACCTTCAAATTCCGATTTGAATCCTGACTAAAATGTCCCCTGACATGTCCATCTTGTTTATCCCATAGACTCCACCCCAGTCCTCTCTCTTCCACAGATCTCCCGATGTCCCTGTTCCCATCTGTTGTTGTACTTCCCTCTCTCCCCCCATGTTGTCCCCTGCCCCCCTTATTATATATATATATATATTTTTGTATACAGAGTCGAGGCTCGTGAAAGAGCTAACATTTATCAAACAAACAAATCAAACAAACAAGCAAACAAAGTATATAAAAAGGGGGGCGGTCGACAAGATGGGGAGAGAAGGGGAGGAAGCACACAAACACAACATTTGAGAGCAGGGACATCGGGAGATGTTTTTGGAGGGAGAGGGCCTAGGGGGAGGCAGGATAGGTATAAAACGCAAGGACACCAAGGACTTCCAGGAAAGAAGTCAAAAGTCACCTCAAAAAAGTGGCTTTGGGGTGAAATTAGCGGGGGTAGAAAAGATCAAGGTTTTGGATGGGGGAAGAGAAGAGATGGTGGTGAACAGCCGTTTTAAAGACCTGGAGGGAGGAGTGGGATTGAAGAGAGTGAGGGAGTTCGTTCCAGAGGCGGGAGAAAAGAGGAATGAAGGAGTGAAGGTGAGCAGAGAGTCTTGATTTTGGCAGTTTAACCAGAAGAGGGTTGCTGGCAGATCTTGTGCGACCTGCAGGAATATTTGGGGGACAGAGCCCAGAAAGAGCTGGGGGAGCAAGGCCGGAGAGGAGTCGGTAGAAGACAGAAAGACCACCAAACTGCCTGCGGTGATTAAGTGAAAGGCCCTCGGAGATAGCGTCATCGCGGGAGATTCCAATGATTCTGAACGCTTTGGTTTCAACAGCGTGAAGACGAGCTAGGTGTGAGGCAGGAGCACCAGCCCAGAGGGGAGAGCAGTACTCCATTGAGCTGTGGATGAAAGCCTTGTATGTGGTGAGGAGCTCAGGTGTGCCAAGGAAGGACTTCGCACGACGGAGGATGCCCAGTTGGCGACTGGCTTTGGAGGCCAGCTTGGAAATGTGGTTTTTCCAGGAAAGATCATGGCACATAGTGAGACCCAAAAGCTTGAGTGACAGAACTTCTTGGAGAGGATTATTCAGAAAGTAGATGGGAGGGTTGTCCAGTCAGTCTTTTCGGAGAGACATCGTAAGAGTGTGAGATTTGTCAGGATTGAAAGACATGTTCCACTTGTTTGCCCAGTCTGTGATTTTGTCCAGGTCGGCAGAGAGTGAGGAGGCTGCAGACTGCCGATCTGAGGGATGAGGAATGGAGCGGCAGAGAGTGGAGTCATCAGCAAAGAGATAGGGAGGATTTTCAAGAGAGTCAGAGAGATCATTGATATATATATAATAATAATATTGATGATCATTGATTGATAATGATGATTGATGAATAAAAAGAGAGATCATTGATGAAGACCAGAAAAAGCACAGGGCCCAGAACACTGCCTTGGGGAACTCCAGCCTGAACAGGAAGAGGAGATGAGAGAAACCCATTCAGGGCCACACGTTGACGACGACTAGAGAGGAAGTCCACCAGCCATGCGTGGAGATTTCCATGGATACCAAAGGAGGAGAGTTTGGTGAGCAGAGCGGGGTGCCAGACTGTATCGAAGGCACGTAATATGTCGAGGGAGACAGCTCTAATTTCCTGTTTGGCATTGAGGACCTCAATCCATTGTTGAGACAGCAGAAGCAGCATGTCCAGAGTAGAGTGACCTGGTCTGAAACCAAATTGATGATCAGAGATCAAGCCATTGGAGAAGAGGAAAGATTTCATATCCGAAGCAATGATGGATTCCATGACTTTGCTGATAATTGGGAGAAGGCTGATTGGTCTGTAGTTGCTAGGATCTGTTTTTGCACCTTTTTGTGCAAAGCAGTGACGTTGGCTGATTTCCAAGCAGATGGCAGTTGACCTTGAGCAAAAGAGAGGGTGAAGAGAACAGAGAGAGGGAGTGAAAGAGCGGAAGAACAGGATTTTAGGACACGTGGGCTGATGCCGTCAGGTCCAGTTGCAGAATCAGAGTCGAGGGTTGACAGAAACTTTTCCACCTTGTCAGGAGGAAAGGACACGGAGTCCAGGAGCAGCTGGGTACGACTGGGAATGGTGGGTACAGATGGTGGTGAACAGCCGTTTTAAAGACCTGGAGGGAGGAGTGGGATTGAAGAGAGTGAGGGAGTTTGTTCCAGAGGCGGGAGAAAAGAGGCATGAAGGAGTGAAGGTGAGCAGAGAGTCTTGATTTTGGCAGTTTAACCATAAGATGGTTGCAGGCAGATCTTGTGCGACCTGCAGGAATATTTGGTGGGCAGAGCCCAGAGAGAGCTGGGGGAGCAAGGCCGGAGAGGAGTCGGTAGAAGACGGAAAGACCACCAACCTGCCTGCGGTGATTAAGTGAAAGGCCCTCGGAGATAGCATAGGTTCCATGTTCTAGCTCTCATAGAAGCCGAGACTAAGTATAAAAAAAGGTTTAACTGTCTCCCCTTCTGGTCAGCACTGTTCTTGGTCAGTTTCTCACAGTGTGGGTCTTTTGACTGCAAGTGGATGAGAACGAACATAATGGATATTTGTTGTTCTCCCAGGAAAAACTTGAGTATGGCGACGGCCTGTATCCATGGAAACTGGTTCCTCCTCTCGATTCTGCACATTCTCGTTGACTGTCTGTATTTGTGATCGGCTCAGTTCCGGAAACAAATAAATGAATGACTCCGGTGGTATTATACTATATCGTCAGACTTGGCCTTGTTCTGAACCATCAACTCTGACATGACGTTGAAGACAATTATTGGGTCTCTCACCGGTCCCTTGCTGACCAAAACATGGACTAAAATGGACTCTCCTCTGCCACCGTTTTTAAGCTTAAACTCTGCTTCAAACCTTCCTTCAAATGGAATGTGGCTTCCATTTTCAGCCTTTAATCACAATCCATCCTGTAGGATTTCTTCCACTGGTCTTACAACGGTATCTGGCAAGTTATCTTGTGGCCAGTCTCTGCTTGCTTTGCCTACCTGGGAACCAGTATCCCAAAGGGCCTGAACCTCAATGTCATTCAGTTTACAGAGCGTTATGGATTAACCGTAGTCATACACTGACGAATATCGACATTATTTAATCCAAACAATGGACGAGTTGGTTAAATACCCCCCCCCCTCCAATATGCACCCCTTCCCCCCAATATTCACCCCCCCCCCCAATGAGTGTAGGTTTTGATGTGATCAATCAATCCAGATTTATTCGGTATCAGGTATACAGCCTGTGGTCAGTTTGGTCAAAATCGTGTGTTTGATTCAAGTAATAATGATTGAAGTGTTTGTGGACTCACTCACTCACTCACTCACTCACTCAGTCAACTCACTGACTCACTCACACTCACTTTCTCAATAACTGACTCACATACATACAAACTCACTCTTATACCCACGCACTGACTGACTCACTCCCTCAATGACTGACACTCACTCACTCACTCATATACACACTCACTGACTGACTGACTCACTCAATGACTGACTCACTCCCTCACTCACATACATACAAACTCACTCAAAAAACCCACGCACTGACTGACTCACCTCCTCAATGACTGACACTCACTCACTCACTCATATACACACTCACTGACTGACTGACTCACTCAATGACTGACTCCCTCCCTCACTCACATACATACAAACTCACTCAAAAAACCCACGCACTGACTGACTCACCTCCTCAATGACTGACACTCACTCTCACTCACTCACTTACCACTCATATACACACTCACTGACTGACTCACTCACTCAATGACTGACTCACTCCCTTACTCACATACATACTCACTCACTCATATACTCACTGATTGACTCACTCAACTCAATGACTGATGCAACTCACTCACAGACTCACACACTCACTCACTGACTCACACTCATTCTCTCACTGACTCACACTCATTCTCTCACTGACTCACTCCCTGACACTGCAGTGGCCAATTAACGCACAGGCACAATGGGCACGTGCCCAGTACGTGGTCCAAAAATGCCAAAAAAATCACTTTTATCTGGATTTTGATGCTCCATTGGATTATTGTTAGAAATGGTCTAAATCATTCACCCAAAAAATATTTTGCATCTGAGTCATCTATAAACTCATACACACTCAACATATAAATTTGTCATTTTGGTCAATTTTAATGACTTACAAAGACTTTAGAAATATTTTTTTAGCCGCTTCGCAGACGCTCTGCTGTGCAGAGTGCCCTCTGCTGTTGTTGTTGTTGTTGTTGTTCTTCTTGTTCTTCTTGTTCTTGCAGAGAAGACAAAACCTCAAAGCTCCACCCATTCTGGGAACCATAGCTCCACCCATTCTGGGAGAGCCTTCATATAAACAAATATCCACCATTTTATGAACTCGCATAGCTTTGAGGCCTGTTTTGTAGGCCCGTGGTGTCTTCCTCTCTCACACAGTTTTATTTCAAATCAAATTCGATATATCATTTCATTTTTCACAGTCGCTAACATAGTTTTAGACTCGGTTGAAAAAAAACGGGAAGAAAATCCGATGAAAGTTGCCCTTTATAGAACGAAATGAATTCTCAAAGGCCTGTAACTTCAAGTCCATTGAGATTTTTTTTTTTTAAATCGCGGCATGGTCAGTCATACACCGCCTGAAATAACAGACGGGAAAATGCCGAGATATATTAAAAATGCGTCCATTTGATGACAATCGTCACGATGAAATATTTAATTTATACGTCGTCACAATAATGTGGAGAGAGGAGCATAGCTTCGTTCACGTGTCGCCACACACGGGAAATTGCCGAGATATATATATTTTAAATCGCGGCATGGTCAGTCATACACCGCCTGAAATAACAGACGGGAAAATGCCGAGATATATTAAAAATTCGTCGCCACACACGGGAAATTGCCGAGATATATTTTCACTTTGCACAAAAATAACATCAAGTGATCGAATCAATAGGAATGTCCTGTGCCTATAACATCGACGTTATAGGCACAGCTGCATCTAGGCATTGTGTAACATCGACGCGGCTTTTGTTTTAATTAAAACTTTTTGTACTTGTTTCCTAAATAATGTCATTGATGGTACATACCCCTGTGAAGTCCTCATGGTCGAAACATGTCAGACATGTATGAACATGTTTCAAACATGTTTCAAGCATTGTCAAACATGTTTCGACCATGATGATTTCACACACAGGCGCAAGCGCATGCAAAAAGTCATGACTCATGAACCACAAAATGGCTTAGTACAATAGTGCATGTACTTTTTCCACCTAGGTTGCTATTGGATTGTTCTCATTTAGCCAAATTTGGTGAAAAACGCCATATTTCAATTGAAGTGTGTATGAGTTTCTAGATGGAATTGAGCGAAAATATTTGGTGGGTGAATGTTTTAGACCATTTCTAACAACAATCCAGTAGAGCATCAAAATCGGAGAGATCGATGTTTTTTGGACCACCTTAGTGCCCAGGGCCCCAAATTTAATGACGTCATGCAACCAATGCAACCCCACATCAGGAGAGATGAGAGATCACCAATCGAGATTCATAAATCTTTCGAGATGAGACCGAGGGTGGGTCTCACTTTGCTGACAAAACAATCACTTTGTGAGTGGTGATAAAGACAGCACACAGGGAGTGCTACGTCTCGAGGAAAGAAAGCACTGTCACGTGATGAATCTATGAAAAAACGTTTTCCTGACGTTTACCTGGACAGGACTATCACAAAATTAGGAGATGAGGTGAGTATTAGTAGAAAAAGCAGGTTTAGTAAAATAATAACAACGTTTGATGTATACAAATGCAACAAAAACCACAATAAAAATTGTATAATTCCTAATGTTAATGCATATCGATATTGTTCATCAAATCTACACTATAATATATTGCACATCCCTCATGAGTATATTGCACACAAAACATCCCTCATGAGTAAATGGACCAACCCGTGATCATGGCGGAACGTTGCGGTTTTTAAAATCAGAACACCTGTCCCAAGGTGAAACAAAACTACTCCAGCGATGTTGAAAAGCGAACACAGCTCAACTAGAACGGCATTCGGTGGAGAGCATACCTACACCAGGTGAACACCTTATGTTTTGTAAGATCGGACACTGAATTCGACTTAAACCAAGATCTAATCGCTTGTTCTTGTCGCTTAGCAACTCATTCACCAAGTTTCGTCATAATTAGTCCACAATTATTTCAGATATCGTGCTGTAATATATCGTTTTTGGCCTGAACTCTCATTGGTGAAGAAGAACTTACAAAATTTAAAAATTCTCCGACCCGGATTCGGATCCGGATCTTCACCAAAATTGAATCAGTTCTTCCTTGTGTTTTCTGATATTTCCGTCCTTGTCACACACACAAATTGTACACCAAATTTCATCTGAATTAGTCCTCAACTTTTTGAGATATTCTGTTCACGAACAAACAAACCGACAAACAGGGGTGAAAACATAACCTGCATCCACCTTCGGTTGCGGAGATACCAAAAGGTGAAAATAGTTGAACATCACCCTAAATTAACTTTGTTCATTACACAAGCGGCAGGATCAGAAAAAGGTCTTCGGTCTGTGCAGCTTGTGTTCAGTTCCCGAGCAGCTTGCTATCGCTTGCCAAGCCAGCCGTTCCGTACCAACGGTTTTGCTGAAGTTCTTGCTTGTGTGCTTGAACCACTTGGCGATCACTCTACAATAAACTTTTTGTTCTTCCATGAGCCTCGTCTATGTAAACAAATAAAACAAGACCGAAAGTCTAACAGCGGCGTAGCCGGGCTTGTTCGATACTTAATGTAAATAACTTAATTATAATAACTTTATAATATATAATTATAATAACTTAATTATATAACTATAATAACTTAATAACTTAACTAAATAATTAACTTACTGCAAATAATGTAAGTATAAAATTATTTTGAAGTACTCTAAGCTGTCTGTCACCATGGAAACGAACAGATTGCATTGAGACCCTGGTTTATTCTATATGTTGGTGAGTTAGTCAAAGTGACCCACGCACTGACTGACTCACTCCCTCAATGACTGACACTCACTCACTTACTACTCATATACACACTCACTGACTGACTCACTCCCTCAATGACTGACACTCACTCACACTCTGTCAAGTGATCAAAGTGACCTCAGCACCATCCCGACACACACCACTGTGTGTGTTACATAATGTGGTGTTTTACAGCAGTCTGAGTGCAAATCCTGCCACCAATCTCCTTCAGAGAGGACCCAGGGAGTTGGTACTCATTTTGCCGAACTCGGAAGGATGACAGGTGAGTCAACCCACCTGGTGTTAATTCAACGGCTGACCGGGATTCAAACAGTACCCTAGGATCCCAAGCCCTCCACCATAACCGTTAAACCAACACCAGGTTTAGCATGGAGACAGTCATAAGAAATGCTTCAATGTTTGAAGATCCGTCAATCAAAGTTTTAATTAAACTGACGAGTGACGTAGCTCGGCTCCTCACCACACGTGGGTTCAGAGGGATCGGTGTAAATGATAACATCACATAATTATATTTACTGTTACTAGTTGTTAAATATAACTTCATTATTATATGATATATTAAAATTTTATTTGAACTGCAACTGGTAACGTTAAATTTAATCAACCGGTATCTTGATTAATTTATGACGCACTTCCGGTCATACAGCGCAGTGTTCTTGGCGAGGACCGCATCACAACTCACAAGTTTGTGTACATACGTAATCAGGAAATAGTGCTGTGTATTACCACTGATTTGTGTCTATATACTTTAGTTGGAACACTCTGTTACAACAATATGTGTTTGTCAGGCCCAGAGTTATGCATTGGAATACCTTGTAATGCACGTGTGTGATTATTTAGACCATGTTCGAAAGTATGTCTAACGGCTTTTATTCATTCGCCAAACGTCTTTTATTCATTCGCCAAACGTCTTTGAACGTGAAGCCGCCGAATCTAAGCAAGGAAACTCGTCTTTGGAGCCCAGAATAAAGAGGTAACAAGGTATTCCTTCATTATAATTCAGTGTATAAATATGTCGGACATCTATGGAACAATGTATTTTGTGGTTTCAAGGGTTTTTAATATCAAACTTTAGTATTATTTAGTTTAAGTTCTCTCCTCAGCCACGTTTCTGGGCCCAAACCACGTGGTTTTGAGTTCATGCTCTTTGTCTCTGTCAATTGGAAAGTTGAACTGTCGAGGTGTATATCAGATAATGTGACATTGTTCTAACTATTGGTATTTTGTTTGCACCGTCATCGTTTCTTTGGTGTCAATAGGAGTTCGTAACTTTCTTACGGTGTGCGAGCGTTTTATTGTGAGAAGAATAAAGTTCAAGACAAGACACCCATGTTGAGATGTTTGCTCGTGATTGTGCTGAGCCATCTACAGGATCTTTGAGGGTCGATATCTCCACTGTGCGCTAAGTGCTTAATTTCATCAATTTCCATGGACGGATCCACCACATGGATTCATTCCACGGCTCTACCTCGTCTACCTCGGAATTTGACACGAAACCCGAGCGTCGTCAAAGTGCGATCATCTCAACACCTCGTGCCGTCCCTCTCAACACCTCGTGCCATCCCTCTCAACACCTCGTGCCGTCCCTCTCAACACCTCGTGCCGTCCCTCTCAACACCTCGTGCCGTCCCTCTCAACACCTCGTGCCGTCCCTCTCAACACCTCGTGCCGTCCCTCTCAACACCTCGTGCCGTCCCTCTCAACACCTCGTCCCGACCCTCTCAACACCTCGTGCCGTCCCTCTCAACACCTCGTGCCGTCCCTCTCAACACCTCGTGCCGTCCCTCTCAACACCTCGTGCCGTCCCTCTCAACACCTCGTGCCGTCCCTCTCAACACCTCGTGCCGTCCCTCTCAACACCTCGTGCCGTCCCTCTCAACACCTCGTGCCGTCCCTCTCAACACCTCGTCCCGACCCTCTCAACACCTCGTCCCGACCCTCTCAACACCTCGTCCCGACCCTCTCAACACCTCGTCCCGACCCTCTCAACACCTCGTCCCGACCCTCTCAACACCTCGTCCCGACCCTCTCAACACCTCGTCCCGACCCTCTCAACACCTCGTCCCGACCCTCTCAACACCTCGTCCCGACCCTCTCAACACCTCGTCCCGACCCTCTCAACACCTCGTCCCGACCCTCTCAACACCTCGTCCCGTCCCTCTCGACACCTCGTCCCGACCCTCTCGGCACCTCGTCCCGACCCTCTCGACACCTCGTCCCGACCCTCTCGACACCTCGTCCCGACCCTCTCGACACCTCGTCCCGACCCTCTCAACACCCTGTCCCGACCTCTCAACACCTCGATCCTCTCAACACCTCGTCCTGCTGAGCGCCGTTTTGCATTCAATTCATAGATCGCCAGATCTCATCTTTTTAGGGCCCAAAATGTCGCCGAATTCATCATCCTCAGGTAGTTTGGTTGCGTAATCATCCTTGGGTAGCTTGGTTGCATCATCATCCTCAGGTAGTTTGGTTGCGTAATCATCCTCGGGTAGCTTGGTTGCATCATCATCCTCAGGTAGTTTGGTTGCGTAATTATCCTTGGGTAGTTTGGTTGCGTATTCATCCTCGGGTAGTTTGGTTGCATCATCCTCGGGTAGTTTGGTTGCGTATTCATCCTCGGGTAGTTTGGTTGCATCATCATCATCATCATCCTCGGGTCGTCAAATCATCACCGCTCGGGTAGTTTGGTTACATCATCATCCTCGGGACAGAAGTTCTGATTTTAAAAAAACCACAACGTTCCGCCAAACTCACGGGTTATTACATTTACGAATGAACCTGCTTTTGTCATTGTAGAATATATTATAATGTGCATTTGATAAACAATATCGATATGTCTTAAAAATAGCAATATTATAGAATACGAGCAACGGTACCCGCCCTATGGGCGGGGCTTCAATTGGGAAGCCCAAATGAAAAGGTAAAATATAAGAAATTGAAGGCTTTTTTTTATTTTAAACGATTCATATAAACATCCGTTGAATCACATCACATGCAAATCATCAAAATCTAAACAGGACATGGCGCCCATTTTGAAAAAAGATTGAATTCTGCAAAACGGAAGCGGCCGCTACACGTCTTTCTCAGTCGCACGATTATGTGTGAAGAGTGCGCGCCGAATCTGTAACACGGAAGCGGCCGCTACACGTCCAAGTCGCACGTTTATGTGTGAAGAGTGTGCGCCGAATCTGTAACATGGAAGCGGCCGCTACACCTGTTTCTTAGTCGCGTTGCACACGCTGCCTGGTTACTTCGGAGCCGCACGTTCATATAGGAAGAGTTCGTCAGGAGTCGATCTACTCTCTCCTGGTACGTAGAATAAACAGTATTTGTAGAATTTCAACAAAAGCCATCACTGTTCATATCGGTAAATGTTATTTCATCGTGTTTGGTGAATTATAGTAAGATTAATGTGATTATTGTTGCATTTGTTTACATTCAATGAGTTTTTCATTATTCCACTTAACCTGCTTTTTTACCAACACTAACATAACCCTCTTCATTTTATAATAGTCGCGTCTAGTTAAACATCAGGGAAAAACGTTTTTTAAAATCGATTAACACGTGACAATGCTTTCTTTCCTCAAGATGGACCATTCCCTTTCCGCTGTGTTTACCACCACTCACAAGGTGATGTGTTTTGTGGGTAAAGTGAGACCCACCCTCGGGCTCATCTTTCAACAATGTGGACCACGACCGGTCTCGCGTTATCTCTCATCTCTCTTGATCTCGGGTTGCATTGATTGCGTGACGCCATTGAATTTGGGGGCCCTGGGCACATGACCATTATGCACGTGCGTTAATCCGCCATTGCGGACGGAGCAGTGCTCACTCGGACGTGGTTCATTCCTAACACGGAAGCAGTCCCTGCTTCTTCTTTGTCTTCGCCTTTATTTTTGCACTGTAATGTGGCGGCGTGTACAAATTGCTGACGTCACAAACGCAGCAATTTCGCGTTGTATTCTTCTTACAAAGAGGAAGAGGAACGATATCCGTAAACATGCAGTCTTCAAAATATGAAGACCTTCCGGGTGATCTTGTGAACCGCGTGGTGTGACTGTTACTGTGACCAAGGTTCACGTTATCGGATCGAATCGAATCTGATCTGTAGAGGTTTGTTGGGAGATTCTCATTTTATTGTTAATACTGAGAAAGATCTGTAAAACGTTTATTTAAAGATAAAATAATTTTCTGTTCGTTGATGATGGGAATGAACATAAGTTAAACGAGTTTTTATTAAATGTATGCTGAGGTATTTGATTGTTCATTTCATGAGGTGTTTTTCACTCGTTTTGTTTTATCCACTCCATTGTTTTATATGACGTCATCACTAAACTTCATACAACGATGGTTAAACCTCATTCTTCCTTTTAACTCCAAACCAGGCAGAAAGTTTTTATAATTAACTTGTATATCCAATGTCACCTTCAAATGAGGAGGTGTTGTAAAGGTTGTAGATGGATAGATGAGGGATCTATGTCGCGTTGGTATCGAAAAAAAATGTCGGTCCCATCCACTGCATCCAAAACTAAAGTTGGACTATTTCTCGAACAAGTCGTTTCGGCCAGAGATTCTCAACCGGTCGGCCACGACCATCAGTGGGTCGGAAGGTGCAGCCACGTGGTCCGCAGATATCATACCCACCTGAGAAGGCAGGTGATTAGTTTAACTCTCAAAAAAGAAATTGTATTTATGTTATTGTATTAATTTGTGATTGGAATGATGCTGTTTAAAATGAAAATATGGAGAGATTGAGTTTAAAGGTGAATTAGGAAATGATGAGGGTTTCCATCCGTAACATTCGCGGATTCGGTATTTGCAGTTTCGCCATTGGCTGTATTTGGTTGATCGAAGGTGTTTCCGGTATGAAGAACGTCTCGGGTATCTCGTGTTCACACGAAAAGGTAAGCTGCTGTATTTTACTTTTGCTGTATTTTATTTTGACAAACATGGACCGTTAACTGAAAAGAAAAACCGATGATGGTGGCGAAACTTCAGGAGTTGCTAAAAGGAGGTGAAACGCATCGTCAGAAATTACGACCCTGGATATATTAAGTTTGGATTTACGGTAGCAGGGGATTCAGTTGGAGTGGGAAATCAAGCTCCTGTTACCTTTCACCACCACATACCTGTGTGAGTCAGGGATTTCACTTGTGACTCGCACAAAATCAAAGACCAGGAATATACTGAAAGCAACTTTGAATGTTACTCTGCGAGTCAGCCTCTCAACTCGGATTGATCTGAATGGTTCTCAGAAGCAAACCCAAGTATCCCACTGACTGAAGCAGCACTTTGTATTGAAGGCTTAAATGTCTTAAATAAGGAACCAAATAAAGTTGTTATTATTATTATTGTTGTTATTATTATTATTATTGTATTTTATTTAATCCATTGCTGCGGACAGCTACATTTAACTAAGTTTCAGAGATGACAGGATTATGCGTGTTGAACCTGAAAAGTTTAACTTCTCGGAAAGTGGAGATTCTTTGGTGCACGTTTTGAGACAATGGCAGTGAGAGGAAAATAAAACATAGGGGAAATACCCCTAGCGCTTCACAGTTAAATTGCCTAATATGTGAAGAAGTGGTAGAACCACCTTTGGAGGCCTTTTTCCCCACAGAGCAGGGGTTGGCTTTTTTTTTTTTTTTTTTTTTTTTTTTGTGTATACAAGATCGAGGCTCGTGAAAGAGCTAACAATAATCACAAAAAAGACAAACCGACACACAAAACACAAAAAACAAGGGGAGCGGCAGACAAGATGGGGAGAGAGGGGGAAGGACACAAACACAACATTTGAGAGCAGGGACATCGGGAGGACTTGGGGGGAAGTGGGAGAGGAATAAAACATATGAACGCTGCAAGGACTCTGGGGTGAATTACCGGGGGTAGAAAAGATCAATGTTTTCGATGGGGGAAGATAAGAGATGGTGGTGAACAGCTGTTTTAAAGACCTGGAGGGAGGAGTGGGATTGAATGGAGTGGGGGAGTTTGTTCCAGAGGCGGGAGAAAAGGGGAATGAAAGAGTGAAGGTGAGCAGAGAGCCTAGACTTTGGCAGATTAACCATAAGAGGGTTGCAGGCAGATCTTGTGCGACCTGAAGGAATATTTGGGGGACAGAGCACAGAGAGAGCTGGGGGAGCAAGGCCAGAGAGGAGTCGGTAGAGGACAGAAAGACCACCAACCTGCCTGCGGTGAGTGAGTGAAAGGCCCTCGGAGTTGACTACATCGCAGGAGATTCCAATGATTCTGAAAGCTTTGGCCTCAACAGCGTGAAGCCGAGCAAGGTGTGAGGCAGGAGCACCAGCCCAGAGGGGGGAACAGTATTCCATTGAGCTGCGGATGAAAGCCTTGTATGTGGTGAGGAGCTCAGGTGTGCCAAGGAAGGACTTCGCACGACGGAGGATGCCCAGTCGGCGACTGGCTTTGGAGGCCAGCTTGGAAATGTGGTTTTCCCAAGAAAGATCATGGCAGATAGTGAGACCCAAAAGCTTGAGCGACAGAACTTCTTGGAGAGGATTGTTGAGAAAGTAGATGGGAGGGTTGTCCAGTCGGTCCTTTCGGAGAGACATTGTAAGAGTGTGAGATTTGTCAGGATTGAAAGACATGTTCCACTTGTTTGACCAGTCTGTGATTTTGTCCAGGTCTGCAGAGAGTGAGGAGGCTGCAGACTGCCGATCTGAGGGATGAGGAATGGAGCGGCAGATAGTGGAGTCATCAGCAAAGAGATAGAGAGGATTTTCCAGAGAGTCGGAGAGGTCATTGATGAAGACCAGAAATAGCACAGGGCCCAGAACACTGCCTTGGGGAACTCCAGCCAGAACAGGAAGGGAAGATGAGAGAAATCCATTCAGGGCCACACGTTGCCTACGACCAGAGAGGAAATCCGCAAGCCATGAGTGGAGATTTCCCTGAATACCATAGGAGGTGAGTTTGGTGAGCAGAGCTGGGTGCCAGACTGCATCGAAGGCACGTGATATGTCAAGTGAGACAGCTCTGATTTCCTGTTTGGCATTGAGGACCTCCATCCATTGTTGAGACAGCAGAAGCAACATGTCCAGAGTAGAATGACCTGGTCTGAATCCAAATTGATGATCAGAGATCAAGCCATTGGAGAAGAGGAAGGATTTGATATCTGAAGCAATGATGGATTCCATGACTTTGCTGATAATTGGGAGCAGGCTGATTGGTCTGTAGTTGCAAGGATCTGTTTTTGCACCTTTTTTGTGTAAAGCGGTAATGTTTGCTGATTTCCAAGATGCTGGCAGATGACCTTGAGCAAAAGAGAGGGTGAAAAGAACAGAGAGAGGGTGAGATAGAGCGGCAGAGCAGGATTTTAGGACCCGAGGGCTGATGCCATCTGGGCCAGTTGCAGAATCAGAGTCGAGGTTTGATAAAAACTTCTCCACCTTGTCAGGAGAGAAGGACACAGAGCCCAGGAGCAGTTTGGTTCGACTGGGAAAGGTGGGAACAGAGAGAGATGGGTTTGGGACACAAGATTTTGAGGCAAACACAGAGTTGAGGCATTCGGCTTTGTCACGTGCGGTGTCAACTGTGTAGCCATTTGAGGTAAGGGAGGGGATGGAGGGGGAACAAACACCAGAAACGGATTTGACCAGACGCCACCAGGATTTGGAGGAAGGAGACAGGTTTGAGAGTTCAAACTTGAGTGTGGAGAGATAGTGCTTCCTGGCACTCCTGAGGGTAGAAACACACTTGTTTCGAGCTTGGTGGAAGGAACTGAGATTGCCTTCAGTTGGATTTGCCTTCCAAGAGGCAAAGGCAAGTTGTTTCAGGGCAACTGCCTCACCACAAGATTCAGTGTACCATGGACGGGAGGAAGGGTAAGACAACTGAAGACGAGATGGGATAAATCTGTGCATGAGAGAGAGCAGTTTGCTTTGGAAGAATTCCCAGGAAGAATTGATGTCAGAGGCATTAGAGATGGGAGACCAGTCCAGTTGATTGATGGCTGCTTGCAGACCGTGCCAGTCGGCCTGAGTGAAATGCCAGACTCGTCGGCGCTGAGGAGGCTCTCTGAGAATGGCCAGTGAGATGTCCACTTTAACAAGCACATGATCAGAAGAACCGATTGGAGCAGAAGAAGAGCAGCAGACATTTGCAGGGAAGTTAGTCATAACCAAGTCCAGAAGAGAAGATACTCCATTGACTGAGATCCGGGTTGGGAAATTGACAGATTGTGTCAGTCCCAATGAGTCGCAGAAGTCCTTTGCTGAGGTGCCATGGCTGGTGAGAGATGAACCCACACCCAGCCAGCTGGCATGATGACAGTTGAAGTCACCACATATGAGGAAGAGAGAGTTTGGATGAGTTGATAGAAGTTGGTCCATGTTGTCCGACAGAGAAATGTAAATGGAGTCATCACTGTTTGGAGGACGGTACAGAACACATATGAACAAAAGGTGGGAGCGGAGAGGAAGCCGTAGCCAGAGGTACTCCTGTGGGTGGGGTGGAGAGAGGGCAGTGCAGGGAGAGTGAGGAAGAGAGTTTTTGATAAAGATAGCCACCCCACCACCAGGACGAGGATCAGGTCTATCGTACCGGAGGAGGGAGTAACCAGGAAGAGATATTAAGGAATCAGAGACATCTTGAAGGAGGAAAGTTTCTGTTAAGCAGATCAAGTCTGGATTTTCAGAAGCAACCTGAATGGAGAGATCAATCAGGTTTGAGCGAAGGCCCCGGATGTTTGAGGTCCATACCGTTAGTGAGGAGAGATGGGGAGCATCGGGTGCAGGACAGGGGAGGGGAGGGTTAGGGTCAGATGAAGGGTGAGAGGGGGATGTAGGAAGAGCAGTTGATAGTGTGTCAGAGATTACAGAGGAGTTACAAGAAAGGGAAGGATGAGGAGGACGAAAGGTTTGATGGTGATGGAATGAGGCACAGTGAGAGTTTGTTTGAGGGGGGGCAGAGGAAAGTAGAAGGTTGGGGGAGGTGGGGGTATGACATAGGAGGGAGAGGAAGTGGGGAGGAGGCAGCTTTGAGAAGGAGGTGGGAGGAGGGAGAATTTGGGAGGGATGGTTGGGGGGGAGATTTGAAGGGGAGGGGCAAGGTGGGAGTTTAGAAAGTGGATGATTAATGAAAGATGCACATCTATCTATAATTCCAGTAATCTCTGTGTGTGTGTGTGTCTGTCTGTGTGTTTGTCTGTGACCGCTGTTTCTCGACAACCACGGGTCCGATATACTTGAAACTTGCCAGGTATATTGCTGGGGACCCGAGGATGTGCCTTTTCAAGGTTTCATATTAATCGGACAATTACTTACCGAGATATGTCCAAAAAACGCTTCAACCAATCAGAGAGCAGCGAGCTATCACGTGTGCCGAACGTGGCGATCGGACTCTGCCTCGGACGGCACATTTGACAGCGTATTCATTTATTTCACGTTGGAAAACTATGTTGCCGTTAAACTATGTTTTAAAACGAATTCAAACTGCGATTAAATTAAAACGATTCATCCTAACTGCGATTTGCGAACTTCCGGACAGTGACGACTGTCCGGCAGCACGCTTTCCGGCATCCAATTACAGAACGCTTTGTTGCGTAGGCGTGGCCGATGTGAGACGAGCGGAGCTGAGCGCGTTACGAGCTGACCGCCATTACGGTACGTAATTCGATTTCTTATGCGCATTATTTCTCCCAATTCATTCATCTCCCAATTTCTCCCAATTCAATTCGTATCACTAATAAAAACGAATTTGCGATTCATTCGCTTTCCTGCGCGTTTGTGCACGCGATGGCGATTGCTTTACCAAACTCCGGAAGCCGTTCGCTTTGGACCAAACCATTGCATGAGGGGGGGGTTCTGTGGTCGTTGCGAATGGACCAAACCATTCATGTAAATAGAGGGGGGGGATTGTCACTGTACTCGCAAGCCGTTCGCCGTTCGCTTTGGCGTTGCGAATGAACCAAACCATTTCATGTAAATAGAGGGGGGGGGATATAATTTTAGATAGATATATAGTACGGGCATATATATAGTACGGGCATGCCCTAGTATATAACAAATTGGGTTTGTTGTGATTTTCAAGTTAGCGATTCGTTTAAGAACGATGGAGGAGGGATGGAATGAATGAGAATTTAGAGCATGGAGTGATTTGGAATCATAAGAGATTGAATATTTTTTTGAAATGGAATGAGATGAAGAGGAAATTGAAAGGAGCCTTTTAAATAAGAAGAAAAACAGCGTGTTGTAATAAACCACTGAATAAAACAATGAAGGGGATAGTTGAAACATATTTAAACAGAACTGTGAAGAACAATCGTATATTCACAAAAATACCAATGGGGAGAGGAAGCCTAGCGCGACGACCACGAGTCACTTGAACAGGGCAAAAGGTGGAAGGCAAGGGGAAAATGGGGGCGGGGCGAGACAGCGCACGTGGGCAGAGGCAAAAGCACACGAGGAGAAAGGGAAATAAAAGTTTTTTTGTTTGTTTTTTTTTGTTTGTTTTTGGGGGGGGGGGGGGTGTGGGGGTTACAACGTTAGACAAATAGTAGATGTTTGGTGAAGCTTGGTGGAGAAGGGGAAATCAAAAAAGCGAGCAAAACAGCGAAGGAATGAACAACCTTCGACGGGGGAAGCCTGAGGCTGCAAGGCCTTGCTCGCGACGCGGCAAACAAGCGATTAATATATGAAAGATAAACACCAAGAAACTTCCAAGGGGGACACTATAAGTTCACACACCGAACGATAAATACAGTTTCGACAAAATACAATTGTGAACAGACTTAACTTTGAAAAACGTGGAGACCGTGTGGACCGTCGAAAACCCCTGACCACCGTCTCCAAGATCTCGCGAGATCTTTTCCTGGCACCGTGGTCCCCTTTTTGAAGCAATGTTTTGTGGCCGGTACCCTTCCTGCCGCCAACCCTGTTAATCACCTCTTGCGACACACAGGGAATTACCAGTGAACTGGTACTCAATTTGCCGACCTCGGAAGGATGACAGGCTGCGTCAACCCCCCTGGCGTTAATTCAGCGATCGACCGGGATTCAAACCCAGGATCCAAGGATCACATGCCGGCACCCTAACCGCTAAGGCCTAAGTCAACACCAGGCTTTATGTGAAGAAGTGTCAGTGAAGAAAATCTTTCTTCACCCATGATTGAGCACAAAGAGTTTCTAATCCGTCTCATTGCAGAAAAGCTTTGTTTGGAAATGGCTTCCTTTGTGAAAAATTACAAATTTCAAAAGTTGTTAATCTGATTTGAAAAAGGATGCAGCCAATCACGTCACTCTATACAAATACCGCGATATTTGCCGTGGCTGGGGGAATAAATTCACGCACTTTGGTTTGGTTTCGCTTTGTTACTCACGTTTAAATGTGGGATGTTTTTATCTTAAATGTGAACTATTGAAACAAATTAAGGGCAGGGCATTGCCCCCCCTCACCCTCCAGCCATGCACCCCTCAAACTCCACCGGTGCATGGAATTAGGGTGGCCGATGCAACTTATGACCTTATTATGGGCTCATCAGGATAATGTACTGGCAAATCATTTATTTGTGACCATGCTTCACAGCTCAAAGGTGAGTGTGGCTGTCTCTTTCATATACTGTCAGTCTAAATGTGGTGATCAAGCTGGATAAGTTTACCATTTAGCTTGAGACATGATCAAATTGGATAAGATAATAACTCACAAAACATTCCAAACTGAGGAAAGAAAATAACATGTATCTTTTCTGTGATTAACATAAGCATTGTATCCCTGGCAGGTCATCGCTGAAATGGAGAGCTTCTTGGAATGGCTCAAGTCCCAAGGCCTGAGAGCAGAAACAGCCCAAGCAGTGATCGATAAGCTTGGAATTGAGAATCGGAAGGTTATTCGAGCTTGTACTGAGTCGGATGCATTGCGGACCGACCTCCTCTCTCTCTCCAAAGAGAAATTACAATTTGCAATGTATGCTGACTTCTGTAAATTTATGAATTCTTTTTCGAAGCCGCAAGATGTCCAGATTGCAGGTTCTTCTCTTTTGGGAAGTATTTTCGTCAACTTGGAGAATGTTATTCGGGAACTTTCCAGTTTCTGTGAAAAGATTTTCGGATCCCAAAATGTGCACCGGGACAACGTTTCTGGTTTCTGTGGAATCGGGCTCCGTGGTTTCCGCAGTCTCCATTTTCAGGATGATGGATTAACACCCAAGTCTGGTACGTGACGTATTTTTTAAATACAACATCGCATGTCAAGAAGTCACCTTTATGTTCTTTGATTTATTTTTTATTTTTACCTCTGCAACCGAAGGTGGATGGAGGTTATGTTTTCACCCCTGTCTGTTTGTCTGTGAGCAGAATATCTCAAAACATTATGGATGGATTCTGACGAAACTTTGTGGACAGGTTGCGTGTGTGACGAGGACGTATCGGTTAGATTTTGGGGAATATCCGGATGCGGATCCTATAATTAGCCCTTGCGCTGCACAGCAGGAGATGGGGTTTTGCAGTCGTTGGTTTTTGTCTCAATATCGTCCCCCCCACCCTTCCCCCAAGGAGACTATTGGGGATAAGAAATGCCCAGTTGTTATTATATGAAGGTTTACACAAAAGAGTTGTGATCATATTAATTTGGCTCGTCGTGTACGCGATTCGCGATCTTTCTTAATTTGTTAAATTTTACATACAGGCACCTATATTTACTCAAGATAGACAGAGATGTTAACAAATTGTAGATAATATCATGTCCCCTATGCATATAAAACCCATATATCATGATAATCTTGTTTTACACCCTTCAGGAAACCAAAACCATGTTTCACGGCCAAAGTTGTGAAGTTTTCTTGTTCTCAAAGTTTTTTTCCGAGGGCTCTTTTGAGGATCGTCACTGAGCCCCAAACAGCTGCCGACTGCAGTTTGTTTGTTGTTATATTCCCAGAGATCATTTTAAAGATCTCTGCATGGTTCTTTTTTTTTTAACCATTTCCATTGCTCTCATAATCACTGGTACAATTTCAGTGCTCCTCGTCTTTTCACTTTTGTTTTTTGCGATCTTCCTATTTCATCATTTCCTTGAGTCCTTTGCTATTGAGGCCAATTTGGCTGGGTCTTGACACCTCAATTAGCAGTGCCCTCTTTTCTGTTGTTGTACCCAAGTATGATATCCGGTCACAAGGCTTCGTTTTTTATGCTCGATGGGATAACTAGGTTGTACCTGAGCCAGGGATTACTTCATTATTTTCAGTGATTGCTTTTGGATAATGTTTCCATTCATTTTCTGGAACTGGAATATTGAGACTTTTGCAGATTGGTTAATGGATTACTCCACATTCCTTGTTTTTTATTTGGGTGTCACCCAAAGAGCATTTTTGTCCGTCGGTTCTTTTCTCGTATATTTGTGGTCTTTCCCCAAATGGTGCAATCTCATCTCCACTATTTTGTTTGCCAACTCTTATTCCAGTCTTCGCTTTTCCTCATCATCCTTATACTCCCTCTCTCCTTCACTTCCCTGTTTCCTTCTGTCCTTCTGTTTGTTATCATCCGCTGTTCTCATTTTCATCACATTCAATTGTGTTGGTGTTTTCACTCGGTCCATGATTGCAAGTCGGGTCTGTTTCCCCATCCCCTTCACCGTTATCTCTTATTTTTTATATATATTTTTTCGGATTTACAGTCATGTGAAAAAGTAAGTACACCCCATGTAAAGTTTTGACTTTTTCAACATATTTCAACATGCAGCTATTTGATCTTCATTTCAACAATATTGATAGATAAAGGTGATATAAAATAATAAATATCATGAAACATTTACATTTTGTAGTCCATTGTATAATTTAAATATACATAAATGCAAATTTCGCATGTGGAAAAAGTAAGTACACCCCATGTAAAGTTTTGACTTTTTCAACATATTTCAACATGCAGCTATTTGATCTTCATTTCAACAATATTGATAGATAAAGGTGATATAACATCACAAATATCATCAAACATTTACATTTTGTCGTCCATTGTATAATTTAAATAAACATAAATGCAAATTTCGCGTGAGGAAAAAGTAAGTACACCCTTGGCTCTAATAGGTGGTATTGCCCCCTTTGGCAGAAAAAACCTCATGTCGGCGTTTCTTACAACTGTCTACCAGTCTCTGACATCGACTGGGAGAAATGTTTGCCCACTCCTCCATGCAGAATTCTTTCAGCTGTGCGATGTTTGAGGGGTTTCTTGCATGCACAGCTCGCTTCAAATCCCCACACAACATATCGATGGGATTTAGATCCGGGCTTTGACTTGGCCATTCCAGAACCCTCCATTTCTTTCTTTTCAGCCATTCCTTGGTGGATTTACTGGTATGTTTAGGGTCATTGTCATGTTGGAAGGTCCACCTTCGGTTGAGCTTCAACTTTTCGACAGATGGTCTCACATTATTCTCAAGCACCCTCTGGTACAATGAAGAATTCATAGTGGATTCTGTGATGGTGAGCTGCCCAGGCCCTGATGCAGCAAAGCTGCCCCAAACCATAATATTTCCACCACCATGCATTACAGTTGGTATCAGGTTGTTGTGGTCAATTGCTGTCTTTGGTTTTCGCCAAACATGTCTTCTGGTGCTGTGGCCAAACAGGTCTACCTTTGACTCATCTGTCCAGAGCACATTGTTGCAGAAGTGCTGGTGCTGGTCTTTGCCTAGGTGTTCATTGACAAACTTTAGTCTTGCCCTGATGTTCTTTCTGGACAGCAAAGGTTTCCTCCTGGCACACCTCCCATGTAGATCAAATTTCTGCAACCTCTTTCTAATGATAGGCTCGTGCACTTTGACATAGACAGTGGCAAGAGCTACCTGTAGGTCCCGTGATGACATTCTGGGGTTCTTCGAGACTTCTTTCAGCATCTTGCGGTCTGCTCTCGGGCTGAACTTGCTGAGGCGGCCTGGCCTGAACAAGTTGGCAGTTGTTTGGAATCTTCTCCACTTGCAGATGATCTTCCGGACAGTCGAATGATCGATTTCAAATTGTTTGGAGATCTTTTTAAATCCCTTCCCAGACT
Source organism: Myxine glutinosa (assembly GCF_964187855.1). NCBI lineage: Eukaryota > Metazoa > Chordata > Myxini > Myxiniformes > Myxinidae > Myxine > Myxine glutinosa. Next base: position 91,778,057 of record NC_136261.1, read on the forward strand.
CGTAGGCATCTATAACCTTCTTTCTGAAGGCCTCAGAGAGCTCTTTTGATCCAGGCATGGTGACGCCGCACACTTCAACAACAAAGAGCAAACCAAACTAAATGTCTGAGGTTTAAATATGACAGGTTCCTCCAAGATCGTCTCTGACGATGTTCTAATCATTTGCATCTAAGCTGGTACACCTGATTCTAATTTTAGGTATTTGAAGTGATGAATGTCGGGGTGTGCTTACTTTTTCCACATGCGAAATTTGCATTTATGTTAATTTAAATTATACAATTGTTACGTGGTCCTCCCGGTAACTACCTGGTCTCGGTGACCCCCGGACCGTGGGAGGCACCCCGCCAGAAAGATATATGATTTATACGCTTTCGTAACGCAATCAAGATGAATTCCAGTCCATAAGAAACCCCACACCAAGGAAATCCGAGTAATCAATAATATATTCCCCCAAGGAATCAACAATCAACAACCATCAGCAATCCACAATCAACAATCAATCCCCGAGATGATTAAGATGGCCATCTTATATATGTGTGTCCCCTTTCCCCACTCCCGACCCCTTGGGTACTCACGACCCCTTTGGTCTCTGTCCCTCACAATGTCTCTGGGCCCCTCCTGAACAAGGTTATGGTCGGCTTCGCCGCACACGGGCGGTTGAACGAACCCCGGGCGGACGTGCTTCCACCGGGCACGTACCGTACCGGGAACCACGGCTGCAGCGCACACCTCCTGGCCAAGCAAAGCGGGCAAAGCAAGCGCCGCTTGCAACGCGCGCGAGGCCCCAAAGTGCGACCCGTACGCGTCCTTGTAGACGGTGCGGCGAACTGTGCCGGACGCTGGGTCTGTGCACGGCCCCACGGCAACTTGACATGTCAAAAGGGTAGTTACACGTCCCGGTAACTCCTCTCGCCAGACAGGCTTGGGAACGCAGCTTTTCCACGCTGCTCAATATCGATCCCAACTCTCTTCGGAGCTGGGTGAGGAAGAAGAAGAATCGTCGCTTCTCCCGGACCTCGTGTCTTTTCTTCTTCCGTTTCCGGTCTCCTTTTTCCCAGAAGGGCTCCTGACCCTTTAATCACAACAACCCTTAATCGACTACACATTGATAAGCAAAGACCTGAATAGTAATTCACATACATTCACATAAATATGTAACAATGGACTACAAAATGTAAATGTTTCATGATATTTGTTATATTATATCACCTTTATCTAAACGTTGTTGAAATGAAGATCAAATAGCTGTATGTTGAAATATGTTGAAAAAGTCAAAACTTTACATGGGGTGTACTTACTGTTTCACGTGACTGTATGTACCGTTCACACAACTTTTTGAAAAAATTTAGATGGCACCGTTGTAGCAGGATTCTCTCACTCCCCTAAAATATCACTCTGGAGTGATTCTGTCCTCAGATAAAATCACTCGAGTGAACTAATCCTCGGACTGGCACACTCGAGAGTGTAATTATCCTAGGACAGAATCACTCCCCCTGTCAGGATCAACACACTCCCTCCAGGATCAAACCACTCCCTTTTAGGATAAAGTCAATCCCCCAGAAAGAATGGAAAGATATATTTAGTTACTTTGAAAATATAACTCACAGGATGTTAGATATCGTTGCAATGATCAACAGAGCTTTTACTATGTATTTTAGTGTATACCGTGTGAGCATGTGCATCATATTGTCAGATCTTAATATTCAATTGTTGAATACATGTACTGTATTTGAGCCCATCATTATTTCAATACAACAAAAGAAGACATGAGTTAATTTATGATCATCATATTTTTCAAACTAGGGCATTGCCCGTACTATATCTATATCTAAAATTATATCCCCCCCCTCTATTTACATGAAATGGTTTGGTCCATTCGCAAAGCCAAAGCGAACGGCGAACGGCTTGCGAGTACAGTGACAATCCCCCCCCTCTATTTACATGAAATGGTTTGGTCCAAAGCGAACGGCTTCCGGAGTTTGGTAAAGAAATCGCCATCGCGTGCACAAACGCGCAGGAAAGCGAATGAATCGCAAATTAGTTTTAATTAGTTTTAAAACATAGTTTAACGCCAACATAGCGGCAACATAGTTTGCCAACGTGAAATAAATGAATACGCTCTCAAATGTGCCGTCCGAGGCAGCGTGTGTTCGGCACGTTCGGCACACGCGATAACTCGCTGCTCGCTGATTGGTTGAATCGTTTTTTGGACATAGCTCGGTAAGTAATTGTCCGATTAATATGAAACCTTGAAAAGGCACATCCTTGGGTCCCCAGCAATATACCTGGCAAGTTTAAAGTATATCGGACCCGTGGTTGTCGAGAAACAGCGGTCACAGACAAACGTACAAACAAACACGCAGAGATTACTGGAATTATAGATAGATGATTCAATAAACTATAGCGAGACGTACTTCAACTGAGATTGAATGTTTTTAAAATCGCATGAGTACAAAGATTTTTGTAAAGACGTCCATCAATAGTCAGTAAACTAGGACCAACCTTGCTTTTCCTTGTTTCTTTTAGTCTTGCGCTTGTGGAACAACTCTGAGTTGATGACTGTAAGTTTGCCGCTGTCTGTCGAAAGTTTGACTTCTTTCCACGATCACCAATGTACATTGCAGGGTATTCCTGAGTAGACAGGAACGTGCGTTTCGCGTCGAAAACCATAATTGAAGATCGAGTGAAATAAATATTAGCTGCTTCATACTTTTATAGAATTACAGATGAAAATACCCCCACCCCCCCCCCCCCCCCCTCCTTAACAAGACCTCGATTGAGATACTCACTGTCAGAACAACACTCCAGGAAATCGCGTACTCATGTTGTCTGAAAGCACACCAACTTCGCCAATGATCATGGTTTGTAAGATATGGTATAGTTTGTAAGACAAAAGATATAGGAAGCCTGCAATTCACGTTATCATTGACAATTAGTATGAAGTGATCGGCAAACTGTCTTGTCAAAACATCCTAATTCACTTGGAGCAAAAGTGGACCAGTCTACCTTGGATTATACTCAATCCAATTAAGGATTAAATCTCAGTGCATTAATGATGGTGTATGCATTGAAGATGAATATCATGTATTCATGATCTGGCCATTGTATAGTCAAAGTACAGTCAAGTCAAAGTTTATTCCATTAAACCACTCACATTGATACATGGAAATAACTTAAATTCATCAATATAAATGGCTGCACAAGAAGGTTTGTCACCTCATTTAAAATGCATTCATTCGATTCAATAACAGTACAATGAGTATGATTTATTTTGTACACCCATGGGAACACTATATATGCTCTTGACAACATACTTAGTTCGATTCTTGGATTCTTATCGAAATGATTGAAACAATATTTATTTCCACAAATGTACAGTGCAAACATGTCAATGAAATACATATGAATGGAATGAGCACTGAAACATTGGGACGTTTACAGTACGGAAATGCAATAAATATTGTAGGTGTTGAGTTAAGACACAGTCATTTAACAAAGCTTAAATCTTTTAGATTAAACTTTATTTTGTGAAATATGTGAATATTATTATACTATACATTTATATAGCGCCTATATCCAGTTCTCGGAACTGCTCAGAAGCGCTTGTTTCCTGGTTATCAGTACACGAACACACCTTTGCCAATATACAAACGTTTGAGACATTTTAAAACCCGTACGGTATTTAATATTTCTTAAAAGTGCGGTAAAGTTAGAGAACGTAACTTAAAATGACATTATATGTTGAAATGAAAATATCCTTTTCGTATAAAACATCGTAAATTTATCGTAATGATTACTGCGAATGCTCTAATATCAAAATATATAGTTATTTGAATGTTAAATTTATACTTTTCTTTGTTTGATTTACCCAGTTTAATACAGGGATGCGAAAAACATTGTATTTTTATTTTTAGGGAGAGACGTTTACAAAGGACATCATTCTGCCCTGTTTATCAATTCATTTATCATTTTATGTTCATATTCATTGACTTTGTCATGGTTGCATGTCATTACCATGCAATAAACATTGTTTAAATCACAAAATATATTGGGGAAGTGTTATAATCCTGGGGAGTCATTTGATCCTGCAAGGGGGAGTGTTAAAATCCTAGGGGGAGTGTTAAAATCCTGGGGGGAGTGATTTCATCCTAAGATAAAAACCACTCTAGAGTGAATTTTTCCGAGGAAAATATCACTCTCGAGTGGTGTTATCCTGGGGAGTGATTCTATCCTCCAACACCGTCTCTGATTGTGAGTTGAGCCTGGTGTTGGCTTCGCGGTTAGGGTGCCGGCTTGGGATCCGAGGATCCTGAGTTTGAATCCCGGTCGATCGCTGAATTAACGCCAGGGATGTTGACTCAGCCTGTCATTGTTCTGAGGTCGGCAAATTGAGTACCAGCTTGCTGGGATGAATGATCCCGGTGTGTACCCAGATTTAGAATAGGTACGCCGTATCCCTGCGCATCGTAAGAGGCGACTAAGGGTTGGCGTCAGGAAGGGCATCCAGCCATAAAAAAAACATTTTCTCAAACAGGGAACCATGATTGTCATGGGGCCCGCAAGGCTAACTTGCTCAATGCTAAAGGATAACAAGGCTAAAAAAAAATGGCCTTGAAACGATCATTCATTCATTCTTTCATTCATTTGTCTCTGCTCTGGTGGTCAAACTGGTCTTCTTCAGCTGGTCTATTAATGTAGCTCCTCTACTTGCCATCACCCACTGTTGATGTCGTGAATAGACTTCAGAAGAGTAAATGGACTCCTCCTCCATGCTCCAAGGTTCAATTTCTTGAGTTTAGTTTTTGAGATGGGGAGCACCTCCACAGCCTATTGGCTTGGTGCAAATCTCTATTCAATTGTGAGTTGGTCTTTCTGCCCAGGAGAGGAGGTGCAGGTTTCATTCTTTGGGGTGAGCTCAGTGCCACCGCACAGATTAGCACCACACCGTGGTGTGTCCAATAATTTGTTTTCTTTTCCTTTATTTCCAACACACATTTCGTTTGTCGCAGGCTCTAACCTTTCCCCACCCTCCTCCGGCCTATCAAAAGCAGTTTCTCACATCAGGGATCCCTGACCTGGCGGGTCAACATTGTTTGCCGATAGATTCTCTGCATAACGTTCCTCTGAGGCTGCATGCAGCACGCAATCAACCACAAGGCCTTGTTTTGTTCGCAGATCTCCAAGCCTGTAGTATTTGTCAGCGAAGTGTTTTTCCTTGCCCTTTTCAGCATTTCCTTCCCAGCCCGGTCCTCATCATTCCTCCGGGGACAGAAACAGTCTTGGAGCGTCGACTTGGAGAGTGATGGGTGGGGCGGCGGGGGGAGGATGTGGGGGCGGGGGGGGGGGGGAGGGGGAGGATGTGGGGGCGGGGAGGGAGGGGGGAGTTTGTGGAGTTGGGCTTTGTCTCTGCTCCTTGGTTATCCTCTCGCTCCATCTCAAATTACCAGCCACGTTGTCCTGGAATCTCCCGTAAACGCTAAGGGATCCACACGGTTCTCCAGAGGCATGAACCTCTTTGGAGTCTGTCGACTCGGGGAGGTAGCGGGTGGAAGCCGTGATTACAAGTTGGTCTTTCCCTCGTGGTGCCCTTGTGCTGTCTTTCCCTCGCGGTCCCTCTGTACTCTTTCCCTCGCGGTCCCTCTCTACTGTCTTTCCCTCGCGGTCCCTCTGTACTGTCTTTCCCTCGCGGTCCCTCTGTACTGTCTTTCCCTCGCGGTCCCTCTGTACTGTCTTTCCCTCGCGGTCCCTCTGTACTGTCTTTCCCTCGCGGTCCCTCTGTACTGTCTTTCCCTCGCGGTCCCTCTGTACTGTCTTTCCCTCACGGTCCCTCTGTACTGTCTTTCCCTCGCGGTCCCTCTGTACTGTCTTTCCCTCGCGGTCCCTCTGTACTGTCTTTCCCTCGCGGTCCCAACTGGACTGTCTTTCCCTCGCGGTCCCTCTGTACTGTCTTTCCCTCGCGGTCCCAACTGTACTGTCTTTCCCTCGCGGTCCCAACTGTACTGTCTTTCCCTCGCGGTCCCCCTGTGCTGTCTTTCCCTCGCGGTTCCCCCTGTGCTGTCTTTCCCTCGCGGGTCCCCCTGTGCTGTCTTTCCCTTGCGGTTCACCCTGTGCTGTCTTTCCCTCGCGGGTCCCCCTGTGCTGTCTTTCCCTCGCGGGTCCCCCTGTGCTGTCTTTCCCTCGCGGGGCCCCCTGTGCTGTCTTTCCCTCGCGGGGCCCCCTGTGCTGTCTTTCCCTCGCGGGGCCCCCTGTGCTGTCTTTCCCTCGCGGGTCCCTCTGTGCTGTCTTTCCATCGTGGTCCCCCTGTGCTGTCTTTCCCCCGCGGTCCCCCTGTGCTGTCTTTCCCTCGCGGTCCCTCTGTGCTGTCTTTCCCTTGCGGTCCCTCTGTGCTGTCTTTCCCTCGCGGTCCCTCTGTGCTGTCTTTCCCTCGTGGTCCCTCTGTGCTGTCTTTCCCTCGCGGTCCCCCTGTGCTGTCTTTCCCCCGCGGTCCCCCTGTGCTGTCTTTCCCTCGCGGTCCCACTGTGCTGTCTTTCCCTCGCGGTCCCACTGTGCTGTCTTTCCCTCGCGGTCCCACTGTGCTGTCTTTTCCTCGCGGTCCCTCTGTGCTGTCTTTCCCTCGCGGTCCCACTGTGCTGTCTTTCCCTCGCGGTCCCACTGTGCTGTCTTTCCCTCGCGGTCCCACTGTGCTGTCTTTCCCTCGCGGTCCCACTGTGCTATCTTTCCCTCACGGTCCCACTGTGCTGTCTTTCCCTCGCGGTCCCTCTGTGCTGTCTTTCCCTCGTGGTGCCCTTGTGCTGTCTTTCCCTCGCGGTCCCACTGTGCTGTCTTTCCCTCGCGGTCCCACTGTGCTGTCTTTCCCTCGCGGTCCCACTGTGCTTTTTTTTCCTCGCGGTCCCTCTGTGCTGTCTTTTCGTCGCGGTCCCTCTGTGCTGTGTTTCCCTCGCGGTCCCTCTGTGCTGTGTTTCCCTCGCGTTCCCTCTGTGCTGTGTTTCCCTCGTGGTCCCCCTGTCTGTCCCCCTGTCTGTCCCCCTGTCTGTCCCCCTGTGCTGTCTTGCCCTCGCGGTCCCCCTGTGCTGTCTTTCCCTCGTGGTCCCCCTGTGCTGTCTTTCCCTCGCGGTCCCCCTGTGCTGTCTTTCCCTCGCGGTCCCCCTGTGCTGTCTTTCCCTCGCGGTCCCCCTGTGCTGTCTTTCCCTCGCGGTCCCCCTGTGCTGTCTTTCCCTCGCGGTCCCCCTGTGCTGTCTTTCCCTCGTGGTCCCCCTGTGCTGCCTTTCCCTCGCGGTCCCCCTGTGCTGCCTTTCCCTCGCGGTCCCCCTGTGCTGCCTTTCCCTCGCGGTCCCCCTGTGCTGCCTTTCCCTCGGGGTCCTCCTGTGCTGTCTTTCCCTCGCGGTCCCCCTGTGCTGTCTTTCCCTCGCGGTCCCCCTGTGCTGTCTTTCCCTTGCGGTCCCCCTGTGCTGTCTTTCCCTCGCGGTCCCCCTGTGCTGTCTTTCCCTCGCGGTCCCCCTGTGCTGTCTTTCCCTCACGGTCCCCCCGTGCTGTCTTTCCCTCACGGTCCCCCCGTGCTGTCTTTCCCTCGCGGGTCCCCCCGTGCTGTCTTTCCCTCGTGGGACCCCCTGTGCTGTCTTTCCCTTGCGGGGCCCCCTGTGCTGTCTTTCCCTCGCGGTCCCCCTGTGCTGTCTTTCCCTCGCAGTCCCCCTGTACTGTCTTTCCCTCGCGGTTGTCAGCTCTTTCACGAGCCTCGATTCAGTATAAATAAAAAAAAGGAAAAAAAAAGTGAGATGGTGTGACGAGGAGATTATGTGCCAGCTTCTTTGATGTATGAGACATGCTTGTATGTGTGCGTCAGGGTGTATCCATGTACTTGCTCATTCATGTTTTTTTTTTTGTTTTTTTTTAACCATTTGAGCTTTGTCATCAAGCTTTCAACATAACTTTATTTCAGTTATGTTGGTGAAAGACAAATTAATAATTTGGTACAAAGGTCAAATGTTGTCAGTGTCACATAAAATCGTAAATTTTCATCCAATTGACCTGAAATTTTAAGTATTTGCATTTTGGGTCACTGTATTCGTTGAGATGAAATGAAATGAAAAGCTGGAAGCCAATTGTTGTTTTTTATTATCGTTGTTTTTTTTTGGAACAAAATGTCAAGTTCGCATAAAGTCATCAATATTCATCCGATTAACTTGACCTTTGAATAGGATTTTCATATCAGCGAACTGAATTCAACCACCAACTATTTTTGACGTCAAAAGGATGTGCTGCTGCATGCCATTCTACTTTATTTTATTTTATTATTATTATTTTTTGAATACAAAGTCGAGGCTCGTGTAAGTGCGATCAAACAAAACACAATAAAGGGAGCTGGGGAGAGAGAGGGAAGCACACAAGCACAACAACTGTAGAGAACAGGGACATCGGTTGATCTGTGGAAGGGAGAGGGCTGGTGGGGGTGGGGGGTGGAGGAGGGGGAGTGGGGATAAAACGGTAGAAAACAAACTGACATGACTTGGACTTTCAGGAAAGAAGTCAGAAATTGAAAAAAGGTGGATTTGGTGTGTATTAACAAGGGCAGATAAGATCAAGGTTTTGGATGGGGGGAGACCAGAGATGGTGGTGGACAGATCCTATAAAGACCTGGACAGTGGAGAGAGTTTGAAGAGAGTGTGGGAGTTTGCTGACTTTGGCTGTTTCACCAACAGAGGGTTGCTGGCAGATCTTGTGCATCCTGCATGAATATTAAGGGGACAAAGCACAGACAGAGCAGGGGGAGCAAGGCTGGAGAGGAGTCGGTAGAAGACAGAAACACCACCAACCTGCCTGTGGTGAGCGAGCGATAGGCCCTCAGACGCAGCTTCATCGTGGGAGATACCAATGATTCTGAATGCTTTGGTGTCAACCTCGTGAAGCCGAGCTCGGTGTGACGCAGGAACACCAGCCCAGAGGAGAGAGAGCAGTATTCCATTGAGCTGCAGATGAAAGCTTTGTATGTGGTGGGGAGCTCAGACGTGCCCGGAAAGGGCTTCGCACAACTGAGGATGCCCAGATGGCGACTGGCTTTGGAGGCCAGCTTTGAAATATCATCTTTCCTTTTCCCAGGAAAGATCATGGCAGGCAGTGAGACCCAAAAGGTTGAGTTAAAGAACTTCTTGGAGAGGATTGTTGAGAAAGTGGATGGGATGGTTGGTGGTTGTCCAGACGGTCTTTTCGGAGAGACATCGTGAGAGTGTGAGATTTGTCAGGATTGAAAGACGTGTTCCACTTGTTTGACCAGTGTGTGATTTTATTCAGGTCTGCAGAGAACCCTGGTGTTGGGCTAGCGGCTAGGGTGCCAGCTTAGGATCCTAGGATCCTGGGTTCGAATCCCGGTCGATCGCTGAATTAACGCCAGGGGGGTTGACTCAGCCTGTCATCCTTCCGAGGTCGGCTAATTGAGTACCAGTTCACTGGTAATTCCCTGCTTGTCGTAAAAGGCGACAAAAAGGGTTGGCGGCAGGAAGGGCATCTGGTCGTAAAACATTGCTTCAAAAAGGGGACCGAAAAACAACAACCACGGTCCCCGAAAAAGGCCAACCCCCGCTTGCGGGGGAAAAATGGCCTCTAAAGGTGTTTTTTTTTTTTGGTTTTTTTTGCAGAGAGTGAAGAGGCTTTTGCCTGCCGATCTGAGGGTTGAGATGTGGAGCGGCAGAGAGTGGAGTCATCAGCAACGTGATGGAGAGGATTTGACAGAGAGTCGGAGAGCATTAATACAACAACAACAACAACATGCATTTTAAGGCCATTTCCCTGCTAGAGTGGGGGTTGGCCTATCATTAATGAATACCAAAAAAAGCACAGGGCCCGGAACACTGCCTTGAGGAACTCCAGCCTGGACAGGAAGGGGAGATGAGAGAATTCCATTCAGGGCCATATGTTGACTGCGACCGAAGAGGAAGTCCGCAAGCCATGCGTGGGAGTTTCCTTGGATAACATAGGAGGAGCGTTTTGTGAGCAGGGCGCGGTGGCAGACCATATCGAAGGCACGGGATATGTCAAAGGAGATGTCTCTAATTTCCTGTTTAGCATTGAGGACCTCCATCCATTGTTGAGACAGCAGAAGCAGAATGTCCAGTGAAGAGTGGCCTGGTCTGAATACAAAATGATGATCAGAGATCAAGCCACTGGAGAAGAGGAAAGATTTAATATCAGAAACGATGATGGATTCCATGACCTTGCTGATGATTGTAAGTAGGCTGATTGGTCAGCCGTTGCAGGAATATGTTTTTGCACCTTTTTGTGGAAAGCGGTAATGTTGTCTGATTTCCAAGCAGATGGCAGATGACATGGAGCAAAAGAGAGGGTGAAGAGAACAGAGAGAGGGTGTGGTGTGATGGCTCAGCAGAGCAGGATTTTGGGACCCGTGGGATAATTCCCTCTGGTTCAGTTGTGGAATCAGAGTCGAGGTTTGAAAGAAACTTCTCCACATTGTCGGGAGGGAAGGACACAGAATCCAGGAGCAGCTGGGTACAACTGGTTAAGGTGGTAAAAGAGAGAGGTGGGTTTGGGACACAATATATTTCGGCAAATATAGAGTTGAGGCTTTCATCTTTTTCATGTGCAGTGGCAGGTGTGCAGCCTTTTGAGGCAATAGAGGGGATGGAAGGGGAACAAACACCACAAACACATTTGACCTGAAGCCACCAGGACTTGGATGAGGTAGACAGGATTGAGAGTTCACTGTTCAGTCTTGAGAGTAGAGATATATTATTTCCTGGCTCTCCCGAGGATATACCCACACTTGGTTCTAGCTTTGTTAAAGGAAATTTTGAGAATTTGTTAACGCCAGTAAATTCCAGAAGTTTTGTTTGACGAATTTTACAATCTTTATTTCATTTAAATTGAATTAAATACTTGAACACTGTTGAACACAAATTGCCTTCTTGTTACTTCCACTAACCTCCAGTTTAGCAGTACTTGGACATGTTGAAAAGGGTGGTGAATATGGGTGATGTAGAAGACTGCTTCAATGGTGCTTAACATCCAGAATTTTTCTTTTTATCAATGTTTAACTTCATTATTATATTTAAATTGAAGAACACATTCCATGATGTAACATGTTCTATGAACTCTCAAGATGGCTCTCAATCTCATTTCCCCTCAAAAGACTGACGCTGATTTGTACACAGGTGATGTCTATCCTGTAAATGTGGAAGGCAGACAACACAACAAGGATTCATCTGTCACAGAAGATTCAAAATGTCCTGCAAAGGAAGGTTCAGACGATATTCACATGACAAACGGAAGTGCTTCCTGTTTTGCAACTGGTGAGTGGAAACGTAACAAATTAACATCCAATCTTTTGTGTTGAGAAAATATATAATTTTCGGAAATGTGTTAAATGTTTTGCATTTTGATTTTGTCAAAAAAGGAAATCTCTTATGAGTGTTCTTTGTTTCTGTAGAACAATTCAAAACGAATATGGGACAAAGAAGGTCCAGTCACTGCTTGACAGTGAAGAAGAATCCTTTTTTGAAGAAACAATCACGGGATCAAGACTTGCTTTCCATAAAATGCAAGGGCATGTCTGGGCCTCGCAGCACCAAGATTAATATGAAATTAAACAAAAACAAAAAGGTTCAAAAAAGGCGAATACATTATAAGTGTAATGTGTGCAGAATGGATTTTGCTTTGAGTGAAATCAAAATACACATGAGGATCCACACTGGAAAACACCCCCACAAGTGCTCTGTCTGTGATAAAGGTTTCTTGACAAAAAGCAATTCGAAATTACATATGAAGATCCATACAGGAGAGTGTCCACACAAATGCTCGATATGTGATAAAGGTTTCTCTCACAGCAACAGTTTGAAATTACATATGAGGATCCATACAGGAGAGCGACCTTACAAATGCTCAATATGTGATAAAGGTTTCTCTCATAAAGGCAATTTGAAATGGCACTTGAGGATCCACACAGGGGAGCGACCTTACAAATGCTCGATATGTGATAAAGGTTTCTCTCAAAAAAGCAATTTGAAATTACATATGAGGATCCATACAGGAGAGCGACCTTACAAATGCTCGTTATGTGATAAAGGTTTCTCTCGAAAAGATGCTTTGAAAGAACATATGAGGATCCATACAGGAGAGCGACCTTACAAATGCTCGATATGTGATAAAGGTTTCTCTCGTAAAGGCAATTTGAAATGGCACTTGAGGATCCACACAGGGGAGCGACCTTACAATTGCTCGATATGTGACAAAGATTTCTCTCAAAACAGCGATTTGAAATCACATTTGAGGATCCATACAGGAGAGCGACCTTACATATGCTCGATATGTGATAAAGGTTTCTCTCATCGTGGCAGTTTGAAATCGCACTTGAGGATCCACACAGGGGAGCGTCCTTACAAATGCTCGATATGTGATAAAGGTTTCTCTCATAGCACCTATTTGAAATCACATATGAGGATCCATACAGGCGAGCGTCCTTACAAATGCTCGATATGTGATAAAGGTTTCTCTCATACCGGCAGTTTGAAATCGCACTTGAGGATCCACACAGGGGAGCGACCTTACAACTGCTTGATATGTGATAAAGTTGTCTCTCAAAAAAGCAATTTGAAATCACATATGAAGATCCATACAAGAGAGCTGAAATCTGAAATACCTCAATATGAAAAATGAGGTTCAGAGGATTTCAAAATTGAAGAAACCTGAAATTGTACCAGTGATAGTCAGAGCAACAGGGAATCCAGATGATCAAGAAAACCCAAACTGAGTACTTAAAAAGCATTCTGGAGAATATAATGACAAAGAAGCTGCAGGTCAAGGCTGTCAGTTGTTCACTGAGGATTCTAAAAGGAGCCTTTGGAACGAAACGATGACAATGAAGTTTCTGATCCAAAAAAGAAGGTGGAGATTTTGAGTTCTGGGAGAACTTCCTCCCACCTCCTAGTACTCGCCTATGGAAATAACAACCGAAGAGAGCATCCTTACAAATGTTGTATTTGTGACAAGGATTTCATTTCTAAACTGATCTTGAACTTCCACACTGCAACCCATGCTGGAGTAAGCGATCTGCAGCAGTTGGCAAGTTATTCAGTGAACCAGTAGGGAGAAAGCTATAGTGAAAGCGTACAGGTTTGGGCATGTACCTTGTAAACGCAACTTCTCAGAGTACCATCTTTAACCCTTGACAACCAGCCGGCACCCCTGGAGCCCCTTGATGAAAGCCGTAAGGTTGGCTGTCACCAGAATGTCCACAACAATGATTGCAAACTGGTTTCAGAAGGCAAGAAAAATCTCAAAATGCTAAGCCCATCCGCATCCTCAAACCAAGTTTAAAGAAAATGACGGCTTTAAAAATAAATGTAAAATTTATTAATCCGGTTCTCCATATCTATTTATTATAATAGAGCAAACGTATATGGTTCGTATATGGTATAACGTTATATGGTTGGAAAGGGTGGAAATGCGAATGGTTCGATGGATATGCGGAGTATCGTTGAGAGAGGGGAAGACAAATGATGAATTGCGAAAAATGATGGGAATAGAGCCTGTGATTGATGTTGTGAAGAGGAACAGGTTGAGATGGTTTGGTCATGTGTTGAAGGATGAAAGTGACTGGTTGAGAAGAGTGATGGAAATGAATGTAGAAGGAAGTAGAGGACTGGGAAGACCGAGAAAGACTTGGCTAAAGATGGTGGAAGAAGAAATGCGGGCAAGGGGGTTAACAAGGAGAGATGCAGAAAATAGGGCAAGATGGAGAAGATTGTCATGGGGACCACAAGGCTAACCCCTGCTCTGGCAGGGAAAATGGCCTTAAAATGCATGTTGTTGTGTTGTTGTATATGGTTCGCTATGTATGTATGTATGTTTATATGCGATGAAAACGTCTTCTTATTCTTCAAATAAAATTACCACCCTTTTAATTGCGTTAAAACTGCTGAAACCTCTCAGACCTTTGATGACCCTTTAATTCCCCCCAAGACCCTTCAGACCCCAAATACCCGAAGCCCCAAATGACCCTGAAGACCCAAAACACCATGAAACCCAAAATACACCGAAATGGTCAATGATGCCTACCCCTCTGAAACGACGTGTGGTGAGGCATGCGGAGCTCGCCGAGTCACACTAGTTCTCATGATGGAGAATTGTCGAAAATTTGATGCCAAAAACTCAAATGGTAACAGAACTTAATCTCTCAATCTGATCTTTGATCTCATCGTGCTTTTTTCAGGGCCTAACTTAGGTTGTCAGTTTGCAATTATTGTCTCTGTCCTTGCCATGTATCTAGCCAAGTTCCATTTGAGTTTTTTGATTGTGATGAGTGTTTAGGAATTTTGTTTTCTTTCTGATTTTGTTGTTTTTCTTGTCCCTTTTTGGTTATGCTCAGATGGCATCTTTCCATGGAAGTTTGAACATTAATTTTTACTCGATATTTGCTGTAGTCCGTGTTTTATTGCCATGTGTGATATGGGGAGAACACCCTTGTTGTAAAATTGTTTAACAGAAGAAGACTCCTGCCTATGTTTTTCATGAAACTTGAAATTGTGAAGGGTTTCTCAATAAAGAGAGGTCCTCAAAGCACAAATGCACTGCCTGTGTTATTGTGAATATGTAATGGCACATTATGATCATTTATCAGTCAGTGCAGAGTTTGGAGTTGTCCATATCTCCGTAAGTGATCCTGACAATGCAAGAGGTATTCACCAAACCAGTTGAAAACGTTGCATAGCATTTACTATCTTGACATGACTGCACTTCATGCCATCACTGATTGCTGCCAAGCAGCTCTGTTACACAGGTCCCAATGTGGAAGGCCACACAGCTGGTTGCTACGACATGTTTCTCAACATCAATGGTAATGCATTGTTAATGGAGGAAATCCTTTGAACACAGACGTCCAAAGAAGAGAGGAGGGGAACAAACTCTTCCCCCCACCCCCTCCCAAAAAGCTTGAGATTCAAGTCGATGTGGCCACTGACCAGACCAAGCAGTAAGAATTATTCCAAAAAAAAAAATCCCAAAAACAGATCCTTGCAACTACAAACCAATCAGTCTGCTCCCAATCATCAGCAAGGTCATGGAATCCATCATCACTTCTGACATTAAATCCTTCCTCTTCTCCAATGGTTTGATCTCTGATCATCAATATGGATTCAGACCAGGCCACTGTTCTCTGGACATGCTGCATCTGCTGTCTCAACAATGGATGGAGGTCCTCAATGCCAAACAGGAAATCAGAGCCGTCTCCCTTGACATATCTTGTGTTTTCGATACGGTCTGGTACCCCACCCTGCTCACCAAACTCTCCTCTGATGGTATCCATGGAAATCTCCACGCATGGCTCAGGGATTTTCTCCTGTCATATTAAACGTGGGGCTTGTCGAAGAAAAACCACTTCAAAATAGGTTCAAAAGTACAATCTATTCGTAACACAGTGACAGCATCCAAATAATAATAAAATAATATCGTGCACATGAGACGAAATAACAACAGTTCGCCGAGCAAAGCATGAAGCAATTTATTCTGCCTCCTGATTGTGGAACCCGATTTAAATACTCTCTACTTCAAAGGCTGATGTGATTGAAGAGACACAGCTGCATGGCCTTGTCGGGGCTGTGGTCTTGATAATGAGGAGTGAAACACAGAAGGGACATTCAAGTCTCGACAGCAAGAAGATTAATGTACCAGAGAAAACATTTGAGATGCTAAAGCATATTTTACTTGAGAACTGCAACATACTGTGATGGCATATCCTTTTTCCGGGCTCTGCCACCTGTTGGGTGCCCGGAGGGCTTTTTCCTGTATGTCACATCCAGAAATAAACCGCTGTTTGGACGCTTGCTTTGTATCGCTGAATCACATCACCCTGTCATGTGACCAGATCCTCAGCTCTGATTGGTATACGTTTGAGGGGACATACATACAGACGGACAAACACTGTTCTAGATGGCTTTGCCCGATGGACGATGCCGTAAAAAGTTTCACTGTCTCCCCTTCTGGCCAGCACTGTTCTTGGTCAGTTTGTCACAGTGTGGGTCTTTTGTTTACAAGTGGATGAGCACAAGCATCAGGCATATTTGTTGTTCTCCCATGAAGAAACTGCGTGTGGCGACAGTCAGTACACATGGAAACTGGTCCCTCCTCTCGATTCTGCACATTCTCGTTCGCTGTACAGCCATGTGAAAAAGTAAGTACACCCCATGTAAAGTTTTGAATTTTTCAACATATTTCAACATACAGCTATTTGATCTTCACGTCAACAATATTGATAGATGAAGGTGATATAATATAACAAATATCATGAAACATTTACATTTTGTAGTCCATTGTACAATTTAAATAAACATAAATGCAAAATTTGCATGTGGAAAAAGTAAGTACACCCCTACATTTATCACTACTTCAAATACCTAAAATTAGAATCAGGTGCACAAGCTCAAGTGCAAATTATTAGAACATCATTAGAGAGGATCTTGGAGGAACCTGTCTTATTTAAACCTCAGACATTTAGTTTGGTTTGCTTGTTGTTGACGTGTGCGGCGTCACCATGCCTAAATCAAAAGAGCTCTCTGGTGCCTTCAGAAAGAAGGTTAGCGATGCCTTCGAGTCTGGGAAGGGATTTAAAAAGATCTCCAAACAATTTGAAATTAATCATTTGACTGTCCGGAAGATCATCTGCAAGTGGAGAAGATTCCAAACAACTGCCAACTTGTTCAGGCCAGGCCGCCCCAGCAAGTTCAGCCCGAGAGCAGACGCAAGATGCTGAAAGAAGTCTCGAAGAACCCCAGAATGTCATCACGGGACCTACAGGTAGCTCTTGCCACTGTTGATGTCAAAGTGCACGAGTCTACCATTAGAAAGAGGCTGCACAAATTTGATCTGCATGGGAGGTGTGCCAGGAGGAAACCTTTGCTGTCCAGAAAGAACATCAGGGCAAGACTAAAGTTTGCCAATGAACACCTCGGGAATGACCAGCACTTCTGGAACAATGTGTTCTGGACAGATGAGTCAAAGGTAGAGCTATTTGGCCACAGTATCAGAAGACATGTTTGGCGAAAACCAAAGACAGCATTTGACCACAAGAACCGGATACCAACTGTAAAGCATGGTGGTGGAAATATTATGGTTTGGGGCAGCTTTGCTGCATCAGGGCCTGGGCAGCTCACCATCATATAATCCACTATGAATTCTTCATTGTACCAGAGGGTGCTTGAGGATAATGTGAGGCCATCTGTCGGAAAGTTGAAGCTCAACCGAAGGTGGACCTTGCAACATGACAATGACCCTGAACATACCAGTAAATCCACCAAGGAATAGCTGAAAAGAAAGAAAAGGGGGGTTTCGGAATGGCCATGTCAAAGCCCGGATCTAAATCCCATTGGGATGTTGTGGGGGGATTTGAAACGAGCTGTGCATGCAAGAAACCCCTCAAACATCGCACAGCTGAAAGAATTCTGCATGGAGGAGTGGGCAAAAATTTCTCCCAGTTGATGTCAGTGACTGGAAGACAGTTATAAGAAACGCCTACTTGAGGTTGTTTCTGCCAAAGGGGGCAATACCACCTATTAGAGCCAAGGGTGTACTTACTTTTTCCACATGTGAAATTTGCATTTATGTTCATTTAAATTATACAATGGACTACAAATTGTAAATGTTTCATGATATTTGTTATATTATATCACCTATATCTATCAATATTGTTGAAATGAAGATGAAATAGCTGTATGTTGAAATATGTTGAAAAAGTCAAAACTTTACATGGGGGTGTACTTACTTTTTCCACATGCGATATTTGCATTTATGTTTATTTAAATTATACAATGGACTACAAATTGTAAATGTTTCATGATATTTGTTATATTATATCACCTTTATTTGTCAATATTGTTGAAATGAAGATCAAATAGCTGTTTGTTGAAATATGTTGAAAAAGTCAAAACTTTACATGTGGTGCACTTACTTTTCACGTGACTATATATTCTTGGGAAAAATGGCAGGGGCATAGAAAAGGCCTCTCTCTCCATATCGTATGTGCTATGTGGCAAAGTAGAGAAAAGAAGGAGCATTCCATAGTTTGTCGAAAACGCGAAACAATAGAAAATAAGTTACATTCAAAAAATCTCGTATGCATGCTAGACTTTCCTTTTTCTTAGGAGGAACCAAGCACTGCTCTAGAAAAGTTCATATAAATGGGCGCCCCACATGTCCAGGTTAAAACCCATCAGTACGTAAAGTTTTCTGTGCACCTTGAAAACGAAAACGCGTCAGATAATGTGCATGTGTGTGATAAATTTGTTTAAAAAAACTTATAAATTTAGTATGTTTGTATGTACTATGTCCCAACCAATTTCAGACATGTTGGGTGTGATGTATTCTCTGGGACAAGTGTTGGACGAGCGCGATGTGTGTACACATAGGCAACAATTGGATTAGATGAAAGAATTGTAGGGTGCAGTGCAGCCTATTTTACCAATCCCTTTTGAACCATAATTGCACATTATATAAACTTGCAAGTGTTGACATTGCAGACATATTGGACAAACGTGATATGTACATGATGAACACTGATAATAAGTAGAGATGATGGATGAATTGTATCTGGACACCTACTCTGTAATAGAACAGAAAATTTATATCATGTTTGGCATTTCAATTTTTTTTTTTTTTACTGAAAAAGACCACGAAGAGGTTCCTTTGAAACCATGAGACTGTAACTGCATTGAAAATACATTTACTTTTTCATATAGCTGTATGAATCAAATTGGTGCCGCTTTACATGAACTTTTTAGTGCAGTGCTTGGTTCCTCTGAAGAAAAAAGGGAGTCCAGCATGCTCACAAGATTTATTGAATGTCCCTTCTTTTCTATTGTTTGACATTTCCGACCAGCGATGGAATGTGGCTTATTTTGTATAGTTTACCACATGGCACATACCATATAAAGGGGTATTTTCTGTGCTCCTGCCATTTTTCCCAGGAATTGTTGTGTAGATCATGCTCAATAAATTTAAAACTGATCGGACAAAGCATTGTACTTGTGAAATTATGACATCATAATTAAGGCACCAATGATATCATCATTAACACTTATTCTCCATGTTGAGTTATTTACAATGAGCCACGTTTCAATTTTTTCCATTGAGCGGTTTTGGAGATATAGAGGTGCAACGTTTTTTGGTTTTTTTCCATGATGGCGACTTCTACCACGTGACATTTGACGTCATACTTATTTTAAAATGATATTGAAGGAGGCAATCTTATGATGAAAATTTCCTGTTCTTTGGACCAACAGTGGCAGAGAAACAAAATTAATACTGAGTGGATCAAGCATTATACTTGTTGAATTATGACGTCACAATGAAGGCACTCGATGACATGATCATTAACATAGTATTGCCCATTGGGACTACTTGACAATGAGCCATGTTTAAATATTTTCCATTGAGCGGTTTGGGAGATATGGAGGGTCAAGTTTAGTGATGGACATTATATATATATTTTTTGTAAAACATTCGAATACAAGGAGGGAATAACTCTCCGGATATGACGTAACAGATTACCGCTCCTCGGACAGGAAGTGCTTGACTGGGTGGCAGTTGGACGGTGACTGTGATGCAATTCAAAGAAAAGGTGGATGAATTCGATGTTTTGCGAACTGTTTATGGTAAGAGTTTCGTTTTTACCTCGTTGTAAATACCAAACGAGTAGAGATACTGTTGAAGGAAAAAGTCAAGAATGCATGCAAGTTCGACCCTTACAAGATTGAACTATTTATGGCAAGCTGAACCATGTGCACATAAACAGGAGATGCAAATCACAATGGAAATTCTGATCTGTTCTGACGACGTCTCTCAGCGCAGACTTTATACAGGATCATGACCGCAGGTGGGAGGAGTAGGTGATAAATGTTGCTTCTGGGACACCTCCGTTTAACATGGGAAATCCCTATCTAATGTCATTTACCCCCCTTGTCTTTTTCAAAAATCATAAACATCTCTATTTCTCCCTCTATGAACCTATAATCCTTCTCACCTTATGAACCTATAATCCTTCTCGCCTTATGAACCTATGATTTTCTTCCTTTATGAACCTATAATCCTTCTCGCCTTATGAACCTATGATTTTCTTCCTTTATGAACCTATAATCCTTCAAGCCTTATGAACATATGATTTCCTTCCTTTATGAACCTATAATCCTTCTCACCTCCACTCTTTAGTCTGGCTCATACTTGGTTCTATCATTTATGGCGAAACATTGCATCATCTTTTGTTGAGCCAGTTGCCAACGTGGCACAGGAAATGACAGCCTTGCCAATGACTCAGCCTTGCCTATAAAGGCTCTAACCACACCTTGCTTTTTTAAACACACGTTATGTTTCTCTGGAGGATGGAGGATGAAGCTTTATCAGAAGACAGGTAAGTTTTTTTTTTTGTTCTCTCGATTAATTATTCATTGTCTTATATGGAACATCATTAACAGCCTCTCAATAATTATTGTTTTTTCTCTTTTACAGTTTATCTTTATCAAAACTTGTGATTGATGTTGAAAATGAAGTCAATGATTTTCACCAACAAAGGAAGGAGTTGAATGAAACGCTTACAGAATTCACTGAAGTTCGGAGGGGTCTTCATAATGAGATGGTTGAGTGTTTAGAAAGCCTCTCTCACCCGTTAATATTCTCCAAGGTTGTCTCAACAACAGAACCAATGACTGACAACGAATTAAACACCTTGTTTGAAATTCTATGCGAGAGGTAAGAGATATAATTAATTATTCACAAACTTCAATCCATTAATTTTCTCCTTTTTATCAAAGTTGGTGGTTGAATAACTGTGTGTTAAAGGAGCAGCTGGTTGCAAAGTGAGCTGTGTGTTATTTCCTTTAACTAACTGTTTGTTTTATTCCAGCATGAAAAACCAACCAAGCAACATGAAGTTTGATGAAACCCAGGGATTTCACAACTTCGACGACCGGAGGAGTGTCAACCCATTTCCTGCTCATGTGAGTTGTTTGGAAAAATGGAGTTTCTCATTTATGGTCCTAGACTGCCCTCATGTGGTTTTGGGATGACACAGCAGGCAAATACTGTGTTTGGTGAATTTAATTTAAAATCCATTTTGTGCCTTGCAGACACAAAATAAATCAAACCTGGTGATTGATGTTGAAAATGAAGTCAATGATTTTCACCAACAAAGGAAGGAGTTGAATGAAACGCTTACAGAATTCACTGAAGTTCGGAGGGGTCTTCATAATGAGATGGTTGAATGTTTGGACAGCCTCTCTCACCCATTAATATTACCCAAAGTTGTCTCTACAAATGAACAAATGACTGACAATGAATTAAACACCTTGTTTGGGATGTTATGTGAGAGGTAAGATATATGATTAATTCTTCACAAACTTTGATACTGTGTGTATGTGTGTTATTAAACGGTTTGGTTGATACTTGGATACTGTCTTGCGATTTTGATATCACCAGTGAGTTGGTATTTAAATGTCAACTGTTTTATTTCAGCATTAAAAGCCAACCAAACAACATGAACTTTGACGATGAAACCAATGATTATCACCAACAAAGGGAGGATCTGAATGAACCCCTTACAGAATTACCTGGAGTTCCGAAGGATGATGATAGATCAATAGCAGAGATAATAGATGAGATCGATGACTTCATAAAGACCTGGGATTTGAGGTAAGATATATAATTAATTCTTCACAAACTTTGATACTGTGTGTATGTGTGTTATTAAACGGTTTGGTTGATACTTGGATACTGTCTTGCGATTTTGATATCACCAGTGAGTTGGTATTTAAATGTCAACTGTTTGTTTTATTTCAGCATTAAAAGCCAACCAAACAACATGAACTTTGATGATGAAACCAATGATTATCACCAACAAAGGGAGGATCTGAATGAACCCCTTACAGAATTACCTGGAGTTCCGAAGGATGATGATAGATCAATAGCAGAGATGATAGTTGGGAGGAGTGTCAACTCATTTCCTGCCCATGTGAGTTTAAAATTTCCATCTTACAATGTGTGTATGTGTGTGTTTGTGTGTGTTTGGTGAATTATAGTAAGATACTGCTGCGATGTGATTTGATAATGATGATCTAACGGATTTGTGTGTGATATTTGGGATATGGGCGGGTACTGTTGTTAGTTGACTTAATTTAACATCCCTTTTGTGCCTTGCAGACACAACCAATGCAATTTTTATCACCATTGGCCAAACAGCCAATAGGTGTGAAGGTGTTGGTGAAGCCAACATGGGAGACAACATTCTGTTGGACTGCCTTGGAAGAAACTGTATTTATACCTCATGATGCCTTGGAAGAAACTGTATTTATGGAAGATTATATTTGCTTTGTATACAATTTTTTAATTCTTAATTATAAAAAGAGAATAAAGGAAAAAAGATGGGAACGTGCATCCCCCACCCTTGATCCCCCCCTCATCCCACCCCTCCCCTCCCCTTGTGTGTGTGTGGGGAAGGTGGGGGTGGGATGAGGGGGGGATCAAGGATGGGGGTGCACAGGGGTGGGGGATGATGGGTGTGGTCTGTGTGGGTGTGGTCTGTGTGGGTGTGGTCTGTGTGGGCAGGGTCTGTGTGGGTGGGGTTTGTGGGTGGGGTCTGTGTGGGTGTGGCTTATGATTTTTATTTATTTATTTAATATTTTTTATTACTACTAATTAAATTAGGTAATCTGGGTGGATGAAAGTATGGATGGTTGTTGTTTAATGAATTATCAGTTTTGTTTTTTGTAATTCTTGTGAGTAAAATGAACCCAAGATTTCTTCCCAATTCATATCATATAATTTGTAAGTCCAAGGCATAGTATCCATTACATCAACGATTTTGAATAATTCATTAGTCCATCTCTTTGTATAACCTTTCTCAAAATGACTTTTCCATCTGTATATTCTTACAATATCACCAACTTTGAGCTTGGGCTTTCTCAAATTAATCTCCTTTTCATATTCTAATTTTGTAAATGTTTCTGATGGTTTTGATTTTGTTGATGAATGAACTGTATTATTGTAATTATCTACAATATCCTGAATAAAATACACCCATTTTTGGGAACCGAGTTGTGTGAATTTTTTATATAATTTCTCTTTTAAAGTACGATTAAAACGCTCAATAACAACTGCTTTTCCTTCATTAAAGGTGCTGTATAATTTAATACCCTCCCCCTTAAGAAATTTCATAAATATTTTGTTATAGAACTCTGTTCCTTCATCGGTCCACAGTTTCTTTGGTTTTCTTTTACTTTTATTAAATATCTGTTGGAAGGCGAACATCAAAGTATAACCTCTCTTGTTTTTCAAAGGAACAACCCAAGCAAATCTACTCCTCAAATCAATAACGGTTAAAGCATACTTGTATCCCTTATCATTTTTTAGTTCGATTAAATCAGCGGACCATATGTAATCGGTGTATTTAGAATAAACTTTCCTTCTTTTAAACTTTGTGATTATAGGTTTATGTAATTCATCAGCCAAAAGCTCCTCAGTCTTGATGACATCATTAGAGCCTAATAGTTTTTTGAGGGTGAATAACCAAGGCCAAGTTTCAATTTAGCATTTATCAAATTTCTCACAATAAACCTATCAACCTTCTCTCTCAAGGTTGGATTTTGTATCAAAGACAAATTATACAACATTTCTCTGTCGGCTTTATGTTTTTCAGTCAACGTAGTGGTTTTCCCATAAGCAATATCATGCTTCATACACACTTCGTCAACCCTATTTGTAGGATTAGACCAAGGTTTAGGATTGTCAGCCTCATCTAATCTTTTATCCAGGTTTGTTCCAGGACCACAGAAAGAATATCCAGGTAGATGTAGTTCCCCTGGAATTCCAGTTGTTGTAAATTTACTTCCTGACAAAAACTTTTGTATGTCTCCTCCACTTTTAGGAGAGATGAATTGGCACTTTTTAGAGCCACACACTTGACATATTCCTTTTTGATAAACTATTATTTTTAGCTTTAACAAAGGAGATATTTTTAGATTTAGTTTTCTTTTTACATTTGAGACAATAACTCATATTTATTTATGAGAAAAAGTCCTACATAGTGCCAAAGCCTTTTGGGTTTTCAACATATACATTTCTATCTTGATTTTTAAAACATAAAGAATCCTTAGGAATGCCTTCACTCTCTCCTCCATTTATTTACAAATAAAACTAACTAAAGTCAATAACACCAACATCATCAACTATATGTTTTATATCTGCTCTCTGAATTTATTATAGCAAATTTAAAAACCAATATCTTCATAAGAGTCATTAGTTCTTTATTTTCCTCTTCGGTGCGTTGAGATTGATTTATTTGTCGTAATAACTTCAATCTTTCATTAATCTTAGGAATGGTCATATTTTTATATTTTTCCCCCCTCTCTCTTTCCTCCCTCTCCTCCTCCTCCTTTTTCTCCTTTTTCTCCCTTTCCTCCCTCTCCTCCTTCTCCTTTTTCTCCCTTTCATCCTTCTCCTCCTTCTCCTTTTTCTCCCTCTCCTCCTTCTCCCTTTCCTCCTTCTCCTCCTTCTCCTCCTTCTCTCTTTCCTCCTCTTCTTCAACTCCTTCCTCCTTCTCTTCTTTAACTCCTTCCTCATCCCTTGCTACCCTTGAGCTTGAGCCCCAAAGAATATTATACATATACTCATCTGGATTTTGAGATATTCTTGTATCTATAATTATTTTTCTCATAATAGGATACCAATAAGATTTGTTGACTGTTTCTAAAAGAGTTTTATATTTCATAACTTTGAGAAGTTCATTTTTATTTAATATTTTAAACAAGTCTCTATTTGTGGGTTTAGCAATATCAGTATATGGCCAGTTTTTAATGACAAAATTTCCATGTATATGCTCCAAATCATAAGGTATGTAATACCGAGCACCCTTTTCTTGTAGGTATCCCTGAATACAAAAATTATAATTCTCTTGTAGTCTTTTTCCTGCCATTTATGTATCAGAAATATATGTGAGATTAATATTATAACAGGTAATACCACCCCATCTTCCCACGACCAAATCGGTTTGTATTCCTCGGCTTTCTATCCTTATCTCATTACCTTCCTTCTTTGTCATGTTAACCATCGCTATACTATCATATATTTTTCTTTTCTTAAAATCATGTATTTGTTGTTTACTAATTGTACTTCCACATAAATCCTTATCCTCACCAAGCGGATAATATTCTTCTTTACGAGACTGATTCAAATCATGTAGGTCTTCTAAGTTTATTGAAAAATACCAATTATACCTTAAATCAGGCATATCATACTCCCATTTATTGATTCGCATATTAACTATATGTCCTTCTTTATAAAATTCAATTGTAAGCAGATAGTTAAATTGAATGAGGAAAGGTGTATGGTCAGTATAACCGGGTGTTGTGGTTGTAAATTTTACTTGTTTAACAAAACGTGCTGTTTTATTTAAATATATTGTTACAGATCGCGGTTAGATGTTATGATGGGCCGAGCGGATGGTCCACCGCGACCTCACAGTTCCCCCGATTCTTCCCCAACTCACCCGATTCCACTCGAACGTTGGCCAAATCGCGCTACGCTAAATCAATGATGGAAAGGACACAACGACTGGGATAGATGAAACGACGCAAGGGGTACACTTCTCAAGACCTCCGGAGGAGGATATAATTAGTGGTGGAGAAAAGGGGTAGATTACAAGGTAGAGTGAGGTAAAAGACACAGAAGAGATGGGCACTTAAATACAATCTTATTTTATCCCAGACAGACCACAGACAAATGGGACAAGGCTGACTTACACAGGGATTGATGGCAGGAAGGACAGGTAGTTCGATAGCACAAGGTGCACCTTGGCTCGGGGACAGGATCAAGCACGGTCCAAAAGATGCAGGGAGGCCTCACAGCGCTCGGAGGTGGTGTCTTTCTTTCTCCAAGCTCAGCGCGCATCTGACATCACCTCCCTCTTCCTGCGCATGCTCAGCGGGGAGTCACACACCCTCGGCTGGTTGGCTCCGCCCCAGATGGGACCGGTCCGCCGCTCCCATTGGGTGCGGGGGTTACCGGGCTCCGCCCTTGACGAGGAGCTGACAGGGAGCCCCTATTTGGTAACCCCGTCGAGCACATGTTCGATGGCGGCTCGTTGGAAAGGCCTGGTGCCCTCCCAACACCCCCTACCAACCAAGCCGGAGTGAGGACGCGCACTCCCCGCGCTCGCCGCTGCTGTTGTTGTTGGTGTTGTTGTTGCTGAACCGTGAGGAAGAGCTGCGGGGAGGTATTGGGAGGTCCTAAACTTCCTAACGGTGCCATACAATCACATTCTGGTGCAACGAAGAGTCAGAATTAATGGAAACGAGTCCTTAACTGACATAGACTAAGAATAACTAGCAAGATGTCCTATAGTTGTCTTACATGAGATGCGGTGAACCTGGGTGCGACATTTAATGGGGGAAATAGGGGGAGGTCGGGTCTACAGAGTGTTGTTTACAGAAAATGGGACGAGGGAATGGGGGATTGGGGATAGTTGGGAAGTATTGAGGAAATAGGGGAATATTTACAAGCGGATATGGATGGATGCAAATCCCATATCCGCAACATTGCACCCTTCTCTACCTCAGGGCGTCCCGACCCGATAAATTTTTACCTACTTTATTGTGGCACTCAGATGTAGTTCCCTCTACTATTAACTCAACCCTGAGTGCGACAGTTTTACAGATGTTCACAAATGAGTAAATATGTCCCCCTGCGACGTTGCACCCTTCTCCTAACAGAAACACACCCACAGGATAACCGAATCGCGGAAAGCATCCTCAAACTAAACATACAGCCGGTAGGGAGCATCATTTACACAAGACTACACTGATATTTACACTACGATCCAGGACCTGTTCTTTGAGGAACACATGCAGATGTTATGCATAGAGAGAGAGCACGCATGCCAGCATCGATACACCAACCCACGAGTGCCCTGTGGCCCTACGGCCTTTAATAATGTGCAGAGCACCCCGTCCAAGCACCAAAAGCACCACCCCCTTATGCACAGTCAGCACCATCCGGTGCACCATTAAAGTGTTCAATAATAAATGCACAATCAAGTGTCCCTGGTCACCGGTGGTGTCGCAGCCGGCCGATGTTCTGCCGCTGGTCTTGCCTTCATGGAGTGCACTTGGCCTTCTGGCTTCTTTAGAAATAAAGAAAGGCGCCAACCGCGTCCATTTCTAAATTGTGGCCGTCAGGGGGGCCAACTAAAAGTGGTTCACCTGTATGGCATAGGTGCCACGTTGACCCAGAGGTCCATCCACGGGTGGTGCTTGACTGCAAAAGAACTGCGGTCCATTGTGGGCGGCCACAAAAATTGCGGTCCATATGGTGCATCGATCCAGGCAGCAAGCAGCGGAAGTACAGGCCCACAACTGCGGAGCCAGCACCTCTCTCTCCTCTCTCTCTCTGCCCCAAAGCCAGATCCTCGGAGGTGGGAGACAAAAGAAGACAAGTGAGTAAGGTGGTAAGGGTGCAAAAGTGCACGCAATGCAAGGTAATGCACACTGGGGGCACATGGGAACCAGGTGAGACAGGTACGTTCCTACCGTACGCCCCCCCCCCCCCACCAGGTAACCTACATTGCCCCTCCCTTACCCCTTACTGTATCCACAAAACACAACACTACCCATAAACATCTACTTTACACATCAACAAACGTCCCTACTGTCTTCCCCGTTCCTCCCATAAACCAAATTCGTCTTCTCTCCCTCCTAACCAATCAAATTTGCCATTTCCAACTCTCATCAAAATTTGCCATCTCCAACTCAACATCAACATCTGCCATCACCAATTCATCATCAGTCCCTCCTAAGGAGGGAGAGATGGAATCACCCCAATGTCTTATCCACGTCGTGATGCGTCTCACAAATCCAAACAGCAATTCTCATTTCCTGCAACACAAAACAAAGGAACACAGGTGTGGAGTCATCATCATCACCTCAGGTAAGTGGCTGCGTATGGTGCGACAGGTTCATCAATCCTAACTATTTCCTAAATGACTTTAACAACTTTACATTACCCGGGGTCTTTCCCTGCCAATCCATTGGCCAACTTACACTATGGGTTCTAAAAACCAATTCCCATTGACCAAACTGTGGTGCTTCTCAAGTTGGGGTCTCACTCCCCCGATTCATCACTCGGTGCCCCCGCACAATTTCGGTGGCTGGGTCGTGTGACGCTCCTAGCTGGTCCGCCCACCTGCACCCCTCCACCACTGTTGTTGCCTACCGAGCTCACCTGCTCCTCACCCTAACCTAACTAACTGGGGAAGGCCCTCTCGCACTCTCACCCCCTCAGTGCCCTCTCTGGCACGGCCTGCCCGATCCACACCCGGGATCCTCAGGCACCCACTGACACTAACGGCTCCCAGAGCCCACCTGCGGCCTCACCTGGCCGACATCTAACAGTGGAGGAGTGCCCAACCATTCACACTCATACTAACAGGCCACACGACCAGCCAATTTCACCACACCAATGCACCCATCCACAATACCATTCTGCATCCGCACCACAAATGCCAATATCCAACCACAATTTACCTATACCTTCTAACTATTCTTTAAACTACCCTCCCCGGGTACTCGTGAAAAGGGGTCCACTCTTCCCCCATCCACACCTTCGCACCATGCACACCACTCCGTACCACTTACTCCAACTCTCTCCACACCACTCATTCTCTGCTCCATATATTCCACACACCTGCACTTGCACACCTGTGCTCTCATACTTGGTGCCGCCTGCACCCTTCTCTCCCCCAAGCGCATTCGCGCTGATCCACAACACTCACTACTCATACACTGCTCCACACACCTGTCCAGTTCTCACACAGCATCATCTCATCTAACTACTCCCCTCTGAAACTTGCGCTTCCCAGTCGTCCCTTTAAACTATTGCGCTCCCTCGTCATTATCATCCACTCTAATCTACCTGCGTCCCCTCTACAGGTATCCTTGTCACTAACTAACCTTAACGTTGCCTAATGTCATCTTCGCTAGATCCCTACACACAATATCCTAACCCACCCGGGCTAGTTTTCACTGCCATAAACCCCATAAACATAGTGCTCCCTTTGCCCCCCTTCATGGGAAGGGTGGCAGGGATGCCACCCTTACCTACCGGGCCCATCGCTCATCAATCCCCCAGTCCTCTGGCACTAATAAGCCCCCCTTATTCAGAGGTACTGGGTCCCGCCTCGGCATCTAAAGCCTAGGCAATCCACGGGGGCGCCTGCTCGCCGGTGTAAGGCCTTCTAGTTTCCCGGGGTCTGGCGGCGGGGGGGGGGGGGGGGGGTGTCTGGGGTCAGCTAACCCGCTCCCCCCTGGGCGGAGTTAAGGACCTCAACCGCCGGGGATCATCCCGGCGCGTGGCTCGACAGTGCCGCGCCAGGTGACCCAGACGGTTGCAAGTATAGCACCTCACCTGATAAGGTGCTTGTCTCCGGAATTCCAAATTCCCCCCCCTGAAGGTCCGAATTGGATTACCCGCTCGTGGTCCACCGCGGGCCACTTCCGGGGCCGCCTGCCATAGTCCAGGTCCCGCCAGGCGCTGGTCCACCAGCCTCCGGACCATGCCCGCCAGGTCAGGACTCACGTCGGGGGCGAGCCCCCAAGGGGGTCCTCCCTCCATCGGGGGTCCCACCTGGCGGACCGCCACTGCGTGACGCTCGCTCCCCCGGGCCAGGGGCCTCGCTGCTTCCCAACGGGCTGCAGCATCAGCCGCCTGGCTCAGAGTCTGCGGGCGCCACATGGCGAGCTGTTGCCGGAGCTCAATATCCGGGAGGGCCTGGATAAAATGGTCCAGTGCCAGGCTTTCCCGGGAATCCGCTGCCATGTTAGCATGTGCGATCCCCACTGCGCGGCGAATGTCGTGGGCAAGTTCCCCGATGGCTTCCTGGGGCTTGCGTTTTCGCAGCACGAGCTGAGCTTTAACAAGCTTGCTCTGCTGTTCAATGCCGAATCGATTAATTAGGGCATCGCGGAGGGCTGGCAGGGTGAGAGCACCCGGTGGTAATGCCGTCAGCACCTCCGCCGCCGCGCCGTGCAATGCGGCCACCAGGTGTACTCCACCTTCGTCCTCACCCCAACCGTTGCCCTTACACACACAGTCAAACTGCGCCAGGTACGCGCGTAGATCACTCTTGCCGTCATACGGCGCGAGTGGGACCTTGTGGGACCACCTCGTATGCGAGTCGTTGCCTGCCTGCCGGACCCCGTGCGTCGCCCCTTGCGGGGTCAGCGCGGGGCCGAACCGGCCGGGCCCCCACAGTACATTACCCCCAAGGGGCTCCCGTGCCTCCCCTGTCCCTCTAAAAACTACCCCCCTGTTGGTGTCGATGCATGGGTCACACTTCCGCAACCCGCTACCCATTCCATACCACCACAACCTTGCTCACTCACACCTCGCACCTCTCCCATCACCGGACCCTCTCGCTCGCACCCTCGTTCCATACCCTCCGGACCAGCCATACACCTCACTCTTGGCCTCTCACGAACATCCGGGTCTATCTCGACCCCCAAGCTTATTAAATCACCTGGCGCATCATACGCACGACCATATTGGTCACCACTTACACCGGGTCCTCTTTCTCTTCGCTTCTCCTCCATCACCTGCGAATCCCTCATCCGGTTAATGAGCACATCATCACGATCCGAACACAGACTTTGGACCAATTCTTTTACTTCCTCCTTTATCTCTTTCTTATCGTCTCTCCGTTGCTTCTTAATTTCGCTCACCCCTTCTTCCACTTCTTCTAATTTCTGCTTCACCTCCTTCATCTCCTCGTGCGCCCCCTTAAGTTCTTCCTCTAACTCCACCTTATTTTTTTCTATGTGCTCCCGCACCTCCCGCTCTTTAACCTCCATCACCTCTACCACCTTGTTCATTTTCCTCGTCAGGTCCTCATGTACCGTCTGACACTCTTTTTTAATTACCCCTACGTCCTTTTTCATCTCCTTCTGTGTCGATTTTAAACCCTCTATTACCGCTGTGTTCTTCTTTACCTGGTCCCCCAACTCCTTTTGTCCCACTGTCAGTTGTTCTACTCCCAGCGTCAACTCCTCTATACCACCTTGCAATTTTACAGTCCCCTTTCTCACCTCCTTCTCCATGCGCTCCTTACAGTGCCTCACCTCCTCGCGCACTCCTCCGACCTCCTCACTCACACCTCTTCTGATCTCTTCTCCCATCACTTGCATCTCCTGCCCAGATGCCACCCTCATCTGCTCCATTTCCTCCCTGTGAGCATCCAATTTAGTTTCTACCCCCATTCTGACCCCCTCTATCTGCTGCCCCATTTTTTTAACTTCCCTTTCCGCTTGGTCCCTCATGTCCCTCAATTTGCCTTCCATACTGTTTTCTAACCCCCTCTAACCCCTTTTTCATCCCTTCCATTTGATTCTCTTGAGCGGCCATTCTGTTTTCTACCCCCGTTAACCCCTCCTTTATTTCCCCTTATCTATTGTCTAATCCCTCTATTCTACTCCCTAACCCTCCGATCTGGGCCCCCATGTCATTCCTCAATTTCTCGCTATTGGACCCCATCTTTTGTTCTAACCGTTCCCCCATTTCTCCCATTTTGCCCCCCATTCTGCCCCCCAATCGCTCACTATCAGCCCTCATCTCGTCCTTCTGCAGGTTGAGGGACGCCTGCATTTGTACCATAAATTGCTCCATGAGGGCCTGCATTTGGGCCATTCCTCCCACTTGTGCAGCGGGTGCGGCCACCGTAGCCATGTGCGAGGCGCCATTTTGCGCGCCCGTAACCTCGTGCGCCAGGACGCCATTTTGCAAACCTGCCGCCCTCACTGCTTCGCTCTCCTCATGTCCCTCAATTTGGTCCTGGATCGACCCTGCCTCACTCTCCTCTACCGGAACCCAGCCGTCTTGATCTGCCATAGCGCGACTTTCAAAATTCGGGTTTTCCTTTTAAAACAAAACAATTTCCAACTGCTTGTAATTTTGAGCGCGTTAAGCACGCTTCGGGCCTCGTATCTCACTCCTCGACACCAATTGTTACGGATCGCGGTTAGATGTTATGATGGGCCGAGCGGATGGTCCACCGCGACCTAACAGTTCCCCCGATTCTTCCCCAACTCACCCGATTCCACTCGAACGTTGGCCAAATCGCGCTACGCTAAATCAATGATGGAAAGGACACAACGACTGGGATAGATGAAACGACGCAAGGGGTACAGTTCTCAAGACCTCCGGAGGAGGATATAATTAGTGGTGGGGAAAAGGGGTAGATTACAAGGTAGAGTGAGGTAAAAGACACAGAAGAGATGGGCACTTAAATACAATCTTATTTTATCCCAGACAGACCACAGACAAACGGGACAAGGCTGACTTACACAGGGATTGATGGCAGGAAGGACAGGTAGTTCGATAGCACAAGGTGCACCTTGGCTCGGGGACAGGATCAAGCACGGTCCAGAAGTTGCAGGGAGGCCTCACAGCGCTCGGAGGTGGCGTCTTTCTTTCTCCAAGCTCAGCGCGCATCTGATGTCACCTCCCTCTTCCTGCGCATGCTCAGCGGGGAGTCACACGCCCTCGGCTGGTTGGCTCCGCCCCAGATGGGACCGGTCCGCCGCTCCCATTGGGTGCGGGGGTTACCGGGCTCCGCCCTTGACGAGGAGCTGACAGGGAGCCCCTATTTGGTAACCCCGTCGAGCACATGTTCGATGGCGGCTCGTTGGAAAGGCCTGGTGCCCTCCCAACACCCCATACCAACCAAGCCGGAGTGAGGACGCGCACTCCCCGTGCTCGCCGCTGCTGCTGTTGTTGTTGGTGTTGTTGTTGCTGAACCGTGAGGAAGAGCTGCGGGGAGGTATTGGGAGGTCCTAAACTTCCTAACGGTGCCATACAATCACATTCTGGTGCAACGAAGAGTCAGAATTAATGGAAACGAGTCCTTAACTGACATAGACTAAGAATAACTAGCACGATGTCCTATAGTTGTCTTACATGAGATGCGGTGAACCTGGGTGCGACATTTGATGGGGGAAATAGTGGGAGGTCGGGTCTACAGAGTGTTGTTTACAGAAAATGGGACTAGGGAATGGGGGATTGGGGATAGTTGGTAAGTATTGAGGAAATAGGGGAATATTTACAAGCGGATATGGATGGATGCAAATCCCATATCCGCAACAATATATATTGTGACAAATCACTGAATCTAATTAAGTTATTCGCATCTGTAGGGTTTGGATAATTGATTAATTTAGAAGTATTCTTCATATTAATATTTTTACTTATACTATTGTTACGGTCCGCGGATTAGGATGTTATTTTTACCGAGCGGAGGTATAACCGTGGCCGAACTGTTCTTCCCCGATTCACCTGATTTACCCAAACATTGGCCGTATCGCGCCACCGCTATTCAATCGGGAAAAGACTAAGACGATACGGATGTGAAGAAAAGGAAGACGAAGGCAAAGAAAGGTTTGAAATACGATTACTATTTATTATTATTTACAGGCTCAAAGTAACCAAGGAGAAGGAAAGATAATAAAATAATATACAGAAGCTTTTAGAGACACAGGGAAAATACTAGCTTATCTAACAGGATTACTTACTACCCAGGACAGAACAAACAAAGACACAGACTCACGCGGGGAATTGCAGAGTGGATTGGCTGGAAGGAGGTGTGTGCCTGGAGGGGGAGGACGGCACGGAGCTGGCTGGAGCTTGATCCTGCACGGGACGCCGGGCTGGACCTCGACGGCCGCTGATGCCACCGATCCTGTCGTGTGCGCGGAATCACGGGTCGGAGCTGCTTGGTGGAGCCGACGCGCTGGTGGGGGGTCTGGCGTGACGGGTTCTCTCCTCTCTCTTTCTTGGTCCAACCACTCTTTCTCCACCGACAACTCAACATAACCACTCAACGCAACCACTGACCACCCCTGACGACCAACTCAGCTCTTGTCATGGACCTCTCTACGCGCCCTGCTCAGCCTTTCAGCTCATCTCTTTCTTTTGTACCTCACCACGCAGCTCAGCTCAGCCTTTCAGCTCCTCTCTTGGACTCATCTGCTTGTCTCCTCGGGGAACGCCCCGCGGTGGGTTATATAGGCCCCGCCCCTCAACCTTTTCGAACCTCCCCCAAACGCTCTTCCTCCGCCCTCTCAAACCAAACCCCTCATGCTCGGTTGGTTGTTCGGGGCTGGCTCACTCCTCCCCTCTATGACGAGGTGGAGACACGCCCTTCTCCTCCGACCCTGCCTCGTGGTCAATGGCGGCAATTGGAGGGGATGTAATTGGCAATGGCAATTGAGGCCTGGCAATGACGAAAGGGGAAATGGAGGTTTTGGGAATGGGAATGAAGGGAATCTACTCTTATTTCACTCGGTGCAATGGAGTATTTAACTTAATGGGAGACACAGCCTTACCCTAAGACACATAATAAGATATAAGCTACTGAACAAGGGTTTTATCGGGTCCTGCAATGTGGTGTTTATGGAATAACTACCGAGATGCCCTTTTTATCTTTACACAACTCCGGAGGCAGGAGGCGCAGAATAAACAATAATAATAATAAAGCACACAATAAATAAATACAGTCCTCATATCCGCAACACTATATTTTTGTCGTTCAGCCTGTGCCTTTGTATAATAATTTGATAAATCAATATCCTGAAAGGATTTTCCAAAGATAGAACCATCTTTTCCAACATAAGTCATTTATATTAGATTAAAAATGATATCATAAAAATTTTCATTATTGTTGAGTTGAAATAATACATATAAACATAATTGACCACAACATTTAGAATTAATTTCTTGAACTTGAAATGTTTGATAAACACCATTCTGTAAGAATTGTATTACTTCAACAGGCGGTGGCATACCATAACTATCAAAATAATATTTATCCTGACTATTATGAATACAAACCCAATGAGAACCATTCTGTGTCTAAATTCATAATAATATTCATTGTATTCTTGGACAACTTTTTAAATTCATCTCTCATACAAATAACCACATTATCAATTTTTTGTTTTTTACAATATTTAGTAAGTTCTATATTTGACGTTGTATTCTTTCCAAATTGTTTAAACCATTTATCCATTTATTTATGAGAAAGATATAACCCATTACCCCTTTTAGTTAGTTTAACACCCGCTTGAGCGATAGAGGAAAGCATATCTCCAACTAACAATCTCGCTTTATCAGGTAGACTTTCAAGTTTTTGAGCAAAATCCCCAATTACACCACTTCCACTAATTTGTTTCTCCAACTCCTTGTTATGTCTTTCCAATTCTTTTTGAGCTTTTAGTTGTGCCTTCCTTTCGTTAGCAGTTTTTACCGCTGCTGAAATACCACCAGTCAATGCTCCCGCCGCACTTAAACCAGCAAATAAAGGAATTAGAAACGGGAGAAATCCTCCCTCTTGTATTGAATATTTCTTTAACATAGGTTTTGTCATTTTAATTTTAAGTGAACCAGCATCATTTAGTGTTTTTACCTGCTCTCTTGTGAGTAAAACATCAATTCTTACTGCTCCTTTTCTTTGAATTGTATTAACGTTAATAATACAAGGCTTTTGATTTTGAATACAAGATGTTAATTTATTAAGATTGATTTGATTAACATATACCAGTTCTTTCCTACTCATTTATTTATGAGAAAAAACCTATGTGATATTAATCATAACACCATTATCTGTATTAATCTATAATTCTGTTTCCTCCAAAAGCAAACAATAAGCATCAACTTCTTCATTCTCTCCTCTTTCAATGTATAGAGAAGTATCCACTCTATTAGACTTTATAGTTTCCTTTTGAGAACTCAGGTCAATTGTGTAGATTGTATAAAGTTTTTGAAACGCAACCATATCCAAAATAGGTTCATTATTACCGTTGCTTTCACACACCTTTTGGTAAGACTTGTAGGCTTCCGCATAATCATTTTTTTCCCAATCAATTTCCAATCTATCTCGCGGATAAAATGTTCCATCAAGAGAAACCCGAAGTTGTTTCACCTTAGCATTATCACTCAGCGCATTATTCTTATCAGTACCCTCCTCTCCATCTGGTTTCTTAAAAATGAGCCATAGGTATCGTGGCTTTCCTTCAAGAACACCCAAATTCCAAGTGTAGGTAGTGTGTTCCAGTTTAACGTGTTGACATCTTCTTTTAAGGTATGATACATTTAGCGGTTTCTTTGAGTTAAGTCTTCTATTTAACATCTCTTCCATTTTAAGATTAGGAGTATATTCACTAATATACCAACACAAATCATTAATAACAAATTTATTATTGTCGCCAAAAGCATTTTCAGCCCCAAAAAGCAATCTATTTACATTATCATTCCTTTGTAGTTGAAATCTAATTTTAAGACCATACAAAACTTTATCATAATCACAAAATCCAAATATACCTTTCAGAGGTACTGCTACGGTAAAACTATTCTCTGCTTTTGTATCATCATTAAACATTGACTTCCTTTGACTATAACCAGGGTCAGCATTTGTTCCCGTTGACATATCAGGAATAAAACCTTCAACAGCTCCCTTACCCATTCTATCACTAAAGGAATATAGTGTAAATTTCATCATTTCAGATATAGCAGAGACATAATCAACCGCTTCAACCTCTTGTGTTCCAATATACAGGCGGACACTATCAAACATTTTCCAGAAGAAATCATTTACGAGTGTAGCATTAGTATTATTCGCAGCCTTAGTGAATTTAAATTTACACAGCAAGAAACTATCAGCTATATTCAAGTAAGTTTGTTGATTATTTATTTCAAAACTTTTTGTTCCGTTTGAATTCCAGTCTGTTCCTGTTATAGCATTTACCTTAAAATAGTCTTCCTTTTTAGTAGAGTTTGAAATGATAATCGTATCATCCAAATCATAGATACTATCAATCGCTTCCATACTTGTATTTATATAGCATTAAAATCGTTGAAACCCTGACCCAAGTATTTTAATGATTTTTTGTCGTTCTTGTGAAGATAGTTGAGTTTTACCTTTTTTTATTTCTTTGATTGCTTGTAATTTATGAGACTCCTTTTGAGCATCTTTTATATGCTTTATAGCACCCGCAACTGAGCCCACGGCTGAAGCAGTTGAACCAATTAGGTCTTTATGTTTAAGGATGGTTGAACCAATACCCATTAGAGTATCAATTATCCCATCTCCTTTATTTCTGAATTGATGTCCCACACCCCATTGTCTCTTTGGTTTATAGTATCCTCTACCAAGAAACATACCTTCACCCTTATAGTATGGTGAAAGGAACATCCCATCCCCTGTAATTATTTTATATTTTCCCAACTCGTGTTTTCTCACAATAACCATTATTTATTTATTGAAAAACTTCACGTCGGTGAATTCTGATGGATATAATTTCATCATTAAAGGATATCATACGATTATCTTGGTCGGTTATCCTAAAATTTACTCTGTATATGGTTTTTCCTGACACAGGTAAATAGACAAGATTTTTTGGTTCCATATTAAATTTATAACCAATCGGGGTTGAGTATGCACTGAATGAAAATATTGTATTTGTTCTTATTCCATCGTTATAAGCACCATCAATCAAATCACAATGAATTAATACTGAATTTATACCGGAGGATATTTGAATGACATTATCACTGTAAGACGTCCCGTTAATTTCAATCTTTTTAGAAGAGAAACCCAATAGCTCTCTGAACGAATTTTCAATCGTGAAATCAACTTTATAATTATTTTTAAGTTTAATAGTTGATTTTGAAGTGTGTTTTTGAATATCTATGACAATATTTTTTGGCTCATCACCTTTTTCTTTCATAAGGCGAGAGACTTCTGAAGATATTTGAGAAATCTCGTAAGCACCGGGTGAAACGGTTATAGTTTTATATCCACTTCCTGGATTATAACTAAACTTGTTGTTTTTCTCTGTGATATTAAAAAGGGTATTGTAAGTCTCCATTGACAACAAAGAAGCCTCATATTCTTTTGTGGGGTCAAGTTGTAGTGGGTAAGGGAATGAAGCTGTGTAATCACTCGTTGTGAAATTAAAACTAAGAATTGTGCTTCTCATCTTATTTAATATCTAATAAAATATCTTTGTATTGACATTTATTAATTATTTTCATATTCATCAACTGATCTAAAATGGCGGATGCTTCATTAAAACAATTGTTGTTTCCAGCCTTCTTACTACCTCACAACAATAATAACCTATTAACTAATTGTGATGGGTTATTTGGAAGAAAACTAACACCCGAACCAAGCTTACTTAAAGCATCAATAATATGTTTCTCCTTCTCATTCTTCTTACTTTTACCAGCAACAGAAACTCCATAATCAAGTGCGTTTAGCAACTCGATATACTCTCTATCTTCCTCTCTTTCCATATCAAGCGGTTCATCAAAATAAGGTGAATTAGCATGTCCATCTTTTGTTAGAAGAAACATTAATGTTGGGGTTAATTCAACATTTGGTTGGTCAGAACTTAAGAACACCAATTTATCATTAAATATCAATAACTTTTCTTTCACAAGATGGAACTGTGCTGGTTCTTCTGTTGGAATGAGACCTGCTCTGGTTTTTGAACCCTTCAAATATTCATTGTTTTGAAGAGCTTCTACAATATAATTGGAAAGTTTATTTACCTTCTCAAGATGCCGAAATAATCCTTCATCATCATATTCTAATTCTCCAAGTTCTTGCTCTGTCATTTGACTAAAATCTTTGAGCATTTGAAATTTTTTCGGAGTAAATTCTACCATGGGAACTGTAGGTGAAATCGTTTGTTAAGTTTTTAAAAGTGGTTTAAAAAATTTCTCTTGTTTTCTTTCAAAGGCTTCTTCACCAGTTAGTTTCTGTCTCCTTTTCTTATTTATGTCTTCCTGTTGCTTTACAACTTTTGAAACCAACTCTTGATGTTCTTTAAACTTTCTTACTCTTTCTTCGGTATTCATTTTCTGTATTTATTTATTGAAAAATATCATTTAGTATCTCATCTTGTTTCACAACAATATATTTATATTTTCCAATCGTGTGTTTCATATTATTTTCAAATTCCTTCTTACTACATAATGTAGAACAATTATCTCTCCAAAAATTATTTGTATCTATTGAATTTAACTTAAATAAAATAAAAGTATTAGCATTGTTTCTTATTGAGCGCCGAGGGAGTTGAAAATATGACTGACTAAGATAAATACAATTACAAGAAGAATGTCTCCCTCTTGTATAGTAGCTATCCATTACTGTTTGGTTTCTCTCATTAACACAATCATCAAAGATAACGAGGTTCTTTTTTGATTTATCTAAATCTTGAGGTGAAGGTATATCATCCGTATTATCACTGAGAATACAAGTTATGGGTTTTGGTTTTGATTTTGATTTCTGTGTATCACAAAATAATTGTATTATATTATCAATATTATAATCATTTAGTTTGTTTTGAAGTTTAAATAAACCGATAATGTCTTCCTTTTTAAGACCCGCATTAAAACCCTGTGAGAGTAGTTGATACTCGGGTTGAAAACTTGACTTTGTAAAAATTATTAAATTATCATAATCTAAAAAATTAGGACTAAGGAGCATCTTTAAAAGTAAACAGGTTTTTCCACATCCGCTTGAACTGACTATTAGACATCTCAATGAATTTGGAAGATTTTGATGGTTATTAAATTTTATCTTATTTTCCCAAACGGGTAAAAAATCATTCATTTATATATTTGGAAAACAAGTCATCTAACTTTTTTTGAGTTTTTTGAGAAACTCTATATTTTATCCTGAGTTCAGGTTTAATTTCAAAATAATCCATTATTTTGTTTATATAGTATCTTGTATTAACATTTCCATTGAAATTATTTTGAATAATAAATATCATTAAACCCTTATACATTTCCTCAATACAAATAGTCTCTTCCCTTGTAAGAAATGGTGTATTATCACCATAATACTTAACATTCATCTCTCTTATTAATCTTGTAAAGTAATTCATTTTTGGTTCTAATTTAAAAGAGTTATATATTTTTCTATATTTTTTATTATCATTAATTAAAATTAAATCACAGAAAATACATTGTTTGTATGAACCCTCATTATTAAGCCCTATTCTACCACAATGGTGGCAGATTTCTAATTTATCATATGGAGAGTCTGGAAATTCTAAATATCCTTCAGAATTTATCATATTTATAAAGTAAAATTATACTTAAAACAAAGTGCCTTTTTTAGAGGCTTTTTTAAAGATGAAACTGTGCTTAAAGTAAAACACAAAAGACAAATTTCAATCAATCTCTACTTCGGTGGAAGATATAGAAAAATATGTCAAAGATGTTAAATTGAACAAAGATAAATATGGAAATTTTTGGATTAAACCCATCATGGAGAATAACATGTGTCCTTTTATTAAATTTATGGGACAAGCTATGTTAATGAATAACTCTATTAAAGTAAATTTGACAAAAGTTTCTCCACTACTACTAACAATTTACTCAAAGCTTGAAAAGGTCATTGATAAAGAAGCTTTGAAAATGAATGATAAGACCATCAACGATTCTAGAGGAAACATTTGTATATTCTTTAATAGACCCAAAGATGTGGGTGAAATTAATAATATGAATATTAGTGGTGAACTATCATTCCGTACTCTGATTATTAGAGATTATTTGAAAATAACATTTAATGTAAAAAATATTGTGGTTATTCGTTCTAATGAAAGAAAATATATAGATATTGATGGAAGTTTAATGGTATGTAAATGAGTGATATTAACAGTCAATACTCTGAGAGTTATTATACTGAGAGTCTAGGATCTGAAGATAGTTATGATACTAATAGTTTGTGTTCAAATGATAGTTATGAGAGTAGCTTTATTGATGACTCAGATAGTGAAATTGAAATTGATGAACTAGAGTATCTAAACTTTCTGGCTAATACATAGACGCTTTACTTTAAGTAAAGTTATATACATAAAACATGTTGAAAAGCTCAAAGGTGTTTTACTTTAAGTAAAGTTATATACATAAAACGAGTTGAAAAGCTCAAAAGTGTTTTACTTTAAGTAAAGTTATATACATAAAACGAGTTGAAAAGCTCAAAGGTGTTTTACTTTAAGTAA
This sequence comes from Myxine glutinosa, assembly GCF_964187855.1. Classification (NCBI taxonomy): domain Eukaryota; kingdom Metazoa; phylum Chordata; class Myxini; order Myxiniformes; family Myxinidae; genus Myxine; species Myxine glutinosa. The sequence continues at coordinate 91,819,150 of NC_136261.1, forward strand.
AGTTATATACATAAAACGAGTTGAAAAGCTCAAAGGTGTTTTACTTTAAGTAAAGTTATATACATAAAACGAGTTGAAAAGCTCAAAGGTGTTTTACTTTAAGTAAAGTTATATACATAAAACGAGTTGAAAAGCTCAAAGGTGTTTTACTTTAAGCACAGTTTCATCTTTTTAAAAGCCTCTAAAAAAGGCACTTTGTTTTAAGTATAATTTTACTTTATAAATAAATATGATCAAAGCCCCGTATTGCAACGTTTGTGAACAAGAATATAAACAATACAAAAGACACCTTAAAACTAACAAACACACATTTAATCTACTTCACCTATACTACTATCTCCTATTCAGAAGGAAACAAAACACTGTTCTGCATGTAATAAAAATATCCTCAAGAAAGGAAATATAACAAGTTAGAGGAGTATAGAGGCTCAAATACCCCAGAGGAGTTTGTGAAACGACTAGAAAAAGACTGTGTCCGATTAACCAAGATAATGAGAGAAACTAATAAACCAATGTCCTTGATGAGTGAACAGAAAAGGGAATTTAGAAAAAACAATGTTTGTCATATTTGTGAGGAAAAAATTGGTGAAGGTCTAAAGGTTAGAGATCATTGTCATCTCACTGGTAAATATAGAGGTCCAGCTCATCAAAGTTGTAATATTAATTATCAACTCCCCTCTTTCATTCCTGTCTTTCTTCATAACAACGCTCATTATGATACGCATCTATTTATTAAAGAACTTTCAAAGACATCTGGACACATTTCAGCAATTCCTAACACGGATCAGAAATACATTTCATTCACAAAAACAATTCACACATCTCCTATTACTCATATCAGATTTCTTGATACATTTAAATTCATGGCAAGTCCATTGGCTAACTTGGTTCAAAATCTAAAAGAGTTTCCATGTCTTTCAGAGTATTTTTCAGATAAAGATTTTCTAACACAAAAGGGAATTTACCCCTATGACTATATGGACTCATTTGAGAGATTCAATGAAACACAACTTCCTTCAAAAGAAAATTTCGATAACAAATTAAACAACAGTCATATATCTGATAAAGATTATGTACATGCACAAAATGTTTGGGAAAAATATAACATCAAGAATCTTGGCGAGTATCACGATTTGTATCTCAAAACTGATGTGCTTTTATTGGCCGATGTATTTGAAGCCTTTACATCTGTTTGTCGCACTGGATATGGATTGGATCCTGCTCACTACTACACAGCACCTGGATTGGATCCTGCTCACTACTACACAGCACCTGGATTGGCTTGGAGCGCGATGTTGAAAATGACAAAACAAGTTTTGGATTTGATAACCGATGTCGATATGCTTTTGATGATTGAAAAGGCAAAAAGAGGTGGAATTTCACAAGTATGCTCGAGCAAATACGCAAAAGCAAATAACAAATATCTTCCAAATTATGATTCAACGAAAGAGAGTTCTTACTTGATGTACTATGACGCAAAGTACTTGTATGGCTGGGCAATGTCTCAAGCTCTTCCTTATGGGAAACTAAGATGGGTAAAGGAAAAAGACTACACAAAGGTTTTACAAGATGTATGTATCTCTACACAAAAAGAATTGGATGATTCAAAGGTTGGTTATTATTTTGAGGTCGATTTAAAATATCCTGAAGAACTTCATATCAAACATAAAGATCTTCCATTTGCTTGTGTGAAAGAAAGTCCAAAGAAAGAATGGTTGAGTGATTTATCAACGATCGTTTGATATAGGTGAATCAACAGAAAAATTACTTACTACATTATATAACAAGAAAAATTATGTACTACACCAAAGAAATTTGCGACAATATTTATCAAAAGGTCTAAGAGTAGAGAAGATCCACAGGGTGCTAAAGTTCAATCAAAGTCATTGGTTAAAGGGGTACATTGATTTTAATACACAAAGAAGAACAGAGTCAAAAACAAATTTTGGGAAAGACTTTTATAAATTGATGAATAATGCGGTGTTTGGTAAGACCATGGAGAATGTGAGGAAAAGACAAAATATCAGACTAGCAACATCTTGGGAACAAGCATCAAAATTAATTAATAGACCGAGTTTTACTAGAGCTGAGGTCTTTACTGAGAACTTTTGTGCGATCCATTTGGTTAAAGAGAGTATTGAAATGGACAAACCTATTTACATTGGAACATCAATTCTTGACTTGTCAAAGTCATTAATGTATGATTACTTTTATATTAATCTAAAATCAAAGTATAAGGATAATGTGTCATTGTTGTATATGGATACTGATAGTTTTATTTTGAAAATTAATACTGATGATGTTTATTCAGACATGAAAAAGGACATTAATATCTATGATACAAGTAATTACAGTCCAGAGAGTGAGTTGTTCTCTTCTAAAAATAAAAAGGTGATTGGAAAGTTCAAGGATGAATTGGAAGGAAATGTTATGAGTGAATTTGTGGGATTGAGGTCGAAGGCTTATGCTTATAAATACATTGTGAATAACGTTGAAAAGACTGATAAGAAGTTAAAAGGTGTAAAGAAAAATGTCATTAAAGAAACAATAAACTTTAAGGATTATTATAACTGTTTAACAACAAAGAAAGAAGAGTTTAGAAAGCTTAATGGAATAAGAAGTTATAAACATCAATTATATTCAGAAGAGGTGAATAAGAAAGCATTGGGGGCTTTTGATGATGAGGTTTATTTTAGAAAATGGAATTGATAGTCTCCCATATGGTTATATAAGTATATAAGTGATAAGATATATAAGTGATAAGATATATAAGTGATAAGATATATATAAGTGATAAGATATATATATAAGTGATAAGTTAAAAAGGGGGGTTAGGGATTTTAATGGGCTACTGCCACCTTTTTTACTATTATGTAAATGACAGAACCAAGTATCAACCAGACTAAAGAGTGGAGGTGTAATCAACCTTGGTATATAAATGGAAAACATAACGAATGTGAAAAATTTCAGATTCAAGAGGTTGAGAGAATCACTGGTCAGAAGGTTCTCAAGACGGATAAACGTATTCATTTGTTAAGTGGGGTAATGGAGGGCGGGAAGAAAAATATATTAGAGTGGAGTGAGAACTTTAATGGTTATCAATCGGATAATAAATATTATAATTTTAAAATGGTATGTGGGAGAGTATGTTGAAGAGTGGACATATGTTGTGTGCAAGGGACGAGATGGAAGGGAAGTGGTGTGAGAATGGTGAAGGGTAGGCAGGGACAGAAATACAAGTTTGTGTGGAAAGGGTGCCCGGAGGGTGTGAATGGTGTTGGTGTCCTGTTTTCTGAGGAGTTTGTAGACAGTGTGGTGAGTGTGACTCGAGTGAGTGATAGGTTGATGATGGTGAAAATGATGATTGGAAAGCTCTTGGTGAACGTCATCTCGGGATATGCTCCGCAGGTTGGTCGAAGCGATGAAGAGAAGGACAAGTTCTGGTGTGCGATAGAGAAGCTGATGGAAAACGTGAAAGATGAGGAAGTTGTTGTGGTGGGAGGAGACCTGAATGGACATGTGGGAAGGAGTATGGATGGTTTTGAGGGAGTTCATGGGGGTTACGGATATGGTGTGAGAAATGGAGAAGGTGAAAGGATTTTGGAGTTTGCTGATGGAGCTGATTTGTTGATTTGTAATACTCAGTTCCAGAAAGAGGACAATAAGCTTGTTACATACACGTCAGGTGGGTCAACGACAACCGTTGACTACCTGATGGTGCGTCGGCGAGATAGGGGGCACCTACGGGACACAAAGGTGATCCTGGGGGAGGAGGCTGTTTCACAGCACCACTTGGTTGTCTGCGACATAAGGGTGAAAGGTGCGAGGAGAGCTCGGCGGGTGAAGTACCAACCGAGAATGAAGGTGTGGAGGTTGAAAGAGGTGACAGTAATGGAGGTATTAAAAGAGAGGCTGAGTAGGGTAGAGGATGATGTGGTTGAGCTTGAAAGTGGTTGGATGTCAATGAAAGCTAGTCTGTTGGGAGCCGTTGGTGAGGTATGTGGATGGACAAAAGGACCACCGAGGCACTCGGAAACATGGTGGTGGGATGTTGAGGTTGGAAAGAGGATTGATGAGAAGAGGAAGAAGTTCAAAGAGTGGCAGAAGGCGAAGGGTACGGGAGCAGAAACAGCAGAGCATGAAAGTTATAAGGCAGCCAGGAAGGCTGCAAAGAAAGAGGTAGCAAAGGCGGAGGAGGCATGTAGGAAAATGTTCGGAGAACGCTTGGATTCGGAAGAGGGTCAGAAAGCAGTATTCAGGATTGCAAAGCAGATAGCGAAAGAGAGGTGTGATGTGATGGGGGTGAGTTGCTTGAAGGATGAAGTGGGACAAATTGTTGTCGACCCAGATGGAATTAATGGAAGATGGAAAAGATATATGGAAATGCTGTTGAATACAGAGAATGAATGGGATGGAAACATAGAGAGTAACCCAGTTTTAGGACCGGCAGAGAAGATAACTGAGAAGGAAGTTGAGGAAGCGATAAAAGCAATGAAGAGTGGAAAAGCGGGAGGGCCGACGGGAGTTGTGGGAGATATGTTGAAGGCAGCAGGAAGTTGGGGTGTGAAGAGAATGACAGAGATCTGTAATTTGGTGGTGAAAGAAGGCCGCATTCCAGTGGATTGGGAACTGAGTACCCTCGTCCCTCTATACAAGGGGAAAGGTGACCCTCTGGAGTGTGGCTCGTACCGAGCGATAAAGTTATTGGAGCATGGAATGAAGGTATTGGAAAGGGTGTTGGAGAGGAGGATAAGGAAGAAAGTGAAGATCGACGAAATGCAGTTTGGATTTATGCCAGGAAGAGGAACGACAGATGCGCTTTTCATTGTGAGGCAGTTGCAGGAGAAGTACATGGATAAGAGGAAGAAGTTGTTTTTTGGGTTTGTTGATCTGGAGAAAGCATTCGATAGGGTTCCACGCAAAGTATTGACATGGGCATTGAGGAAGTTAGGAGTGGAGGAATGGTTGATCAGAGTAGTGATGGCAGTGTACAAAAGAGCACGCACAGCTGTAAGGACGAAGGACGGGAACAGTGGTGAGTTTGAGGTGAAGGTGGGAGTGCATCAGGGGTCGGTACTATGTCCACTACTATTTGTAGCTGTGATGGAGGTGCTGGATCAGACCGTAAAGGAGGGTTTACCGTGGGAGTTGTTGTATGCAGATGATCTGGTGTTGATTGCGGAAAGTATGGATGGACTGAAGGAAAAGATGAACAAGTGGAAGGAATGTATGGAGACAAAAGGTCTGAAGGTGAATATCGGAAAGACAAAGGTGATGGCAAGTGGTAAAGCATGTGGTGAGGTGGAAAGAACTGGGAAGTGGCCGTGTGCTGTGTGTAGGAAGGGTGGCAGAGTGAACTCCATTCAATGTACAATGTGTGCTGAGTGGGTTCATCAAAAATGTAGTGGTCTGAGAGGGTCATTAACCAGTGTGGCAGCTACATTCAAATGTAAGGTGTGCACAGAGGGAGCTGCAGATGGAGGAAATGTTGAGTTGGATCTTGGAGACGGCGTGAAGCTGGAAGGTGTGAAAACATTTTGCTACCTCGGAGACATGCTGAATGGAGAAGGCGGATCAGACTCGGCAATGGTTGCTCGAGTGAGATGTGCATGGAAGAAGTTTCGGGAACTGAGTGGCGTGTTGATGAGGAGAGTGTCGCTGAAGCTGAAGGGAAAGGTGTATGCTGCATGTGTGAGAAGTGTTATGATTTATGGGAGCGAGACATGGGTAATGAACGTAGAGCAGCAACGAAGGCTGGAAAGGGTGGAAATGCGAATGGTTCGATGGATGTGCGGAGTATCGTTGAGAGAGAGGAAGACAAATGATGAATTGCGAAAGATGATGGGAATATTGCCTGTGATTGATGCTGTGAAGAGAAAAGGTTGAGATGGTTTGGTCATGTGTTGAGGAAGGATGAAAGTGACTGGTTGAGAAGAGTGATGGAAGTTAATGTAGAAGGAAGTAGAGGACGGGGAAGACCGAGAAAGACTTGGCTAAAGATGGTGGAAGAAGAAATGCGGGCAAGGGAGTTAACAAGGAGAGATGCAGAAAATAGGGCAAAATGGAGAAGATTGTCATGGGGACCGTAAGGCTAACCCCCGCTCTAGCAGGAAACATGGCCTTAAAATGCATGTTGTGTGTTGTGTATGTGGGAGAGGAGGAGGTCAAACAAGAACCCTCCGTGAAACATACCACTTTATACTTTCACAACAAAAGGTTAAGGAACCTGTATACTTTATAAATATACTTGATGGGGATGAGTTCTATAGGAGAATGGACCTCTTTAAAAAGTTAGAAAGAGATAATATATTTATAGGCTCATTAGTAGAGTGGTCTAAGGAACTACATTAAGGGGCTAGTGGGGGAATAGGGTAAAAATTACATGTAACTGAGAAGGATCATAGGTTCATAAGGCTAGAAGGATTATCTATCTATAATTCCAGTAATCTCTGTCTGTACGTTTGTTTGTCTGTGACCGCTGTTTCTCGACAACCACGGGTCCGATATACTTTTAACTTGCCAGGTATATTGCTGGGGACCCGAGGATGTGCCTTTTCAAGGTTTCATATTAATCGGACAATTACTTACCGAGCTATGTCCAAAAAACGATTCAACCAATCAGAGAGCAGCGAACGATCGCGTGTGCCGAACGTGGCGGGCACACTCTGCCTCGGATGGCACATTTGAGAGCGTATTCATTTATTTCACGTTTGCAACCTATGTTGGCGTTAAACTATGTTTTACAACTAATAAAAACGAATTTGCGATTCATTCGCTTTCCTGCGCGTTTGTGCACGCGATGGCGATTTCTTTACCAAACTCCGGAAGCCGTTCGCTTTGGACCAAACCATTGCATGTAAATAGAGGGGGGGGGATTGTCACCACTCGCAAGCCGTTCGCTTTGGACCAAACCATTTCATGTAAATAGAGGGGGGGGGGATTGTCACCACTCGCAAGCCGTTCGCTTTGGACCAAACCATTTCATGTAAATAGAGGGGGGGGATATAATTTTAGATATAGATATAGTACGGGCATGCCCTAGTCTATCTATAATTCCATTAATCTCTGTGTGTATGTTTGTTTGTTTGTATGTTTGTATGTTTGTATGTCTGTGACCGCTGTTTTTCAACAACCACGGGTCCGATATACTTTAAACTTGCCAGGTATATTGCTGGGGACCCGAGGATGTGCCTTTTCAAGGTTTCATATTAATCGGACAAGTACTTACCGAGCTATGTCCAAAAAACGATTCAACCAATCAGAGAGCAGCGAGTTATCGCGTGTGCCGAACGTGGCGAACACACTCTGCCTCGGACGGCACATTTGAGAGCGTATTCATTTATTTCACGTTGGCAAACTATGTTGGCGTTAAACTATGTTTTAAAACTAATTAAAACTAATTTGCGATTCATCGTAACTGCGATTTGCGACCTTCCGGAAAGTGAAGACTTCACTTCCGGCAGCCAATCACAGAACGCGTTGTTGCGCAGGCTATTAATGTTTTTCCTTTTCATTTTTTTCATTGAATTGATTGATTCCTTGCGCTTAAATTGCAAACAGCCAAAATACGTTGGCGCTAATTGAATAATTGGGCATTAACACTCAATGGCGAATAATCGTAACTGCGACATGCGAACTTCCGGACAGTGAGGACTTCACTTCCGGCCTTACGAAAGTGCCGACTTACTGTCTCGATTGGATCTTCCCACTGTCTTATTGTTAGATCTATCTATTCTATCTTATCTATATTATACTTACCGTCTATATACTTACTGTCTATCTTATAGATAGATTGTAGATAAAGACAATGCCCCAATCGAGTCGTCGTTTACGAGAACGAAGGAACGAAGCAGCACGGCGTGCACGCGCAATGGAATCTGCCGAAGAACGAGCTGCTCGCCTGACACGCGACGTTACGCGCGTGACAAGTCGTCGTGCAGCTGAAACGGATGAAGAACGGACTGCTCGCTTGGCAGACAACACTCGACGCATAACAAGTCGTCGTGCAGAAGAAACGGATGAAGAACGGACTGCTCGCTTGGCAGACAACACTCGATGCATAACAAGTCGTCGTGCAGAAGAAACGGATGAAGAACGGACTGCTCGCTTGGCAGACAACACTCGACGCATAACAAGTCGTCGTGCAGAAGAAACGGATGAAGAACGGACTGCTAGCTTGGCAGACAACACTCGACGCATAACAAGTCGTCGTGCAGAAGAAACGGATGAAGAACGGACTGCTCGCTTGGCAGACAACACTCGACGCATAACAAGTCGTCGTGCAGAAGAAACGGATGAAGAACGGACTGCTCGCTTGGCAGACAACACTCGACGCATAACAAGTCGTCGTGCAGAAGAAACGGATGAAGAACGGACTGCTCGCTTGGCAGACAACACTCGACGCATAACAAGTCGTCGTGCAGAAGAAACGGATGAGGAACGGACTGCTCGCTTGGCAGACAACACTCGACGCATAACAAGTCGTTGTGCAGAAGAAACGGATGAAGAACGGACTGCTCGCTTGGCAGACAACACTCGACGCATAACAAGTCGTCGTGCAGAAGAAACGGATGAGGAACGGACTGCTCGCTTGGCAGACAACACTGGACACGAGACAAGGCGTCGTGCAGAAGAAATCCCTCACCAGCGAGAAGACCGGCAAGTAAGGGATGCCCTGCGCCATCAGGATGTACACCGTGTGAGACTAGAGCAGGCTCGCCATGACAATCGCAACCTTGCTCGATACGATGATACCGATTTCTTCCGAGAGGTACTTCATGGTGAGTACAGGCACGCGCTGAGCAGGACCTCAATATTTCAATGCACTAAATGCTCGCATTGTGCTGCTTTGGTGTGGAATGAGGAGAGAAGAGGATTTTGCTGCAACGATGGCAAGGTCGATCTTATGCATGATCCTACGAATCCAAAACCCGGTTCAATTCCATCACAACCTCCAGATGCTATTAAAAACCTTTTCCTTAACCAGGCCTTTGTGAAGCACGCGAAACAGTACAACAACGCGCTGGCAATGGCAAGTATCGGTGTCCGAGAGATACGTATGCCTGGCTTCAATCCTGGAGTGCGCATACAAGGTAAGGTTTACCATTACATTGGTGCTCCTCTTGCCGATCTGGGTTGTACCCCACGCTTTGCTCAGATCTACTTTCACGATCCAGCCCATGAGCTGGATTATCGTCGTGCCCACACCTCGAACAGTGGCCTGAATGAACAGTTTTTGCTAAGAGCACAACAGGCCATTCATGAGTGCAACCCATACGTCCAGCAATTCAAATCAGCCATTGAGTATGTGGTTCATAATGATAGCACCAATGAACTGAATATTGTGTTAACAGGTCGCACGCGGCGCCGAGACCTTCATCATGGTACCGTCAACCTTCCCTCACCAGACAGCGATGTGGCTGTCATTGCTCCAGGGGCAATGACAACAGAGCAGTTTGGAAGGCTGGCAGTCGCTGTTCACCTCAGAGGAGGAGGTTTACAGACAATAGACGCCATGCATCCAGCGTATGACCCACTATCATACATACTTCTGCTACCCTGCGGCTCTCAGGGGTACCACACTGAGTTGGCAGGGACAACGCCAACAACTTTCTACCGCTACCATCTACAAGTACGTGATCCTACTCATCACTTCAATCTACTGCTTCGTGGTGGAAGGTTGACACAGCAGTACGTATGCGACATGATGGCAAAAATTGAGTCACACCGTCTCAATTGGATTCGCTGCAACCAGAAGTCAATTAAGGCAGAAAAGTATAAGATCATCGTTGATGCGTTGAACAGTGATGCTGAGGTGCTACCTGGACGCCTCACCATTCTGCCACCGTCAATTTATGGGTCGCCACGTTGGTATGCCAAAGAGTTTCAGGATGCAATGGCTTTAGTCCGAGTCAAGGGAAAACCAGACTTTTTCCTAACATTCACCTGCAACCCAAAGTGGCCAGAAATTAAAGAATCGGTTTTTGAGGGTCAGCCACCCAATGCAAGACCTGATATCATCGCCCGGGTGTTTCATATGAAGGTGGAAGCACTCCTCGCAGACATCCTCAAGCATGACATCTTGGGGCATGTGGACGCTTACGTGATGGTGAAGGAAACGCAAAAGCGTCACCTTCCCCATATACACATGCTCCTGACCGTGGTACCTCGCGACAAGCCCAGAACACCAGCAGATGTCGATCGCGTGGTCTCTGCTGAGATTCCTGACAGACTCACAAATCCGGAACTACACCGTATCGTGACATCACACATGATTCACGGCCCATGTGGGGAATGGAACATCTTGAGCCCTTGCATGGCAGACCGGAAGTGCACAAAGGACTATCCCAAAGCCCTACGACAAACGACAAGCTTCTCTGATGACTCCTATCCCCTGTACAGAAGACGGGCAGAAGCAGCACCTGGTGATCCCATCATGAAGACAATACGAGGCGGTGCTAACGTATTAGTTAACAATGCATGGGTTGTGCCTTACAATCCATATATTGTCCTCAGGTACGATGCTCACATCAACCTTGAGATCGTCTGTGCTGTCACCTGTGTCAAGTACCTGTACAAATACCTTGAAAAGGGCCCGGACCAGTGCCTGGTCAGACTAGAGCCTCATGAGAGGATGCGAGAGGCATTACGACATGATGAAGTGGCACGCTACGAACTAGGGTGTTACATCACCGCATCTGAGGGATACTGGCGCATATACGATTTCCCCATTCAACGCAAGTACCCACCAGTCGAGATGCTGGCACTCCATCTACAGGATGAGCAGGTGATCACGTTCAATGACGAAGGTGCCGTACAGAACGTGGCAGAGTCAGGACCCCCTGCAACAACCCTCACCGCCTTTTTCGAAGCCATGAATCTCCATCCACACATGCGTCATGTTCTATATCCCGATGTATTCCAACACTTCACCTACTTGAGGAAAAGGTTTCAATTGCGGAAGAGAAGGCTGAGTTTCCAGGATAACCATAAGGCTGATACGGTTGGGCGGCTCCCCATTATTCCCGTCAACTCACATACTGCCGAGTTGTACTATCTCCGCATGCTACTGTACCGCGTGCCTGGCCCCACATGCTTTCAGGATCTCCGTCGTGTTGGTGGTAGGGTCATGGAGACCTATCTGGCAGCCTGCATTGCATATGGCATCGTTGACAATGACCAGGAGGTGGATTCTGTTATGGAAGAGGCTGCAAATATTGCATTTGGCCCTGCAGTCCGCGAAGTATTTGCCAACATGCTCATATTCGTTCTCAGAGGCAACCACGTGCAGTTCTGGGAAAGGCACAAGTATGTGCTGTGCGAGGACTTCATGCGTGAAGCAGGTGTGAATGAACCAAATGGACGCATTGTGAGTGCAGTGCTACTAGAGCTGAGGAACAAAGTTGAGTGCCACGGCTTTTCGCTCAGTAAGACCTTTGGCCTTCCTGAGCCTGAACCAGTTCATTTCCAGTCTCGCATTCCGCGCGTCATCGAGCACGAAACAGTGCACAATATAGGAGAACTTGAGGCTCACATCGCTCAAACAGAGTGCCTTCTTAATGACGAGCAGCGCGTTGTTGTCGAAGAAAGTGATGCGGAGTGTGGAACACGGACATGGCTGCATGCTTGCAGTTGATGCAAGTGGTGGGACTGGGAAAACATTCACATTGTCTCATATACTCAACAAAGTGCGAGCAATGGGCAAAGTGGCTCTTGCAACTGCTGCAAGTGGTATTGCAGCTACGCTGCTGCCTAAAGGGGCCACCTTCCATAGTAGGACCAAGTGTCCTCTCATTCTCACTGATGAGTCCACTTGCAACATCAGTGAAAATGACACCACTGCAGCACTCATACGCATGACTAATCTAATGGTGGTGGATGAGGTTTCAATGATGGATCGTCGCGCATTGGAGGCAGCAGATCGAACATTCCAGTGGCTTCGGGGCTCAGAGGAACCATTTGGCGGCATCGCAATGGTTTTCAGTGGTGACTGGAGGCAGATCCTTACTGTTGTGCCACACGGTAGCCGTATTGACATAGTTGGAAGGTGCTTCAAGAGCTCATACCTGTGGAGAAAAGTGCAGATACTTCGTCTCAGAGTAAACATGAGGATCATGCAGGGTGCTGGAGAACAACAGGACGAATCTGATTTTGCAAAATTCCTGCTGGATCTGGGTGAAGGGAAGATTCCTGTCAATCCAGAAGAGGGTGAATTTGCTATTGAGCTCAGGGAACCGCTCATTCTTCCAGGTGAAAAACTTCAGGATATTGTCACTTGGGTGTACGAAGACTTGCATAACAACATTAGCAACCCCAAGTGGCTATGCGAGCGTGTTATACTATGTCCGACCAATTTCCGAAGTCGATCAGATAAATGCCTACATGACGACCATATTTCCAGGGGAGGAACATGTTTGCTGTAGCGTCGATACAGTGGAATCTGAGGGTGATCATTTGTATCCGCCTGAGTTCCTGAACACCCTCTGTCCATCTGGTATGCCGCCACATCGAATCTCTCTCAAGGTGGGTATGGTAATCATGCTGCTGCGAAACTTCGACCAGCAAAGCGGGCACTGCAATGGCTCAAGGTACATCATACTTCAGATCCTTCCAAATCTGTTGGTTGCACAATCTGTGATGGGTGTCAATTCTGGACGCACATTGCTCATTCCACGCATAACCTTGAGTCCATCTGACAACATGTTCCCGTTCACTCTGCGGCGTCGGCAGTTTCCGGTACGACCCTGCTTTGCCATGACTGTGAATAAATCCCAAGGACAGTCGCTACACCATGTTGGGATCTTCTGCACACGAGACTTCTTCAGCCATGGTCAGTTCTACGTGGCGGCCAGTAGGGTTGGCAGATCCAGCAGCCTCCGCATTCTTGCCCTGGACGAGGAAACAAAGAAGAAGCGCCGTTTCCTCAGCAACGTTGTTTATGAAGAGGTGCTAACGAGATAAAGGAGTGTACAATGTACATGTAGACAATTTTTATTATTATTTATTTATTGAAGAACAATTGTTTCGAAAAGAATTCATCAAAAAAAATGCACAACTTTTTTTGGCAGTCGTACACCATGTTAGGATCTCCTGGAGAAGTGCCGTTTCCTCAGCAATGTTGTTTATGAAGAGCTGCTAACGACATACAGGTGTGTACATGTGGACAATTCTTATTATTTATTTATTGATTGAAGAAACATTGTTTCGAAAAGAATTCATCAAAATAAGTGCACAACTTCTTTTGGCAGTCGCTACACCATGTTGGGATCTTCTGCCCAAGAGACTTCTTCAGCCATTGTCAGTTCTACGTGGCGGCCTGTAGGGTTGGCAGATCCTGCAGCCTCCGCATTCTTGCCCAGGACGAGGAAACAAAGAAGCAGCGCCGTTTCCTCTGCAATGCTGTTTATGAAGAGGTGCTAACGAGATAAAGGTGTGTACAATGTACATGTAGACAATTTTTATTATTATTTATTTCTTGAAGAAAAATTGTTTCGAAACGAATTCATCAAAAAAAGTGCACAACTTCTTTTGCCAGTCGTACACCATGTTAGGGTCTCCTGGAGAAGTGCCGTTTCCTCAGCAATGTTGTTTATGAAGAGCTGCTAACGACATACAGGTGTGTACATGTGGACAATTCTTATTATTTATTTATTGATATAGATAGATTGAAGAAAAATTGTTACGAAAAGAATTCATCAAAATAAGTGCACAACTTCTTTTGGCAGTCGCTACACCATGTTGGGATCTTCTGCCCAAGAGACTTCTTCAGCCATTGCCAGTTCTACGTGGCGGCCTGTAGGGTTGGCAGATCCAGCAGCCTCCGCATTCTTGCCCAGGATGAGGAAACAAAGAAGAAGCGCCGTTTCCTCTGCAATGTTGTTTATGAAGAGGTGCTAACGACATAAAGGTGTGTACAATGTACATGTAGACAATTTTTATTATTCTTTGTTTGGGAGGGAGATGGGAGGGTGATGGGGCAGGGTGATGGGGCAGGGTGATGGCAGGGTGATGGCAGGGTGATGGGGCAGGGTGATGGCAGGGTGATGGCAGGGTGATGGCAGGGTGATGGGAGGGTGATGGCAGGGTGATGGGAGGGTGATGGCAGAGGGTGATGGCTGAGGGTGATTGCAGAGGGTGATGGCAGAGGGTGATGGCAGAGGGTGATGGCAGAGGGTGATGGCAGAGGGTGATGGCAGAGGGTGATGGCAGGGTGATGGCAGGGTGATATGGCAGAGGGTGATGGGAGGGTGATGGGAGGGTGATGGGGGGGAGATGGGAGGGTGATGGGGCAGGGTGATGGGGCAGGGTGATGGGGCAGGGTGATGGCAGGGTGATGGCAGGGTGATGGGGCAGGGTGATGGCAGGGTGATGGCAGGGTGATGGGAGGGTGATGGCAGAGGGTGATGGCAGAGGGTGATGGGAGGGTGATGGGGGGGGGGAGATGGGAGGGTGATGGGGCAGGGTGATGGGGCAGGGTGATGGCAGGGTGATGGGGCAGGGTGATGGCAGGGTGATGGCAGGGTGATGGGAGGGTGATGGCAGGGTGATGGGAGGGTGATGGCAGAGGGTGATGGCAGAGGGTGATTGCAGAGGGTGATGGCAGAGGGTGATGGCAGAGGGTGATGGCAGAGGGTGATGGCAGGGTGATGGCAGGGTGATGGCAGGGTGATGGCAGGGTGATGGCAGAGGGTTATGGCAGAGGGTGATGGCAGAGGGTGGTGGGAGGGAGATGGCAGGGTGATGGGGGGGAGATGGGAGGGTGATGGGGGGGAGATGGGAGGGTGATGGGGCAGGGTGATGGGGCAGGGTGATGGGAGGGTGATGGCAGGGTGATGGGAGGGTGATGGGAGGGTGATGGCAGAGGGTGATGGCAGAGGGTGATGGCAGGGAATTAACATTAACGAATAAAATTTGTAATGTAATAATTTGTAATAATTTGTAGTAATATAATATAATAATAATAACGAATTCTGCTCTGTTTCAATTCTGTTTCAATTTGGTGATATGCTTTGCAAACCTTTTTTTTTTTAAACTATTTTAAAACTACAACAATTCGAACATGGAATACATACTGACACTGCACTTTCAGGTCTCCTACAAATCCTACCCTGTCGCCTCACCGTGGCGTAGGAGTGGCAATGGTCAATGGCATCGAATGTCATGGCTAGCAAAGACAGGGAGGTAAACTTGATTTAAATTTGGCAAAAATTTTTTTGATTTTTTTTTGGCAAGGAACGGGCACCCACGTACGGGCACGTCCTAGTAGGTTCATAAAGGAAGAAAATCATAGGTTCATAAGGCTAGAAGGATTATAGGTTCATAAAGGAAGAAAATCATAGGTTCATAAGGCTAGAAGGATTATAGGTTCATAAAGGAAGAAAATCATAGGTTCATAAGGTGAGAAGGATTATAGGTTCATAGAGGGAGAAATAGAGGTGTTTATGATTTTTGAAAAAGACAAGGGGGTAAATGACATTAGATAGGGATTTCCCATGTTAAACAGAGGTGTCCCAGAAGCAACATTTATCACCTTGATGATGATGGGTGATGGCCTCTGCCATCACCCTCCCACCTGCGGTCATGATCCTGTATAAAGTCTGCGCTGAGAGACGTCGTCAGAACAGATCAGAATTTCCATTGTGATTTGCATCTCCTGTTTATGTGCACATGGTTCAGCTTGTCATAAATAGTTCAATCTTGTAAGGGTCGAACTTGCATGTATTCTTGAGTTTTTCCTTCAACAGTATCTCTACTCGTTTGGTATTTACAACGAGGTAAAAACGAAACTCTTACCATAAACAGTTTGCAAAACATCGAATTCATCCACCTTTTCTTTGAATTGCATCACAGTCACCGTCCAACTGGCACCCAGTCAAGCACTTCCTGGCCGAGGAGCGGTAATCTGTTACGTCATATCCGGAGAGTTATTCCCTCCTTGTATTCGAATGTTTTACAAAAAATATATATATAATGTCCATCACTAAACTTGACCCTCCATATCTCCCAAACCGCTCAATGGAAAATATTTAAACATGGCTCATTGTCAAGTAGTCCCAATGGGCAATACTATGTTAATGATCATGTCATCGAGTGTCTTCATTGTGACGTCATAATTCAACAAGTATAATGCTTGATCCACTCAGTATTAATTTTGTTTCTCTGCCACTGTTGGTCCGAAGAACAGGAAATTTTCATCATAAGATTGCCTCCTTCAATATCATTTTTTAATAAGTACGACGTCAAATGTCACGTGGTAGAAGTCGCCATCATGGAAAAAAAACAAAAACCGTTGCACCTCTATATCTCCAAAACCGCTCAATGGAAAAAATTGAAACGTGGCTCATTGTAAATAACTCAACATGGAGAATAAGTGTTAATGATGATATCATTGGTGCCTTAATTATGATGTCATAATTTCACAAGTACAATGCTTTGTCCGATCAGTTTTCAATTTATTGAGCATGATCTACACAACAATTCCTGGGAAAAATGGCAGGAGCACAGAAAATACCCCTTTATATGGTATGTGCCATGTGGTAAACTATACAAAATAAGCCACATTCCATCGCTGGTCGGAAATGTCAAACAATAGAAAAGAAGGGACATTCAATAAATCTTGTGTGCATGCTGGACTCCCTTTTTTCTTCAGAGGAACCAAGCACTGCACTAAAAAGTTCATGTAAAGCAGCGCCAATTTGATTCATACAGCTATATGAAAAAGTAAATGTATTTTCAATGCAGTTACAGTCTCATGGTTTCAAAGGAACCTCTTCGTGGTCTTTTTCAGTAAAAAAAAATAAATTGAAATGCCAAACATAATATAAATTTTCTGTTCTATTACAGAGTAGGTGTCCAGATGCAATTCATCCATCATCTCTACTTATTATCAGTGTTCATCATGTACATATCACGTTTGTCCAATATGTCTGCAATGTCAACACTTGCAAGTTTATATAATGTGCAATTATGGTTCAAAAGGGATTGGTAAAATAGGCCGCACTGCACCCTACAATTCTTTCATCTAATCCAATTGTTGCCTATGTGTACACACATCGCGCTCGTCCAACACTTGTCCCAGAGAATACATCACACCCAACATGTCTGAAATTGGTTGGGACATAGTACATACAAACATACTAAATTTATAAGTTTTTTTAAACAAATTTATCACACACATGCACATTATCTGACACGTTTTCGTTTTCAAGGTACACAGAAAACTTTACGTACTGATGGGTTTTAACCTGGACATGTGGGGCGCCCATTTATATGAACTTTTCTAGAGCAGTGCTTGGTTCCTCCTAAGAAAAAGGAAAGTCTAGCATGCACACGAGATTTTTTGAATGTAACTTATTTTCTATTGTTTCGCGTTTTCGACAAATTATGGAATGCTCCTTCTTTTCTCTACTTTGCCACATAGCACATACGATATGGAGAGAGAGGCCTTTTCTATGCCCCTGCCATTTTTCCCAAGAATATATACAGTCACGTGAAAAGTAAGTGCACCCCATGTAAAGTTTTGACTTTTTCAACATATTTCAACATACAGCTATTTCATCTTCATTTCAACAATATTGATAGATAAAGGTGATATAATATAACAAATATCATGAAACATTTACATTTTGTAGTCCATTGTATAATTTAAATAAACATAAATGCAAATATCGCATGTGGAAAAAGTAAGTACACCCCATGTAAAGTTTTGACTTTTTCAACATATTTCAACATACAGCTATTTCATCTTCATTTCAACAATATTGATAGATATAGGTGATATAATATAACAAATATCATGAAACATTTACATTTTGTCGTCCATTGTATAATTTAAATGAACATAAATGCAAATTTCACATGTGGAAAAAGTAAGTACACCCTTGGCTCTAATAGGTGGTATTGCCCCCTTTGGCAGAAACAACCTCAAGTAGGCGTTTCTTATAACTGTCTTCCAGTCACTGACATCAACTGGGAGAAATTTTTGCCCACTCCTCCATGCAGAATTCTTTCAGCTGTGCGATGTTTGAGGGGTTTCTTGCATGCACAGCTCGTTTCAAATCCCCCCACAACATCTCAATGGGATTTAGATCCGGGCTTTGACTTGGCCATTCCAAAACCCCCCATTTCTTTCTTTTCAGCTATTCCTTGGTGGATTTACTGGTATGTTCAGGGTCATTGTCATGTTGCAAGGTCCACCTTCGGTTGAGCTTCAACTTTCCGACAGATGGCCTCACATTATCCTCAAGCACCCTCTGGTACAATGAAGAATTCATAGTGGATTATATGATGGTGAGCTGCCCAGGCCCTGATGCAGCAAAGCTGCCCCAAACCATAATATTTCCACCACCATGCTTTACAGTTGGTATCAGGTTCTTGTGGTCAAATGCTGTCTTTGGTTTTCGCCAAACATGTCTTCTGATACTGTGGCCAAATAGCTCTACCTTTGACTCATCTGTCCAGAACACATTGTTCCAGAAGTGCTGGTCATTCCCGAGGTGTTCATGGGCAAACTTTAGTCTGGCCCTGATGTTCTTTCTGGACAGCAAAGGTTTCCTCCTGGCACACCTCCCATGCAGAACAAATTTGTGCAGCCTCTTTCTAATGGTAGACTCGTGCACTTTGACATCAACAGTGGCAAGAGCTACCTGTAGGTCCCGTGATGACATTCTGGGGTTCTTCGAGACTTCTTTCAGCATCTTGCGTCTGCTCTCGGGCTGAACTTGCTGGGGCGGCCTGGCCTGAACAAGTTGGCAGTTGTTTGGAATCTTCTCCACTTACAGATGATCTTCCGGACAGTCGGATGGTTGATTTCAAATTGTTTGGAGATCTTTTTAAATCCCTTCCCAGACTCGAAGGCATCGATAACCTTCTTTCTGAAGGCACCAGAGAGCTCTTTTGATTTAGGCATGGTGACGCCGCACACTTCAACAACAACAAGCAAACCAAACTAAATGTCTGAGGTTTAAATAAGACAGGTTCCTCCAAGATCCTCTCTAATGATTTTCTAATAATTTGCACCTGAGCTTGTGCACCTGATTCTAATTTTAGGTATTTGAAGTAGTGATAAATGTAGGGGTGTACTTACTTTTTCCACATGCGAATTTTGCATTTATGTTTATTTAAATTGTACAATGGACTACAAAATGTAAATGTTTCATGATATTTGTTATATTATATCACCTTCATCTATCAATATTGTTGAAATGAAGATCAAATAGCTGTATGTTGAAATATGTTGAAAAAGTCAAAACTTTACATGGGGTGTACTTACTTTTTCACATGGCTGTACAGCGAACGTGAATGTGCAGAATCGAGAGGAGGGACCAGTTTCCATGTGTACTGACTGTCGCCACACGCAGTTTCTTCATGGGAGAACAACAAATATGCCTGATGCTTGTGCTCATCCACTTGTAAACAAAAGACCCACACTGTGACAAACTGACCAAGAACAGTGCTGGCCAGAAGGGGAGAGAGTGAAACTTTTTATGGCATCGTCCATCGGGCAAAGCCATCTAGAACAGTGTTTGTCCGTCTGTATGTATGTCCCCTCAAACGTATACCAATCAGAGCTGAGGATCTGGTCACATGACAGGGTGATGTGATTCAGCGATACAAAGCAAGCGTCCAAACAGCGGTTTATTTCTGGATGTGACATACAGGAAAAAGCCCTCCGGGCGCCCAACAGGTGGCAGAGCCCGGAAAAAGGATATGACATCACAGTATGTTGCAGTTCTCAAGTAAAATATGCTTTAGCATCTCAAATGTTTTCTCTGGTGCATTAATCTTCTTGCTGTCGAGACTTGAATGTCCCTTCTGTGTTTCACTCCTCATTATCAAGACCACAGCCCCGACAAGGCCATGCAGCTGTGTCTCTTCAATCACATCAGCCTTTGAAGTAGCGAGTATTTAAATCGGGTTCCACAATCAGGAGGCAGAATAAATTGCTTCATGCTTTGCTCGGCGAACTGTTGTTATTTCGTCTCATGTGCACGATATTATTTTATTATTATTTGGATGCTGTCACTGTGTTACGAATAGATTGTACTTTTGAACCTATTTTGAAGTGGTTTTTCTTCGACAAGCCCCACGTTTAATATGACAGGAGAAAATCCCTGAGCCATGCGTGGAGATTTCCATGGATACCATCAGAGGAGAGTTTGGTGAGCAGGGCGGGGTACCAGACCGTATCGAAAACACAAGATATGTCAAGGGAGACGGCTCTGATTTCCTGTTTGGCATTGAGGACCTCCATCCATTGTTGAGACAGCAGATGCAGCATGTCCAGAGAACAGTGGCCTGGTCTGAATCCATATTGATGATCAGAGATCAAACCATTGGAGAAGAGGAAGGATTTAATGTCAGAAGTGATGATGGATTCCATGACCTTGCTGATGATTGGGAGCAGACTGATTGGTTTGTAGTTGCAAGGATCTGTTTTTGGGATTTTTTTTTTGGAATAATTCTTACTGCTTGGTCTGGTCAGTGGCCACATCGACTTGAATCTCAAGCTTTTTGGGAGGGGGTGGGGGGAAGAGTTTGTTCCCCTCCTCTCTTCTTTGGACGTCTGTGTTCAAAGGATTTCCTCCATTAACAATGCATTACCATTGATTTTGAGAAACATGTGGTAGCAACCAGCTGTGTGGCCTTCCACATTGGGACCTGTGTAACCGAGCTGCTTGGCAGCAATCAGTGATGGCATGAAGTGCAGTCATGTCAAGATAGTAAATGCTATGCAACGTTTTCAACTGGTTTGGTGAACACCTCTTGCATTGTCAGGATCACTTACGGAGATATGGACAACTCCAAACTCTGCACTGACTGATAAATGATCATAATGTGCCATTACATATTCACAATAACACAGGCAGTGCATTTGTGCTTTGAGGACCTCTCTTTATTGAGAAACCCTTCACAATTTCAAGTTTCATGAAAAACATAGGCAGGAGTCTTCTTCTGTTAAACAATTTTACAACAAGGGTGTTCTCCCCATATCACACATGGCAATAAAATACGGACTACAGCAAATATCGAGTAAAAATTAATGTTCAAACTTCCATGGAAAGATGCCATCTGAGCATAACCAAAAAGGGACAAGAAAAACAACAAAATCAGAAAGAAAACAAAATTCCTAAACACTCATCACAATCAAAAACTCAAATGGAACTTGGCTAGATACATGGCAAGGACAGAGACAATAATTGCAAACTGACAACCTAAGTTAGGCCCTGAAAGAAGCACGATGAGATCAAAGATCAGATTGAGAGATTAAGTTCTGTTACCATTTGAGTTTTTGGCATCAATTTTTTGACAATTCTCCATAATGAGAACTAGCGTGACTCGGCGAGCTCCGCATGCCTCACCACACGTCGTTTCAGAGGGGTAGGCATCTTTGACCATTTCGGTGTATTTTGGGTTTCATGGTGTTTTGGGTCTTCAGGGCCATTTGGGTCTTCAGGGTCTTTTGGATCCTCTGGGCCTTTAAGGGTATTTTGGGTCTTTGAGGTGTTTTGGGTCTTCAGGGTCATTTGGGGCTTCGGGTATTTGGGGTCTGAAGGGTCTTGGGGGGAATTAAAGGGTCATCAAAGGTCTGAGAGGTTTCAGCAGTTTTAACGCAATTAAAAGGGTGGTAATTTTATTTGAAGAATAAGAAGACGTTTTCATCGCATATAAACATACATACATACATAGCGAACCACATACAACAACACAACAACATGCATTTTAAGGCCATTTTCCCTGCCAGAGCAGGGGTTAGCCTTGCGGTCCCCATGACAATCTTCTCCATCTTGCCCTATTTTCTGCATCTCTCCTTGTTAACCCCCTTGCCCGCATTTCTTCTTCCACCATCTTTAGCCGAAATTAGAAATGACAAAGGACGAAGGATTTATAGATACACCATACATGAGAACTGAGCCACACTTTATATCTTCATATCAAGATTTTAAAACATCAGGAGTCTATGATGAACTTATTAAACAAGAGCAAGATGTGGATAATTCAATCGTAGGAAGTGGATTCAATATAGGAAAAATTATTTACATCGACATTCATATTCTTAAATCAGATCCTCTAAAAGCTTCTTCCTACATTGATTTACCCAGGGTTATCAAAAATAGAAAAGCAGTTATCAATATCAAAAATAAAGACAATAAATGTTTTCTCTGGTCTATTCTAGCACACTTACATCCTCCACATTTTCATGATGAAAGAGTATCTCATTATAAAAAATATGAGAATACATTAAATACGAAAGATCTAAAGTTTCCTATGGCTTCAAATGATATTCCTAAATTTGAAAAGATAAATAATTTATCAGTTAATGTTTATGGTCTAACAGAAACAAACAGCATTCAGGTTTTAAAGCTTTCTGACAATTGTAAACAAACTCATATTAATCTTCTATATTTTAATTCAGAGGAAAATTCACATTATACATCCATTAAAGATATTGCTAAATTAATAAAACCACAAGTATGTAAAAGAACAAATAAAATCTATATTTGTTTGCGTTGTCTTAACTTCTTCCATACACAAGAAAGATTAGATAAACATTCAAATTATTGTGGTGAACATAAATCAACGGTAAACAATATGCCTAAAGAAGGCTCAAATATCACATTCAAAGATGAAAAGAAAAAGCTCAAACATCCATTTGTTTTATATGCTGATTTTGAAAGTATTCTAGAAATAATAGATACTGCTTCTCCAGATCCAAAAGAATCATACACAAATAAATATCAAAAACATACTCCTTGCGGTTTTTGTTATTGTATCAAATCATCCGTTGGTGATAAATATAACAAGTTAGAGGAGTATAGAGGCTCAAATACCCCAGAGGAGTTTGTGAAACGACTAGAAAAAGACTGTGTCCGATTAACCAAGATAATGAGAGAAACTAATAAACCAATGTCCTTGACGAGTGAACAGAAAAGGGAATTTAGAAAAAACAATGTTTGTCATATTTGTGAGGAAAAAATTGGTGAAGGTCTAAAGGTTAGAGATCATTGTCATCTCACTGGTAAATATAGAGGTCCAGCTCATCAAAGTTGTAATATTAATTATTAACTCTCCTCTTTCATTCCTGTCTTTCTTCATAACAACGCTCATTATGATACGCATCTATTTATTAATGAACTTTCAAAGACATCTGGACACATTTCAGCAATTCCTAACACGGATCAGAAATACATTTCATTCACAAAAACAATTCACACATCTCCTATTACTCATATCAGATATCTTGATACATTTAAATTCATGGCAAGTCCATTGGCTAACTTGGTTCAAAATCTAAAAGAGTTTCCATGTCTTTCAGAGTATTTTTCAGATAAAGATTTTCTAACACAAAAGGGAATTTACCCCTATGACTATATGGACTCATTTGAGAGATTCAATGAAACACAACTTCCTTTAAAAGAAAATTTCGATAACAAATTAAACAACAGTCATATATCTGATAAAGATTATGTACATGTGGCGGGAGGGACTCCTTGATCGTAACAGAATTCCACCAACAGATTGAGAATGACAAACTTTTATTAAATACCAATTACACAGCTGGGAGGAAAACGAAGACGTCTACAGCATGAAGGAACATCATGCCATGTCAACCTTCCTAAAGACACATCGATTCGCAGTTCATTTATATAGGGACACGCTTTATCAGAGAATCTCCGCTAGAGTCCGGGAGGACAAAGGAACTGGCAAAGGGTCCTCCCACCGTCATCCCCAGTGGGCCATGTTCCCCACCGTCATCCGTCCTTTCGTCTTGGAGGAGTGAAGCACGCACCGTTAGGATCCAGACCAGATGTGTTTTCAAGGCTCCGAGGTGACAGGAAATATAACTCACTGAAGGGGGATTGCATTCCTGGTCCTGATAAGACCATAAAATGTATGAGGGCGTTCTGATGAGTTCCAGGTGTTGAATGTACCTTTCAGCTCACTTTCTCATTTAAACTTAAATCCAGAGCATATTTATCGTAACTCAAGCGTCACTTTGATTATACGAAATATAGTTAATGTTTTAACAGTCTACCAAAAAGGCCTATGTCTACAATCCAAGCATCCTACGTAAGGTTCACATTTCACACACATATAATCCGCCTTCCTGCCCGCGGCTCGAGGCGCCGTTTGAGGATCAAGGAGAGAGTTTTATGACCAGGCTATCTGGCCTGTAAAGAACGCACGTATACAACGAAGCCATCTGTTCTGCACAGATGAAGCGAGTATTTTCTCATTTTAAACTATGGCAAAGCGAAAACCTTTTTATTAACTATGAAATAACATTTTCAAACAACATTTATAACAGAGCTTATGCAGTAACAAATCAGTCAAACAACATTTATAACAGAGCTTATGCAGTAACAAATCAGCTACCTGACAATTAACCTTCCTCTTGTCTCGTCGAGACAAAGTATCTCAAGAGACAACATGCCGCATCGGGCTTTATTGAAAGACAATCGTGTAATGCGGGTATCTCCCAAGGGCGTACCGTGCGCCCATAGCGCCTCGCCCGTGCATTTGGGGAACGTGTCGTGTGGTGCGTGCTTGGAACCTGAGGGCTCAGAACATGAAAGTCCATTAACGTTTCGGATCCACAACGAAGGCGTCTGGTCCAGATGAGGTTCTGCCCCGCCAGGGGGCCAACCACCTCCCCTGCGGAACTTGCTCCCCCCACCCTTTGCAGACGCGGTCCTTGCAGATCTTTGAAGTTAATCAACGATCATGCCCATGAGATCTCTCACGTGCTGCTGTTCTGGGGAATACATAATGTTGTCAGTATCTTGTGTCTCATGTTCCTGGTCAGGGTACAGAGCGTTAAAATCCGAATCACTTGAAGCAAAGAGATCCGAAACATTTGAAGCAAAGAGAGGGACTTCCTTTATGTCAAAGTCTCCCATGGACGCCTGGTCGGCTTGCGGGTCTAGGATATCCATGTCGGGTCCCTCGACTGCCAGACCCAGCGTCGCAATCAGATCCATAGTTGGGTCGGAAGGGGGTGTACCGCTGTGAGCTTGTAATACATAAGAGGCATTAGCCAGTACGCGCAAGGGGTTTACAACACAAGTATCACAGTCATCACAAACATCAATACAGGCAGCAGCCAGTTCCCACAAGGGATTTTCAACACAAGGATCACAGTCATCACAAAAATCAATACAATCTTCTGAAGCGCCGGTCACATCTGCCTTGTTGAAGGACCCATTCAGGTCGACGGCCTCTGTGGTCAGAACCATAGTCGTTGTCGGCGGCTTCTTCATTTTCCATCCTGTAAAGTACTTTCTCATACAGAGGAGGACTAAAGATTTCATTAGTGCCCCCCAAATTACTACCCCGATTATCACGGCCAGTGCGGTCAATAACCACTTCACTATAGTGCCTGTCCATCCCCGGAACCAGTCAGTGAGCCAGCTAAATTTATAAGAGTTCTCGCGCGCGATCCGATCGATCGTCAGGGCGTGGCTAGTTTCCCTTAGTCTCACTATTGCGGCTGACACTCCTTCGGATGGATCAGGTATGTAAGTGCAACATTTCCCTCTATTATTCCGCATACCCCTCCTTTCTCTGCCAGGTGCATGTCCAAAGCCACCCGATTCTGCATCACCATTGTACGCATGCGAACTACCGTGTCCAATAGTATGTCGTGAGCCGTAGCGGTGTCGTTTGCCACCTTTTCTAGGGCCAAAGCCAATTTATCTATCCGGAAGCTGTTCATGGCTGTGCCCGCACCTGGGAAGAAGAAACCTAACACCTTTTCCCATAGGCTCCCGTGTAGTTTAGTGGTTCCATCTTCGTTCATGACTGACCTCTTATGTCGCCTGTCCAAGGACTTTGGGTCTAGCTCATCCAGTATCTCAACGTCAGGAAGGACTGAACCAAGATAACATGTGCCCCCCCCCCCAATTATTTGGTAAATAGGGGTAAGCCTTGTCGCCGCATATAAACATTGTCCCATGGGGTGGGACCAGGTGGGTGGATAAGCACTGGAGTCCCTTTATCACCCCATTAATCCTACTAACCCCCCTAGAGAATGTTATAGCCGTTATGTTGTGGTTGTGTTTATCTTGCAGTACTATTCGTAATGTAATCCCAGCGCTCCCTTGTCCCAGCTTCCCGGGGAGAGTGTAGGCGCATTCTGATTCTCCCATAAGCAAGTGGCCGGAACCCTGGAGGCAGACCATCCCTTTCTGTGGTTTGACCCAGACGGGGGCAGGCCTCTCGGCCACATGGGCAATCATTGAAGGGCGATAATTAAATTGTCGATTGCAACTCTTGCTGTTGCCAACCCCTTCTCTTTCCAGCGTGGTGACTAAACATGGGGAATCGATAGGTTGTGAGCAAAGGTCATTGAGGGACAGAGGTAACACTATCATGTGTATTCCTGTGGTGCCTGCTTGGGGAAAGTGCATGCACGACCAGCAGTGTGTCCTATTTTGAATTGTCGCCACCTCTCTTGCCACTTTCCAATATGTGTTTTCACCCTTCTTTGGGGCCTTGTCCTGGGGGTGCGGCGTGAGTATGTATTCAATGCATGGTGGTCAGGGAGTCAATAATTGTATGGTCGTAACTTCACATATCAAAATCAGGGTGGTATTTCTTTCTAGTAAAGCGTCCGTGGTTAAAGTGTTCGGACCTTTTCCCCATTCGAATCCTGCTCTGGCGGAACTTACTGTTGGTCCAACCTTTCCTCCCGTTTTACTTGCCTCCGACGAGAGAGGGCAACTTGTGTTGACTTCGTTCCGTTTGGATTTGTCCTTTCCGCCCTCCACATTATATATATCCACGGGGGGTCCTTTGGTGGTATTAGACAACATGGTACGTTTATCTTCTGTCCCCAAGTAACGCTTTGATAATGGACGTGAGACTTAGAGGTTAGGTTTTCATATAATTCTTCAACATATGCCACCATGTCCGCCCACTTGAGGGGTGGGGTGGTGGGCGCTGTGCTGGCGAGGTGGTATAATCCTAGCAGTGCAAGTGTAATTAGTCCTATATGTCTGTGCAGCTCCTGCCCCATCCTGTGTGACGGTGGGTGTGGGTAGGGCCAACTTACAATGTGTGGTGTGGATCCACGAGGTCTTGCCCTCGCAAAAGACAGCGGTTGGTGTAGTCGGCAATACCTGGAATGGTTCCGTCCACCTTTTCCAGGGCGTTCTTGCAGGTGAAGTGCTCCACGAACACCTGGTCTTTTTCCTCTGGTGGAACACCTGGTCCACAAGCGCCCTGGGAACACCTGGTCACCAATTTCCTAATCCACTTTTTCCAAGTGGATCCAATTTTATCCAATATTCGATTTTAAATTCAATCCAATTTTCTCTAATCCTTCTCTCAGCATCCCATTTGCCTGTTTCCTACATCAATAATAAATAAAAAATAAACGAAAATTATTTCAGCTAGAGTTTCAACTAGAATTACCACAAACAAACCACCATTAACCTCCATTAACCTCCCCCTATTATTTATTTATTTTCGCGAATAAACAAATAATAGAAATAACCTGGTCTATTTATTGGAAATATGTCTTACTGTCTGGTCAATTCCAATTCCAATTCTGGTCAGTTCTGGTGTCTGGTCACACACAATGTTTTTCTCACCCACTGTGATTCGCTCAAAATAGATTTTCACTGTTGTTATGTCTGAAATTCGTCTCATGAAAACCCATTCAAGAGTGTAACATTACATTCAAGTGTAACAGACAGACAAACACATAGACACGCCGAAGACCCCAGGGTACCCATCAAACTAGCTTGTCCCCAGATCAACAAAACAAAACTTGTAACTTACTCAATTTTTTCTTTTCAATTGTCATCCCAATTGTCATTCCCTGTGCAAATTAGAGCACTCCGGACTATGTCAACAACTGAACTTCCAAGACAACAACGATAACACACACCACCTGTCATTCACAGTAGACAACTGCATCTCCTTCCTTTCATTCATCCAAAGCAAAATTGATGACATCTACAATGGCTCAATCACCACAACCCGCTCTATCCTGACAAACTGCATCACTGAAATAAAATCCTGGCTTCAGATCAACAACAACCAACAACGACCTCAACCACCCATAACTCTGCCCTCAACATTGATGGTTTCCCAGTATCCACCTTCCCTCACATCGGAATCTTGGCATCATCATTGACCAAACCCTCTCCTTTGACAAATACACTAAACAGATCATAAAGACAGCCTTCTTTCACCTTAAAAACATCGCCCGTCTCCGTCCATCCCTCTCCTCCACGGCTGCAGAAACCCTCATCCATGCTTTCATCACCTCCTTCCCACACACTGCATCATTTAAGCTGACTACTCCCTTCTGAGACTTGCGCTTCCCAGTCGCCTCTTATACTATTGCGCTCCCCCGTCATTATAATCCACCAATCTGTTACGTCCCCTACTACAGGTAACTCTTCCTCAGCGAGCTTACACTGCCATATTTCCATTACCTATAGCTTATTTATGCTATATTTCACACCTTACCTCCATGGAACAATGACGCCTGAGCACTCAATTAGCCCTCCATAGGATCGTACCACTGACTTACAATCAGACAGACAGACAGACAAATAACAGAGGCGTGTCACCAGCCTCAGCACAGGACATCACCTCTCCAGACAGGCACAATATAATCCACAGTATCGAAATGCCAACTTCTATCTGGAGCCTCGCAAAGCCAAAAGTCGGGCATGTTCACTGCATTTCACGCAATTGCAACCTCCAACTACACGGGGTGTTCCACCCTGCTCCATGCTCCATGCATGCTCCAAGCTCCACCAAGCTCCATGCTCCATGCATGCTCCACCATGCAACCCGATCTCTACTTGGTGCGCCCCCCATAATCAGCAAGTTATAATAACCACAATACACCTGGGCACCCACCTCTTGATACCACAACTTAATCCATGTTAATTGCATCTCTTTGCATCCTCCCAAATGTCCTCCATTTAACATGACTATCCCCAGAGCTCGATCAAACACGTCACTGTACTCGGCCCGGTTAAATTAAATTCAAAGCATACTGTACCTGACGCTTCCGGTCGGCACCGGAAATCTGTTTATTTCTTGAGTCCCCTGAATCACCTATTGAGACGTCAACGACAACCACAACAACAAAAAACAGAACTCGATATTCTCTGTTCACTAATTACGTACATGATTTCAGTTTTAACCAACAATATATGTCCTTTCTTTCCAGATTTAAGTTCTATATCCTGCCGTTAAAGCAACACCCAGTAGATTGGCTCAGCCTGTCGTTCTTCCAAGGTTAGTGAACTACCTCTGACCTCTTTCCCTTGCATATCTCGAACAAAGGTCAAATAAACTTCAAAAGGTCAAACTTCAAACAAGAAAGGTGGTACAAACGTCGAATTGGGGTAACCAGCGCTTTCATCCCACAAATAATACAAGTCCGGCGACATCCCGCCCCTGCAAGAACTCCACATCCGGACAGACAAACGACCATTATTGAGGCTCCACATTGCAAAATGCTAACACCCTACGAATCAAACAACCGTCAACAATCCGCCCAGGAACTTCCGTGGGAGGCGTGCTCTACCATGCAGCACCCTCACTACCTGGTGCACACTTTTTGCACGTCCCTCCTCGTTCGCACACTTCATCAACACACCTCCTCGCGCCCACTCCCCCTGCACTCTCCTGTGCGCCCACACAACTGCAGCCCCCAGTGCCCACCCAGAGTGCCCAATCCACGACCCACAATCTTCTCAGGGCACACACCTCCTCCTTGAAATCCATGCCTCAGAAATATAACTCCACAGACAGACACAGCAATGAAACCACAACCTCCGCTCTCCCTTCAGATCAAAGGTGTGTATTTCGCACCTCTGACCGCATTTCACACCATGACATAATTTCACACCAGCAAAACTGTAATCTTTCTCATTACACGACCCATTGACTCCCAAGGTCACATCGGCCTCAGGGATATACTCATACAATCCACAAGTCACCAATACACAATATACTCGTTAATCGCATAATTCCTGCAGGCAATTCAAGAAACCTTTTGTCAACCATTCACGGACCTCCCACCGTGCGGGGCACATCCTTTTTGAGTAGGCAGGTTATCACCTGCACTCTGAGCAAACTCCGTATTCTAAATTCAACTTCTGAATTCAGTTGAGTTGACTGAATTCTTCACTCTGTCATTGAATGAACTCTTCAATTCAAGTCAAACATACGATTCGATTCAAATTCTGGATTTAATTCAACAAATTCCAAATTTCTGCCCGACTGCCGCTCGAAAGGCAAAGGCAACCCATCTTATAACCATCTCCAAGAAACCACTTCATATCAACGTTCCTCCGAGTGCTCTCCTGACCCGATTTATATCAAATCGCTCCCAAACACTCCCAAACAAATGAAAATCCAGACTCAGTTAAGGACCTCACCTGGTCCCTCGGATAGACGCTAAAATCGACATTCCCGGCCTGGATTTCCTGCACGTCAAGCAGACCACTTACAAAGCTTCACACCGAAACCCTCTGCTTTGCATATGTCATACAGACAAATACATTGGCCAGATACACACGTCAATTAATATCCCAATATACATTCATTCCTCATTCGTATACCAGTGAGTCTCCCAGACGTCGCGCGAACACCAGATCGACTCAAATCATGCCCCTCCTCCAGCCACTCCCATGTACAATCTTTGTTCATTCATATTACGTCTCTCATTCAAGGAAAAAGGATTTTTGGGACGGGTTGGACGGGGTGGGTTGAGGTGGAAAGGGTATGGCAGGGCGGGGGGTGTTGGGGTGTTGCCTAGAGCCCCGGGACTGAGCTCAGGTCTTGGGGGGGTGGGGGGTCTTGGTCCGGATCTTGGACCAGAGGCATCAGCCGCTTATTTGCTTGCTTAACTACCTCCCTGATTGTTTATCCTGAACTTTGTCTGCTTGCTTCCTTTGGCTCTGAAGCTTCAAATTCCTACAATGCAGCTCCTGCTTCAATTTTCAATATTTCAAAACCCACTTCCGTTCTTTCTACCTGGATTTCTGCTGCTTATTCCCTCTGTCCCTAAAGTTTTAGCTCCTTTCCTGCCCTCCTGTCTAGAACTTTGTCTAGAGCTTCCTGGCTTGACCTAGTAGTCGTCACTACCCTCTTGTCCAGCTTGTCTGGTACCTGCGCGTTTCCCTATTCCTGGCCATGTTCCTTTGGCCCTCTACGTTAGCCACAGCCCTTCTTTCCCTGGCATGCAATGGCATACCCCATCTTGTCTCTGGGCTGATCCTTCCTGGAAAGTTATTGGCCACCGGCGCAGCCTTATGGCTGTCCGACCTCACATTTCCCCCTCCTCCTTGCTAACTGTAACGTTATCCTTACTGTTATCCTGCGCAAATTCTACCCTTAACGTTATCCTTAATGTTATCCTGCGCAAATTCTATCGTTAACGTTATCCTGGTGAATTTAACAAAGGCTTGTCATTCTGAGGCTTGAAAATAGCCTTTACTTACAATTTTCGTTCGGAGAGCAGGCAGGGCAGATGACAAGGGAGCGGACTGAACCGTTCGAGGGAGGGAGGTTCGAATTTGGAAAAGTAGCCCTTTAATACAAGACAATGCTCACCTTAAAACAAATCAGCGTGCCGGCCAAGGTCTCAGGCAGCCTCCCTCCTGTCGTTCGGGGTCCGCTCTTCTCGTCCTCTCGCTGCTGCAATCCGAGTCATGGCACCATAAAATGTCGGGAGGGACTCCTTGATCGTAACAGAATTCCACCAACAGATTGAGAATGACAAACTTTTATTAAATACCAATTACACAGCTGGGAGGAAAACGAAGATGTCTACAGCATGAAGGAACATCATGCCATGTCAACCTTCCTAAAGACACATCGATTCGCAGTTCATTTATATAGGGACACGCTTTATCAGAGAATCTCCGCTAGAGTCCGGGAGGACAAAGGAACTGGCAAAGGGTCCTCCCACCGTCATCCCCAGTGGGCCATGTTCCCCACCGTCATCCGTCCTTTCGTCTTGGAGGAGTGAAGCACGCACCGTTAGGATCCGGACCAGATGTGTTTTCAAGGCTCCGAGGTGACAGGAAATATAACTCACTGAAGGGGGATTGCATTCCTGGTCCTGATAAGACCATAAAATGTATGAGGGCGTTCTGATGAGTTCCAGGTGTTGAATGTACCTTTCAGCTCACTTTCTCATTTAAACTTAAATCCAGAGCATATTTATCGTAACTCAAGCGTCACTTTGATTATACGAAATATAGTTAATGTTTTAACAGTCTACCAAAAAGGCCTATGTCTACAATCCAAGCATCCTACGTAAGGTTCACATTTCACACACATATAATCCGCCTTCCTGCCCGCGGCTCGAGGCGCCGTTTGAGGATCAAGGAGAGAGTTTTATGACCAGGCTATCTGGCCTGTAAAGAACGCACGTATACAACGAAGCCATCTGTTCTGCACAGATGAAGCGAGTATTTTCTCATTTTAAACTATGGCAAAGCGAAAACCTTTTTATTAACTATGAAATAACATTTTCAAACAACATTTATAACAGAGCTTATGCAGTAACAAATCAGTCAAACAACATTTATAACAGAGCTTATGCAGTAACAAATCAGCTACCTGACAATTAACCTTCCTCTTGTCTCGTCGAGACAAAGTATCTCAAGAGACAACATGCCGCATCGGGCTTTATTGAAAGACAATCGTGTAATGCGGGTATCTCCCAAGGGCGTACCGTGCGCCCATAGCGCCTCGCCCGTGCATTTGGGGAACGTGTCGTGTGGTGCGTGCTTGGAACCTGAGGGCTCAGAACATGAAAGTCCATTAACGTTTCGGATCCACAACGAAGGCGTCTGGTCCAGATGAGGTTCTGCCCCGCCAGGGGGCCAACCACCTCCCCTGCGGAACTTGCTCCCCCCACCCTTTGCAGACGCGGTCCTTGCAGATCTTCGAAGTTAATCAACGATCATGCCCATGAGATCTCTCACGTGCTGCTGTTCTGGGGAATACATAATGTTGTCAGTATCTTGTGTTTCATGTTCCTGGTCAGGGTACAGAGCGTTAAAATCCGAATCACTTGAAGCAAAGAGATCCGAAACATTTGAAGCAAAGAGAGGGACTTCCTTTATGTCAAAGTCTCCCATGGATGCCTGGTCGGCTTGCGGGTCTAGGATATCCATGTCGGGTCCCTCGACTGCCAGACCCAGCGTCGCAATCAGATCCATAGTTGGGTCGGAAGGGGGTGTACCGCTGTGAGCTTGTAATACATAAGAGGCATTAGCCAGTACACGCAAGGGGTTTACAACACAAGTATCACAGTCATCACAAACATCAATACAGGCAGCAGCCAGTTCCCACAAGGGATTTTCAACACAAGTATCACAGTCATCACAAAAATCAATACAATCTTCTGAAGCGCCGGTCACATCTGCCTTGTTGAAGGACCCATTCAGGTCGACGGCCTCTGTGGTCAGAACCATAGTCGTTGTCGGCGGCTTCTTCATTTTCCATCCTGTAAAGTACTTTCTCATACAGAGGAGGACTAAAGATTTCATTAGTGCCCCCCAAATTACTACCCCGATTATCACGGCCAGTGCGGTCAATAACCACTTCACTATAGTGCCTGTCCATCCCCGGAACCAGTCAGTGAGCCAGCTAAATTTATAAGAGTTCTCGCGCGCGATCCGATCGATCGTCAGGGCGTGGCTAGTTTCCCATAGTCTCACTATTGCGGCTGACACTCCTTCGGATGGATCAGGTATGTAAGTGCAACATTTCCCTCTATTATTCCGCATACCCCTCCTTTCTCTGCCAGGAGCATGTCCAAAGCCACCCGATTCTGCATCACCATTGTACGCATGTGAACTACCGTGTCCAATAGTATGTCGTGAGCCGTAGCGGTGTCGTTTGCCACCTTTTCTAGGGCCAAAGCCAATTTATCTATCCGGAAGCTGTTCATGGCTGTGCCCGCACCTGGGAAGAAGAAACCTAACACCTTTTCCCATAGGCTCCCGTGTAGTTTAGTGGTTCCATCTTCGTTCATGACTGACCTCTTATGTCGCCTGTCCAAGGACTTTGGGTCTAGCTCATCCAGTATCTCAATGTCAGGAAGGACTGAACCAAGATAACATGTGCCCCCCCCAATTATTTGGTAAATAGGGGTAAGCCTTGTCGCCGCATATAAACATTGTCCCATGGGGTGGGACCAGGTGGGTGGATAAGCACTGGAGTCCCTTTATCACCCCATTAATCCTACTAACCCCCCTAGAGAATGTTATAGCCGTTATGTTGTGGTTGTGTTTATCTTGCAGTACTATTCGTAATGTAATCCCAGCGCTCCCTTGTCCCAGCTTCCCGGGGAGAGTGGAGGCGCATTCTGATTCTCCCATAAGCAAGTGGCCGGAACCCTGGAGGCAGACCATCCCTTTCTGTGGTTTGACCCAGATGGGGGCAGGCCTCTCGGCCACATGGGCAATCATTGAAGGGCGATAATTAAATTGTCGATTGCAACTCTTGCCGTTGCCAACCCCTTCTCTTTCCAGCGTGGTGACTAAACATGGGGAATCGATAGGTTGTGAGCAAAGGTCATTGAGGGACAGAGGTAACACTATCATGTGTATTCCTGTGGTGCCTGCTTGGGGAAAGTGCATGCACGACCAGCAGTGTGTCCTATTTTGAATTGTCGCCACCTCTCTTGCCACTTTCCAATATGTGTTTTCACCCTTCTTTGGGGCCTTGTCCTGGGGGTGCGGCGTGAGTATGTATTCAATGCATGGTGGTCGGGGAGTCAATAATTGTATGGTCGTAACTTCACATATCAAAATCAGGGTGGTATTTCTTTCTAGTAAAGCGTCCGTGGTTAAAATGTTCGGACCTTTTCCCCATTCGAATCCTGCTCTGGCGGAACTTACTGTTGGTCCAACCTTTCCTCCCGTTTTACTTGCCTCCAACGAGAGAGGGCAACTTGTGTTGACTTCGTTCCGTTTGGATTTGTCCTTTCCGCCCTCCACATTATATATATCCATGGGGGGTCCTTTGGTGGTATTAGACAACATGGTACGTTTATCTTCTGTCCCCAAGTAACGCTTTGATAATGGACGTGAGACTTAGAGGTTAGGTTTTCATATAATTCTTCAACATATGCCACCATGTCCGCCCACTTGAGGTGTGGGGTGGTGGGCGCTGTGCTGGCGAGGTGGTATAATCCTAGCAGTGCAAGTGTAATTAGTCCTATATGTCTGTGCAGCTCCTGCCCCATCCTGTGTGACGGTGGGTGTGGGTAGGGCCAACTTACAATGTGTGGTGTGGATCCACGAGGTCTTGCCCTCGCAAAAGACAGCGGTTGGTGTAGTCGGCAATACCTGGAATGGTTCCGTCCACCTTTTCCAGGGCGTTCTTGCAGGTGAAGTGCTCCACGAACACCTGGTCTTTTTCCTCTGGTGGAACACCTGGTCCACAAGCGCCCTGGGAACACCTGGTCACCAATTTCCTAATCCACTTTTTCCAAGTGGATCCAATTTTATCCAATATTCGATTTTAAATTCAATCCAATTTTCTCTAATCCTTCTCTCAGCATCCCATTTGCCTGTTTCCTACATCAATAATAAATAAAAAATAAACGAAAATTATTTCAGCTAGAGTTTCAACTAGAATTACCACAAACAAACCACCATTAACCTCCATTAACCTCCCCCTATTATTTATTTATTTTCGCGAATAAACAAATAATAGAAATAACCTGGTCTATTTATTGGAAATATGTCTTACTGTCTGGTCAATTCCAATTCCAATTCTGGTCAGTTCTGGTGTCTGGTCACACACAATGTTTTTCTCACCCACTGTGATTCGCTCAAAATAGATTCTCACTGTTGTTATGTCTGAAATTCGTCTCATGAAAACCCATTCAAGAGTGTAACATTACATTCAAGTGTAACAGACAGACAAACACATAGACACGCCAAAGACCCCAAGGTACCCATCAAACTAGCTTGTCCCCAGATCAACAAAACAAAACTTGGAACTTACTCAATTTTTTCTTTTCAATTGTCATCCCAATTGTCATTCCCTGTGCAAATTAGAGCACTCCGGACTATGTCAACAACTGAACTTCCAAGACAACAACGATAACACACACCACCTGTCATTCACAGTAGACAACTGCATCTCCTTCCTTTCATTCATCCAAAGCAAAATTGATGACATCTACAATGGCTCAATCACCACAACCCGCTCTATCCTGACAAACTGCATCACTGAAATAAAATCCTGGCTTCAGATCAACAACAACCAACAACGACCTCAACCACCCATAACTCTGCCCTCAACATTGATGGTTTCCCAGTATCCACCTTCCCTCACATCCGGAATCTTGGCATCATCATTGACCAAACCCTCTCCTTTGACAAATACACCAAACAGATCATAAAGACAGCCTTCTTTCACCTTAAAAACATCGCCCGTCTCCGTCCATCCCTCTCCTCCACGGCTGCAGAAACCCTCATCCATGCTTTCATCACCTCCTTCCCACACACTGCATCATTTAAGCTGACTACTCCCTTCTGAGACTTGCGCTTCCCAGTCGCCTCTTATACTATTGCGCTCCCCCGTCATTATAATCCACCAATCTGTTACGTCCCCTACTACAGGTAACTCTTCCTCAGCGAGCTTACACTGCCATATTTCCATTACCTATAGCTTATTTATGCTATATTTCACACCTTACCTCCATGGAACAATGACGCCTGAGCACTCAATTAGCCCTCCATAGGATCGTACCACTGACTTACAATCAGACAGACAGACAGACAAATAACAGAGGCGTGTCACCAGCCTCAGCACAGGACATCACCTCTCCAGACAGGCACAATATAATCCACACTATCGAAATGCCAACTTCTATCTGGAGCCTCGCAAAGCCAAAAGTCGGGCATGTTCACTGCATTTCACGCAATTGCAACCTCCAACTACACGGGGTGTTCCACCCTGCTCCATGCTCCATGCATGCTCCAAGCTCCACCAAGCTCCATGCTCCATGCATGCTCCACCATGCAACCCGATCTCTACTTGGTGCGCCCCCCATAATCAGCAAGTTATAATAACCACAATACACCTGGGCACCCACCTCTTGATACCACAACTTAATCCATGTTAATTGCATCTCTTTGCATCCTCCCAAATATCCTCCATTTAACATGACTATCCCCAGAGCTCGATCAAACACGTCACTGTACTCGGCCCGGTTAAATTAAATTCAAAGCATACTGTACCTGACGCTTCCGGTCGGCACCGGAAATCTGTTTATTTCTTGAGTCCCCTGAATCACCTATTGAGACGTCAACGACAACCACAACAACAAAAAACAGAACTCGATATTCTCTGTTCACTAATTACGTA
Source organism: Myxine glutinosa (assembly GCF_964187855.1). Lineage (NCBI taxonomy): Eukaryota > Metazoa > Chordata > Myxini > Myxiniformes > Myxinidae > Myxine > Myxine glutinosa. Next base: position 91,856,524 of record NC_136261.1, read on the forward strand.
CATGATTTCAGTTTTAACCAACAATATATGTCCTTTCTTTCCAGATTTAAGTTCTATATCCTGCCGTTAAAGCAACACCCAGTAGATTGGCTCAGCCTGTCGTTCTTCCAAGGTTAGTGAATTACCTCTGACCTCTTTCTCTTGCATATCTCGAACAAAGGTCAAATAAACTTCAAAAGGTCAAACTTCAAACGAAGAAAGGTGGTACAAACGTCGAATTGGGGTAACCAGCGCTTTCATCCCACAAATAATACAAGTCCGGCGACATCCCGCCCCTGCAAGAACTCCACATCCGGACAGACAAACGACCATTATTGAGGCTCCACATTGCAAAATGCTAACACCCTACGAATCAAACAACCGTCAACAATCCGCCCAGGAACTTCCGTGGGAGGCGTGCTCTACCATGCAGCACCCTCACTACCTGGTGCACACTTTTCGCACGTCCCTCCTCGTTCGCACACTTCATCAACACACCTCCTCGCGCCCACTCCCCCTGCACTCTCCTGTGCGCCCACACAACTGCAGCCGCCAGTGCCCACCCAGAGTGCCCAATCCACGACCCACAATCTTCTCAGGGCACACACCTCCTCCTTGAAATCCATGCCTCAGAAATATAACTCCACAGACAGACACAGCAATGAAACCACAACCTCCGCTCTCCCTTCAGATCAAAGGTGTGTATTTCGCACCTCTGAACGCATTTCACACCATGACATAATTTCACACCAGCAAAACTGTAATCTTTCTCATTACACGACCCATTTACTCCCAAGGTCACATCGGCCTCAGGGATATACTCATACAATCCACAAGTCACCAATACACAATATACTCGTTAATCGCATAATTCCTGCAGGCAATTCAAGAAACCTTTTGTCAACCATTCACGGACCTCCCACCGTGCGGGGCACATCCTTTTTGAGTAGGCAGGTTATCACCTGCACTCTGAGCAAACTCCGTATTCTAAATTCAACTTCTGAATTCAGTTGAGTTGACTGAATTCTTCACTCTGTCATTGAATGAACTCTTCAATTCAAGTCAAACATACGATTCGATTCAAATTCTGGATTTAATTCAACAAACTCCAAATTTCTGCCCGACTGCCGCTCGAAAGGCAAAGGCAACCCATCTTGTAACCATCTCCAAGAAACCACTTCATATCAACGTTCCTCCGAGTGCTCTCCTGACCCGATTTATATCAAATCGCTCCCAAACACTCCCAAACAAATGAAAATCCAGACTCAGTTAAGGACCTCACCTGGTCCCTCGGATAGACGCTAAAATCGACATTCCCGGCCTGGATTTCCTGCATGTCAAGCAGACCACTTACAAAGCTTCACACCGAAACCCTCTGCTTTGCATATGTCATACAGACAAATACATTGGCCAGATACACACGTCAATTAATATCCCAATATACATTCATTCCTCATTCGTATACCAGTGAGTCTCCCAGACGTCGCGCGAACACCAGATCGACTCAAATCATGCCCCTCCTCCAGCCACTCCCATGTACAATCTTTGTTCATTCATATTACGTCTCTCATTCAAGGAAAAAGGATTTTTGGGACGGGTTGGACGGGGTGGGTTGAGGTGGAAATGGTATGGCAGGGCGGGGGGTGTTGGGGTGTTGCCTAGAGCCCCGGGACTGAGCTCAGGTCTTGGGGGGGTGGGGGGTCTTGGTCCGGATCTTGGACCAGAGGCATCAGCCGCTTATTTGCTTGCTTAACTACCTCCCTGATTGTTTATCCTGAACTTTGTCTGCTTGCTTCCTTTGGCTCTGAAGCTTCAAATTCCTACAATGCAGCTCCTGCTTCAATTTTCAATATTTCAAAACCCACTTCCGTTCTTTCTACCTGGATTTCTGCTGCTTATTCCCTCTGTCCCTAAAGTTTTAGCTCCTTTCCTGCCCTCCTGTCTAGAACTTTGTCTAGAGCTTCCTGGCTTGACCTAGTAGTCGTCACTACCCTCTTGTCCAGCTTGTCTGGTACCTGCGCGTTTCCCTATTCCTGGCCATGTTCCTTTGGCCCTCTACGTTAGCCACAGCCCTTCTTTCCCTGGCATGCAATGGCATACCCCATCTTGTCTCTGGGCTGATCCTTCCTGGAAAGTTATTGGCCACCGGCGCAGCCTTATGGCTGTCCGACCTCACATTTCCCCCTCCTCCTTGCTAACTGTAACGTTATCCTTACTGTTATCCTGCGCAAATTCTACCCTTAACGTTATCCTTAATGTTATCCTGCGCAAATTCTATCCTTAACGTTATCCTGGTGAATTTAACAAAGGCTTGTCATACTGAGGCTTGAAAATAGCCTTTACTTACAATTTTCGTTCGGAGAGCAGGCAGGGCAGATGACAAGGGAGCGGACTGAACCCGTTCGAGGGAGGGAGGTTCGAATTTGGAAAAGTAGCCCTTTAATACAAGACAATGCTCACCTTAAAACAAATCAGCGTGCCGGCCAAGGTCTCAGGCAGCCTCCCTCCTGTCGTTCGGGGTCCGCTCCTCTCGTCCTCTCGCTGCTGCAATCCGAGTCATGGCACCATAAAATGTCGGGAGGGACTCCTTGATCGTAACAGAATTCCACCAACAGATTGAGAATGACAAACTTTTATTAAATACCAATTACACAGCTGTGAGGAAAACGAAGACGTCTACAGCATGAAGGAACATCATGCCATGTCAACCTTCCTAAAGACACATCGATTCGCAGTTCATTTATATAGGGACACGCTTTATCAGAGAATCTCCGCTAGAGTCCGGGAGGACAAAGGAACTGGCAAAGGGTCCTCCCACCGTCATCCCCAGTGGGCCATGTTCCCCACCGTCATCCGTCCTTTCGTCTTGGAGGAGTGAAGCACGCACCGTTAGGATCCGGACCAGATGTGTTTTCAAGGCTCCGAGGTGACAGGAAATATAACTCACTGAAGGGGGATTGCATTCCTGGTCCTGATAAGACCATAAAATGTATGAGGGCGTTCTGATGAGTTCCAGGTGTTGAATGTACCTTTCAGCTCACTTTCTCATTTAAACTTAAATCCAGAGCATATTTATCGTAACTCAAGCGTCACTTTGATTATACGAAATATAGTTAATGTTTTAACAGTCTACCAAAAAGGCCTATGTCTACAATCCAAGCATCCTACGTAAGGTTCACATTTCACACACATATAATCCGCCTTCCTGCCCGCGGCTCGAGGCGCCGTTTGAGGATCAAGGAGAGAGTTTTATGACCAGGCTATCTGGCCTGTAAAGAACGCACGTATACAACGAAGCCATCTGTTCTGCACAGATGAAGCGAGTATTTTCTCATTTTAAACTATGGCAAAGCGAAAACCTTTTTATTAACTACTGGGGCATGCCCGTACGTGGGTGCAATGCCCGTACGTGGGTACGTGGGTACGTGGGTGCGAGTACGGTGACAATCCCCCCCCCTCTATTTACATGAAATGGTTTGGTCCATGAAAGGTTTTGGTCCATTCGCAACGCCAAAGCGAACGGCGAACGGCTTGCGAGTACAGTGACAATCCCCCCCCCCTCTATTTACATGAAATGGTTTGGTCCATTCGCAACGACCACAGAACCCCCCCCCCCTCTATTTACATGAAATGGTTTGGTCCAAAGCGAACGGCTTGCGGAGTTTGGTAAAGAAATCGCCATAGCGTGCACAAACGCGCAGGAAAGCGAAAGAATCGCAAATTAGTTTTAATTAGTTTTAAAACATAGTTTAACGCCAACATAGTTTGCCAACGTGAAATAAATGAATACGCTCTCAAATGTGCCGTCCGAGGCAGAGTGTGTTCGCCATGTTCGGCACACGCGATAGCTCGCTGCTCTCTGATTGGTTGAATCGTTTTTTGGACATAGCTCGGTAAGTACTTGTCCGATTAATATGAAACCTTGAAAAGGCACATCCTCGGGTCCCCAGCAATATACCTGGCAAGTTTAAAGTATATCGGACCCGTGGTTGTCGAGAAACAGCGGTCACAGACAAACATACACACATACAGAGATTAATGGAATTATAGATAGATGAAATAACATTTTCAAACAACATTTATAACAGAGCTTATGCAGTAACAAATCAGTCAAACAACATTTATAACAGAGCTTATGCAGTAACAAATCAGCTACCTGACACATGCACAAAATGTTTGGGAAAAATATAACATCAAGAATCTTGGCGAGTATCACGATTTGTATCTCAAAACTGATGTGCTTTTATTGGCCGATGTATTTGAAGCCTTTAGATCTGTTTGTCGCACTGGATATGGATTGGATCCTGCTCACTACTACACAGCACCTGGATTGGCTTGGAGCGCGATGTTGAAAATGACAAAACAAGTTTTGGATTTGATAACCGATGTCGATATGCTTTTGATGATTGAAAAGGCAAAAAGAGGTGGAATTTCACAAGTATGCTCGAGCAAATACGCAAAAGCAAATAACAAATATCTTCCAAATTATGATTCAACGAAAGAGAGTTCTTACTTGATGTACTATGACGCAAACAACTTGTATGGCTGGGCAATGTCTCAAGCTCTTCCTTATGGGAAACTAATATGGGTAAAGGAAAAAGACTACACAAAGGTTTTACAAGATGTATGTATCTCTACACAAAAAGAATTGGATGATTCAAAGGTTGGTTATTATTTTGAGGTCGATTTAAAATATCCTGAAGAACTTCATATCAAACATAAAGATCTTCCATTTGCTTGTGAGAAAGAAAGTCCAAAGAAAGAATGGTTGAGTGATTATCAACGATCATTTGATATAGGTGAATCAACAGAAAAATTACTTACTACATTATATAACAAGAAAAATTATGTACTACACCAAAGAAATTTGCGACAATATTTATCAAAAGGTCTAAGAGTAGAGAAGATCCACAGGGTTCTAAAGTTCAATCAAAGTCATTGGTTAAAGGGGTACATTGATTTTAATACACAAAGAAGAACAGAGTCAAAAACAAATTTTGAGAAAGACTTTTATAAATTGATGAATAATGCGGTCTTTGGTAAGACCATGGAGAATGTGAGGAAAAGACAAAATATCAGACTAGCAACATCTTGGGAACAAGCATCAAAATTAATTAATAGACCGAGTTTTACTAGAGCTGAGGTCTTTACTGAGAACTTTTGTGCGATCCATTTGGTTAAAGAGAGTATTGAAATGGACAAACCTATTTACATTGGAACATCAATTCTTGACTTGTCAAAGTCATTAATGTATGATTACTTTTATATTAATCTAAAATCAAAGTATAAGGATAATGTGTCATTGTTGTATATGGATACTGATAGTTTTATTTTGAAAATTAATACTGATGATGTTTATTCAGACATGAAAAAGGACATTAATATCTATGATACAAGTAATTACAGTCCAGAGAGTGAGTTGTTCTCTTCTAAAAATAAAAAGGTGATTGGAAAGTTCAAGGATGAATTGGGAGGAAATGTTATGAGTGAATTTGTGGGATTGAGGTCGAAGGCTTATGCTTATAAATACATTGTGAATAACGTTGAAAAGACTGATAAGAAGTTAAAAGGTGTAAAGAAAAATGTCATTAAAGAAACAATAAACTTTAAGGATTATTATAACTGTTTAACAACAAAGAAAGAAGAGTTTAGAAAGATTAATGGAATAAGAAGTTATAAACATCAATTATATTCAGAAGAGGTGAATAAGAAAGCATTGGGGGCTTTTGATGATGAGGTTTATTTTAGAAAATGGAATTGATAGTCTCCCTTATGGTTATATAAGTATATAAGTGATAAGATATATAAGTGATAAGATATATAAGTGATAAGATATATAAGTGATAAGATATAAGTGATAAGATATATAAGTGATAAGATATATAAGTGATAAGATATATAAGTGATAAGATATAAGTGATAAGATATATAAGTGATGATATGTAAGTGATAAGATATATAAGTGATGATATATAAGTGATAAGATATATAAGTGATGATATATAAGTGATAAGATATATAAGTGATAAGATATATAAGTGATAAGATATAAGTGATAAGATATATAAGTGATAAGATATATAAGTGATAAGATATATAAGTGATAAGATATAAGTGATAAGATATATAAGTGATGATATATAAGTGATAAGATATATAAGTGATGATATATAAGTGATAAGATATAAGTGATAAGATATATAAGTGATGATATATAAGTGATAAGATATATAAGTGATAAGATATATAAGTGATAAGATATAAGTGATAAGATATATAAGTGATGATATATAAGTGATAAGATATATAAGTGATAAGATATATAAGTGATGATATATAAGTGATAAGATATATAAGTGATGATATATAAGTGATAAGATATATAAGTGATAAGATATATAAGTGATAAGATATAAGTGATAAGATATATAAGTGATAAGATATATAAGTGATAAGATATATAAGTGATAAGATATAAGTGATAAGATATATAAGTGATGATATATAAGTGATAAGATATATAAGTGATGATATATAAGTGATAAGATATATAAGTGATAAGATATATAAGTGATGATATATAAGTGATAAGATATATAAGTGATGATATATAAGTGATAAGATATAAGTGATAAGATATATAAGTGATGATATATAAGTGATAAGATATATAAGTGATAAGATATATAAGTGATAAGATATAAGTGATAAGCTATATAAGTGATGATATATAAGTGATAAGATATATAAGTGATAAGATATATAAGTGATAAGATATAAGTGATAAGATATATAAGTGATAAGATATATAAGTGATAAGATATATATAAGTGATAAGATATAAGTGATAAGATATATAAGTGATAAGATATATAAGTGATAAGATATATAAGTGATAAGATATATAAGTGATAAGATATATAAGTGATAAGATATATAAGTGATAAGATATATAAGTGATAAGATATATAAGTGATAAGATATATAAGTGATAAGATATATAAGTGATAAGATATATAAGTGATAAGATATATAAGTGATAAGATATATAAGTGATAAGATATAAGTGATAAGATATATAAGTGATAAGATATATAAGTGATAAGATATATAAGTGATAAGATATATATAAGTGATAAGTTAAAAAGGGGGGTTAGGGATTTTAACGGGCTACTGCCACCTTTTTTACTATTATATAAATGACAGAACCAAGTATCAACCAGACTAAAGAGTGGAGGTGTAATCAACCTTGGTATATAAATGGAAAACATAACGAATGTGAAAAATTTCAGATTCAAGAGGTTGAGAGAATCACTGGTCAGAAGGTTCTCAAGACGGATAAATGTATTCATTTGTTAAGTGGGGTAATGGAGGGCGGGAAGAAAAATATATTAGAGTGGAGTGAGAACTTTAATGGTTATCAATCGGATAATAAATATTATAATTTTAAAATGGTATGTGGGAGAGGAGGTCAAACAAGAACCCTCCATGAAACATACCACTTTATACTTTCACAACAAAAGGTTAAGGAACCTGTATACTTTATAAATATACTTGATGGGGATGAGTTCTATAGGAGAATGGAACTCTTTAAAAAGTTAGAAAGAGATAATATATTTATAGGCTCATTAGTAGAGTGGTCTAAGGAACTACATTAAGGGGCTAGTGGGGGAATAGGGTAAAAATTACATGTAAGTGAGAAGGATCATAGGTTCATAAGGCTAGAAGGATTATAGGTTCATAAAGGAAGAAAATCATAGGTTCATAAGGCTAGAAGGATTATAGGTTCATAAAGGAAGAAAATCATAGGTTCATAAGGCTAGAAGGATTATAGGTTCATAAAGGAAGAAAATCATAGGTTCATAAGGCGAGAAGGATTATAGGTTCATAAAGTGAGAAGGATTATAGGTTCATAAAGTGAGAAGGATTATAGGTTCATAAAGTGAGAAGGATTATAGGTTCATAAAGTGAGAAGGATTATAGGTTCATAGAGGGAGAAATAGAGGTGTTTATGATTTTTGAAAAAGGCAAGGGGGTAAATGACATTAGATAGGGATTTCCCATGTTAAACGGAGGTGTCCCAGAAGCAACATTTATCATCTACTGGGAGGGAAAAGAAACACAGGTAAGCCCATCCCCCATAGGTCACGTGAGCAAAACCATTCATTCCCATAGGTGGGAGGGACACGTCGTCTCCCAAAAATTATAATTTAGAAACAGTTTATTGTGTCTTACTGTGATGTAGATAATCTGGATAGAGTTGACAATGTTTGTTCCAGACCACACACTGAGTTGATTTGACCACCTGAAACAGGTACAATGAAACGCAGCTTGTTTTGCCAAAGACAAACAATCGTTGCCAATGCTTTGTATTGTCTCAATGGAGATTATAATTACCAGGTACAATGAAAATGTTAAACCGGTTTTAAAACTTCCTTACAGGGTCAGACAACCTGGCCCCAGCTGTATCATATTGTTTATCTCAAAAACTCCTCTTTACATCAATAACTTTCTAAAACTTATTTATTTTAACTCAATAAAAACATTTATCTCGATATATGAGTATTTTTTTAAGGCACAAACGTAACGAGATTTCCCTGTGTCGTTATTTGACATCGTACAGATGAATCAATCTATTTAATATCTTTACAAATGAACCGAATGGTTTAAACATTTCATTGTTTGATATTATTTCCATGGATGGATGATCGTTATTCAGTGATTTATTACCCTCGCTTGAGGAGAGGGTATTCCGTTTGAGTCTGTTTGTCTGCCTGTCTGTCTGTCTCTTTTTATTTGTCTGCACAGAATAAATATGATCTTCTCTGCAACCGTTGGTCCTATTGACAATAAATTTTCACCACAGGTGCAACTCCACCTGTATAATTTTTAATAATAATTATAACGTCATAGGTCACGTGGTATAGGCGCCATCTTGGGAAAACTGCACCTCCACATCTCCGAAAGCGCTTCATAGAAAAACATGAGACCACAAAAGCTTTAAAAACACGTCATGGCGAAGGTCTGCAATCTCTGATTGCTCTTTCTAGTTTGTCGTTGTTCTCACATCGTGTTGAAATGTAATTTAGTCATGGGGACGTGTCGGCCAAAGTGTACCAACACTATGTTGCAGGTGTCCTGCCGAGCATCACTTGGGATGTGAAATGGTTATCAATTTACAAGATAACTACAGCAGTTTCAAACACGTAGATGTTAAACCAGATCACCTGTTATCATGCTGCAATCACCGTAATTGTGTTTAAGATGCCATGTTCATGCCGAATGTATCAGTAATATAAACTATATGATAGATTATTAAGACTGCAAACCACTTGCTGTGAGCTGCCACTGAGGTTTGTCCATTTCGTACATTGTTATTCCCGATATACATTGTAGTATTTATGGAATGAAGTAACATTACACATCAAATTGTGGGAATACCTGACACTCCGTTTTTTGTGCACTTGTTTTACCTCGAGAATCGACATCAAATGTTTGTAGTTAAACCGATATGAGTGATAAAGCATCACTGTGGATGTGTCAGTGAGGAGTAGTTTTGGCTTCGTGTGCATAACAGGTAAGAAACGCTGTTTGTCGTGTGGTTTATACAACAACAACAACAACAACAACAGGCATTTTAAGGCCATTTTCCCTGCAAGAGCGGGGGTTAGCCTTGCGGTCCCCCATGACAATCTTCTCCATTTTGCCCTATTTTCTGCATCCCCTTGTTAACCCCCTTTCCCGCATTTCTTCTTCGACCATCTTTGGCCAAGTCTTTCTCGGTCTTCCCCGTCCTCTACTTCCTTCTACATTCATTTCCATCACTCTTCTCAACCAGTCACTTTCATCCTTCCTCAACACGTGACCAAACCATCTCAAACTGTTTCTCTTCACGGCATCAATCACAGGCTCTATTCCCATCATCTTTCGCAATTCATCATTTGTCTTCCTCTCTCTCAACGATACTCCACACATCCACCGAACCATTCGCATTTCCACCTTTTCCAACCTTCGTTGCTGCTCTACGTTCATCACCCATGTCTCGCTCCCATAAATCATAACACTTCTCACACATGCAGCATACACCATTCCCTTCAGCTTCAATGACACTCCCCTCCTCATCAGCACAACACTCAGTTCCCGAAACTTCTTCCATGCACATCTCGCTCTCGCAACCGTTGCCGAGTCTGATCCACCTCCTCCATTCAGCATGTCTCCTAGGTAACAAAATGTTTTCACACCTTCCAGCTTCACGCCGTCTCCAAGATCCAACTCAACATTTCCTCCATCTGCAGCTCCCTCTGTGCACACCTCACACTTGAATGTAGCTGCCACATTGCTTAAACTGGTTTATACAGGTTGATATCCACACTACATAACAGATAAGGTGTGTGTGTGTGTGTGTGTGTGTGTGTGTGTGTGTGTGTGTTGTATATTCTCCATCTGTATCAAAATGAGGAAGTGCCCCAAAACCGAAACGAATTCACCTCAAACCGGGAATGACCCGACCACAAACCGGAAGTGAGTTAATGAATCATTTTCTCAAATTTTCATATTTTACAATTTTCATATTTTACGATTTTCCGAAAAAAAAAAAAAAAAGATTTTCAAAATTTCTGATGTCATTTTTCCAAATTTTCATGATTTTCTCAATTTTCCAAAATTTCTAAAATAATTACAACAACCAATTTTTTACCCAAATGGTTAAAAAAATATTTTGCGAACATTGAATTATTGTAAGCTTGTGAACGTTTACAAACATTTGTGACGGTGAATGAGAGCTCCCATGGTGTGGACAAACAAGGAACCTCATCGCAATCCGAGATCCACGTGGTCGGTAGACCCGCCATATAGGAACTCTCACTCCTTACTATTACAAATTAATACTTTTAAATAAAAAATTGATTTAAAGAAATACTTTCCCTATATAAAATATATATATATACAGTCACGTGAAAAAGTAAGTACACCCCATGTAAAGTTTTGCCTTTTTCAACATATTTCAACATACAGCTATTTGATCTTCATTTCAACAATATTGATAGATAAAGGTGGTATAATATAACAAATATCATGAAACATTTACATTTTGTAGTCCATTGTATTATTTTAAAAAACATAAATGCAAATTTCGCATGTGGAAAAAGTAAGTTCACCCTTGGCTCTAATAGGTGGTATTGCCCCCTTTGGCAGAAACAACCTCAAGTAGGAGTTTTTTTTTTTTTTTTTTTTTTTTTTTTTTGTATACAAGATCGAGGCTCGTGAAAGAGCGAACATTAATCACACAGAAAGACAAACAGACACATAAAACAAATAACATCGGGAGCGGTAGACAAGATGGGGAGAGAGGGGGAAGGACACAAACACAACATTTGAGAGCAGGGACCGAGAGACAGTTGGCAGGGACCGTTTCTTATAACTGTCTACCAGTCTCTGAGATCGACTGGGAGAAATTTTTGCCCACTCCTCCATACAGAATTCTTTCAGCTGTGCGATGTTTGAGGGGTTTCTTGCATGCACAGCTCGTTTCAAATCCCCCCACAACAGCCCCACAGCCCCACAGCCCCACAACATCTCGATGGGATTTAGATCCGGGCTTTGACTTGGCCATTCCAGAACCCTCCATTTCTTTCTTTTCAGCCATTCCTTGGTGGATTTACTGGTATGTTTTGGGTCATTGTGATGTTGCGAGGTCCACTTTCGGTTGAGCTTCAACTTTCCGACAGATGGCCTCACATTATCCTCAAGCACCCTATGGTGCAATGAAGAATTCATAGTGGATTCTATGATGGTGAGCTGCCCAGGCCCTGATGCCGCAAAGCTGCCCCAAACTATAATATTTCCACCACCATGCTTTACAGTTGGTATCAGGTTCTTGTGGTCAAATGCTGTGTTTGGTTTTCGCCCAACATGTCTTCTGGTACTGTGGCCAAATAGCTCTACCTTTGACTCATCTGTCCAGAGCACATTGTTCCAGGAGTGCTGGTCTTTGCCGAGGTGTTCATTGGCAAACTTTAGTCTTGCCCTGATGTTCTTCCTGGACAGCAATGGTTTCCTCCTGGCTCACCTCCCATGTAGATCAAACTTGTGCAGCCTCTTTCTAATGGTAGACTCGTGCACTTTGACATCAACAGTGGCAAGAGCTACCTGTCGGTCCCGTGATGACATTCTGGGGTTCTTAGAGACTTCTTTCAGCAGCTTGCGGTCTGCTCTCGGGCTGAACTTGCTGGGGCGGCCTGGCCTGAACAAGTTGGCAGTTGTTTGGAATCTTCTCCACTTCTCGATGATCTTCCGGACAGTCGAATGATTGATTTCAAATTGTTTGGAGATCTTTTCAAATCCCTTCCCAGACTCGTAGGCATCTAAAACCTTCTTTCTGAAGGCCTCAGAGAGGTCTTTTGATCTTGGCATGGTGACGCCACACACTTCAACAACAAAGAGCAAACCAAACTAAATGTCTGAGATTTAAATAAGACAGGTTCCTCCAAGATCCTCTCTAACGATGTTCTAATCATTTGCACCTGAGCTGGTGCACCTGATTCTAATTTTAGGTGTTTGAAGTAGTGATAAATGTAGGGGTGTACTTACTTTTTCCACATGCGAAATTTGCATTTATGTTTTTTTTAATTATACAATGGACTACAAAATGTAAATGTTTCATGATATTTGTTATATTATATCACCTTTATCTATCAATATTGTTGAAATGAAGATCAAATAGCTGTATGTAGAAATATGTTGAAAAAGTCAAAACTTTACATGGGGTGTACTTACTTTTTCACGTGACTGTATATGGCATTGACTTACCCGAATTTTGATATAAAGAATATTATTTTTGAAAAACCACAATATTATAAGAATAAGGGGGTTACCTTTCACCGCATTGTGATTAAATATAATTTCGATCATAATCGCCCACAAGGTGACATTAGAAAACTGTTTATCGAAACACCAACGTTGTTTTCATGGGGTATTATTGGAAATAAAAATTGTGCGAAGGGGAGCATAGTTGAATCATATTCGTTGCCCCTTGTTATGTATAATTCTCGAGTACCCATGACGATGGCGGAAACAAAAACAATAGCAATGTTTGAAGAAATTCTTAATGTCATTAAAGTACATTTGATGAAAGCCGATGTTATTGAAAAGATGAAAAAGGAACAGAACAAGAAAGAAAAAAAGTACAGATACATTCAAAGTACAGGCCAAATAATTAAATATCCTCCAGCGCAGCATTGCCGGGGTGCCTCCGGGGCCCAGCAATGCCGCTGTACAGCTGATAGAGACTGTATTTGGAGGGAGAGGTGTGCAATAATTGATTGATTAATTGCATAATTAAAATCAAGAAAAGATTATCATAAAATATTTTCTTAATCAATTGGCTAATAGCATAACTAAACCACTACTGCTTCATCCGAAGATGTATCTTTTAGAAATGTAATTAAATAAGGCATTAATTAAAAAAATTAAAAAATTAATTGATTAATCAATAAATAATGAATCGATTAAATGATTAATCAATAAATCAAAAATATCCTTTGTAGCCACGTAACTTGGTCACTGTCATGTCCAAATATTAGCTTCCTAGCTCAAAAGGTGCCTGTGATATTGCCCAGATGAGAAAGAAAATAAATAAATAATTTATAATGAAAATAAATAAATAATAATAAAAAAAAATGAAATAATTCATCGATTCACTGATATAACACATAAACCACCACCATTTCATCAGAATCTTTAACGTTAAAAAAATTTTTTTAGTCATTAATCAAATAATTAAATAATCGATTAATTGATTAATCAATAAATCAAAAATAGCCTTTGCAGCCAAATCACGTGATCATTGGCATGTCCAAATATCAGCTTCATAGCTCAAAAGGTGCCTGAGATAATGGGCAGAAGAGAAAGGAAATGTATAAGTACTTAATTAATCGCGAATAATAAAATAACTCATCAATTTATTGATTAATCAAAAAACAAAAAATATCTTTTTTGACAAAGGACTTGCTCACTATTGTGCCGAAATTTCAGCTTCCGAGCTCAAAGGATGGCTGAGATATCGCCCGGACAAACAAACAAACAAGAAAGAAAACAAATAAACAAACAACCAGAGTGAAAACTGAGTACTCCCTTTCAGCGTGCGTCACTGCCGAGCCCCCTTTGGTGCCCGGCAATGACGTTTTGCAATGCATTGAGATGGCGTGGGAAAGGAGCGGTGTACAACAAGTACAGATACATTCAAAGTACACCGCCCCCATGCCCAATAATTAAATATCCTACAGCGCGGCATTGCCTCGGCGCCTCCGGCACCCGGCAACACCGCAGTGCAGCTCATAGAGATTGCATTGGGAGGGAGAGGTGCACAATAATTGATGGATTAATTGCATAATTAAAATCAATAAATGATCACAAAATATTTTCTTAATCAATTGGCTAATAGCATAACTAAACCACTTGTGCTTCATCCGAAGATGCATCTTTTTAAAATTTAATTAAGGAAGCCATTAATAAAAATTTTTAATAATTAATTGATTAATCAATGAATAATTGATCGATTAAATGATTAATCAATAAATGAAAAATATCATTGACAGCCACATCACTTGGTCACTGTCATGTCCAAATATTAGCTTCCGAGCTCAAAAGGTGCCTGAGATATTGGCCAAAGACTGGGGACAATGAGAAAGAAAATAAGTAAATGATTAATAATGAAAATAAATAAATAAAAATCATTAAAAAATTTAATTATTAATCAATTCGGTCATAGAACACATAAACCACCACCATTTCATCAGAATCTGTAACTTCCCCCCCAAAAAAAATTTTTAGTCATTAATCGAACAAGTACAGATACATTCAAAGTACACCGCCCCCATGCCAAATAATTAAATATCCTACAGCGCGGCATTGCCTCGGCGCCTCCGGCGCCTGGCAACACCGCAGTGCAGCTCATAGAGACTGCATTGGGAGGGAGAGGTGTGCAATAATTGATTGATTAATTGTATAATTAAAATCAATAAAAGATTATCACAAAATATTTTCTTAATCAATTGGCTTATGGCATAACTAAACCACTACTGCTTCATCCGAAGATGTATCTTTTAGAAATTTAATTAAATAAATCATTAATAAAAATTAAATAATTAATTGATTAATCAATAAATAATGAATCGATTAAGTGATTAATCAATAAATCAAAAATATCCATTGTAGCCACATCACTTGGTCACTGTCATGTCCAAATAGTAGCTTCCTAGCTCAAACGGTCTGTGATATTGCCCAGATGAGAAAGAAAATAATTAAATAATTAATAATGAAAATAAATAAATAATAATCATAAAAAAATGAAACAATTAATCGATTCACTAATATAACACATAAACCACCACCATTTCATCAGAATCTTTAACTTAAAAAAAAACTTTAGTCATTAATCAAATAATTAAATAATTAATCGATTAATTGATTAATTGATTAATCAATAAATCAAAAATAGCCTTTGCAGCCAAATCACGTGGTCATTGGCATGTCCAAATATCAGCTTCATAGCTCAAAAGATGCCTGAGATAATGGGCAGAAGAGAAAGGAAATGTATAAGTACTTAATTAATCGCTAATAATAAAATAACTCATCAATTAATTGATTGTCAAAAACGGTATTTTTTGTTTTTTGATTAAAGGACTTGCTCACTATTGTGCCGAAATTTCAGCTTCCTCGCTCAAAGGATGGCTGAGATATCGCCCGGACAAACAAACAAACAAGAAAGAAAACCAAGTACACATACATTCAAAGTACACCGCCCCCACGCCAAATAATTAAATATCCTACAGCGCGGCATTGCCGGGGTGCCTCCGGCGCCAGGCAATACCGCAGTGCAGCTCATAGAGGCTGCATTGGGAGGGAGAGGTGTACACTAATTGATTCATTGATTGTATAATTAAAATCAATAAAAGATAAATGATTAATAATGAGAATAAATTAATAATAATCATAAAAAATCAAATTATTAATCAATTCGGTCAGAGAACACGTAAACCACCACAATTTCATCCAAAAAAAAAGCATTTCTGACGTGAATGTGTAGGCCTATAAAAAAAACAAGTACAAAAAGTTTTAATTAAAACAAAAGCCGCGTCGATGTTACACAATGCCGAGATGCAGCTGTGCCTATAACGTCGATGTTATAGGCACAGGACATTCCTATTGATTCGATTACTTGATGTTATTTTTGTGCAAAGTGAAAATATATCTCGGCAATTTCCCGTGTGGCGACGAATTTTTAATATATCTCGGCATTTTCCCATCTGTTATTTCAGGCGGTGTATGACTGACCATGCCGCAATTTAAAAAAAAAAATCACGCCAATTTCCCGTGTGTGGCGACACGTGAACGAAGCTATGCTCCTCTCTCCACATTATTGTGACGACGTATAAATTAAATATTTCATCGTGATGATTGTCATCAAATGGACGAATTTTTAATATATCTCGGCATTTTCCCGTCTGTTATTTCAGGCGGTGTATGACTGACCATGCCGCGATTTAAACAAAATATATATATCTCGGCATTTTCCCGTCTGTTATTTCGGGCGGTGTATGACTGACCATGCCGCGATTTAAAAAAAAAAATCTCAATGGACTTGAAGTTACAGGCCTTTGAGAATTCATTTCGTTCTATAAAGGGCAACTTTCATCGGATTTTCCTCCCGTTTTTTTTCAACCGAGTCTAAAACTATGTTAGCGACTGTGAAAAATGAAATGATATATCGAATTTGATTTGAAAGAAAACTGTGTGAGAGAGCAAGACACAACAGGCCTACAAAACAGGCCTCAAAGCTATGTGAGTTAATAAAATGGTGGATATTTGTTTATATGAAGCCTCTCCCACAATGGGTGGAGCTATGGTTCCCAGAATGGGTGGAGCTTTGAGGTTTTGTCTTCTCTGCAAGAACAACAAGAACAAGAAGAAGAAGAACAAGAACAAGAACAAGAACAACAGCAGAGGGCACTCTATGAGCAGCGTCTGCGACGCGGCTAAAAAGCATTTCTGACGTGAATGTGTGTAAAAGCATTTCTGAGGTGAATGTGTAGGCCTATAAAAAAAAGCATTTATGAGGTGAATGTGTATAAAAGCTTTACTGAGGTGAATGTGTCGGCCTATAAAAAAAAAAAGCATTTCTGACGTGAATGTGTATAAAAGCATTTCTGAGGTGAATGTGTAGGCCTATAAAAATAAAAGCATTTCTGACGTGAATGTGTGTAAAAGCATTTCTGATGTGTCATCTTTACAGATCATTTCTTTACAGGTGTGCTTCATCAACTGTTAAGGTGAAACAAATTTACCGAATTGAAGACACTTATTGCAGGAAACCCCTTTTCCGTAGTCGAAGACAAGCCTGCCTCTTGGCTGCAGTCTCACAATTTCCCACGATTTCCTCGCGTGTTTCAGTCACGAGCTTCACCATGGCTATGACTGGGTGGTGTCATTAACGTCCTTTCCGGTCTCTGCATCAGCGTTTTGCCTCCCTCCGTGGCGGGTTGTAATCGATTTGCGTTTCCATGTATAATGCCTGAGCCTAAGGCTGCGTTATCCAAAATATGGTGAACGAGAACGGCACTTGGTAGAACGACCCCTGCCAGGCTAAACAGTTTATGTTTGTATGCACTGATAGACCAGATCTGGATTCGGACCTGAACCAAAATCGAATCGGCTTGTTCTTGTCACTGAACCAACTCATCCACCTAGTTTAGTCATAACTCATCCATTATTTTTTAAATATCATGTTATATATCGCTTTTGGTCCGATCTCTCAATGGTGAAGAATTACTTTGGAAATTAAATAATACTTGTATCCGAATCCATATCCACATCTTCACCAAAATCGCATCGATTCTGTCTTGTCACACACCCAACCTGTCCATCAATTTTCGTCCAAATCCGTCCATAACTTTTTTGAGATATCGTGTTTATCGATATCTATCGATTTTAGCCCTACAACTCAATGGTGAAAAATCACTTTAAAATTATCTGATCCGTATTCGGATTCGAAACGTCATCAAAATTGAATCACTTCTTCCATGTCAGACATCCAACCTTTCCACCAAGTTTGTCCGAATCCGTCCACAACTTTTTGAAATATCCTGCTATGTATCGTTTTTGGCCCTATCTCCCAATGGTGCAGAATCATTAAAAAAAAATTCTACCAGCCGGATCCGAAACCGGATCTTCACCAAAATCTAATCATTTCGTCCTTGTCACATATGCTACCTCTCCTCCAAATTTCGTCCGAATCCGTCCACAACTTTTTGAGATATCTTGTTCACAGACAAACAGACAGACATTGGCAAAAACACAACCTCCATCCACCTTCGGTGGCAGGGGTAAATATGGCAGCCACTTGGAGACGGAATTGGGAGGGAGAGGAGTACAATAATTGATTGATTAATTGTGAAATTAAAATAAATAAATAAACGATCATAAAATGTTTTCTTAATCAATTGGCTAATAGCATACCTAAACCACCAGTGCTTCATCCGAAGCTGTAACTTTTTGAAAATTAATTAAAAAAGCCATTAATTGAAAAAATTAATTAATTGATAAATCAATAATTAATTAATCAATTAGTTGATCAATCAAAAAATCAAAAATATATTTTAGAGCCACATCACTTGGTCACTGTCTTTCCAAATATCAGCTTCCCCAGCTCAAAACGTACCTGAAATATTACCCAGATGAAAAAGGAGATAAATCAATGATTAACAATGAAAATAAATAAATAATAATCATAAAATAATTAAATAATTAATCAATTGGCTAATAGAATACCTAAACCACCACCGTTTCACCCGAATCTGTAATTTAAATTAAAAACAATTAAGTAATGAATCAAATCATTGAATAATGAATCCATTAATTGATAAATCAATAAATCAAAAATCGCCTTTATAGCCACATCACTTGGTCACTGTCATGTCCAAATATTAGCTTCCCAGCTCAAAAGGTGCCTGAGATATTGGCCAAATGAGAAAGAAAATAAATGATTAATAATGAAAATAAATAAATAATAATCATGAAAAAATTAAATAGTTCATCAATTGCCTCGTAGAATACATAAACCACCACCATTTCATCCGAATCTGTAACTTAAAAAATTAATTAATTAGATTATTCATCGAATAATTAAATAATTAATCGATGAAATGATTAATCAATAGATCAAAAATATCCTTGACAGCCACATCATTGGTCACTGTCATGTCCAAATATTAGCTTCCCAGCTCAAAAGGTACCTGAGATATTGGCCAAATAAGAAAGAAAATAAAGAAATGATTAATAATTAAAAAAAATAAATAATAATCATAAAAAAATGAAATTATAAATCAATTCGGTCAAAGAACACATAAACCACCACCATTTCATCAGAATCTGTAACAGATTATTTTTTTTTTTTAGTAATTATTCGAATAATTAAATAATTAATCGATTAAATAATTAATTGATTAATCAATAAATAATTAATCGATTAAATGATTAATCAATAAATCAAAAATATCCTTGATAGCCACATCACCTGGTCACTGTCATGTCCAAATATTAGCTTCCTAGCTCAAAAGGTGCCTGAGATATTGGCCAAATGAGAAAGAAAACAAATAAATGATTAATAATGAAAATAAATAAATAATAATCATAAAAAAATTAAATTATTAATCAATTCGGTCAGAGAACACATAAACCACCACCATTTCATCAGAATCTGTAACTTAAAAAAAAAAAAAAATTAGTCATTAATCGAATAATTAAATAATTAATCGATTAATTGATTAATTAATAAATCAAAAATAGCCTTTGCAGCCAAATCACCTGGTCATTGGCATGTCCAAATATCAGCTTCCTAACTCAAAAGGTGCCTGAGTTAATGGTCAGAAGAGAAAGGAAATTTGATTAATTAAATAAGTACTTAATTATAATAATAATAATAATTCATTTATTTTGTATAGTGCTTTTCATGAAGCCCAAAGGCGCTTTGACAGAGTGCAAAACATAATGCATAACAAAACATGAAAACAACAATTGCAAAAAGACAAGAATCAACAGGGAAATATTTAAAGCAAAAGGAGGGAGAAGAAGAAGTGATAGTCAGGGGTTAAATGCTGTGGGTTGAATGTTGAATGCAGTGCTGAACAGGTGGGTCTTGAGTGATGTTTTGAATGTGGTGAGTGAGGAGGAGTCTCTGATGGTGTGAGGTAGTGAGTTCCAGAGGGTGGGAGCAGCGATGGAGAAGGCCCTGTCCCCCCAGGATCTGAATTTGGTCCGGATGGGGGGGGGGGGGGGTCAAGAGGTTGGTACCAGCAGAGGGGAGGTTGCGGGTGGGAGTGTGTCTGGAGAGGAGGTCAGCCAGGTAGGATGGGGCCAGGTTATGGAGGGCTTTGTAGGTCAAGAGGAGGATTTTGTACTGGATTCTCTGGGAGATGGGGAGCCAGTGAAGCTTGTAAAGGACGGGGGTGATGTGGTCACGGGTCTGGGAATGGGTGAGTAGACGGGCAGCGGAGTTCTGAATGTATTGGAGTTTATTGGTGATTGTTGAGGGTGAACCATAGAGGAGGCTATTGCAGTAGTCCAGACGGGAGGTGATGAAGGCGTGGATGAGGGTTTCTGCAGCCGTGGAGGAGAGGGATGAGCGGAGACGGGCAATGTTTTTCAGGTGAAAGAAGGCTGTCTTTGTGATCTGTTTAGTGTATTTGTCGAAGGAGAGGGTTTGGTCAAAGATGACGCCAAGATTCCGGATGAGAGGGGAGGTGGATACTGGGATACCGTCGATGTTGGGGGCAAAGTTATGGGTGGATTTTGTCGCTTGATAAATTAATCGCTAATAATTAAATAACTCCTCAATTCATTGATTATTCAAAAAACAAAAAATACACTTTTTGACAAAGGACTTGTTCACTACTGTGCCGAAATTTCAGCTTCCTAGCTCAAAGGATAGCTGAGATATCGTCCGGAAAAAAAAAAAACAAGAAAGCAAGAAAACAAACAAACAACCAGAGTGAAAACTGAGTACTCCCTTTAAGCGTGCGTCACTGCCGATCCCCCTTCGGTGCCCGGCAATGACGATTTGCAATGCCTGGAGATGGCATAGGAAAGGTGCGGTGTACAAAAACAAACAAACAACCCGAGTGAAAACTGAGTACTCCCTTTCAGCATGCGTCACTGCCGAGCCCCCTTCGGTGCCCTGCAATGACGATTTGCAATGCCTGGAGATGGCATCGGAAAGGTGCGGTGCACAACAAGTAAAGATACATTCAAAGTACACCGCCCCCATGCCAAATAATTAAATATTTGCCAAATTTCCCGCTCAACACCTCGTCCTGCTGAGCGCCGATTTGCATTCAATTCACAGATCGCCAGACCTCATCTTGTTCGCGCCCAAAATGTCGCCGAATTCATCATCTTCGGGTAGCTTGGTTGCATCATCATCCTCGGGTAGTTTGGTTGCGTAATCATCCTTGGGTAGCTTGGTTGCATCATCATCTGGTAGTTTGATTGCATCATCACCGCTCAGGTAGTTTGGTTGCATCATCATCCTCGGGTAGTTTGGTTGCGTATTAATCCTCATGTAGTTTGGTTGCGTATTCATCCTCGGGTAGTTTGGTTGCATCATCATCCTCGGGTAGTTTGATTGCATCATCACTGCTGGGGTAGTTTGGTTGCATCATCATCCTCGGGTAGTTTGGTTGCATCATCACCGCTCGGGTAGTTTTGGTTGCATCATCATCCTCGGGACAGAAGTTCTGATTTTTAAAAAACCACAAAGTTCCACCAAACTCATGGGTTATTACATTTACGAATGAACCTTCTTTTGTCATTGTACAATATATTATAATGTGCATTTGATAAACAATATCGATGTCTTAACAATAGCAATTATAGAATACTTGCAACGGTACCAACCCTATGGGCGGAGCTTCATTTGGGAAGCCCAAATGAAAAGTTCAAATATCAGAAATTGAAGCCTTTTTTTATTTTAAACTATTCATATAAACATCCGTTGAATCATATCACATGCAAATCATCAAAATCTAAAGAGTACATGGCGCCCATGTTGAAAAAAGATTGATTTCTGCAAAACGGAAGCGGCCGCTACACGTCTTTCTCAGTCGCGTTGCACACGCTGCCTGGTTACTTCGGAGCCGCACGTTCATATAGGAAGAGTTCGTCAGGAGTCGATCTACTCTCTCCTGGTACGTAGAATAAACAGTATTTGTAGAATTTCAACAAAAGCCACATCACTGTTCATATCGGTAAATGTTATTTCATCGTGTTTGGTGAATTATAGTAAGATTAATGTGATTATTGCTGCATTTGTTTACATTCAATGAGTTTTTCATTATTCCACTTAACCTGCTTTTTTACCAACACTAACATCACCCCCTTCATTTTATAATAGTCTCGTCCAGTTAAACATCAGGGAAAAACGTTTTTTAAAATCGATGAACACGTGACAATGCTTTCTTTCCTCGAGATGGACCATTCCCTTTCCGCTGTGTTTACCACCACTCACAAGGTGATATGTTTTGTGGGTAAAGTGAGACCCACCCTCGGGCTCATCTTTCAACAATGTGGACCACGACCGGTCTCGCGTTATCTCTCATCTCTCTTGATCTCGGGTTGCACTGATTACGTGACGCCATTGAATTTGGGGGCCTGGGCATTGCGGACGGAGCAGTGTTCACTCGCACGTGGTTCATTCCCAACACGGAAGCTGCATTCCTGCTTCTTCTTTGTCTTCACCTTTTTTTTGCACTGTAATGTGGCGGCGGCGGCGCGTACAAATTGCTGACGTCACAAACGTCAGCAATTTCCCGTTGTAATCTTCTTACAAAGAGGAAGAGGAACGATATCCGTAAACATGCAGTCTTCAAAATATGAAGACCTTCCGGGTGATCTTGTGAACCGCGTGGTGTGACTGTTACTGTGACCAAGGTTCACGTTATCGGATCGAATCGAATCTGATCTGTAGAGGTTTGTTGGGAGATTCTCATTTTATTGTTAATACTGAGAAAGATCTGTAAAACGTTTATTTAAAGATAAAATAATTTTCTGTTCGTTGATGATGGGAATGAAGATAAGTTAAACGAGTTTTTATTAAATGTATGCTGAGGTATTTGATTGTTCATATAATGAAGTGTTTTTCACTCGTTTTGTTTTATTCACTGCATTGTTTAATATGACGTCATCACGAAACTTCATACAACGATGGTTAAACCTCATTCTTCCTTTTAACTACAAACCTGGCAGAAAGTTTTTATAATTAACTTGTATATCCAATGTCACCTTCAAATGAGGAGGTGTTGTAAAGGTTGTAGATGGATAGATGAGGGATCTATGTCGCGTTGGTATCGAAAAAAATGTCGGTCCCATCTACTGCATCCAAAACTAAAGTTGGACTATTTCTCTAACAAGTCGTTTAGGTCAGAGATTCTCAACCGGTCGGCCACGACCATCGGTGGGTCGGAAGGTGCAACCACGTGGTCCGCAGATATCATACCCACCTGAGAAGGTAGGTGATTAGTTTACCTCATGAGTGTTCGCAAAATTTACCTCAAAAAAGAAATTCTATTTTTGTTATTGTATTAATTTGTGATTGGAATGATGCTGTTTAAAATGAAAATATGGAGAGATTGAGTTTAAAGGTGAATTAGGGAATGACATGAGGGTTTCC
The DNA here is from genome assembly GCF_964187855.1 of Myxine glutinosa. Lineage (NCBI taxonomy): Eukaryota > Metazoa > Chordata > Myxini > Myxiniformes > Myxinidae > Myxine > Myxine glutinosa. The sequence continues at coordinate 91,880,222 of NC_136261.1, forward strand.
ATCCTTAACATTCGCGGATTCGGTATTTGCAGTTTCGCCATTGGCTGTATTTGGTTGATCGAAGGTGTTTCCGGTATGAAGAACGTCTCGGGTGTCTCGGGTATCTCGTGTTCACACGAAAAGGTAAACTGCTGTATTTTACTTTTGCTGTATTTTATTTGGACAAACATGGACCTTTAACTGAAAAGAAAAACCGATGATGGTGGCGAAACTTAAGGAGTTGCTAAAAGGAGGTGAAACGCATCGTCAGAAATTACGACCCTGGATATATTAAGTTTGGATTTACGGTAGCAGGGATTTCAGTTGGAGTGGGAAATCAAGCTCCTGTTACCTTTCACCACCACATACCTGTGTGAGTCAGGGATTTCACTTGTGACTCGCACAAAATCAAAAACCAGGAATATACTGAAAGCAACTTTGAATGGTACTCTGCGAGTCAGCCTCTCAACTCGGATTGATCTGAATGGTTCTCAGAAGCAAACCCAAGTATCCCACTGACTTAAGCAGCACTTTGTATTTAAGGCTTAAATGTCTTAAATAAGGAACCAAATGAAGTTGTTATTATTATTATTGTTGTTATTATTATTATTATTGTATTTTATTTAATCCATTGTTGCGGACAGCTACATTTAACTAAGTTTCAGAGATGACAGGATTATGTGTGTTGAACCTGAAAAGTTTAATTTCTCGGAAAGTGGAGATTCTTTGGTGCACGTTTTGAGACAATGGCAGTGAGAGGAAAATAAAACATAGGGGAAATACCCCTAGCGCTTCACAGTTAAATTGCCTTATATGTGAAGAAGTGTAGAACCACCTTTGGAGGCCTTTTTCCCCGCAGAGCAGGGGTTGGCCTTTTCCTGGCACCGTGGTCCCCTTTTTGAAGCAATGTTTTGTGGCCGGATACCCTTCCTGCCGCCAACCCTGTTAATCACCTCTTGCGACACACAGGGAATTACCAGTGAACTGGTACTCAATTTGCCGACCTCGGAAGGATGACAGGCTGCGTCAACCCCCCTGGCGTTAATTCAGCGATCGACCGGGATTCGAACCCAGGATCCAAGGATCCCATGCCGGCACCCTAACCGCTAAGGCCTAAGTCAACACCAGGCTTTATGTGAAGAAGTGTCAGTGAAGAAAATCTTTCTTCACCCATGATTGAGCACAAAGAGTTTCTAATCCGTCTCATTGCAGAAAAGCTTTGTTTGGAAATGGCTTCCTTTGTGAAAAATTACAAATTTCAAAAGTTGTTAATCTGATTTGAAAAAGGATGCAGCCAATCACGTCACTCTATACAAATACCGCGATATTTGCCGTGGCTGGGGGAATAAATTCACGCACTTTGGTTCGGTTTCGCTTTGTTTCTCACGTTTAAATATGGGATGTTTTTATCTTAAATGTGAACTATTGAAACAAATTAAGGGCAGGGCATTGCCCCCCCCTCACCCCCCAGCCATGCACCCCTCAAACTCCACCGGTGCATGGAATTAGGGTGGCCGATCCAACTTATCTCAACTTATCTTATTATACTTATCTTATTATGGGCTCAGCAGGATAATGTACTGGCAAATCATTTATTTGTGACCATGCTTCACAGCTCAAAGGCGAGTGTGGCTGTCTCTTTCATATACTGTCAGTCTAAATGTGGTGATCAAGCTGGATAAGTTTACCATTTAGCTTGAGACATGATCAAATTGGATAAGATAATAACTCACAAAACATTCCAAACTGAGGAAAGAAAATAACATGTATAACTTTTCTGTGATTAACATAAGCATTGTATCCCTGGCAGGTCATCGGTGAAATGGCGAGCTTCTTGGAATGGCTCAAGTCCCAAGGCCTGAGAGCAGAAACAGCCCAAGCAGTGATCGATAAGCTTGGAATTGAGAATCGGATGGTTATTCGAGCTTGTACTGAGTCGGATGCATTGCGGACCGAGCTCCTCTCTCTCTCCAAAGAGAAATTACAATTTGCAATGTATGCTGACTTCTGTAAATTTATGAATTCTTTTTCGAAGCCGCAAGATGTCCAGATTGCAGGTTCTTCTCTTTTGGGAAGTATTTTCGTCAACTTGGAGAATGTTATTCGGGAACTTTCCAGTTTCTGTGAAAAGATTTTCGGATCCCAAAATGTGCACCGGGACAACGTTTCTGGTTTCTGTGGAATCGGGCTCTGTGGTTTCCGCAGTCTCCATTTTCAGGATGATGGATTAACACCCAAGTCTGGGACGTGACTTATTTTTTAAATACAACATCGCATGTCAAGAAGTCACCTTTATGTTCTTTGATTTATTTTTTATTTTTACCTCTGCAACCGAAGGTGGTTGGAGGTTATGTTTTCACCCCTGTCTGTTTGTCTGTGAGCAGAATATCTCAAAACATTATGGATGGATTCTGACGAAACTTTGTGGACAGGTTGCATGTGTGACAAGGACGTATCGGTTCGATTTTGGGGAATATCCGGATGCGGATCCTATAATTAGCCCTTGCGCTGCACAGCAGGAGATGGGGTTTTGCAGTCGTTGGTTTTGTCTCCATATCGTCCCCCCCACCCTTCCCCCAAGGAGACTATTGGGGATAAGAAATGCCCAGTTGTTATTATCTGAAGGTTTACACAAAAGAGTTGTGATCATATTAATTTGGCTCGTCGTGTACGCGATTCGCGATCTTTCTTAATTTGTTAAATTTTACATACAGGCACCTATATTTACTCAAGATAGACAGAGATGTTAACAAATTGTAGATAATCATGTCCCCTATGCATATAAAACCCATATATCATGATAATCATGTTTTACACCCTTCAGGAAACCAAAACCATGTTTCACGGCCAAAGTTGTGAAGTTTTCTTGTTCTCAAAGTTTTTTTCCGAGGGCTCTTTTGAGGATCGTCACTGAGCCCCAAACAGCTGCCGACTGCAGTTTGTTTGTTGTAATATTCCCAGAGATCATTTTAAAGATCTCTGCATGGTTCTTTTTTTTTTAACCATTTCCATTGCTCTAATAATCACTGGTACAATTTCAGTGCTCCTCGTCTTTTCACTTTTGTTTTTTGCGATCTTCCTATTTCATCATTTTCTTGAGTCCTTTGCTATTGAGGCCAATTTGGCTGGGTCTTGACACCTCTAATTAGCAGTGCCCTCTTTTCTGTTGTTGTACCCAAGTATGATATCCGGTCACAAGGCTTCGTTTTTTATGCTCGATGGGATAATTAGGTTGTACCTGAGCCAGGGATTACTTCATTATTTTCAGTGATTGCTTTTGGATAATGTTTCCATTCGTTTTCTGGAACTGGAATATTGAGACTTTTGCAGATGGGTTAATGGATTACTCCACATTCCTTGTTTTTTATTTGGGTGTCACCCAAAGAGCATTTTTGTCCGTCGGTTGTTTTCTCGTTTTTTTGTGGTCTTTCCCCAAATGGTGCAATCTCATCTCCACTATTTTGTTTGCCAACTCTTATTCCAGTCTTCGCTTTTCCTCATCATCCTTACACTCCCTCTCTCCTTCACTTCCCTGTTTCCTTCTGTCCTTCTGTTTGTTATCATCCGCTGTTCTCATTTTCATCACATTCAATTGTGTTGGTGTTTTCATTCGGTCCATGATTGCAAGTCGGGTCTGTTTCCCCATCCCCTTCACCGTTATCTCTTATTTTTTATATATATTTTTTCGGATTTACAGTCATGTGAAAAAGTAAGTACTCCCCATGTAAAGTTTTGACTTTTTCAACATATTTCAACATGCAGCTATTTGATCTTCATTTCAACAATATTGATAGATAAAGGTGATATAAAATAACAAATATCATGAAACATTTACATTTTGTAGTCCATTGTATAATTTAAATAAACATAAATGCAAATTTCGCATGTGGAAAAAGTAAGTACACCCCATGTAAAGTTTTGACTTTTTCAACATATTTCAACATGCAGCTATTTGATCTTCATTTCAACAATATTGATAGATAAAGGTGATATAACATCACAAATATCATCAAACATTTACATTTTGTCGTCCATTGTATAATTTAAATGAACACAAATGCAAATTTCGCATGAGGAAAAAGTAAGTACACCCTTGGCTCTAATAGGTGGTATTGCCTCCTTTGGCAGAAAAAACCTCATGTCGGCGTTTCTTACAACTGTCTACCAGTCTCTGACATCGACTGGGAGAAATGTTTGCCCACTCCTCCATGCAGAATTCTTTCAGCTGTGCGATGTTTGAGGGGTTTCTTGCATGCACAGCTCGCTTCAAATCCCCACACAACATATCGATGGGATTTAGACCCGGGCTTTGACTTGGACATTCCAGAACCCTCCATTTCTTTCTTTTCAGCCATTCCTTGGTGGATTTACTGGTATGTTTAGGGTCATTGTCATGTTGGAAGGTCCACCTTCGGTTGAGCTTCAACTTTTCGACAGATGGTCTCACATTATTCTCAAGCACCCTCTGGTACAATGAAGAATTCATAGTGGATTCTGTGATGGTGAGCTGCCCAGGCCCTGATGCAGCAAAGCTGCCCCAAACCATAATATTTCCACCACCATGCATTACAGTTGGTATCAGGTTGTTGTGGTCAAATGCTGTCTTTGGTTTTCGCCAAACATCTCTTCTGGTGCTGTGGCCAAACAGCTCTACCTTTGACTCATCTGTCCAGAGCACATTGTTGCAGAAGTGCTGGTGCTGGTCTTTGCCTAGGTGTTCATTGACAAACTTTAGTCTTGCCCTGATGTTCTTTCTGGACAGCAAAGGTTTCCTCCTGGCACACCTCCCATGTAGATCAAATTTCTGCAACCTCTTTCTAATGATAGGCTCGTGCACTTTGACATAGACAGTGGCAAGAGCTACCTGTAGGTCCCGTGATGACATTCTGGGGTTCTTCGAGACTTCTTTCAGCATCTTGCGGTCTGCTCTCGGGCTGAACTTGCTGAGGCGGCCTGGCCTGAACAAGTTGGCAGTTGTTTGGAATCTTCTCCACTTGCAGATGATCTTCCGGACAGTCGAATGATCGATTTCAAATTGTTTGGAGATCTTTTTAAATCCCTTCCCAGACTCGTAGGCATCTATAACCTTCTTTCTGAAGGCCTCAGAGAGCTCTTTTGATCCAGGCATGGTGACGCCGCACACTTCAACAACAAAGAGCAAACCAAACTAAATGTCTGAGGTTTAAATAAGACAGGTTCCTCCAAGATCGTCTCTGACGATGTTCTAATCATTTGCATCTGAGCTGGTGCACCTGATTCTAATTTTAGGTATTTGAAGTGATAAATGTCGGGGTGTACTTACTTTTTCCACATGCGAAATTTGCATTTATGTTAATTTAAATTATACAATGGACTACAAAATGTAAATGTTTCATGATATTTGTTATATTATATCACCTTTATCTAAACGTTGTTGAAATGAAGATCAAATAGCTGTATGTTGAAATATGTTGAAAAAGTCAAAACTTTACATGGGGTGTACTTACTGTTTCACGTGACTGTATGTACCGTTCACACAACTTTTTGAAAAAATTTAGATGGCACCGTTGTAGCAGGATTCTCTCACTTCCCTAAAATCTCACTCTGGAGTGATTCTGTCCTCAGATAAAATCACTCGAGTGAACTAATCCTCGGACTGGCACACTCGAGAGTGTAGTTATCCTAGGACAGAATCACTCCCCCTGTCAGGATCAACACACTCCCTCCAGGATCAAACCACTCCCTTTTAGGATAAAGTCAATCCCCCAGAAAGAATGGAAAGATATATTTAGTTACTTTGAAAATATAACTCACAGGACGTTAGATATCGTTGCAATGATCAACAGAGCTTTTACTATGTATTTTAGTGTATACCGTGTGAGCATGTGCATCATATTGTCAGATCTTAATATTCAATTGTTGAATACATGTACTATATTTGAGCCCATCATTATTTCAATACAACAAAAGAAGACATGAGTTAATTTATGATCATATTTTTCAAATGATTCAATAAACTATAGCTAGACGTACTTCAACTGAGATTGAATGTTTTTAATATCACATGAGTACAAAGATTTTTGTAAAGACGTCCATCAATAGTCAGTAAACTAGGACAAACCTTGCTTTTCCTTGTTTGTTTTAGTCTTGCGCTTGTGGAACAACTCTGAGTTGATGACTGTAAGTTTGCCGCTGTCTGTCGAAAGTTTGACTTCTTTCCACGATCACCAATGCACATTGCAGGGTATTCCTGAGTAGACAGGAACGTGCGTTTCGCGTCGAAAACCATAATTGAAGATCGAGTGAAATAAATATTAGCCGCTTCATACTTTTATAGAATTACAGATGAAAATACCCCCACCCCCCCCCCCCATCCCTTCTCCAACACATACATACCCCCCCCCCCTCCTTAACAAGACCTCGATTGAGATACTCACTGTCAGAACACTCCAGGAAATCGCGTACTCATGTTGACTGAAAGCACTATAACTTCGCCAATGAGCATGGTTTGTAAGATATGGTATAGTTTGTAAGACAAAAGATATAGGAAGCCTGCAATTCACGTTATCATTGACAATTAGTATGAAGTGATCGGCAAACTGTCTTGTCAAAACATCCTAATTCACTTGGAGCAAAAGTGGACCAGTTTACCTTGGATTATACTCAATCCAATTAAGGATTAAATCTCAGTGCATTAATGATGGTGTATGCATTGAAGATGAATATCATGTATTCATGATCTGGCCATTGTATAGTCAAAGTACAGTCAAGTCCAGTCAAGTCAAAGTTTATTCCATTAAACCCCTCACATTGATACATGGAAATAACTTAAATTCATCAATATAAATGGCTGCACAAGAAGGTTTGTCACCTCATTTAAAATGCATTCATTCGATTCAATAACAGTACAATGAGTATGATTTCTTTTGTGCACCCATGGGAACACTATATATGCTCTTGACAACATACTTAGTTCGATTCTTGGATTCTTATCGAAATGATTGAAACAATATTTATTTCCACAAATGTACAGTGCAAACATGTCAATGAAATACATATGAATGGAATGAGCACTGAAACATTGGGACGTTTACAGTACGGAAATGCAATAAATATTGTAGGTGTTGAGTTAAGACATAGTCATTTAACATAGCTTAAATCTATTAGATTAAACTTTATTTTGTGAAATATGTGAATATTATTATACTATACATTTATATAGCGCCTATATCCAGTTCTCGGAACTGCTCAGAAGCGCTTGTTTCCTGGTTATCAGTACACGAACACACCTTTGCCAATATACAAACGTTTGAGACATTTTAAAACCCGTACGGTATTTAATATTTCTTAAAAGTGCGGTAAAGTTAGAGAACGTAACTTAAAATGACATTATCTGTTGAAATGAAAATATCCTTTTAGTATAAAACATCGTAAATTTATCGTAATGATTACTGCGAATGCTCTAATATCAAAATATATAGTTATTTGAATGTTAAATTTATACTTTTCTTTGTTTGATTTACCCAGTTTAATACAGGGATGCGAAAAACATTGTATTTTTATTTTTAGGGAGAGACGTTTACAAAGGACATCATTCTGCCCTGTTTATCAATTCATTTATCATTTTATGTTCATATTCATTAACTTTGTCATGGTTGCATGTCATTACCATGCAATAAATATTGTTTAAATCACAAAATATATTGGGGAAGTGTTATAATCCTGGGGAGTCATTTGATCCTGCAAGGGGGAGTGTTAAAATCCTAGGGGGAGTGTTAAAATCCTCGGGGGAGTGATTTCATCCTGAGATAAAAACCACTCGAGTGAATTTTTCCGAGGAAAATATCACTCTCGAGTGGTGTTATCCTGGGGAGTGATTCTATCCTCCTACACCGTCTCTGATTGTGAGTTGAGCCTGGTGTTGGCTTCGCGGTTAGGGTGCCGGCTTGGGATCCTAGGATCCTGAGTTTGAATCCCGGTCGATCGCTGAATTAACGCCAGGGATGTTGACTCAGCCTGTCATTGTTCTGAGGTCGGCAAATTGAGTACCAGCTTGCTGGGATGAATGATCCCGGTGTGTACCCAGATTTAGAATAGGTACGCCGTATCCCTGCGCATCGTAAGAGGCGACTAAGGGTTGGCGTCAGGAAGGGCATCCAGCCATAAAAAAAACATTTTCTCAAACAGGGAACCATGATTGTCATGGGGCCCGCAAGGCTAACTTGCTCAAGGCTAAAGGATAACAAGGCTAAAAAAAAAAGCCTTGAAATGATCATTCATTCATTCTTTCATTCATTTGTCTCTGCTCTGGTGGTCAAACTGGTCTTCTTCAGCTGGTCTATTAATGTAGCTCCTCTACTTGCCATCACCCACTGTTGATGTCGTGAATAGACTTCAGAAGAGTAAATGGACTCCTCCTCCATGCTCCAAGGTTCAATTTCTTGAGTTTAGTTTTTGAGATGGGTAGCACCTCCATAGCCTATTGGCTTGGTGCAAATCTCTATTCAATTGTGAGTTGGTCTTTCTGCCCAGGAGAGGAGGTGCAGGTTTCATTCTTTGGGGTGAGCTCAGTGCCACCGCACAGATTAGCACCACACCGTGGTGTGTCCAATAATTTGTTTTCTTTTCCTTTATTTCCAACACACATTTCGTTTGTCGCAGGCTCTTACCTTTCCCCACCCTCCTCCGGCCTATCAAAAGCAGTTTCTCACATCAGGGATCCCTGACCTGGCGGGTCAACATTGTTTGCCGATAGATTCTCTGCATAACGTTCCTCTGAGGCTGCATGCAGCACGCAATCAACCACAAGGCCTTGTTTGGGTTCGCAGATCTCCAAGCCTGTAGTATTTGTCAGCGAAGTGTTTTTCCTTGCCCTTTTCAGCATTTCCTTCGCAGCCCGGTCCTCACCATTCCTCCGGGGACAGAAACAGTCTTGGAGCGTCGACTTGGAGAGTGATGGGTGGGGCGGCGGGGGGAGGATGTGGGGGAGGGGGGAGTTTGTGGACGTTGGGCTTTGTCTCTGCTCCTTGGTTATCCTCTCGCTCCATCTCAAATTACCAGCCACGTTGTCCTGGAATCTCCCATAAACGCTCAGGGATCCACACGGTTCTCCAGAGGCATGAACCTCTTTGGAGTCTGTCGACTAGGGGAGGTAGCGGGTGGAAGCCGTGATTACAAGTTGGTCTTTCCCTCGTGGTGCCCTTGTGCTATCTTTCCCTCGCGGTCCCTCTGTACTCTTTCCCTCGCGGTCCCTCTGTACTGTCTTTCCCTCGCGGTCCCTCTGTACTGTCTTTCCCTCGCGGTCCCTCTGTACTGTCTTTCCCTCGCGGGTCCCCCTGTGCTGTCTTTCCCTCGCGGGGCCCCCTGTGCTGTCTTTCCCTCGTGATCCCCCTGTGCTGTCTTTCCCCCACGGTCCCCCTGTGCTGTCTTTCCCTCGTGGGCCCCCTGTGCTGTCTTTCCCTCGCGGTCCCCCTGTGCTGTCTTTCCCTCGCGGTCCCTCTGTGCTGTCTTTCCCTCGCGGTCCCTCTGTGCTGTCTTTCCCTCGCGGTCCCTCTGTGCTGTCTTTCCCTCGTGGTCCCCCTGTGCTGTCTTTCCCCCACGGTCCCCCTGTGCTGTCTTTCCCTCGCGGTCCCACTGTGCTGTCTTTCCCTCACGGTCCCACTGTGCTGTCTTTCCCTCGCGGTCCCACTGTGCTGTCTTATCCTCACGGTCCCTCTGTGCTGTCTTTCCCTCGCGGTCCCACTGTGCTGTCTTTCCCTCGTGGTCCCACTGTGCTGTCTTTCCCTAGCGGGCCCTCTGTGCTGTCTTTCACTTGTGATGCCCTTGTGCTGTCTTTCCCTCGCGGTCCCACTGTGCTGTCTTTCCCTCGCGGTCCCACTGTGCTGTCTTTTCCTCGCGGTCCCTCTGTGCTGTCTTTCCCTCGTGGTCCCACTGTGCTGTCTTTCCCTCACGGTCCCACTGTGCTGTCTTTCCCTCGCGGTCCCACTGTGCTGTCTTTCCCTCGCGGTCCCACTGTGCTGTCTTTCCCTCGCGGTCCCACTGTGCTGTCTTTCCCTCGCGGTCCCACTGTGCTGTCTTTCCCTCGCGGTCCCACTGTGCTGTCTTCCCCTCGCGGTCCCTCTGTGCTGTCTTTCCCTCGTGGTCCCTCTGTGCTGTCTTTCCCTCGCGGTCCCTCTGTGTTGTCTTTCCCTCGCGGTCTCTCTGTGCTGTCTTTCCCTCGCGGTCCCTCTGTGCTGTCTTTCCCTCGCGGTCCCACTGTGCTGTCTTCCCCTCGCGGTCCCTCTGTGCTGTCTTTCCCTCGTGGTCCCTCTGTGCTGTCTTTCCCTCGCGGTCCCTCTGTGTTGTCTTTCCCTCGCGGTCTCTCTGTGCTGTCTTTCCCTCGCGGTCCCTCTGTGCTGTCTTTCCCTCGCAGTCCCTCTGTGCTGTCTTTCCCTTGCGGTCCCTCTGTGCTGTCTTTCCCTCGCGGTCCATCTGTGCTGTCTTTCCCTCGCGGTCCCTCTGTGCTGTGTTTCCCTCACGGTCCCCCTGTCTGTCCCCCTGTCTGTCCCCCTCCCTCGCGGTCCCCCTGTGCTGTCTTTCCCTCGCGGTCCCCCTGTGCTGTCTTTCCCTCGCGGTCCCCCTGTGCTGCCTTTCCCTCGCGGTCCCCCTGTGCTGCCTTTCCCTCGTGGTCCCCCTGTGCTGCCTTTCCCTCGCGGTCCCCCTGTGCTGCCTTTCCCTCGCGGGCCCCCTGTGCTGTCTTTCCCTCGCGGTCCCCCTGTGCTGTCTTTCCCTCGCGGTCCCCCTGTGCTGTCTTTCCCTCGCGGGCCCCCTGTGCTGTCTTTCCCTCGCGGTCCCCCTGTGCTGTCTTTCCCTCGCGGTCCCCCTGTGCTGTCTTTCCCTCGCGGTCCCACTGTGCTGTCTTTCCCTCGCGGTCCCACTGTGCTGTCTTTCCCTCGCGGTCCCACTTTCCTGTCTTTCCCTCGCGGTCCCCCTGTGCTGTCTTTCCCTCGCGGTCCCCCTGTGCTGTCTTTCCCTCGCGGTCCCCCTGTGCTGTCTTTCCCTCGCGGTCCCCCTGTGCTGTCTTTCCCTCGCGGTCCCCCTGTGCTGTCTTTCCCTCGCGGTCCCCCTGTGCTGTCTTTCCCTCGCGGGTCCCCCTGTGCTGTCTTTCCCTCGCGGGGCCCCCTGTGCTGTCTTTCCCTCGCAGGGCCCCCTGTGCTGTCTGTCCCTCGCGGTCCCCCTGTGCTGTCTTTCCCTCGCTGTCCCCCTGTACTGTCTTTCCCTCGCGGTTGTCAGCTCTTTCACGAGCCTCGATTCAGTATAAAAAAAAAAAAGGAAAAAAAAAGTGAGATGGTGTGACGAGGAGATTATGTGCCAGCTTCTTTGATGTATGAGACATGCTTGTATGTGTGCGTCAGGGTGTATCCATGTACTTGCTCATTCATGTTTGTTTTTTTTTGTTTTTTTTACCATTTGAGCTTTGTCATCAAGCTTTCAACATAACTTTATTTCAGTTATGTTGGTGAAAGACAAATTAATAATTTGGTACAAAGGTCAAATGTCAGTGTCCCATAAAATCGTAAATTTTCATCCAATTGACCTGAAATTTTAAGAATTTGCATTTTGGGTCACTGTATTCGTTGAGATGAAATGAAATGAAAAGCTGGAAGCCGATTGTTGTTTTTTATTATCGTTGGTTTTTTTTGGAACAAAATGTCAAGTTCGCATAAAGTCATCAATATTCATCCGATTGACTTGACCTTTGAATAGGATTTTCATATCAGCGAACTGAATTCAACCACCAACTATTTTTGACGTCAAAAGGATGCGCTGCTGCATGCCATTCTACTTTATTTTATTTTATTATTATTATTTTTTGAATACAAAGTCGAGGCTCGTGTAAGTGCGATCAAACAAAACACAATAAAGGGAGCCGGGGAGAGAGAGGGAAGCACACAAGCACAACAACTGTAGAGAACAGGGACATCGGTTGATCTGTGGAAGGGAGAGGGCTGGTGGGGGTGGGGGGGTGGACTAGCGGGAGTGGGGATAAAACGGTAGAAAACAAACTGACATGACTTGGACTTTCAGGAAAGAAGTCAGAAATTGAAAAAAGGTGGATTTGGGGTGTATTAACAAGGGTAGATAAGATCAAGGTTTTGGATGGGGGGAGACCAGAGATGGTGGTGGACAGATCCTATAAAGACCTGGACGGTGGAGAGAGTTTGAAGAGAGTGTGGGAGTTTGCTGACTTTGGCAGTTTCACCAACAGAGGGTTGCTGGCAGATCTTGTGCATCCTGCATGAATATTAAGGGGACAAAGCACAGACAGAGCAGGGGGAGCAAGGCTGGAGAGGAGTCGGTAGAAGACAGAAACACCACCAACCTGCCTGTGGTGAGCGAGCGATAGGCCCTCAGACGCAGCTTCATCGTGGGAGATACCAATGATTCTGAATGCTTTGGTGTCAACCTCGTGAAGCCGAGCTCGGTGTGACGCAGGAGCACCAGCCCAGAGGAGAGAGAGCAGTATTCCATTGAGCTGCAGATGAAAGCTTTGTATGTGGTGGGGAGCTCAGACGTGCCCGGAAAGGGCTTCGCACAACTGAGGATGCCCAGATGGCGACTGGCTTTGGAGGCCAGCTTTCAAATGTCATCTTTCCTTTTCCCAGGAAAGATCATGGCAGGCAGTAAGACCCAAAAGGTTGAGTTACAGAACTTCTTGGAGAGGATTGTTGAGAAAGTGGATGGGATGGTTGGTGGTTGTCCAGACGGTCTTTTCGGAGAGACATCGTGAGAGTGTGAGATTTGTCAGGATTGAAAGACGTGTTCCACTTGTTTGACCAGTGTGTGATTTTATCCAGGTCTGCAGAGAACCCTGGTGTTGGGCTAGCGGCTAGGGTGCCAGCTTAGGATCCGAGGATCCTGGGTTCAAATCCCGGTCGATCGCTGAATTAACGCCAGGGGGGTTGACTCAGCCTGTCATCCTTCCGAGGTCGGCTAATTGAGTACCAGTTCACTGGTAATTCCCTGCTTGTCGTAAAAGGTGACAACAAGGGTTGGCGGCAGGAAGGGCATCTGGTCGTAAAACATTGCTTCAAAAAGGGGACCGAAAAACAACAACCACGGTCCCCGAAAAAGGCCAACCCCCGCTTGCGGGGGGAAAATGGCCTCTAAAGGTGGTTTTTTTTTTGGTTTTTTTTGCAGAGTGAAGAGGCTTTTGCCTGCCAATCTGAGGGTTGAGATGTGGAGCGGCAGAGAGTGGAGTCATCAGCAACGTGATGGAGAGGATTTTCCAGAGAGTCGGAGAGATCATTAATACAACAACAACAACAACATGCATTTTAAGGCCATTTCCCTGCTAGAGTGGGGGTTGGCCTATCATTAATACAACATGCATTTTAAGGCCATGTTCCCTGCTAGAGCGGGGGTTAGCCTTGCGGTCCCCATGACAATCTCCTCCATTTTGCCCTATTTTCTGCATCTCTCCTTGTTAACCCCCTTGCCCGCATTTCTTCTTCCACCATCTTTAGCCAAGTCTTTCTCGGTCTTCCCCATCCTCTACTTCCTTCTACATTAACTTCCATCACTCTTCTCAACCAGTCACTTTCATCCTTCCTCAATACATGACCAAACCATCTCAACCTGTTCCTCTTCACAGCATCAATCACAGGCAATATTCCCATCATCTTTCGCAATTCATCATTTGTCTTCCTCTCTCTCAACGATACTCCGCACATCCATCGAACCATTCGCATTTCCACCCTTTCCAGCCTTCGTTGCTGCTCTACGTTCATTACCCATGTCTCGCTCCCATAAATCATAACACTTCTCACACATGCAGCATACACCTTTCCCTTCAGCTTCAGCGACACTCTCCTCCTCATCAGCACGCCACTCAGTTCCCGAAACTTCTTCCATGCACATCTCACTCGAGCAACCGTTGCCGAGTCTGATCCACCTTCTCCATTCAGCATGTCTCCGAGGTAGCAAAATGTTTTCACACCTTCCAGCTTCACGCCGTCTCCAAGATCCAACTCAACATTTCCTCCATCTGCAGCTCCCTCTGTGCACACCTTACATTTGAATGTAGCTGCCACACTGGTTAATGACCCTCTCAGACCACTACATTTTTGATGAACCCACTCAGCACACATTGTACATTGAATGGAGTTCACTCCGACACCCTTCCTGCACACAGCACACGGCCACTTCCCAGTTCTTTCCACCTCACCACATGCTTTACCACTTGCCATCACCTTTGTCTTTCCGATATTCACCTTCAGACCTTTTGTCTCCATACATTCCTTCCACTTGTTCATCTTTTCCTTCAGTCCATCCATACTTTCCGCAATCAACACCAGATCATCTGCATACAACAACTCCCACGGTAAACCCTCCTTTACGGTCTGAGCCAGCACCTCCATCACAGCTACAAATAGTAGTGGACTTAGTACCGACTCCTGATGCACTCCCACCTTCACCTCAAACTCACCACTGTTCCCGTCCTTCGTCCTTACAGCTGTGCGTGCTCTTTTGTACATTGCCATCACTACTCTGATCAACCATTCCTCCACTCCTAACTTCCTCAATGCCCATGTCAATACTTTGCGTGGAACCCTATCGAATGCTTTCTCCAGATCAACAAACCCAAAAAACAACTTCTTCCTCTTATCCATGTACTTCTCCTGCAACTGCCTCACAATGAAAAGCGCATCTGTCGTTCCTCTTCCTGGCATAAATCCAAACTGCATTTCGTCGATCTTCACTTTCTTCCTTATCCTCCTCTCCAACACCCTTTCCAATACCTTCATTCCATGCTCCAATAACTTTATCGCTCGGTATGAGCCACACTCCAGAGGGTCACCTTTCCCCTTGTATAGAGGGACGAGGGTACTCAGTTCCCAATCCACTGGAATGCGGCCTTCTTTCACCACCAGATTACAGATCTCTGTCATTCTCTTCACACCCCAACTTCCTGCTGCCTTCAACATATCTCCCACAACTCCCGTCGGCCCTCCCGCTTTTCCACTCTTCATTGCTTTTATCGCTTCCTCAACTTCCTTCTCAGTTATCTTCTCTGCCGGTCCTAAAACTGGGTTACTCTCTATTAGTGCAGCGGCATAGCAAAAATTTAAGAAGAATTGTGCATTTTGTGATGGAAGCACCAAATTTGGCACAATGATAGAATGTTATATTTAGAACATTTTCAGATATGGAACCACTTTGAAATTCACCCAAGGTCGCCGCCATATTGGATTTCAAAATGGCGGCTTTAAAAATCTGTAACCCTTAGGGGGGGTAGTGGAAACAAATCCTACAGGCACAATTATTGCCCCATTCACCCTATATCTTTTCTAACATCAGTAGACACATTACAGCGGCGATTCTGAGCTCAAGGGAACATCTAGGGGTCTGGGGAGTGAAAAATTTGAAAATTTCAGCCAAAAATACCCCTAAAAGAGGTCATTTGGTGTCAAATTTCAGGGGGGGTCGTGTATTGTCCTGTAGATAAAACATGCTGGTCCGTTGATTAACCCCTAATTAAACGACTTTTTTGTTTGTTTGCTCCATCCAGGTTTCAATCATGTCGAAGCAGTTCAAGTTAGTTCATGTTACCAAGCATGTAACTTCAACGCCAAAGACGCCACTGGACTGGGAACTCTGTGTTCTGTGTCAAGTTGATATAGGAGAGTCCCTACAGTGTCCTGCTGTCACGAAAAGAACTGATGCAGGTGCTGGATACAAGACACTTGAAGACAATCTATCAGCATTCAATAAACTAGGCAAGCTGCCACAAGACGTGGACTTGCAACGACTGGATGAAGGCCAAGGGATAGCTGCCACTCTAGCTGCCCACCAAGCCAAGTGGCACAAGTCATGCAGGGTGAAATATAACACTACCAAGCTACAGCGGGTACAGAAGAGAAGTCATTCAGAGGGAAGCCCTATCCCCAGTACAATCACAGATAAGTACAAGCTTACTAGGTCTCAGGCAGCTTGTGTTGATAGCATATGCGACAATTTGTGCTTCTTCTGCCAGCAAGAGCTTGGTTTGGAGTTTCATCAAGCAGCGACATTGGAACTAGATAAACACGTTCGCAAGGCTGCAGAGTTTCTTCAGGATACCACTTTGTTAGCCCAACTGAGTGCTGGGGACATGGTCGCAAGAGAGGCCAAGTACCATAAGAAATGTTTGACATCCCTATACAACCGCGTGAGGGCAGCAAAAAAGCTTGCTGAGCAAAGCCAGAGCACGGTAGATGTCATTTCAGCAATAGTCCTTGCTGAACTGGTAACGTACATAGAGGAAACTGCTAAAGAAGAAGACACTGCTCCTGTATTCAAAATGGCAGACCTCACCAAGCTCTACACAATGAGAATGGAACAGTTCGGAGTTGTGCTGGAAACACGAGTCCATACAACCAGACTCAAGGAGCGTATCCTGGCACACTTCCCTGATCTGCAGGAGCACAGGCAGGGAAGAGATGTCCTGCTGGTGTTTCAGGAAGACATTGGCAGTGCATTAGCCAAGGCATGTCAACATGATATTGACAGTGATGTTGTGCACCTGGCACGAGCTGCAGGGATTATAAGGAAGGATATGTTCCAGTCATCTCAGCCTTTCAATGGGTCCTTCTCGAACAAATGTCAAGAAGAGTCTGTGCCACAACTGCTGCTGACAATGGTCTCCATGATTTTAGAGGGCGCAGGCATCAAAGATCAGGCATGTCAGTCATCGGCATCGGCGTCTGTGACAATAGCTCAACTTCTCAAATACAACAGTGTGAAGCATGAGAGGAGAGGTGCAGGCACAGACGTACGACACAGCATTAGTCAAGAGACTCCTTTGCCAATATATCTTGGCTTGATGCTTCATGCCCATACGAGAAAGAGGGAACTGGTTGACACATTATCTGGACTAGGGATCAGCATTGCCTATGATAGAGTGCTACGGATCTCTGCAGAGCTGGGGAACGGGGTCTGTCAGCGCTTTCGGGCGGAGAAGGTGGTCTGTCCCCCAAAGCTCCGCGGTGGAGTGTTCACCACATCAGCTGTGGATAATATAGACCACAATCCCAGTTCCACGACAGCACACGACTCCTTCCACGGAACTGGTATTTCATTGATACAACATCCAGACTATGACAATCAAGGCACAGACTGAGGTATTGTCATCATCGGGGGTGTCTCAAATGTCAAGACTGTGGAGGACCTTCCACGGTATTACACAGATGTACAACCAGTTAGTTCACTTGCCAAAAGCCACCCTGTACCAGCTGGAACCCAGGCGTCGCTGCAGAGGAATCCTGCACAAGCTGAACTGGATAAAGAGAAGAGGTGGCTCCAGACTGTGAAGGATGCATGTGACAGTGGTGACACACAGAATCCAGGAAACATTTCTTGGGCTGCACATCATGCAGAGAACCAATCGGCCAAGGATACTAGTATCACAGTCACACCCACTGCCTTGCTTCCCCTCTTCCATGACCAAGCCCACTCAGTGGCAATGATCCGCCATGCCATGGATGTCGTGAAAGCAGCGATCAATGAGCTAAACCCTGGACAGATACCCGTCGTCACACTGGACCAACCACTTTATGCGATCGCCAAGCAGGTGCAATGTAACTGGCCAGACACACATGGTGAAGATCTCTTTGTGGTCATGCTGGGTGGTCTACACACAGAGATGGCAGCTTTGAAGACAGCAGGAGACTGGCTGCAAGACAGCGGTTGGACACAGGCATTGGTTCAGGCAGAGATAGCAACAGCTGGCACAGCAGACACCTTCTTGCGTGCAGCTCACGTCAGCCGTACAAGACGCGCCCACCAAGTAACTGTTGCTGCCCTACACATACTGCAGCATCGTGCATATGACATATACAACGAAAGAGCAACTGCAAGAGATGAGTGCAAATCCAATATGGCGTCAGTAAATCAACTTCTAAGTAGAACCATTCAATTCCTTGACCTCAAGTTTGTACATCCAGACACTAAAATCAAGGCTGTAGCTGGTATAGAACCAGAAATATTTGTAATTAAAGATTTTAAAGCCGCCATTTTGAAATCCAATATGGCGGCCACATTGGGGTGAATTCCAAAGTGGTTCCATATCTGAAAATGTTCTCCATATAATATTCTATCATTCTGCCAAATTTGGTGCTTCCATCACAAAATGCACAATTGGTTTGCTATGCCGCTGCACTATATGTTTCCATCCCATTCATTCTCTGTATTCAACAGCATTTCCATATATCTTTTCCATCTTCCTTTAATTCCATCTGGGTCGACAACGATTTGTCCCACTTCATCCTTCAAGCAACTCACCCCCATCACATCACACCTCTCTTTCGCTATCTGCTTTGCAATCCTGAATACTGCTTTCTGACCCTCTTCCGAATCCAAGCGTTCTCCGAACATTTTCCTACATGCTTCCTGCGCCTTTGCTACCTCTTTCTTTGCAGCCTTCCTGGCTGCCTTATAACTTTCATGCTCTGCTGTTTCTGCTCCCGTACCCTTCGCCTTCTGCCACTCTTTGAACTTCTTCCTCTTCTCGTCAATCGTCTTTCCAACCTCAACATCCCACCACCATGTTTCCGAGTGCCTCGGTGGTCCTTTTGTCCATCCACATACCTCACCAACGGTTCCCAACAGACTAGCTTTCATTGACATCCAACCACTTTCAAGCTCAACCACATCATCCTCTACCCTACTCAGCCTCTCTTTTAATGCCTCCCTTACTGTCACCTCTTTCAACCTCCACACCTTCATTCTCGGTTGGTACTTCACCCGCCGAGCTCTCCTCGCACCTTTCACCCTTACGTCGCAGCCAACCAAGTGATGCTGTGAAACAGCCTCCTCCCCCGGGATCACCTTTGTGTCCCGGAGGTGCCCCCTATCTCGCCGACGCACCATCAGGTAGTCAACGGTTGTCGTCGACCCACCTGACGTGTATGTAACAAGCTTATTGTCCTCTTTCTGGAACTGAGTATTACAAATCAACAAATCAGCTCCATCAGCAAACTCCAAAATCCTTTCACCTTCTCCATTTCTCACACCATATCCGTAACCCCCATGAACTCCCTCAAAACCATCCATACTCCTTCCTACATGTCCATTCAGGTCTCCTCCCACCACAACAACTTCCTCGTCTTTCACGTTTTCCATCAGCTTCTCTATCGCACACCAGAACTTGTCCTTCTCTTCATCGCTTCGACCAACCTGCGGAGCATATCCCGAGATGACGTTCACCAAGAGCTTTCCAATCATCATTTTCACCATCATCAACCTATCACTCACTCTAGTCACACTCACCACACTGTCTACAAACTCCTCAGAAAACAGGACACCAACACCATTCACGCCCTCCGGGCACCCTTGCCACACAAACTTGTATTTCTGTCCCTGCCTACCCTTTACCATTCTCACACCACTTCCCTTCCATCTCGTCTCTTGCACACAACATATGTCCACTCTTCTTCTGACCAATACTTCCACCACTTCTCCTGATCTCCCTGTCATTGTCCCTACATTCCATGTCCCAAACCTCAGAAACCGATCTCCACTTCGGGCTGCACCCTGCCCATATGTACTTGTGATTGTCATGGTTCTCTTTTTGAGGCAATGTTTTTATGGCCGGATGCCCTTCCTGACGCCAACCCTCTTAGTCGTCTCTTACGACACGCAGGGATACAGTGTACCTATTCTGACCAGGGTACACACTGGGAAACGTTTAAAACATGTAAATTCTGGGGGGGGGGGGGGGGGGCGTCAGCATCACGGCTGCGGTTTAAACATATTCCAAAAATATCCAAACAGAACGATGAAAAAACAATCCGGGAAAAGTCTCCAAGCGAGAACGTCGATTTGAGAAAGAAGGAGCAGAGGCGGAAGAAAACGAGATACAGGGGGTGGGGCACAAGCCGAGACGAGGAGGAGAGCGAACAAGCACGTGTCCGGGAGGAGAGAAAGAATCAATATAGAATTATTTGTCTAGGGAGGTGAGGTGAGGGGGAGAAAACAAAATAAAAGAAACAAGCAATACAGTGAAGGAAATAACCCAAACCGACAAAACACCGACGGGGGGAGGGAAGCCCCAAGTCACCAGGCCGCGCACGAGGTACGACTCAGAAAACGATTAACTACACACAAGTTTGCACGAACCACAAACCAATACCAACTAGAAACACACAATAACACGTACACAGCAAAATAACCAGTGGAAATTTGAGAAAGACAAGAATGGGAAAACACTCAAACTTCGATGCCGTGGAGAGCTCGAAGCACGCCTCACTCGCCCGAGGAACCGGAAGCTCCAGGAACTTCCAGGAAAGAAGTTGGAATTTCAAACAAGGTGGATCTCGTCCAGTTGTGTTTGTGCAGGACCTGCGGTATTCCAAAGAGACTGCAATTCCAGTCGTCATTATCACCAACACTTGGGAATCATTGTGTCCGGGCGATCTTGACCAACCACACTCTCACACCACTAAAACCTTGACCGAGGCCTTGATCGCAAAACCAACTTTCCTGCTTCCCGCCGATCAAATGCGTTCTGAAGCGAAGAGGGCGGGGAAATGTTCTGGCCTATCATTAATGAATACCAAAAAAAAAGCACAGGGCCCGGAACACTGCCTTGAGGAACTCCAGCCTGGACAGGAAGGGGAGATGAGAGAATTCCATTCAGGGCCATATGTTGACTGCGACCGAAGAGGAAGTCCACAAGCCATGCGTGGGAGTTTCCTTGGATAACATAGGAGGAGCGTTTTGTGAGCAGGGCGCGGTGGCAGACCGTATTGAAGGCACGGGATATGTCAAAGGAGATGTCTCTAATTTCCTGTTTAGCATTGAGGACCTCCATCCATTGTTGAGACAGCCAGAAGCAGAATGTCCAGTGAAGAGTGGCCTGGTCTGAATACAAAATGATGATCAGACATCAAGCCACTGGAGAAGAGGAAATATTTAATATCAGAAACGATTATGGATTCCATGACCTTGCTGATCCTTGCTGATTCCATGTAAGTAGGCTGATTGGTCAGCCGTTGCAGGAATATGTTTTTGCACCTTTTTGTGGAAAGCGGTAATGTTGTCTGATTTCCAAGCAGATGGCAGATGACATGGAACAAAAGAGAGGGTGAAGAGAACAGAGAGAGGGTGTGGTGTGATGGCTCAGCAGAGCAGGATTTTGGGACCCGTGGGATAATTCCCCCTGGTTCAGTTGTGGAATCAGAGTCGAGGTTTGAAAGAAACTTCTCCACATTGTCGGGAGGGAAGGACACAGAATCCAGGAGCAGCTAGGTACAACTGGTTAAGGTGGTAAAAGAGAGAGGTGGGTTTGGGACACAATATATTTCGGCAAATACAGAGTTGAGGCTTTCATCTTTTTCATGTGCAGTGGCAGGTGTGCAGCCTCTTGAGGCAATAGAGGGGATGGAAGGGGAACAAACACCACAAACACATTTGACCTGAAGCCACCAGGACTTGGATGAGGCAGACAGGATTGAGAGTTCAGTCTTGAGAGTAGAGATATATTATTTCCTGGCTCTCCCGGGGATAGACCCACGCTTGGTTCTAGCTTTGTTAAAGGAAATTTGGAGAATTTGTTAACGCCAGTAAATTCCAGAATTTTTGTTTGACGAATTTTACAATCTTTATTTCATTTAAATTGAATTAAATACTTGAACACTGTTGAACACAAATTGCGTTCTTGTTACTTCCACTAACCTCCAGTTTAGCAGTACTTGGACATGTTGAAAAGGGTGGTGAATATGGGTGATGTAGAAGACTGCTTCAATGGTGCTTAACATCCAGAATTTTTCTTTTTATCAATGTTTAACTTAATTATTATATTTAAATTGAAGAACACATTCCATGATGTAACATGTTCTATGAACTCTCAAGATGGCTCTCAATCTCATTTCCCCTCAAAAGACTGATGCTGATTTGTACACAGGTGATGTCTATCCTGTAAATGTGGAAGGCAGACAACACAACAAGGATTCATCTGTCACAGAAGATTCAAAATGTCCTGCAAAGGAAGGTTCAGACGATATTCACATGACAAACGGAAGTGCTTCCTGTTTTGCAACTGGTGAGTGGAAACGTAACAAATTAACATCCAATCTTTTGTGTTGAGAAAATATATAATTTTCGGAAATGTGTTAAATGTTTTGCATTTTGATTTTGTCAAAAAAGGAAATCTCTTATGAGTGTTCTTTGTTTCTGTAGAACAATTCAAAACGAATATGGGACAAAGAAGGTCCAGTCACTGCTTGACAGTGAAGAAGAATCCTTTTTTGAAGAAACAATCACAGGATGAAGACTTGCTTTCCATAAAATACAAGGGCATGTCTGGGCCTCACAGCACCAATATTAATATGAAATTAAACAAAAACAAAAAGGTTCAAGAAAGGCGAATACATTATAAGTGTAATGTGTGCAGAATGGATTTTGCTTTGAGTGAAATCAAAATACACATGAGGATCCACACTGGAAAACACCCCCACAAGTGCTCTGTCTGTGATAAAGGTTTCTTGACAAAAAGCAATTCGAAATTACATATGAAGATCCATACAGGAGAGTGTCCACACAAATGCTCGATATGTGATAAAGGTTTCTCTCACAGCAACAGTTTGAAATTACATATGAGGATCCATACAGGAGAGCGACCTCACACATGCTCGTTATGTGATAAAGGTTTCTCTCGAAAAGATGCTTTGAAAGAACATATGAGGATCCATACAGGAGGACGTTCTTACAAATGCTCGTCATATGAGAAAGATTTCTCTCATAAAGGCAATTTGAAATTGCACATGAGGGTCCATACAGGAGGGCGACCTTACAAATGCTCGTTATGTGATAACGGTTTCTCTGAAAGCATCAGTTTGAAAAGACATATGAGGATCCATACAGGAGAGCGTCCTTACAAATGCTCGATATGTGATAAAGGTTTCTCTCATAGCGGCAGTTTGAAATCGCACTTGAGGATCCACACAGGGGAGCGTCCTTACAAATGCTCGATATGTGATAAAGGTTTCTCTCATCGCAGATATTTGAAATCACATATGAGGATCCATACAGGCGAGCGTCCTTACAAATGCTCGATATGTGATAAAGGTTTCTCTCATACCGGCAGTTTGAAATCGCACTTGAGGATCCACACAGGGGAGCGACCTTACAATTGCTCGATATGTGATAAAGTTTTCTCTCAAAAAAGCAATTTGAAATCACATATGAGGATCCATACAGGAGAGCGTCGTTACAAATGCTCGTTATGTGATAACGGTTTCCCTGAAAACATCAGTTTGAAAAGACATATGGGGATCCATACAAGAGGGCGTCCTTACAAATGCTCGATATGTGATAAAGGTTTCTCTCAAAAAAGCCATTTGAAATCACATATGAGGATCCACACAGGAGAGCATCCTCACAAATGCTCGATATGTGACAAAGATTTCTCTCAAAACAGCGATTTGAAATCACATTTGAGGATCCATACAGGAGAGCGACCTTACATATGCTCGATATGTGATAAAGGTTTCTCTCATCGCGGCAGTTTGAAATCGCACTTGAGGATCCACACAGGGGAGCGTCCTTACAAATGCTCGATATGTGATAAAGGTTTCTCTCAAAAAAGCCATTTGAAATCACATATGAGGATCCATACAGGAGAGCGTCCTCACAAATGCTCATTATGTGATAACGGTTTCTCTGAAAAAAGCCATTTGAAATCACATATGAGGATCCATACAGGAGAGCGACCTTACATATGCTCGATATGTGATAAAGGTTTCTCTCATCGCGGCAGTTTGAAAAGGCATATGAGTACCCACACAGGACAGTGACCTCACAAATGGTCGATATGTGATGAAGGTTTCTCTCAAAAAGTCCATTTGAAAACACATATGAAGATCCATACAAGAGAGCTGAAATCTGAAATACCTCAATATGAAAAATGAGGTTCAGAGGATTTCGAAATTGAAGAAACCTGAAATTGTACCAGTGATAGTCAGAGCAACAGGGAATCCAGATGATCAAGAAAACCCAAACTGAGTACTTAAAAAGCATTCTGGAGAATATAATGACAAAGAAGCTGCAGGTCAAGGCTGTCAGTTGTTCACTGAGGATTCTAAAAGGAGCCTTTGGAACAAAACGATGACAATGAAGTTTCTGATCCAAAAAAGAAGGTGGAGATTTTGAGTTCTGGGAGAACTTCCTCCCACCTCCTAGTACTCGCCTATGGAAATAACAACCGAAGAGAGCATCCTTCCAAATGTTCTATTTGTGACAAGGATTTCATTTCTAAACTGATCTTGAACTTCCACAGTGCAACCCATGCTGGAGTAAGCGATCTGCAGCAGTTGGCAAGTTATTCAGTGAACCAGTAGGGAGAAAGCTACAGTGAAAGCGTACAGGTTTGGGCATGTACCTTGTAAACGCAACTTCTCAGAGTACCATCTTTAACCCTTGACAACCAGCCGGCACCCCGGGAGCCCCTTGATGAAAGCCGTAAGGTTGGCTGTCACCAGAATGTCCACAACAATAATTGCAAACTGGTGTCAGAAGGCAAGAAAAATCTCAAAATGCTAAGCTCATCCGCATCCTCAAACCAAGTTTAAAGAAAATGACAGCTTTAAAAATAAATGTAAAATTTATTAATCCGGTTCTCCATATCTATTTATTATAATAGAGCAAACGTATATGATTCGTATATGGTATAACGTTATATGGTTGGAAAGGGTGGAAATGCGAATGGTTCGATGGATGTGCGGAGTATCGTTGAGAGAGGGGAAGACAAATGATGAATTGCGAAAAATGATGGGAATAGAGCCTGTGATTGATGTTGTGAAGAGGAACAGGTTGAGATGGTTTGGTCATGTGTTGAAGGATGAAAGTGACTGGTTGAGAAGAGTGATGGAAATGAATGTAGAAGGAAGTAGAGGACTGGGAAGACCGAGAAAGACTTGGCTAAAGATGGTGGAAGAAGAAATGCGGGCAAGGGGGTTAACAAGGAGAGATGCAGAAAATAGGGCAAGATGGAGAAGATTGTCATGGGGACCGCAAGGCTAACCCCTGCTCTGGCAGGGAAAATGGCCTTAAAATGCATGTTGTTGTGTTGTTGTATATGGTTCGCTATGTATGTATGTATGTTTATATGCGACGAAAACGTCTTCTTATTCTTCAAATAAAATTACCACCCTTTTAATTGCGTTAAAACTGCTGAAACCTCTCAGACCTTTGATGACCCTTTAATTCCCCCCAAGACCCTTCAGACCCCAAATACCCGAAGCCCCAAATGACCCTGAAGACCCAAAACACCTCAAAGACCCAAAATACCCTTAAAGGCCCAGAGGATCCAAAAGACCCTGAAGACCCAAATGGCCCTGAAGACCCAAAACATCATGAAACCCAAAATACACCGAAATGGTCAAAGATGCCTACCCCTCTGAAACGACGTGTGGTGAGGCGTGCGGAGCTCGCCGAGTCACGCTAGTTCTCATAATGGAAAATTGTCGAAAAATTGATGCCAAAAACTCAAATGGTAACAGAACTTAATCTCTCAATCTGATCTTTGATCTCATCGTGCTTCTTTCAGGGCCTAACTTCGGTTGTCAGTTTGCAATTATTGTCTCTGTCCTTGCCATGTATCTAGCCAAGTTCCATTTGAGTTTTTTGATTGTGATGAGTGTTTAGGAATTTTGTTTTCTTTCTGATTTTGTTGGTTTTCTTGTCCCTTTTTGGTTATGCTCAGATGGCATCTTTCCATGGAAGTTTGAACATTAATTTTTACTCGATATTTGCTGTAGTCCGTGTTTTATTGCCATGTGTGATATGGGGAGAACACCCTTGTTGTAAAATTGTTTAACAGAAGAAGACTCCTGCCTATGTTTTCCATGAAACTTGAAATTGTGAAGGGTTTCTCAATAAAGAGAGGTCCTCAAAGCACAAATGCACTGCCTGTGTTATTGTGAATATGTAATGGCACATTATGATCATTTATCAGTCAGTGCAGAGTTTGGAGTTGTCCATATCTCCGTAAGTGATCCTGACAATGCAAGAGGTGTTCACCAAACCAGTTGAAAACGTTGCATAGCATTTACTATCTTGACATGACTGCACTTCATGCCATCACTGATTGCTGCCAAGCAGCTCGGTTACACAGGTCCCAATGTGGAAGGCCACACAGCTGGTTGCTACCACATGTTTCTCAACATCAATGGTAATGCATTGTTAATGGAGGAAATCCTTTGAACACAGACGTCCAAAGAAGAGAGGAGGGGAACAAACTCTTCCCCCACCCCCTCCCAAAAAGCTTGACATTCAAGTCGATGTGGCCACTGACCAGACCAAGCAGTAAGAATTATTCCAAAAAAAAAAAATCCCAAAAACAGATCCTTGCAACTACAAACCAATCAGTCTGCTCCCAATCATCAGCAAGGTCATGGAATCCATCATCACTTCTGACATTAAATCCTTCCTCTTCTCCAATGGTTTGATCTCTGATCATCAATATGGATTCAGACCAGGCCACTGTTCTCTGGACATGCTGCATCTGCTCTCTCAACAATGGATGGAGGTCCTCAATGCCAAACAGGAAATCAGAGCCGTCTCCCTTGACATATCTTGTGTTTTCGATACGGTCTGGTACCCCGCCCTGCTCACCAAACTCTCCTCTGATGGTATCCATGGAAATCTCCACGCATGGCTCAGCGATTTTCTCCTGTCATATTAAACGTGGGGCTTGTCGAAGAAAAACCACTTCAAAATAGGTTCAAAAGTACAATCTATTCGTAACACAGTGACAGCATCCAAATAATAATAAAATAATATCGTGCACATGAGACGAAATAACAACAGTTCGCCGAGCAAAGCATGAAGCAATTTATTCTGCCTCCTGCTTGTGGAACCCGATTTAAATACTCTCTACTTCAAAGGCTGATGTGATTGAAGAGACACAGCTGCATGGCCTTGTCGGGGCTGTGGTCTTGATAATGAGGAGTGAAACACAGAAGGGACATTCAAGTCTCGACAGCAAGAAGATTAATGTACCAGAGAAAACATTTGAGATGCTAAAGCATATTTTACTTGAGAACTGCAACATACTGTGATGTCATATCCTTTTTCCGGGCTCTGCCACCTGTTGGGCACCCGGAGGGCTTTTTCCTGTATGTCACATCCAGAAATAAACCGCTGTTTGGACGCTTGCTTTGTATCGCATCACCCTGTCATGTGACCAGATCCTCAGCTCTGATTGGTATACGTTTGAGGGGACATACATACAGACGGACAAACACTGTTCTAGATGGCTTTGCCCGATGGACGATGCCGTAAAAAGTTTCACTGTCTCCCCTTCTGGCCAGCACTGTGCTTGGTCAGTTTGTCATAGTGTGGGTCTTTTGTTTACAAGTGGATGAGCACAAGCATCAGGCATATTTGTTGTTCTCCCATGAAGAAACTGCGTGTGGCGACAGTCAGTACACATGGAAACTGGTCCCTCCTCTCGATTCTGCACATTCTCGTTCGCTGTACAGCCATGTGAAAAAGTAAGTACACGCCATGTAAAGTTTTGACTTTTTCAACATATTTCAACATACAGCTATTTCATCTTCATTTCAACAATATTGATAGATGAAGGTGATATAATATAACAAATATCATGAAACATTTACATTTTGTAGTCCATTGTACAATTTAAATAAACATAAATGCAAAATTCGCATGTGGAAAAAGTAAGTACACCCCTACATTTATCACTACTTCAAATACCTAAAATTAGAATCAGGTGCACAAGCTCAGGTGCAAATTATTAGAACATCATTAGAGAGGATCTTGGAGGAACCTGTCTTATTTAAACCTCAGACATTTAGTTTGGTTTGCTTGTTGTTGTTGAAGTGTGCGGCGTCACCATGCCTAAATCAAAAGAGCTCTCTGGTTCCTTCAGAAAGAAGGTTATCGATGCCTTCGAGTCTGGGAAGGGATTTAAAAAGATCTCCAAACAATTTGAAATCAATCATCCGACTGTCCGGAAGATCATCTGCAAGTGGAGAAGATTCCAAACAACTGCCAACTTGTTCAGGCCAGGCCGCCCCAGCAAGTTCAGCCCGAGAGCAGACGCAAGATGCTGAAAGAAGTCTCGAAGAACCCCAGAATGTCATCACGGGACCTACAGGTAGCTCTTGCCACTGTTGATGTCAAAGTGCACGAGTCTACCATTACAAAGAGGCTGCACAAATTTGATCTGCATGGGAGGTGTGCCAGGAGGAAACCTTTGCTGTCCAGAAAGAACATCAGGGCAAGACTAAAGTTTGCCAATGAACACCTCGGGAATGACCAGCACTTCTGGAACAATGTGTTCTGGACAGATGAGTCAAAGGTAGAGCTATTTGGCCACAGTATCAGAAGACATGTTTGGCGAAAACCAAAGACAGCATTTGACCACAAGAACCTGATACCAACTGTAAAGCATGGTGGTGGAAATATTATGGTTTGGGGCAGCTTTGCTGCATCAGGGCCTGGGCAGCTCACCATCATATAATCCACTATGAATTCTTCATTGTACCAGAGGGTGCTTGAGGATAATGTGAGGCCATCTGTCCGAAAGTTGAAGCTCAATCGAAGGTGGACCTTGCAACATGACAATGACCTTGAACATACCAGTAAATCCACCAAGGAATGGCTGAAAAGAAAGAAATGGGGGGTTTTGGAATGGCCAAGTCAAAGCCCGGATCTAAATCCCATTGAGATGTTGTGGGGGGATTTGAAACGAGCTGTGCATGCAAGAAACCCCTCAAACATCGCACAGCTGAAAGAATTCTGCATGGAGGAGTGGGCAGAAATTTCTCCCAGTTGATGTCAGTGACTGGAAGACAGTTATAAGAAACACCTACTTGAGGTTGTTTCTGCCAAAGGGGGCAATACCACCTATTAGAGCCAAGGGTGTACTTACTTTTTCCACATGCGAAATTTGCATTTATGTTCATTTAAATTATACAATGGACTACAAAATGTAAATGTTTCATGATATTTGTTATATTATATCACCTATATCTATCAATATTGTTGAAATGAAGATGAAATAGCTGTATGTTGAAATATGTTGAAAAAGTCAAAACTTTACATGGGGTGTACTTACTTTTTCCACATGCGATATTTGCATTTATGTTTATTTAAATTATACAATGGACTACAAAATGTAAATGTTTCATGATATTTGTTATATTATATCACCTTTATCTATCAATATTGTTGAAATGAAGATCAAATAGCTGTTTGTTGAAATATGTTGAAAAAGTCAAAACTTTACATGGGGTGCACTTACTTTTCACGTGACTATATATTCTTGGGGAAAATGGCAGGGGCATAGAAAAGGCCTCTCTCTCCATATCGTATGTGCTATGTGGCAAAGTAGAGAAAAGAAGGAGCATTCCATAGTTTGTCGAAAATGCGAAACAATAGAAAATAAGTTACATTCAAAAAATCTCGTGTGCATGCTAGACTTTTCTTTTTCTTAGGAGGAACCAAGCACTGCTCTAGAAAAGTTCATATAAATGGGCGCCCCACATGTACAGGTTAAAACCCATCAGTACGTAAAGTTTTCTGTGTACCTTGAAAACGAAAACGCGTCAGATAATGTGCATGTGTGTGATAAATTTGTTTAAAAAAACTTATAAATTTAGTATGTTTGTATGTACTATGTCCCAACCAATTTCAGACATGTTGGGTGTGATGTATTCTCTGGGACAAGTGTTGGACGAGCGCGATGTGTGTACACATAGGCAACAATTGGATTAGATGAAAGAATTGTAGGGTGCAGTGCGGCCTATTTTACCAATCCCTTTTGAACCATAATTGCACATTATATAAACTTGCAAGTGTTGACATTGCAGACATATTGGACAAACGTGATATGTACATGATGAACACTGATAATAAGTAGAGATGATGGATGAATTGTATATGGACACCTAATCTGCAATAGAACAGAAAATTTATATTATGTTTGGCATTTCAATTTATTTTTTTTTACTGAAAAAGACCACGAAGAGGTTCCTTTGAAACCATGAGACTGTAACTGCATTGAAAATACATTTACTTTTTCATATAGCTGTATGAATCAAATTGGCGCCGCTTTACATGAACTTTTTAGTGCAGTGCTTGGTTCCTCTGAAGAAAAAAGGGAGTCCAGCATGCACACAAGATTTATTGTATGCCCCTTCTTTTCTATTGTTTGACATTTCCGACCAGCGATGGAATGTGGCTTCTTTTGTATAGTTTACCACATGGCACATACCATATAAAGGGGTCTTTTCTGTGCTCCTGCCATTTTTCCCAGGAATTGTTGCATAGATCATGCTCAATAAATTTAAAACTGATCGGACAAAGCATTGTACTTGTGAAATTATGACATCATAATTAAGGCACCAATGATATCATCATTAACACTTATTCTCCATGTTGAGTTATTTACAATGAGCCACGTTTCAATTTTTTCCATTGAGCGGTTTTGGAGATATAGAGGTGCAACGTTTTTTGTTTTTTTTCCATGATGGCGACCTACCACGTGACATTTGACGTCGTACTTATTAAAAAATGATATTGAAGGAGGCAATCTTATGATGAAAATTTCCTGTTCTTCGGACCAACAGTGGCAGAGAAACAAAATTAATACTGAGTGGATCAAGCATTATACTTGTTGAATTATGACGTCACAATGAAGGCACTCTGACATGATCATTAACATAGTATTGCCCATTGGGACTACTTGACAATGAGCCATGTTTAAATATTTTCCATTGAGCGGTTTGGGAGATATGGAGGGTCAAGTTTAGTGATGGACATTATATATATATTTTTTGTAAAACATTCGAATACAAGGAGGGAATAACTCTCCGGATATGATGTAACAGATTACCGCTCCTCGGACAGGAAGTGCTTGACTGGGTGCCAGTTGGACGGTGACTGTGAGGCAATTCAAAGAAAAGGTGGATGAATTCGATGTTTTGCGAACTGTTTATGGTAAGAGTTTCGTTTTTACCTCGTTGTAAATACCAAACGAGTAGAGATACTGTTGAAGGAAAAACTCAAGAATACATGCAAGTTCGACCCTTACAAGATTGAACTATTTATGACAAGCTGAACCATGTGCACATAAACAGGAGATGCAAATCACAATGGAAATTCTGATCTGTTCTGACGACGTCTCTCAGCGCAGACTTTATACAGGATCATGACCGCAGGTGGGAGGAGTAGGTGATAAATGTTGCTTCTGGGACACCTCCGTTTAACATGGGAAATCCCTATCTAATGTCATTTACCCCCTTGTCTTTTTCAAAAATCATAAACACCTCTATTTCTCCCTCTATGAACCTATAATCCTTCTCACCTTATGAACCTATAATCCTTCTCGCCTTATGAACCTATGATTTTCTTCCTTTATGAACCTATAATCCTTCTAGCCTTATGAACCTATGATTTTCTTCCTTTATGAACCTATAATCCTTCTAGCCTTATGAACCTATGATTTTCTTCCTTTATGAACCTATAATCCTTCTCACCTCCACTCTTTAGTCTGGCTCATACTTGGTTCTATCATTTATGGCGAAACATTGCATCATCTTTTGTTGAGCCAGTTGCCAACGTGGCACAGGAAATGACAGCCTTGCCAATGACGCAGCCTTGCCTATAAAGGCTCTAACCACACCTTGCTTTTTTAAACACACGTTATGTTTCTCTGGAGGATGGAGGATGAAGCTTTATCAGAAGATAGGTAATTTTTTTTTGTTCTCACGATTAATTATTCATTGTCTTATATGGAACATCATTAACAGCCTCTCAATAATTATTGTTTTTTCTCTTTTACAGTTTATCTTTATCAAGGCTTGTGATTGATGTTGAAAATGAAGTCAATGATTTTCACCAACAAAGGAAGGAGTTGAATGAAACGCTTACAGAATTCACTGAAGTTCGGAGGGGTCTTCATAATGAGATGGTTGAGTGTTTAGAAAGCCTCTCTCACCCGTTAATATTCTCCAAGGTTGTCTCAACAACAGAACCAATGACTGACAACGAATTAAACACCTTGTTTGAAATTCTATGCGAGAGGTAAGAGATATAATTAATTATTCACAAACTTCAATCCATTAATTTTCTCCTTTTTATCAAAGTTGGTGGTTGAATAACTGTGTGTTAAAGGAGCAGCTGGTTGCAAAGTGAGCTGTGTGTTATTTCCTTTAACTAACTGTTTGTTTTATTCCAGCATGAAAAACCAACCAAGCAACATGAAGTTTGATGAAACCCAGGGATTTCACAACTTCGACGACCGGAGGTGTGTCAACCCATTTCCTGCTCATGTGAGTTGTTTGGAAAAATGGAGTTTCTCATTTATGGTCCTAGACTGCCCTCATGTGGTTTTGGGATGACACGGCAGGCAAATACTGTGTTTGGTGAATTTAATTTAAAATCCCTTTTGTGCCTTGCAGACACAAAAGAAATCAAACCTGGTGATTGATGTTGAAAATGAAGTCAATGATTTTCACCAACAAAGGAAGGAGTTGAATGAAACGCTTACAGAATTCACTGAAGTTCGGAGGGGTCTTCATAATGAGATGGTTGAATGTTTGAACAGCCTCTCTCACCCATTAATATTACCCAAAGCTGTCTCTACAAATGAACAAATGACTGACAACGAATTAAACACCTTGTTTGGGATGTTATGTGAGAGGTAAGATACATGATTAATTCTTCACAAACTTTGATACTGTGTGTATGTGTGTTATTAAACGGTTTGGTTGATACTTGGATACTGTCTTGCGATTTTGATATCACCAGTGAGTTAGTATTTAAATGTCAACTGTTTGTTTTATTTCAGCATTAAAAGCCAACCAAACAACATGAACTTTTACGATGAAACCAATGATTATCACCAACAAAGGGAGGATCTGAATGAACCCCTTACAGAATTACCTGGAGTTCCGAAGGATGATGATAGATCAATAGCAGAGATGATAGTTGGGAGGAGTGTCAACTCATTTCCTGCCCATGTGAGTTTAAAATTTCCATCTTACAATGTGTGTATGTGTGTGTTTGTGTGTGTTTGGTGAATTATAGTAAGATACTGCTTCGATGTGATTTGATAATGATGATCTAACGGATTTGTGTGTGATATTTGGGATATGGGCGGGTTCTGTTGTTAGTTGACTTAATTTAACATCCCTTTTGTGCCTTGCAGACACAACCAATGCAATTTTTATCACCATTGGCCAAACAGCCAATCGGTGTGAAGGTGTTGGTGAAGCCAACATGGGAGACAACATTCTGTTGGACTGCCTTGGAAGAAACTGTATTTATACCTCATGATGCCTTGGAAGAAACTGTATTTATGGAAGATTATATTTGCTTTGTATACAATTTTTTAATTCTTAATTATAAAAAGAGAATAAAGAAAAAAAGATGGGAAGGTGTGTCCCCCACCCTTGACCCCCCCCTCATCCCACCCATCCCCTCCCCTTGTGTGTGTGGGGAAGGTGGGGGTGGGATGAGGGGGGGGGATCAAGGATGGGGGCGCACAGGGGTGGGGGATGATGGGTGTGGTCTGTGTGGGTGTGGTCTGTGTGGGTGTGGTCTGTGTGGGCAGGGTCTGTGTGGGTGGGGTTTGTGGGTGGGGTCTGTGTGGGTGTGGCTTATGATTTTTATTTATTTATTTAATATTTTTTATTGCTACTAATTAAATTAGGTAATCTTGGTGGATGAAAGTATGGATGGTTGTTGTTTAATGAATTATCAGTTTTGTTTTTTGTAATTCTTGTGAGTAAAATGAACCCAAGATTTCTTCCCAATTCATATCATA
Organism: Myxine glutinosa; assembly: GCF_964187855.1. NCBI lineage: Eukaryota > Metazoa > Chordata > Myxini > Myxiniformes > Myxinidae > Myxine > Myxine glutinosa. Next base: position 91,913,994 of record NC_136261.1, read on the forward strand.
TAATTTGTAAGTCCAAGGCATAGTATCCATTACATCAACGATTTTGAATAATTCATTAGTCCATCTCTTTGTATAACCTTTCTCAAAATGGCTTTTCCATTTGTATATTCTTACAATATCACCAACTTTGAACTTGGGCTTTCTCAAATTAATCTCCTTTTCATATTCTAATTTTGTAAATGTTTCCGATGGTTTTGATTTTGTTGATGAATGAACTGTATTATTGTAATTATCTACAATATCCTGAATAAAATACACCCATTTTTGGGAACCGAGTTGTGTGAATTTTTTATATAATTTCTCTTTTAAAGTACGATTAAAACGCTCAATAACAACTGCTTTTCCTTCATTAAAGGTGCTGTATAATTTAATACCCTCCCCCTTAAGAAATTTCATAAATATTTTGTTATAGAACTCTGTTCCCTCATCGGTCCACAGTTTCTTTGGTTTTCTTTTACTTTTATTAAATATCTGTTGGAAGGCTAACATCAGAGTATAACCTCTCTTGTTTTTCAAAGGAACAACCCAAGCAAATCTACTCCTCAAATCAATAACGGTTAAAGCATACTTGTATCCCTTATCATTTTTTAGTTCGATTAAATCAGCGGACCATATGTGGTCGGTGTATTTAGAATAAACTTTCCTTCTTTTAAACTTTGTGATTATAGGTTTATGTAATTCATCAGCCAAAAGCTCCTCAGTCTTGATGACATCATTAGAGCCTAATAGTTTTTTGAGGGTGAATAACCAAGGCCAAGTTTCAATTTAGCATTTATCAAATTTCTCACAATAAACCTATCAACCTTCTCTCTCAACGTTGGATTTTGTATCAAAGACAAATTATACAACATTTCTCTGTCGGCTTTATGTTTTTCAGTCAACGTAGTGGTTTTCCCATAAGCAATATCATGCTTCATACACACTTTGTCACCCCTATTTGTAGGTTTAGACCAAGGTTTAGGATTGTCAGCCTCATCTAATCTTTTATCCAGGTTTGTTCCAGGACCACAGAAGGAATATCCAGGTAGATGTAGTTCCCCTGGAATTCCAGTTGTTGTAAATTTACTTCCTGACAAAAACTTTTGTATGTCTCCTCCACTTTTAGGAGAGATGAATTGGCACTTTTTAGAGCCACACACTTGACATATTCCTTTTTGATAAACTCTATTATTTTTAGCTTTAACAAAGGAGATATTTTTAGATTTAGTTTTCTTTTTACATTTGAGACAATAACTCATATTTATTTATGAGAAAAAGTCCTACATAGTGCCAAAGACTTTTGGGTTTTCAACATATACATTTCTATCTTGATTTTTAAAACATAAAGAATCCTTAGGAATGCCTTCACTCTCTCCTCCATTTATTTACAAATAAAACTAACTAAAGTCAATAACACCAACATCATCAACTATATGTTGTATATCTGCTCTCTGAATTTATTATAGCAAATTAAAAAACCAATATCTTCATAAAAGTCATTAGTTCTTTATTTTCCTCTTTGGTGCGTTGAGATTTATTTATTTGTCGTAATAACTTCAATCTTTCATTAATCTCAGGAATGGTCATATTTTTATATTTTTCCCCCCTCTCTCTTGCCTCCCTCTCCTCCTCCTTTTTCTCCCTTTCCTCCCTCTCCTCCTTCTCCTTTTTCTCCCTTTCATCCTTCTCCTCCTTCTCCTTTTTCTCCCTCTCCTCCTTCTCCCTTTCCTCCTTCTCCCCCTTCTCTCTTTCCTCCTTCTCTTCTTCAACTCCTTCCTCCTTCTCTTCTTCAACTCCTTCCTCATCCCTTGCTACCCTTGAGCTTGAGCCCCAAAGAATATTATACATATACTCATCTGGATTTTGAGATATTCTTGTATCTATAATTATTTTTCTCATAATAGGATACCAATAAGATTTGTTGACTATTTCTAAAAGAGTTTTATATTTCATAACTTTGAGAAGTTCATTTTTATTTAATATTTTAAACAAGTCTCTATTTGTGGGTTTAGCAATATCAGTATAAGGCCAGTTTTTAATGACAAAATTTCCATGTATATGCTCCAAATCATAAGGTATGTAATACCGAGCACCCTTTTCTTGTAGGTATCCCTGAATACAAAAATTATAATTCTCTTGTAGTCTTTTTCCTGCCATTTATGTATCAGAAATATATGTGAGATTAATATTATAACAGGTAATACCACCCCATCTTCCCACTACCAAATCGGTTTGTATTCCTCGGCTTTCTATCCTTATCTCATTACCTTCCTTCTTTGTCATGTTAACCATCGCTATACTATCATATATTTTTCTTTTCTCAAAATCATGTATTTGTTGTTTACTAATTGTACTTCCACATAAATCCTTATCCTCACCAAGCGGATAATATTCTTCTTTACGAGACTGATTCAAATCATGTAGGTCTTCTAAGTTTATTGAAAAATACCAATTATACCCTAAATCAGGCATATCATACCCCCATTTATTGATTCACATATTAGCTATATGTCCTTCTTTATAAAATTCAATTGTAAGCAGATAGTTAAATTGAATGAGGAAAGGTGTATGGTCAGTATAACCGGGTGTTGTGGTTGTAAATTTTACTTGTTTAACAAAACGTGCTGTTTTATTTAAATATATATATTGTGATAAATCACTGAATCTAATTAAGTCATTCGCACCTGTAGGGTTTGGATAATTGATTAATTTAGAAGTATTCTTCATATTAATATTTTTACTTATACTATTGTTACGGTCCGCAGATTAGGATGTTATTTTTACCGAGCGGAGGTATAACCGCGGCCGAACTGTGCTTCCCCGATTCACCCGATTTACCCAAACGTTGGCCGTATCGCGCCACCGCTATTCAATCGGGAAAAGACTAAGACGACACGGATGTGAAGAAAAGGAAGACGAAGGCAAAGAAAGGTTTGAAATACGATTACTATTTATTACTATTTACAGGCTCAAAGTAACCAAGGAGAAGGAAAGATAATAAAATAATATACAGAAGCTTTTAGAGACACAGGGAAAATACTAGCTTATCTAACAGGCTTACTTACTACCCAGGACAGAACAAACGAAGACACAGACTCACGCGGGGAATTGCAGAGTGGATTGGCTGGAAGGAGGTGTGTGGCTGGAGGGGGAGGACGGCACGGAGCTGGCTGGAGCTTGATCCCGCACGGGACGCCGGGCTTGACCTCGACGGCCGCTGATGCCACCGATCCTGTCGTGTGCGCGGGATCACGGGTTGGAGCTGCTTGGTGGAGCCGACGCGCTGGTGGGGGGGTCTGGCGTGACGGGTTCTCTCCTCTCTCTTTCTTGGTCCAACCACTCTTTCTCCACCGACAACTCAACGCAACCACTCAACGCAACCACTGACCACCCCTGACGACCAACTCAGCTCTTGTCATGGACCTCTCTATGCGCCCTGCTCAGCCTTTCAGCTCATCTTTCTTTTGTACCTCACCACGCAGCTCAGCTCAGCCTTTCAACTCCTCTCTTGGACTCATCTGCTTGTCTCCTCGGGGAACGCCCCACGGCGGGTTATATAGGCCCCGCCCCTCAACCTTTTCGAACCTCCCCCAAACGCTCTTCCTCCGCCCTCTCAAACCAAACCACTCATGCTCGGTTGGTTGTTCGGGGCTGGCCCACTCCTCCCCTCTATGACGAGGTGGAGACACGCCCTTCTCCTCCGACCCTGCCTCGTGGTCAATGGCGGCAATTGGAGGGGATGTAATTGGCAATGGCAATTGAGGCCTGGCAATGACGAAAGGGGAAATGGAGGTTTTGGGAATGGGAATGAAGGGAATCTACTCTTATTTCACTCGGTGCAATGGAGTATTTAACTTAATGGGAGACACAGCCTTACCCTAAGACACATAATAAGATATAAGCTACTGAACAAGGGTTTTATCGGGTCCTGCAATGTGGTGTTTATGGAATAACTACCGAGACGCCCTTTTTATCTTTACACAACTCCGGAGGCAGGAGGCGCAGAATAAACAATAATAATAATAAAGCACACAATAAAAAAATAAAGTCCTCATATCCGCAACACTATATTTTTGTCGTTCAGCCTGTGCCTTTGTATAATAATTTGATAAATCAATATCCTGAGAGGAATTTCCAAAGATAGAACCATCTTTTCCAACATGTCATTTATATTAGATTAAAAATGATATCATAAAAATTTTCATTATTGTTGAGTTGCAATAATACATATAAACATAATTGACCACAACATTTAGAATTAATTTCTTGAACTTGAAATGTTTGATAAACACCATTCTGTAAGAATTGTATTACTTCAACAGGCGGTGGCATACCATAACTATCAAAATAATATTTATCCTGACTATTATGAAAACAAACCCAATGAGAACCATTCTGTGTGTCTAAATTCATAATAATATTCATTGTATTCTTGGACAACTTTTTAAATTAATCTCTCATACAAATAACCACATTATCAATTTTTAGTTTTTTACAATATTTAGTAAGTTCTATATTTGACGTTGTATTCTTTCCAAATTGTTTAAACCATTTATCCATTTATTTATGAGAAAGATATAACCCATTACCCCTTTTAGTTAGTTTAACACCCGCTTGAGCGATAGAGGAAAGCATAACTCCAACTAACAATCTAGCTTTATCAGGTAGACTTTCAAGTTTTTGAGCAAAATCCACAATTACACCACTTCCACTAATTTGTTTCTCCAACTCCTTGTTATGTCTTTCCAATTCTTTTTGAGCTTTTAGTTGTGCCTTCCTTTCGTTAGCAGTTTTTACCGCTGCTGAAATACCACCAGTCAATGCTCCCGCCGCACTTAAACCAGCAAATAAAGGAATTAGAAACGGGAGAAATCCTCCCTCTTGTATTGAATATTTCTTTAACATAGGTTTTGTCATTTTAATTTTAAGTGAACCAGCATCATTTAGTGTTTTTACCTGCTCTCTTGTGAGTAAAACATCAATTCTTACTGCTCCTTTTCTTTGAATTGTATTAACGTTAATAATACAAGGCTTTTGATTTTGAATACAAGATGTTAATTCATTAAGATTGATTTGATTAACATATACCAGTTCTTTCCTACTCATTTATTTATGAGAAAAAACCTATGTGATATTAATCATAACACCATTATCTGTATTAATCTGTAATTCTGTTTCCTCCAAAAGCAAACAATAAGCATCAACCTCTTCATTCTCTCCTCTTTCAATGTATAGAGAAGTATCCACTCTATTAGACTTTATAGTTTCCTTTTGAGAACTCAGGTCAATTGCGTAGATTGTATAAAGTTTTTGAAACGCAACCATATCCAAAATAGGTTCATTATTACCGTTGCTTTCACACACCTTTTGGTAAGACTTGTAGGCTTCCGCATAATCATTTTTTTCCCAATCAATTTCCAATCTATCTCGCGGATAAAATGTTCCATCAAGAGAAACCCGAAGTTGTTTCACCTTAGCATTATCACTCAGTGCATTATTCTTATCAGTACCCTCCTCTCCATCTGGTTTCTTAAAAATGAGCCATAGGTATCGTGGCTTTCCTTCAAGAACACCCAAATTCCAAGTGTAGGTAGTGTGTTCCAGTTTAACGTGTTGACATCTTCTTTTAAGGTATGATACATTTAGCGGTTTCTTTGAGTTAAGTCTTCTATTTAACATCTCTTCCGTTTTAAGATTAGGAGTATATTCACTAATATACCAACACAAATCATTAATAACAAATTTATTATTGTCGCCAAAAGCATTTTCAGCCCCAAAAAGCAATCTATTTACATTATCATTCCTTTGTAGTTGAAATCTAATTTTAAGACCATACAAAACTTTATCATAATCACAAAATCCAAATATACCTTTCAGAGGTACTGCTACGGTAAAACTATTCTCTGCTTTTGTATCATCATTATACATTGACTTCCTTTGACTATAACCAGGGTCAGCATTTGTTCCCGTTGACATATCAGGAATAAAACCTTCAACAGCTCCCTTACCCATTCTATCACTAAACGAATATAGTGTAAATTTCATCATTTCAGATGTAGCAGAGACATAATCAACCGCTTCAACCTCTTGTGTTCCAATATACAGGCGGACACTATCAAACATTTTCCAGAAGAAATCATTTACGAGTGTAGCATTAGTATTATTCGCAGCCTTAGTGAATTTAAATTTACACAGCAAGAAACTATCAGCTATATTCAAGTAAGTTTGTTGATTATTTATTTCCAAACTTTTTGTTCCGTTTGAATTCCAGTCTGTTCCTGTTATAGCATTTACCTTAAAATAGTCTTCCTCTTTAGTAGAGTTTGAAATGATAATCGTATCATTATCAAAAATGATAATGCCCAGAAACAACTTGCTTTCGGCTCCTGGAAAGCAAATCCAACGGAAGGAAATCTCATTTCCTTTCACAAAGCCCGAAACAAGTGTGTGTCCACCCTCAGGAGAGCCAGGAAACAATATCTCTCCGTTCTCAGGACCAAACTCTCTTATCTGTCTCCCTCTTCCAAATCCTGGTGGCGTCTGGTCAAATCTGTTTCTGGTGTTTGTTCCCCCTCCATCCCCTCCCTCACCTCAAATGGCCACACGGCTGACTCTGCACATGAAAAAGCTGAATGCCTCAACTCTGTGTTTGCCTCTAAATCTTGTGTCCCAAACCCATCCCTCTCTGTACCCACCGTACCCAGTCGTACCCAGCAGCTCCTGGACTCTGTGTCCTTTCCTCCTGACAAGGTGGAAAAGTTTCTGTCAACCCTCGACTCGGATTCTGCAACTGGACCTGACGGCATCAGCCCACGGGTCCTAAAATCCTGTTCTTCCGCTCTTTCACTCCCTCTCTCTGTTCTCTTCACCCTCTCTTTTGCTCAAGGTCATCTTCCATCTGCTTGGAAATCTGCCAACATCACCGCTTTGCACAAACAAGGTGCAAAAACAGATCCCAGCAACTACAGACCAATCAGCCTTCTCCCAATTATCAGCAAAGTCATGGAATCCATCATTGCTTCAGATATGAAATCTTTCCTCTTCTCCAATGGCTTGATCTCTGATCATCAATTTGGTTTCAGACCTGGACACTCTACTCTGGACATGCTGCTTCTGCTTTCTCAACAATGGATGGAGGTCCTCAATGCCAAACAGGAAATTAGAGCAGTCTCCCTTGACATATCACGTGCCTTCGATACGGTCTGGCACCCCGCTCTGCTCACCAAACTCTCCTCTTTTGGTATCCATGGAAATCTCCACGCATGGCTGGCGGACTTCCTCTCTAGTCGTAGTCAACGTGTGGCCCTGAATGGGTTTCTCTCATCTCCTCTTCCTGTTCAGGCTGGAGTTCCACAAGGCAGTGTTCTCGGCCCTGTCCTTTTTCTGGTCTTCATCAATGAGCTCTCTGACTCTCTTGAAAATCCTCTGTATCTCTTTGCTGATGACTCTACTCTCTGTCGCTCCATTCTTCATCCCTCAGATCGGCAGTCTGCTGCCTCCTCACTCTCTGCAGACCTGGACAAAATCACAGACTGGGCAAACAAGTGGAACATGTCTTTCAATCCTGACAAATCTCACACTCTTACGATGTCTCTCCGAAAAGACCGACTGGACAACCCTCCCATCCACTTTCTGAATAATCCTCTCCGAGAAGTTCTGTCACTCAAGCTTTTGGGTCTCACTATCTGCCATGATCTTTCCTGGGAAAACCACATTTCAAATCTGGCCTCCAAAGCCAGTCGCCGACTGGGCATCCTCCGTCGTGCGAAGTCCTTCCTTACACACCTGAGCTCCTCACCACATACAAGGCTTTCATCCGCAGCTCAATGGAATACTGCTCTCCCCTCTGGGCTGGTGCTCCTGCCTCACACCTAGCTCGTCTTCACGCTGTTGAAACCAAAGCATTCAGAATCATTGGAATCTCCCGCGATGAAGCTAACTCCAAGGGCCTCTCACTCACTCACCGCAGGCAGGTTGGTGGTCTTTCCATCTTCTACCGACTCCTCTCTGGCCTTGCCCCCCCAGCTCTCTCTGGGCTCTGTCCCGCAAATATTCCTACAGGTCGCACAAGATCTGCCTGCAACCCTCTTATGGTCAAACTGCCAAAATCAAGACTCTCTGCTCACCTTCACTCCTTCATTCCTCTTTTCTCCCGCCTCTGGAACAAACTCCCTCACTCTCTTCAATCCCACTCCACCCTCCAGGTCTTTAAAACAGCTGTTCACCACCATCTCTTATCTTCCCCCATCCAAAACCTTGATCTTTTCTACCCCCGCTAATTTCACCCCAATTCCACTTTTTTGAAATACCAACTTCTGTCCTGGAAGTCCTTGGTGTCCTTGTGTTTTATACTTCTCCCTCCACCCCCCCCCCCTTCCCATGCCTCTTCCCCCCAAGCCCTCTCCCTTCCACACATCTCCCTGCTCTCAAATGTTGTGTTTGTGTGCTTCACCTTCTCTCCCCATCTTGTTTTCCGCTCCCGCTTTTTATATATTTTGTTTGTCTGGTTGATTTGTTTGTGAAGTAAATGTTAGCTCTTTCACGAGCCTCGATTCAGTATACAAAAAAAAAAAAAAAAAAAAATCCAAATCATAGATACTATCAATCGCTTCCATACTTGTATTTATATAGCATTAAAATCGTTGAAACCCTGACCCAAGTATTTTAATGATTTTTTGTCGTTCTTGTGAAGATAGTTGAGTTTTACCTTTTTTAATTTCTTTGATTGCTTATAATTTATGAGACTCCTTTTGAGCATCTTTTATACTCTTTATAGCACCCGCAACTGAGCCCACGGCTGAAGCAGTTGAACCAATTAGGTCTTTATGTTTAAGGATGGTTGAACCAATACCCATTAGAGTATCAATTATCCCATCTCCTTTATTTCTAAATTGATGTCCCACACCCCGTTGTCTCTTTGGTTTATAGTATCCTCTACCAATAAACATACCTTCACCCTTATAGTATGGTGAAAGGAACATCCCATCCCCTGTAATTATTTTATATTTTCCCAACTCGTGTTTTTTCACAATAACCATTATTTATTTATTGAAAAACTTAATGTAGGTGAATTGTGATGGATATAATTTCATCATTAAAGGATATCATACGATTATCTTGGTCGGTTATCCTAAAATTTACTCTGTATATGGTTTTTCCTGACACAGGTAAATATCTCGGTCGAAGACCTCAAGGGAAGGAAGAAGAAGAAGAATCAGAGCAAAAATGTTTAATAAAATCGATTATACACACACAGTGTGGAGCGAGGCTAGAGAATGTACCGCCAAACACGCAGCGGACAATTCCTCAAGACACTCGCTGAAAAATAAGTGGAAAGGCATTTCATTTATAGCAAAATATTAGACAAGAATCTGCGCTAAAGACATAGCAATACTGGGCCATAAGGACAACACCTCCCATTGTCCCGTCCTATAGAAGGCCAAATTTAGACAACAAGATGTAAGCATAATGATAGGCTAAGCCTTTCTGGCTTTTTATCTAAACATATCAGACCCGAGCGCAGGCCGAAGTAAATATTCTTATACACTAGGCTAAATGGTAGATGAATGATTGGATACACATGCTGAATACAATTACAATCTAGGATATGTAATGTCTATATTTCTTCCGAGGTGTTAGGTTACGTCCTTGCTTTAGGAGACATACTGAAACTACAAAGATATATAATTAATTATTCCCTTCGTGAAGGAGGCGTTTGGCGCCATGTTTTCCTGTACGTGGGTCGCGAGCATTTTATCTACTGTTTGGCACATAATTCAAGGATTTGTTTTACTGGGCTAAGGATCCACTCTGCACCTTGAGCCTCGAAACCACATTTTGTCCACTCGCCTCTGCCTGCAGCTGAGTTCAAATCAGTTTTCAGAAGCACGATATATAATTTCAGATGTTATGATCAATTGAGTCATGGGGTTTGAACCCTAATGGCTGACAGTTCCTTCCTTTGTCTTTACAAGACACCTCCTTGGAAAGACACCAAATTCATCAATTAGTTACATGCCAGGCACGACATAGCGTCACGTATGCTCAAAGAGAGATACCGGCCCTAACTGGCCGTCTAACATTCACCGCACAATTTGTTAGCCATAATTCGCGACGACGGCGCCTGGTTGAGAGATTGCTGCCGCCCGCCAGATTCCGAATCCACCCTCGTCACGGCGTAGGTGCGACCCGGTTGCCAGCCAGATTAAGGGGCCCTCTTTATGCAAGTGAGGTCCTCGCGAATCAGGGCAAACAATTGACGTTAAATGCCATCAAGCCCTTGTACATGTGATTTGCTGGGTGGTGTAAATAATTTTTTTTAAAGAACCTACACTTTCTAAATCACAGATATAATCATCCCAACTAAAATCATAATCATTATCAGAATCCCAAGCATCAATAGGTTCATCGATTACTCCATATACTCCTTCCTTTTCTGCCAACAACATATCCAAAACCACTTGATTCTGCATCACCATCGTTTGCATATGCATTAATTCGTTTTCCAATTGTAGTTCTACGATTCAGGTTTCGTTTCCAATTCGTTCCATTACTAATGTGAGACTATCTATTCGCCAATCATTCATAATACATAAGAGGCGTTAGCCAGTACACGCAAGGGGTTTTCCACACAAGTATCACAATCATCACAAACATCGATGCAGGCATTAGCCAGTAGCCAGTCCCCACAAGGGATTTTCAACACAAGTATCACAGTCATCACAGAAATCAATTAAAATTCTGAAGCGCTGGTCACATCCGCCTTGTTGAAGGACCCATTCAGGTCGACGGCCTCTGTGGTCAAGATCATGGTCTTCGGACGGCGGTTGCTTCATCGTCCATCCTGAAAAATACTTTCTTACACACACCATGATCAAATTCCTAGCCCCCCCGTCCTACCAATTGGCATTTAGTTACCCTCTCTCTTGGTTGGCTTATTCATAGCCGCATTTCCTGTGTCGTGTCTGGAAATTCGAATGCCATATTTACTTTCACCAATTTCCGAAAATACCTTCCTTTTAATCATCTTCCCTACATCTAATAATAATACATGATTTACCAACCATTTTCCCCCCCAGTGCAAGCCAACCCCTTGTATCACCTTCTTATCACGAAACAACAGTCCATAACTAACCACTTTTCTTTATTTCCTGTCTTTTCCATTAACTTTTATAACCTTTTCCCATACCTTCTTAGCAAACCTTGCAAAGTCACTTGTCATTGACAAATGATCCATCTAATTCGACTTTCCTTTATCATCTTCGCACTTTCCACGACATTCTTCTCACTTACTTTTAAACCTTTTCTTCAGACACAACCCACATGAGTTATGAATACAATTTCCCCTTTCAGGCACGTGTCTAGCCACTCACAAAGTGTCCATAAGACCACGTCATCATATTTCACACCTCAGCTCTCGAGACCACCCAGGGGTCCCTTGAGAGATGCATCCTAATGTTAATCAGCTCTCGAGAGCTCAATTTTGAACAGGGGTAAAACTAGCACTACTCAATTCCGCCGAGCAAGAGGCCAGAGCAGTATCACTCCCTCTGTGGTGGTGCGTTTGAGGTGTCTGTGTTTGTGGGTATGGCCAACTTACAATGTGTGGCATGTACCCAGGACGACTTGCCCTCACAAAACACCGCTGTTGGTGTGATCAGAAGAACTTGGTATGGCCCCGTCCATCTTGGTTCGAGCGCAGTCTTACGGGTGAAATGCTTCACCAGCACGTAATTTCCTGCCTCGAAGGTGTGGATAGGCTTGCTTGTTGGCTCCGGCAGGGCTTCCCGAACGCGTTCATGTATGCTGCGTGCCACATGGGACAAACCTACGCAAAACTTTAGAAGCATGTCATCCATGATAGGTAATTCAAGGGCTGCCATATCCACTGGCGCCGATACCGGCAAACTCATGGGCCGACCCATTAATATCTCGTGCGGAGAGAGACCAGTGGTGCGCCCTGGAGTGGAGCGCACGCTCATTAACGCTAGCGGAAGGGCCTCCGGCCACTTGAGGCCTGTCTCGTCGCAAATCTTTGCCAACTTACCTTTCAGTGTGCCATTCGTTCGTTCTACAAGTCCCGCCGATTGCGGGCAGTAAACACAGTGGAACGACTGTATCACTCCCAAGGCCTTTAACACGGCTTTAATGACGTCACCTGTGAAGTGCCCGCCCTGATCGGATGACACTTTCTGCGGGACACCGAATCGACATATAAAGTGCCGCAAAAGGCACTTGGCCACCGTTATAGCGTCAGCCTTGACGCATGGGTAGGCCTCTACCCACTTGGTGAACATGTCCACCACTACCAATACATGCTTAAAGGACATACAAGGCGGTAAATTGAAAAAATCGAACTGGATATGACAGAACGGCCCGACGGGAGCTGGGTGACCCGCGTTGTGGCGGCGTCTGGGGGGTGCCCCCCTATTGTGCCGTTGACATATAGCGCACGAGCGACAGACCATGGTAACCACAGCCGAAAGACCTGGTGCTGCCCAGGTGGAAGTGACCTGCCTCATCACCCCCCTATGGCACACATGGCCATTTTGATGCGCCATTCATGCCAACCATGGCAATAACGCTCGCGGTGCCACGGGTTTGTCATTAATCGTCCACATTTGTCCTTCTGCGGGGCGCTGAGCTCCCAATTTAATCCAATCTTGATGTTCTACATTTGAGGCCGCGGCTTGTAATTGTATTACATCGAATTCTGTAGGTGCGGATGTCGGAACGTCTGTCTGGGCAGTTACTTTAGCGCTCTGTTTGCGCGTAACTACTGGCATATTATACCCAATCTGTTGGTTTGCCGCTCGTGCTGCTGCTTCGTCGGCTCGGGCATTTCCACGGGCCACAGCGTCGTCTGTACGCTGGTGACCTCGGCATTTAACTACAGCTATTTCACGTGGAAGCATAATACTATGAAGCAGATTTCGCACTAGGTCCCCATTTTTAATGAGTGTTCCCGCTGAAGTGAGAAATCCTCTCATTTTCCATATGGCTCCTTTATCGTGGACCACTCCGTGTGCGTATGCCGAGTCTGTATAAATTGTCACTGCTTTTTCTTCGCTTACTTCGCACGCTCTCGTGAGTGCGTACAGTTCAGCTTGTTGTGCTGACCAGGTGGGCGGGAGGCGGCCGCTTTCGACCGTCTCTGTATCCGAGCATACTGCGTACCCAGATAACAGGGATCCGTCCCATGCCCGTTTGGCTGAGCCATCGACGTAATAGGTGTGATCGGCTTCGTGTAGCGGAGTGTCCTGTAGGTCTGGCCTTACTGTTGATATTAATTGCACCACGTCCGTACAAACGTGCGGGACTCCCTCCTCCTTTGTTGGCAAAAGTGTCGCTGGGTTGAGAACGGTACACCGCATCACCGTCACGTTGGGTGCCAAAATTAATGCTGTTTTGTATTGCATCAGTCGAGTGGCTGTGAGATGCTGTGTGTTTCGCTGTTGTAGTAGTGTATGAACGCAATGCGGTACCTGTAAAAGGACAGCATGTCCCATCACTATGTCGGCCGTCCGCTCAACTGCGTATCGAGCAGCCGCCATGGCTTGTAAACACAGCGGAAAGCCTTGTTCTACCGCATCAAGCTTTTTGCTGAAATAGGCTACCGGACGTTCCTTATCTCCATGAGTCTGAGTTAACACGCATTGCGCGAATCCCCCTACTGCATGGGTGAAAAGTGTGAAGGCCTTTTTATAATCGGGGAGGCCCAAGGTTGGGGCCGTGACCAGGGCTCGTTTGAGTCCTTCGTAGCAGCGTATTCGATTGTCCGTCCAGTTTACCATCCGTGGCTGGTCGTTTTTCGTCGCCTCATATAGAGGTTTTGCTAATAACGCATAGTCAATTATCCATGTACGACAGTACCCTGCCATTCCCAAAAATCGCAACACCTCCCTTTGTGTACGAGGCAATGGGGTTTCCATGATGGCCGTGACCCGGCTCGCGTTGAGCTCACGTCTCCCATGCGAAATTGCGTGTCCCAAGTATGTAACTATTTCCCGCACAAATTGCAATTTTTCCCGGCCTACTTTGTGGCCTTTCTCGGCTAGCGCATTTAACAGCGCTAGTGAATCCGTCTCGCAGGCTGCCTTGGATGGAGAGCAGATTAATAAGTCGTCGATGTACTGCAATAGTACCGAGCCGCCTTCCAATTGGACATCCGCGAGATCGCGGTGCAGCGCTCGTGAAAACAAGGTAGGGCTATTTGCGAAACCTTGCGGAAGCACTGTCCAGGTGAATTGTCTCCCCCTAAAGGTGAAAGCGAAGAGGTAATGGGACTCTGGAGCTATTGGCACTGAAAAGAAGGCGGAACACAAGTCTATGACTGTAAAATGTGTAGCATCTGGCGGAATGGAAGTCATCAAAACTTCTGCATTTGGTACAACCGGATGAATTCCCTGAATTATTTTATTAATCTCTCGTAAATCTTGCACAAAGCGCCACTTTCCTGTCATTGGTTTTGGCACTGGGAAAATGGGGGAGTTACATGGGCTGTTGGTTTCGATTATTATTCCTTGCTGCACGAGCGATTCTATCACCGGAAAAATGCCTGCGTCAGCCTCGTGCCGAAGTGGGTACTGCCGAACGTGTGGTAAAGGTAACCCTTCTTTAATTGGAATCACCAACGGGGGTGCATCCCTGATGCGTCCTACTTCATTCTCGTGTTGCGCCCATAGTGACGGGGTGACGGTATCGAGTAATCCATCTGAGTCCCCTGGAGTCGTGGGGACCGCCCTGACCATATGTGCCGCTTTGGGTGGCAGTTCCACCATCTCAAATCTAACTCGTCTGTCTTGAGGTGCCAAATTAATTATGAACCCTTCATTGTTGTTCAACACATGGACCGTTCGGTGTTCAACATTGTATCGACGCCTTACTGGCGTTTTCCGCAGTCGGTCCATCATCCATCCAATGCTCTCGGGTGGCCATCCTCTAGCGGTGCTAAGGGTAACATGCGCTTCCATCCCCTCGGTGTACTTAGCCTTTGTTCTCTGGCGCGGCGACAAGGTTACCGTAATCCCAATGCCCTCTCGGCCAATCCATATGTGTGATAATTGAAGATCAGAGGTTTCCCCTAAAGCTGCCGCAACCATGTCTAAATAATAATCATCGCTCCCAGTCGCATCATAACACGCGGTGCAGTGCGGCGGGTTGTATTTCAATTTTGTGGCTATGTGGTGTTCTTCTAGCCAATCACGAAGTTCTTGCGTTTGCGTGCCAATCGTGTCAATCACGTAGGTCCATGTTGCTAGAGCCCCTTCCTCCAATCGCCACCAATACACGGTGGGGCTGGCTCGCTGCAATGCCATCATTAACAAATCGCGGTTCGATTCTCTGACGTCGACGTATACACCTTCCTTGGTGCACGCAATGTCACAACCTAATCGACACAGCAAATCCCGTCCTAGTAAATTAGTTGGGGCAGTAGTGGTCATGAGAAATGCATGCTTAGCTTTTAGCGGTCCGAACATTACTCGGGCCTCTTTTGATACGGGGAGAGTTTCTAATTTTCCGGAAACGCCCTGGATTTGGACGCTTTTGTGTGTCGGTTTCAAAGTAGGTAGTTGTCCCTTATTGATACAACTGCGAGTCGCACCGGTATCCACTAAGAATTTTAGTGGTTGTCCATTTACATCTAACGTCACGGTCGGTTCCTCATCTGGGGTCATTGTTATCAATGGACATTCCTTTGGCGGCCCGCATTCGTCCCGTCAATAGGCGTTTCCATATGACGGTCTTTGCTGTCCCTGGGGTCTTCGTGGTCCCCTTGGACAATTTGGACAATCCCGTCTCCAGTGGCCCATTTGTCCACACTCAAAGCATGCCCCTCTCCCTGGGGGTCCCTGTCCTGGACCTCCCTGTTGGTTTTGTTGGTTTGGCCTTCGCCCCCCTTTATAGGGGGGTGGGCACCCTTGCCCTCCCCTTGGCATTTGTTGGACTGGGGCACAAGGCCCGTATGGCATGCCCGAATTGGGGGTAACCCATGGGGTGGGGCCCATATTTGAGGGTCCCCATTGCGGTGCCCATCCTGGCATGGGTATTTGTGGTGGCCAATAGGCCGGCGGGGGACCTAGCACAGAACATGGTGGAGCAGCCCACTGGGGTTGTTGAAGTTGTTGGGGTTGTCTCCACGTCTGATTCCCTGGCCCACTAGGCCCTTGTGGTTCCCGGGGTATTTGCATCACAGCTGCCTGCAGTGCCAGACCGAGTGTCTCGTCATCACTTGACCCACTCTCACTGTCACTTCCCATTATTTTTGCCCCCTTTTGTTTCTTCCTGCTCCCCATTGTTCTTGTTGTTTGTTGCTGGGCCAAATTTTCCCTTACTAACATCTGTAATATTTCTTCTTTAATTTCCTTTTTTTCCTCCGAAGAGGAGCCCGGACATTGTTCGAGTTTTGCACATAATTCATTGGTCCCCATTCCTTTCCAACCGAAAAGGACGGCATGCACTTGTTTTTTTAATGTGGGCCGAAGCCCTTCTACTAGGTAATTGTTCACCAGGGGAGCGGGTAGGTCCTCGACTTGGATTTAATCCTAACCCGCCCCATCGAGCTATCGCTTTTTCTATCCTCTCTCGGTAATCGCCGATAGTCTCTCCTGCTTTCTGTTTTATGTTCCCAATTTTTCCCCAATCTGGCCCGCCAGGTGGCGCGAGCGCATTGCCAATGTTGGTCAGGAGAAAATTTTTCAAAATGTCCCAATCGTTTCCGGTCATGGGTGGCATCCGAGCCATGGGGTCATCTACCGGCCATAATGAAAGGGTTTTAGCCTTTGTCCATACCTTTGGTGGCAATATAGATGCTCCCAAATGACAAATATCTCTCCAATCTGGGGCATCCTCTGTAATCCAGTGACGGAGCAATATTACTATATCCAAAGGTTGGTCGATCAACATTTCCTGAACCCTCTTTTGCATGGCCGTTAAATCAGATTCTTTCCAAGGTACCCGTTCCCTTACTGCCGCGCCGTTCACATCTATTCCCACGCATCGCATGGGGAACACTCCCTCTTTTTCTATCGCACGTTGCACTGGTGCCTGATACTCCACTAGTGAAGGGTATACTTTCTGACCTGGACCTATCGGGGGTGGAAATCCCGGGGTGTCTGTACTGCTATCTCCATCGTCCTCGACTTGAGGGGCTGATGGTTGTGGGGTCTTATGAACTCTAGGGGGCCTCCCAGTTGTTTCCCTTATAGCGCCCTGGTGTCGGGTACGTACTTTAGATCCTGGGACTGGACCGTGGGGGGAATAGGAAATAGGGATTTCATCTTCCTCATCCTGTTCCTTCTCATCGGAATTAATCCGGGCTACCATTAGCCTCTGACTTGTCTGCGCTGCGAGCGCCTTCATCTGTTTATCCTGTTTCTTTCGACCCTGTTTGCGCTCATCCTGGTATTTGCTCAACTCTCCTCGCAAACTCGCTTGTTTGGAGGCTGCCTGTCTCTTCAAGGCCTCCACCTTCCACCAACTATAGACCTTCCATGAATCAGGTGGGAGTCTCTTCTTCTTCTTCTCTAGGGCATCTAAAGCCCCATATAGTACATCCAACCTGTCTATTGCGAATGACCCTTCCTCTGGCCAAGGCCTATTCAAACTCTTGGTCAATACAGCCCATGCCTTGCTCGGTTGTAAAGCAGCATACCCATAATCTCTTTTCATATAAAACGCTGGAGTGTTCTTCAAAGGTTCTCCCTCCTTTCCTTTCCTATTACCCATTTTTCCTACCTTCTTGGGTTAATCCCTCCTGGTAGTCCTAAGATCGGGTCGCCCCCCGATCCCTAGCCTTAAACGCAGTTCTCACGCCGGAGTAACTTAACACCTATTCTATCACCCACATATGGGTCTACCTGCTTCCCACGCAGGAAGCTTACCTAAGGGATATCCCTCCTTATCTCGCGCGCCCTGTATAATCGATTTATTACCCACTGCTGCTCTGGGTTTAAATTAAATATGGTTCGGAATGCAAGCCTGGTAGTACAGCCGACAGAGGTCCACACGTCCAAAGCAAGGTAGGAGGCTTCAATTTCGATGTGCAAAATTGCTTACCCAAATTTGATGCCGGCAGGCCTCCTTCCAGACCTGGAATGTGAGGATCCACCTCGTCTGCACTCCTGGATGATCCCACTTCTGACACCAAAATCTCGGTCGAAGACCTCAAGGGAAGGAAGAAGAAGAAGAATCAGAGCAAAAATGTTTAATAAAATCGATTATACACACACAGTGTGGAGCGAGGCTAGAGAATGTACCGCCAAACACGCAGCGGACAATTCCTCAAGACACTCGCTGAAAAATAAGTGGAAAGGCATTTCATTTATAGCAAAATATTAGACAAGAATCTGCGCTAAAGACATAGCAATACTGGGCCATAAGGACAACACCTCCCATTGTCCCGTCCTATAGAAGGCCAAATTTAGACAACAAGATGTAAGCATAATGATAGGCTAAGCCTTTCTGGCTTTTTATCTAAACATATCAGACCCGAGCGCAGGCCGAAGTAAATATTCTTATACACTAGGCTAAATGGTAGATGAATGATTGGATACACATGCTGAATACAATTACAATCTAGGATATGTAATGTCTATATTTCTTCCGAGGTGTTAGGTTACGTCCTTGCTTTAGGAGACATACTGAAACTACAAAGATATATAATTAATTATTCCCTTCGTGAAGGAGGCGTTTGGCGCCATGTTTTCCTGTACGTGGGTCGCGAGCATTTTATCTACTGTTTGGCACATAATTCAAGGATTTGTTTTACTGGGCTAAGGATCCACTCTGCACCTTGAGCCTCGAAACCACATTTTGTCCACTCGCCTCTGCCTGCAGCTGAGTTCAAATCAGTTTTCAGAAGCACGATATATAATTTCAGATGTTATGATCAATTGAGTCATGGGGTTTGAACCCTAATGGCTGACAAATAGACAAGATTTTTTGGTTCCATATTAAATTTATAACCAATCGGGGTTGAGTATGCACTGAATGAAAATATTGTATTTGTTCTTATTCCATCGTTATAAGCACCATCAATCAAATCACAATGAATTAATACTGAATTTATACCGGAGGATATTTGAATGACATTATCACTGTAAGACATCCCGTTAGTTTCAATCTTTTTAGAAGAGAAACCCAATAGCTTTCTGAACGAATTTTCAATCGTGAAATCAACTTTATAATTATTTTTAAGTTTAATAGTTGATTTTGAAGTGTGTTTTTGAATATCTATGACAATATTTTTTGGTTCATCACCTTTTTCTTTCATAAGGCGAGAGACTTCTGAAGATATTTGAGAAATCTCGTAAGCACCGGGTGAAACGGTTATAGTTTTATATCCACTTCCTGGATTATAACTAAACTTGTTGTTTTTCTCTGTGATATTAAAACGGGTATTGTAAGTCTCCATTGACAACAAAGAAGCCTCATATTCTTTTGTGGGGTCAAGTTGTAGTGGGTAAGGGAATGAAGCTGTGTAATCACTCGTTGTGAAATTAAAACTAAGAATTGTGATTCTCATCTTATTTAATATCTAATAAAATATCTTTGTATTGACATTTATTAATTATTTTCATATTCATCAACTGATCTAAAATGGCGGATGCTTCATTAAAACAATTGTTGTTTCCAGCCTTCTTACTACCTAACAACAATAATAACCTATTAACTAATTGTGATGGGTCATTTGGAAGAAAACTAACACCCGAACCAAGCTTACTTAAAGCATCAATAATATGTTTCTCCTTCTCATTCTTCTTACTTTTACCAGCAACAGAAACTCCATAATCAAGTGCGTTTAGCAACTCAATATACTCTCTATCTTCCTCTCTTTCCATATCAAGCGGTTCATCAAAATAAGGTGAATTAGCATGTCCATCTTTTGCTAGAAGAAACATTAATGTTGGGGTTAATTCAACATTTGGTTGGTCAGAACTTAAGAACACCAATTTATCATTAAATATCAATAACTTTTCTTTCACAAGATGGAACTGTGCTGGTTCTTCTGTTGGAATGAGACCTGCTCTGGTTTTTGAACCCTTCAAATATTCATTGTTTTGAAGAGCTTCTACAATATAATTGGAAAGTTTATTTACCTTCTCAAGATGCCGAAATAATCCTTCATCATCATATTCTAATTCTCCAAGTTCTTGCTCTGTCATTTGACTAAAATATTTGAGCATTTGAAATTTTTTCGGAGTAAATTCTACCGTGGGAACTGTAGGTGAAATCGTTTGTTGAGTTTTTTAAAGTGGTTTAAAAAATTTCTCTTGTTTTCTTTCAAAGCCTTCTTCACCAGTTAGTTTCTGTCTCCTTTTCTTCTTTATGTCTTCCTGTTGCTTTACAACTTTTGAAACCAACTCTTGATGTTCTTTAAACTTTCTTACTCTTTCTTCGGTATTCATTTTCTGTATTTATTTATTGAAAAATATCATTTCGTATCTCATCTTGTTTCACAACAATATATTTATATTTTCCAATCGTGTGTTTCATATTATTTTCAAATTCCTTCTTACTACATAATGTAGAACAATTATCTCTCCAAAAATTATTTGTATCTATTGAATTTAACTTAAATAAAATAAAAGTATTAGCATTGTTTCTTATTAAGCGCCGAGGGAGTTGAAAATATGACTGACTAAGATAAATACAATTACAAGAAGAATGTCTCCCTCTTGTATAGTAGCAATCCATTACTGTTTGGTTTCTCTCATTAACACAATCATCAAAGATAACGAGGTTCTTTTTTGATTTATCTAAATCTTGAGGTGAAGGTATATCATCCGTATTATCACTGAGAATACAAGTTATGGGTTTTGGTTTTGATTTTGATTTCTGTGTATCACAAAATAATTGTATTATATCATCAATATTATAATCATTTAGTTTGTTTTGAAGTTTAAATAAACCGATAATGTCTTCCTTTTTAAGACCCGCATTAAAACCCTGTGAGAGTAGTTGATACTCGGGTTGAAAACTTGACTTTGTAAAAATTATTAAATTATCATAATCTAAAAAATTAGAACTAAGGAGCATCTTTAAAAGTAAACAGGTTTTTCCACATCCGCTTGAACCGACTATTAGACATCTCAATGAATTTGGAAGATTTTTATGGTTATTAAATTTTATCTTATTTTCCCAAACGGGTAAAAAATCATTCATTTATATATTTGGAAAACAAGTCATCTAACTTTTTTTGAGTTTTTTGAGAAACTCTATATTTTATCCTGAGTTCAGGTTTAATTTCAAAATAATCCATTATTTTGTTTATATAGTATCTTGTATTAACATTTCCATTAAAATTATTTTGAATAATAAATATCATTAAACCCTTATACATTTCCTCAATACAAATAGTCTCCTCCCTTGTAAGAAATGGTGTATTATCACCATAATACTTAACTTTCATCTCTCTTATTAATCTTGTAAAGTAATTCATTTTTGGTTCTAATTTAAAAGAGTTATATATTTTTCTATATTTTTTATTGTCATTAATTAAAATTAAATCACAGAAAATACATTGTTTATATGAACCCTCATTATTAAGCCCTATTCTACCACAATGGTGGCAGATTTCTAATTTATCATATGGAGAGTCTGGAAATTCTAAATATCCTTCAGAATTTATCATATTTATCAAGTAAAATTATACTTAAAACAAAGTGCCTTTTTTAGAGGCTTTTTTAAAGATGAAACTGTGCTTAAAGTAAAACACAAAAGACAAATTTCAATCAATCTCTACTTCGGTGGAAGATATAGAAAAATATGTCAAAGATGTTAAATTGAACAAAGATAAATATGGAAATTTTTGGATTAAACCCATAATGGAGAATAACATGTGTCCTTTTATTAAATTTACGGGACAATCTATGTTAATTAATAACTCTATTAAAGTAAATTTGACAAAAGTTTCTCCACTACTACTAACAATTTACTCAAAGCTTGAAAAGGTCATTGATAAAGAAGCTTTGAAAATGAATGATAAGACCATCAACGATTCTAGAGGAAACATTTGTATATTCTTTAATAGACCCAAAGATGTGGGTGAAATTAATAATATGAATATTAGTGGTGAACTATCATTCCGTACTCTGATTATTAGAGATTATTTGAAAATAACATTTAATGTAAAAAATATTGTGGTTATTAGTTCAAATGAAAGAAAATATACATAATGAAACGCAAAAGAAACTTACCACCTTTGAAACCTTTAAATATAAACAATAACACTGCGTGTAGTAAATGTGTGAACTTATTTGCGGACAATAGTGTCCTCACTGTCAGACAAAATGGTCACAGATGGTCACTTGAACCTTCAATGGTCACTTCATAGCACAGCTGTTGAACAGCCGTTTTGACTGTCAGTGATTAGCCAAGGGGTACGGGATGATTTTAATGAGCTGCACGTGATGTCTTGATATTGGCTTTAAAAAGGCCAGTGCAAAATGGGCATTTTGACTGAAACATTTGACCATTTTGACCAACTTCAAAAAGACTGAAAATGCAAAAGAAACTTACCACCTTTGAAACCTTTAAATATCAACAATAACACTGCGTGTAGTAAATGTGTGAACTTATTTTTGGACAATAGTGTCCTCACTGTCAGACAAAACGGTCACGGATGGTCACTTGAACCTTCAATGGTCACTTCATAGCACAGCTGTTGAACAGCCGTTTTGACTGTCAGTGATTAGCCAAGGGGTATGGGATGATTTTAATGAGCTGCACGTGATGTCTTGATATTGGCTTTAAAAAGTCCAGTGCAAAATGGGCATTTTGACCGAATAATTTGACCATTTTGACCATTTTGACCAACTTCAAAAAGACCGAAAACGCAAAAGAAACTTACCACTTGTTTGAAATGTAATAAAATTGTAACAGTTCAAAATAAAACAAACCAACAATTGCTAATTGAAACATTGGCATTTTATTGATGACACGTCAAGTTTTTGACCAAGATACACCATCTCATCAGTTTGTTTTACAGTACAGAACAGCACAGGGTGCAATGTCAGTCCCCTTTCAATAGCGTGTGTGGCCACCATTGTTTTGGATACAGGCAGTGCATCATCGGCGTATACTGCCTACCAGTTTTTGGATGGATTGCTGCTGGATTCTGTCCCACTCAGTCCTCAATGTCTGAAGCAGCTCTGCCGTGTCCTGGCCCTGCCAACTACGCGTCTCCCAAGCTCATCCCACTGGTGCTCTATGGGATTCAGGTCAGGGGAGAGCGCAGGCCACTGCATGGTGTTGATGTTCTCGCCTTGGAGAAATGCAGTGGTAAAGCGAGCAGCATGGGGACAAGCGTTGTCATGCTGAAAGGTTCTCAGTTCTGGGTGGTCTAGCAGGAATGGCAGCAGATGATGTCGCAGGATGTTATCTACATACCGCTGGGCGTTAAGATTCCCATCCACAACCACCAGTGGCGTCCTGTACCGGCCTGATATGGCGGCCCACACCATCACACTTGGGCCACCCCACCTGTTGGCTTGACGCACGCAACAATCGGCATATCGCTCGCCAGTTCTTCTCCAGACACGCTCACGCCCATCACGACTGTCCACACAGAACCTTTGTCAGCCATTAGGGTTCAAACCCCATGACTCAATTCATCATAACATCTGAAATTATATATCGTGCTTCTGAAAACTGATTTGAACTCAGCTGCAGGCAGAGGCGAGTGGACAAAATGTGGTTTCGAGGCTAGAGGTGCAGAGTGGATCCTTAGCCCAGTAAAAACAAGTCCTTGATTTATGTGCCAAACAGTAGATAATATGCTCGCGACCCACGTACAGAAAAACATGGCGCCAAACGCCTCCTTCACGAAGGGAATAATTAATTATATATCTTTGTAGTTTCAGTATGTCTCCTAAAGCAAGGACGTAACCTAACACCTCGGAAGAAATATAGACATTACATATACTTGATTGTAATTGTATTCAGCATGTGTATCCAATCATTCATCTACCATTTAGCCTAGTGTATGAGAATATTTTCTTCGGCCCGCGCTCGGGTCTGATATGTTTAGATAGAAAGCCAAAAACGCTCAGCTTATCCAATGCTTACATCGTTTTGTTTAAGTTTGGCCTTCTGTAAGAAGGGACAAATGGGAGGTGTTGTCTCTATGGCCCAGGTTTGCTTTGTCTTTAGCGCAGATTCTTGTCTAAAATTTTGCTATAAATGGAATGCCTTTTTGCTCATTCATCAGCGAGTGTCTTGAGGAATTGTCCGCTGCGTGTAGGCGGTACATTCTTGAGCCTCGCTCCACACGTGTGTATGTAATCGATTTTATTAAACATTGTTGCTCTTCTTCTTCTGATTCTTCTTCTTCTTCCTTCCCTTGAGGTCTTCGATCTCGACAATTTTGGTGGCAGCGGTGGGATTCATCCAGGTGTGCAGACGAGGTGGATCCTCACGTTCCAGGTCTGGAAGGAGGCCTGCCGGCATCAAATTTGGGTAAGCAATGTTGCACATCGAAATTGAAGCCTCCTACCTTGCTTTGGACGTGTGGACCTCTGTCGGCTGTACTACCAGGCTTGCATTCCGAACCATATTTAGTTTAACCCAGAGCAGCAGTGGGTAATAAATCGATTATACAGGGCGCGCGAGATAAGGAGGGATATCCCTTAGGTAAGCTTCCTGCGTGGGAAGCAGGTAGACCCATATGTGGGTGATAGAATAGGTGTTAAGTTACTCCGGCGTGAGAACTGCGTTTAAGGCTAGGGATCGGGGGGCGACCCGATCTTAGGACTACCAGGAGGGATTAACCCAAGAAGGTAGGAAAAATGGGTAATAGGAAAGGAAAGGAGGGAGAACCTTTGAAGAACACTCCAGCGTTTTATATGAAAAGAGATTATGGGTATGCTGCTTTGCAACCGAGCAAGGCATGGGCTGTATTGACCAAGAGTTTGAATAGGCCTTGGCCAGAGGAAGGGTCATTCGCAATAGACAGGTTGGATGTACTATATGGGGCTTTAGATGCCCTAGAGAAGAAGAAGAAGAGACTCCCACCTGATTCATGGAAGGTCTATAGTTGGTGGAAGGTGGAGGCCTTGAAGAGACAGGCAGCCTCCAAACAAGCGAGTTTGCGAGGAGAGTTGAGCAAATACCAGGATGAGCGCAAACAGGGTCGAAAGAAACAGGATAAACAGATGAAGGCGCTCGCAGCGCAGACAAGTCAGAGGCTAATGGTAGCCCGGATTAATTCCGATGAGAAGGAACAGGATGAGGAAGATGAAATCCCTATTTCCTATTCCCCCCACGGTCCAGTCCCAGGATCTAAAGTACGTACCCGACACCAGGGCGCTATAAGGGAAACAACTGGGAGGCCCCCTAGAGTTCATAAGACCCCACAACCATCAGCCCCTCAAGTCGAGGACGATGGAGATAGCAGCACAGACACCCTGGGATTTCCACCCCCGATAGGTCCAGGTCAGAAAGTATACCCTTCACTAGTGGAGTATCAGGCACCAGTGCAACGTGCGATAGAAAAAGAGGGAGTGTTCCCCATGCGATGCGTGGGAATAGATGCGAACGGCGCGGCAGTAAGGGAACGGGTACCTTGGAAAGAATCTGATTTAACGGCCATGCAAAAGAGGGTTCAGGAAATGTTGATCGACCAACCTTTGGATATAGTAATATTGCTCCGTCACTGGATTACAGAGGATGCCCCAGATTGGAGAGATATTTGTCATTTGGGAGCATCTATATTGCCACCAAAGGTATGGACAAAGGCTAAAACCCTTTCATTATGGCCGGTAGATGACCCCATGGCTCGGATGCCACCCATGACCGGAAACGATTGGGACATTTTGAAAAATTTTCTCCTGACCAACATTGGCAATGCGCTCGCGCCACCTGGAGGGCCAGATTGGGGAAAAATTGGGAACATAAAACAGAAAGCAGGAGAGACTATCGGCGATTACCGAGAGAGGATAGAAAAAGCGATAGCTCGATGGGGCGGGTTAGGATTAATCCAAGTCGAGGACCTACCCGCTCCCCTGGTGAACAATTACCTAGTAGAAGGGCTTCGGCCCGCATTAAAAAAACAAGTGCATGCTGTCCTTTTCGGTTGGAAAGGAATGGGGACCAATGAATTATGTGCAAAACTCGAACAATGTCCGGGCTCCTCCTCGGAGGAAAAAAAGGAAATTAAAGAGGAAATATTGCAGATGTTAGTAAGGGAAAATTTGGCCCAGCAACAAATAACAAGAACAATGGGGAGCAAGAGGAAAACAAAAGGGGGCAAAAATAATGGGAAGTGACAGTGAGAGTGGGTCAAGTGATGACGAGACACTCGGTCTGGCACTGCAGGCAGCTGTGATGCAAATACCCCGGGAACCACAAGGGCCTAGTGGGCCAGGGAATCAGACGTGGAGACAACCCCAACAACTTCAACAACCCCAGTGGGCTGCTCCACCATGTTCTGTGCTAGGTCCCCCGCCGGCCTATTGGCCACCACAAACACCCATGCCAGGATGGGCACCGCAATGGGGACCCTCAAATATGGGCCCCACCCCATGGGTTACCCCCAATTCGGGCATGCCATACGGGCCTTGTGCCCCAGTCCAACAAATGCCAAGGGGAGGGCAAGGGTGCCCACCCCCCTATAAAGGGGGGCGAAGGCCAAACCAACAAAACCAACAGGGAGGTCCAGGACAGGGACCCCCAGGGAGAGGGGCATGCTTTGAGTGTGGACAAATGGGCCACTGGAGACGGGATTGTCCAAATTGTCCAAGGGGACCACGAAGACCCCAGGGACAGCAAAGACCCTCATATGGAAACGCCTATTGACGGGACGAATGCGGGCCGCCAAAGGAATGTCCATTGATAACAATGACCCCAGATGAGGAACCGACCGTGACGTTAGATGTAAATGGACAACCACTAAAATTCTTAGTGGATACCGGTGCGACTCGCAGTTGTATCAATAAGGGACAACTACCTACTTTGAAACCGACACACAAAAGCGTCCAAATCCAGGGCGTTTCAGGAAAATTAGAAACTCTCCCCGTATCAAAAGAGGCCCGAGTGATGTTCGGACCGCCAAAAGCTAAGCATGCATTTCTCATGACCACTACTGCCCCAACTAATTTACTAGGACGGGATTTGTTGTGTCGATTAGGTTGTGACATTGCGTGCACCAAGGAAGGTGTATACGTCGACGTCAGAGAATCGAACCGCGATTTGTTAATGATGGCATTGCAGCGAGCCAGCCCCACCGTGTATTGGTGGCGATTGGAGGAAGGGGCTCTAGCAACATGGACCTACGTGATTGACACGATTGGCGCGCAAACGCAAGAAATTCGTGATTGGCTAGAAGAACACCACATAGCCACAAAATTGAAATACAACCCGCCGCACTGCACCGCGTGTTATGATGCGACTGGGAGCGATGATTATTATTTAGACATGGTTGCGGCAGCTTTAGGGGAAACCTCTGATCTTCAATTATCACACATATGGATTGGCCGAGAGGGCATTGGGATTACGGTAACCTTGTCGCCGCGCCAGAGATCAAAGGCTAAGTACCCCGAGGGGATGGAAGCGCATGTTACCCTTAGCACCGCTAGAGGATGGCCACCCGAGAGCATTGGATGGATGATGGACCGACTGCGGAAAACGCCAGTAAGGCGTCGATACAATGTTGAACACCGAACGGTCCATGTGTTGGACAACAATGAAGGGTTCATAATTAATTTGGCACCTCAAGACAGACGAGTTAGATTCGAGATGGTGGAACTTCCACCCAAAGCGACACATATGGTTAGGGCAGTCCCCACGACCCCAGGGGACTCCGATGGATTGCTCGACACCGTCACCCCGTCACTATGGGCGCAACACGAGAATGAAGTAGGACGCATCAGGGATGCACCCCCGTTGGTGATTCCAATTAAAGAAGGGTTACCTTTACCACACGTTCGGCAGTACCCACTTCGGCACGAGGCTGACGCAGGCATTTTTCCGGTGATAGAATCGCTCGTGCAGCAAGGAATAATAATCGAAACCAACAGCCCATGTAACTCCCCCATTTTCCCAGTGCCAAAACCAATGACAGGAAAGTGGCGCTTTGTGCAGGATTTACGAGAGATTAATAAAAGAATTCAGGGAATTCATCCGGTTGTACCAAATGCAGAAGTTTTGATGACTTCCATTCCGCCAGATGCTACACATTTTACAGTCATAGACTTGTGTTCCGCATTTTTTTCAGTACCAATAGCTCCAGAGTCCCAGTACCTCTTCGCTTTCACCTTTAGGGGGAGACAATTCACCTGGACAGTGCTTCCGCAAGGTTTCGCAAATAGCCCTACCTTGTTTTCACGTGCGCTGCACCGCGATCTCGCGGATGTCCAATTGGAAGGCGGCTCGGTACTATTGCAGTACATCGACGACTTATTAATCTGCTCTCCATCCAAGGCAGCCTGCGAGACGGATTCACTAGCGCTGTTAAATGCGCTAGCCGAGAAAGGCCACAAAGTAGGCCGGGAAAAATTGCAATTTGTGCGGGAAATAGTTACATACTTGGGACACGCAATTTCGCATGGGAGACGTGAGCTCAACGTGAGCCGGGTCACGGCCATCATGGAAACCCCGTTGCCTCGTACACAAAGGGAGGTGTTGCGATTTTTAGGAATGGCAGGGTACTGTCGTACATGGATAATTGACTATGCATTACTAGCAAAACCTCTGTATGAGGCGACGAAAAACGACCAACCACGGATGGTAAACTGGACGGACAATCGAATACGCTGCTACGAAGGACTCAAACGAGCCCTGGTCACGGCCCCAACCTTGGGCCTTCCCGATTATAAAAAGGCCTTCACACTTTTCACCCATGCAGTAGGGGGATTCGCGCAATGCGTGTTAACTCAGACTCATGGAGATAAGGAACGTCCGGTAGCCTATTTCAGCAAAAAGCTTGATGCGGTAGAACAAGGCTTTCCGCTGTGTTTACAAGCCATGGCGGCTGCTCGATACGCAGTTGAGCGGACGGCCGACATAGTGATGGGACATGCTGTCCTTTTACAGGTACCGCACTGCGTCCACACACTATTACAACAGCGAAACACACAGCATCTCACAGCCACTCGACTGATGCAATACGAAACAGCATTAATTTTGGCACCCAACGTGACGGTGATGCGGTGTACCATTCTTAACCCAGCGACACTTTTGCCAACAAAGGAGGAGGGAGTCCCGCACGTTTGTACGGACGTGGTGCAATTAATATCAACAGTAAGGCCTGACCTACAGGACACTCCGCTACAGAAAGCCAATCACACCTATTACGTCGATGGCTCAGCCAAACGGGCATGGGACGGATCCCTGTTATCTGGGTACGCAGTATGCTCGGATACAGAGACGGTCGAAAGCGGCCGCCTCCCACCCACCTGGTCAGCACAACAAGCTGAACTGTACGCACTCACGAGAGCGTGCGAAGTAAGCGAGGAAAAAGCAGTGACAATTTATACAGACTCGGCATACGCACACGGAGTGGTCCACCATAAAGGAGCCATATGGAAAATGAGAGGATTTCTCACTTCAGCGGGAACACTCATCAAAAATGGGGACCTAGTGCGAAATTTGCTTCATAGTATTATGCTTCCACGTGAAATAGCTGTAGTCAAATGCCGAGGTCACCAGCGTACAGACGACGCTGTGGCCCGTGGAAACGCCCGAGCCGACGAAGCAGCAGCACAAGCAGCAAACCAACAGATTGGGTATAATATGCCAGTAGTTACGCGCAAACAGGGCGCTAAAACAACTGCCCAGACAGACGTTCCGACATCCGCACCTACAGAGTTCGATGTAATACAATTACAAGCCGCGGCCTCAAACGTAGAACATCAAGATTGGATTAAATTGGGAGCTCAGCGCCCCGCAGAAGGACAAATGTGGACGATTAATGACAAACCCGTGGCACCGCGAGCGTTATTACCATGGTTGGCACGCATGGCGCATCAAAATGGCCATGTGTGCCATAGGGGGGTGATGAGGCAGGTCACTTCCACCTGGGCAGCACCAGGTCTTTCGGCTGTGGTTACCATGGTCTGTCGCTCGTGCGCTATATGTCAACGGCACAATAGGGGGGCACCCCCCAGACGCCGCCACAACGCGGGTCACCCAGCTCCCGTCGGGCCGTTCTGTCATATCCAGTTCGATTTTTTAAATTTACCGCCTTGTATGTCCTTTAAGCATGTATTGGTAGTGGTGGACATGTTCACCAAGTGGGTAGAGGCCTACCCATGCGTCAAGGCTGACGCTATAACGGTGGCCAAGTGCCTTTTGCGGCACTTTATATGTCGATTCGGTGTCCCGCAGAAAGTGTCATCCGATCAGGGCGGGCACTTCACAGGTGACGTCATTAAAGCCGTGTTAAAGGCCCTGGGAGTGATACAGTCGTTCCACTGTGTTTACCACCCACAATCGGCGGGACTTATAGAACGAACGAATGGCACACTGAAAGGTAAGTTGGCAAAGATTTGCGACGAGACAGGCCTCAAGTGGCCGGAGGCCCTTCCGCTAGCGTTAATGAGCGTGCGCTCCACTCCAGGGCGCACCACTGGTCTCTCTCCGCACGAGATATTAATGGGTCGGCCCATGAGTTTGCCGGTATCGGCGCCAGTGGATATGGCAGCACTTGAATTACCTATCATGGATGATATGCTTTTAAAGTTTTGCATAGGTCTCTCCAATGTAGCGCGCAACATACATGAACGTGTTCGGGAAGCCCTGCCGGAGCCAGCAAGCAAGCCTATCCACACATTCGAGGCAGGAGATTACGTGCTGGTGAAGCATTTCACCCGTAAGACTGCGCTCGAACCAAGATGGACGGGGCCATACCAAGTTCTTCTGATCACACCAACAGCGGTGTTTTGTGAGGGCAAGTCGTCCTGGGTACATGCCACACATTGTAAGTTGGCCATACCCACAAACACAGACACCTCAAACGCACCACCACAGAGGGAGTGATACTGCTCTGGCCTCTTGCTCGGCAGAATTGAGTATTGCTAGTTTTACCCCTGTTCAAAATTGAGCTCTCGAGAGCTGATTAACATTAGGATGCATCTCTCAAGGGACCCCTGGGTGGTCTCGAGAGCTGAGGTGTGAAATATAATGACGTTGTCTTGTGGACACTTTGTGAGTGGCTAGACACGTGCCTGAAAGGGGAAATTGTATTCATAACTCATGTGGGTTGTGTCTGAAGAAAAGGTTTAAAAGTAAGTGAGAAGAATGTCGTGGAAAGTGCGAAGATGATAAAGGAAAGTCGAATTAGATGGATCATTTGTCAATGACAAGTGACTTTGCAAGGTTTGCTAAGAAGGTATGGGAAAAGGTTATAAAAGTTAATGGAAAAGACAGGAAATAAAGAAAAGTGGTTAGTTATGGACTGTTGTTTCGTGATAAGAAGGTGATACAAGGGGTTGGCTTGCACTGGGGGGGAAAATGGTTGGTAAATCATGTATTATTATTAGATGTAGGGAAGATGATTAAAAGGAAGGTATTTTCGGAAATTGGTGAAAGAAAATAGGGCATTCGAATTTCCAGACACGACACAGGAAATGCGGCTATGAATAAGCCAACCAAGAGAGAGGGTAACTAAATGCCAATTGGTAGGACGGGGGGGCTAGGAATTTGATCATGGTGTGTGTAAGAAAGTATTTTTCAGGATGGACGATGAAGCAACCGCCGTCCGAAGACCATGATCTTGACCACAGAGGCCGTCGACCTGAATGGGTCCTTCAACAAGGCGGATGTGACCAGCGCTTCAGAATTTTAATTGATTTCTGTGATGACTGTGATACTTGTGTTGAAAATCCCTTGTGGGGACTGGCTACTGGCTAATGCCTGCATCGATGTTTGTGATGATTGTGATACTTGTGTGGAAAACCCCTTGCGTGTGCTGGCTAGCGCCTCTTATGTATTATGAATGACTGGCGAATAGATAGTCTCGCATTAGTAATGGAACGAATTGGAAACGAAACCTGAATCGTAGAACTACAATTGGAAAACGAATTAATGCATATGCAAACGATGGTGATGCAGAATCAAGTGGTTTTGGATATGTTGTTGGCAGAAAAGGAAGGAGTATATGGAGTAATCGATGAACCTATTGATGCTTGGGATTCTGATAATGATTATGATTTTAGTTGGGATGATTATATCTGTGATTTAGAAAGTGTAGGTTCTTTTAAAAAAAAAAAAAAAAAAAAAAATTATTTACACCACCCAGCAAATCACATGTACAAGGGCTTGATGGCATTTAACGTCAATTGTTTGCCCTGATTCGCGAGGACCTCACCTGCATAAAGAGGGCCCCTTAATCTGGCTGGCAACCGGGTCGCACCTACGCCGTGACGAGGGTGGATTCGGAATCTGGCGGGCGGCAGCAATCTCTCAACCAGGCGCCGTCGTCGCGAATTATGGCTAACAAATTGTGCGGTGAATGTTAGACGGCCAGTTAGGGCCGGTATCTCTCTTTGAGCATACGTGACGCTATGTCGTGCCTGGCATGTAACTAATTGATGAATTTGGTGTCTTTCCAAGGAGGTGTCTTGTAAAGACAAAGGAAGGAACTGTCAGCCATTAGGGTTCAAACCCCATGACTCAATTCATCATAACATCTGAAATTATATATCGTGCTTCTGAAAACTGATTTGAACTCAGCTGCAGGCAGAGGCGAGTGGACAAAATGTGGTTTCGAGGCTAGAGGTGCAGAGTGGATCCTTAGCCCAGTAAAAACAAGTCCTTGATTTATGTGCCAAACAGTAGATAATATGCTCGCGACCCACGTACAGAAAAACATGGCGCCAAACGCCTCCTTCACGAAGGGAATAATTAATTATATATCTTTGTAGTTTCAGTATGTCTCCTAAAGCAAGGACGTAACCTAACACCTCGGAAGAAATATAGACATTACATATACTTGATTGTAATTGTATTCAGCATGTGTATCCAATCATTCATCTACCATTTAGCCTAGTGTATGAGAATATTTTCTTCGGCCCGCGCTCGGGTCTGATATGTTTAGATAGAAAGCCAAAAACGCTCAGCTTATCCAATGCTTACATCGTTTTGTTTAAGTTTGGCCTTCTGTAAGAAGGGACAAATGGGAGGTGTTGTCTCTATGGCCCAGGTTTGCTTTGTCTTTAGCGCAGATTCTTGTCTAAAATTTTGCTATAAATGGAATGCCTTTTTGCTCATTCATCAGCGAGTGTCTTGAGGAATTGTCCGCTGCGTGTAGGCGGTACATTCTTGAGCCTCGCTCCACACGTGTGTATGTAATCGATTTTATTAAACATTGTTGCTCTTCTTCTTCTGATTCTTCTTCTTCTTCCTTCCCTTGAGGTCTTCGATCTCGACACCTTGACTCATCGCTGAAAGCGACCTCGTTCCACTGCGCCAAGGTCCACCGCTGACGCTGCTGGCACCATCTCTGTCGGTTGCGGCGATGGGCAGCCGTCATCACGGGGCCTCTGTATGGTATTCTGGCAGTCAGGCCATAGTCATGCAGTCGTCTTCGTGCAGTATCATTGGAGATCCGTGGGTTTGCACGCCCCGGAGTTTCTGCCGCAGTGCGGGATGCTGGACGGAATCGATCCCGCAGGTGACTTCGGACCATCTGCCTGTCCTGCCTTGCAGTGGTGACTCTTGGCCTCCCTGATCGAGGTCTGTCATCTGCAGAGTTGTGGAGGGGGTCTCTGTCCACCAGGGCCGATATCGTCTGGTGTGAACAGCCAAGGCGACGTGCCACCTCACGGTAGCTCAGTCCGCCTTGCAGCATGCCCAGGGCACGCTGCCGTTGATCCCTTGACAATCGTGGCATGTTGATTGAAATGCCCATTTTGCACTGGCCTTTTTAAAGCC
This sequence comes from Myxine glutinosa, assembly GCF_964187855.1. NCBI lineage: Eukaryota > Metazoa > Chordata > Myxini > Myxiniformes > Myxinidae > Myxine > Myxine glutinosa. The sequence continues at coordinate 91,947,843 of NC_136261.1, forward strand.
AATATCAAGACATTGCATGCAGCTCATTAAAATCATCCCGTACCCCTTGGCTAATCACTGACAGTCAAAACGGCTGTTCAACAGCTGTGCTATGAAGTGACCATTGAAGGTTCAAGTGACCATCCGTGACCGTTTTGTCTGACAGTGAGGACACTATTGTCCACAAATAAGTTCACACATTTACTACACGCAGTGTTATTATTGATATTTAAAGGTTTCAAAGATGGTAAGTTTCTTTTGCATTTCAGTATAGATATTGATGGAAGTTTAATGGTATGTAAATGAGTGATATTAACAGTCAATACTCTGAGAGTTATTATACTGAGAGTCTAGGATCTGAAGATAGTTATGATACTAATAGTTTGTGTTCAAATGATAGTTATGAGAGTAGCTTTATTGATGACTCAGATAGTGAAATTGAAATTGATGAACTAGAGTATCTAAACTTTCTGGCTAATACATAGACGCTTTACTTTAAGTAAAGTTATATACATAAAACGTGTTGAAAAGCTCAAAGGTGTTTTACTTTAAGTAAAGTTATATACATAAAACGAGTTGAAAAGCTCAAAGGTGTTTTACTTTAAGTAAAGTTATATACATAAAACGAGTTGAAAAGCTCAAAGGTGTTTTACTTTAAGTAAAGTTATAGACATAAAACGAGTTGAAAAGCTCAAAGGTGTTTTACTTTAAGTAAAGTTATATACATAAAACGAGTTGAAAAGCTCAAAGGTGTTTTACTTTAAGTAAAGTTATATACATAAAACGAGTTGAAAAGCTCAAAGGTGTTTTACTTTAAGCACAGTTTCATCTTTTAAAAAGCCTCTAAAAAAGGCACTTTGTTTTAAGTAAAATTTTACTATATAAATAAATATGATCAAAGCAACGTATTGCAACGTTTGTGAACAAGAATATAAACAATACAAAAGACACCTTAAAACTAACAAACACACATTTCATCTACTTCACCTACTATCTCCTATTCAGAAGGAAACAAAACACTGTTCTGCATGTAATAAAAATATCCTCAAGAAAGGCTTCGAAATACATCTTAAAACAATTCCACATTTATCAAATTTTATCACAACTAAAAACTCTAATGGCGCATTCAAAGGACATATTAAAATAAGAGTCTTTAACTTCAAACCTCCTGAACCAGAGCCTATAGTTGATGCTGTAGAAATAGTTAAACCTGCTGTTCAAACGTTGATTGAAAAAACACTAAAAGAAATGAAACCACTTAAATTTTATATGGGAGTAAAACTAGAAATGACAAAGGACGAAGGAGTTATAGATACACCATACATGAGAACTGAGCCACACTTTATATCTTCATATCAAGATTTTAAAACATCAGGAGTCTATGATGAACTTATTAAACAAGAGCAAGATGTGGATAATTCAATCATAGGAAGTGGTTTCAATATAGGAAAAAATATTTACATAGACATTCATATTCTTAAATCAGACCCTCTAAAAGCTTCTTCCTACATTGATTTACCCAGTGTTATCAAAAATAGAAAAGCAGTTATCAATATCAAAAATAAAGACAATAAATGTTTTCTCTGGTCTATTCTAGCACACTTACATCCTCCACATTTTCATGATGAAAGAGTATCTCATTATAAAAAATATGAGAATACATTAAATACGAAAGATCTAAAGTTTCCTATGGCTTTAAATGATATTCCTAAATTTGAAAAGATAAATGATTTATCAGTTAATGTTTATGGTCTAACAGAAACAAACAGCATTCAGGTTTTAAAGCTTTCTGACAATTGTAAACAAACTCATATTAATCTTCTATATTTTAATTCAGAGGAAAATTCACATTATACATACATTAAAGATATTGCGAAATTAATAAAACCACAAGTATGTAAAAGAACAAATAAAATATATATTTGTTTGCATTGTCTTAACTTCTTCCATACACAAGAAAGATTAGATAAACATTCAAATTATTGTGGTGAACATAAATCAACGGTAATCAATATGCCTAAAGAAGGCTCAAATATCACATTCAAAGATGAAAAGAAAAAGATCAAACATCCATTTGTTATATATGCTGATTTTGAAAGTATTCTAGAAAAAATAGATACTGCTTCTCCAGATCCAAAAGAATCATACACAAATAAATATCAAAAACATACTCCTTGTGGTTTTTGTTATTATATCAAATCATCCGTTGGTGATAAATATAACAAGTTAGAGGAGTATAGAGGCTCAAATACCCCAGAGGAGTTTGTGAAACGACTAGAAAAAGACTGTGTCCGATTAACCAAGATAATGAGAGAAACTAATAAACCAATGTCCTTGACGAGTGAACAGAAAAGGGAATTTAGAATAACAATGTTTGTCATATTTGTGAGGAAAAAATTGGTGAAGGTCTAAAGGTTAGAGATCATTGTCATCTCACTGGTAAATATAGAGGTCCAGCTCATCAAAGTTGTAATATTAATTATCAACTCCCCTCTTTCATTCCTGTCTTTCTTCATAACAACGCTCATTATGATACGCATCTATTTATGAATGAACTTTCAAAGACATCTGGACACATTTCAGCAATTCCTAACACGGATCAGAAATACATTTCATTCACAAAAACAATTCACACATCTCCTATTACTCATATCAGATTTCTTGATACATTTAAATTCATGGCAAGTCCATTGGCTAACTTGGTTCAAAATCTAAAAGAGTTTCCATGTCTTTCAGAGTATTTTTCAGATAAAGATTTTCTAACACAAAAGGGAATTTACCCCTTTGACTATATGGACTCATTTGAGAGATTCAATGAAACACAACTTCCTTTAAAAGAAAATTTCGATAACAAATTAAACAACAGTCATATATCTGATAAAGATTATGTACACGCACAAAATGTTTGGGAAAAATATAACATCAAGAATCCTGGCAAGTATCACGATTTGTATCTCAAAACTGATGTGCTTTTATTGGCCGATGTATTTGAAGCCTTTAGATCTGTTTGTCGCACTGGATATGGATTGGATCCTGCTCACTACTACACAGCACCTGGATTGGCTTGGAGCGCGATGTTGAAAATGACAAAACAAGTTTTGGATTTGATAACCGATGTCGATATGCTTTTGATGATTGAAAAGGCAAAAAGAGGTGGAATTTCACAAGTATGCTCGAGCAAATACGCAAAAGCAAATAACAAATATCTTCCAAATTATGATTCAACGAAAGAGAGTTCTTACTTGATGTACTATGACGCAAACAACTTGTATGGCTGGGCAATGTCTCAAGCTCTTCCTTATGGGAAACTAAGATGGGTAAAGGAAAAAGACTACACAAAGGTTTTACAAGATGTATTTATCTCTACACAAAAAGAATTGGATGATTCAAAGGTTGGTTATTATTTTGAGGTCGATTTAAAATATCCTGAAGAACTTCATATCAAACATAAAGATCTTCCATTTGCTTGTGAGAAAGAAAGTCCAAAGAAAGAATGGTTGAGTGATTATCAACGATCGTTTGATATAGGTGAATCAACAGAAAAATTACTTACTACATTATATAACAAGAAAAATTATGTACTACACCAAAGAAATTTGCGACAATATTTATCAAAAGGTCTAAGAGTAGAGAAGATCCACAGGGTTCTAAAGTTCAATCAAAGGCATTGGTTAAAGGGGTACATTGATTTTAATACACAAAGAAGAACAGAGTCAAAAACAAATTTTGAGAAAGACTTTTATAATTTGATGAATAATGCGGTCTTTGGTAAGACCATGGAGAATGTGAGGAAAAGACAAAATATCAGACTAGCAACATCTTGGGAACAAGCATCAAAATTAATTAATAGACCGAGTTTTACTAGAGCTGAGGTCTTTACTGAGAACTTTTGTGCGATCCATTTGGTTAAAGAGAGTATTGAAATGGACAAACCTATTTACATTGGAACATCAATTCTTGACTTGTCAAAGTCATTAATGTATGATTACTTTTATATTAATCTAAAATCAAAGTATAAGGATAATGTGTCATTGTTGTATATGGATACTGATAGTTTTATTTTGAAAATTAATACTGATGATGTTTATTCAGACATGAAAAAGGACATTAATATCTATGATACAAGTAATTACAGTCCAGAGAGTGAGTTGTTCTCTTCTAAAAATAAAAAGGTGATTGGAAAGTTCAAGGATGAATTGGGAGGAAATATTATGAGTGAATTTGTGGGATTGAGGTCGAAGGCTTATGCTTATAAATACATTGTGAATAACGTTGAAAAGACTGATAAGAAGTTAAAAGGTGTAAAGAAAAATGTCATTAAAGAAACAATAAACTTTAAGGATTATTATAACTGTTTAGTGTTTAACAACAAAGAAAGAAGAGTTTAGAAAGATTAATGGAATAAGAAGTTATAAACATCAATTATATTCAGAAGAGGTGAATAAGAAAGCATTGGGGGCTTTTGATGATGAGGTTTATTTTAGAAAATGGAATTGATAGTCTCCCTTATGGTTATATAAGTATATAAGTGATAAGATATAAGTGATAAGATATATAAGTGATAAGATATATAAGTGATAAGATATATAAGTGATAAGATATATAAGTGATAAGATATAAGTGATAAGATATATATAAGTGATAAATTAAAAAGGGGGGTTAGGGATTTTAACGCGCTACCGCCACCTTTTTTACGATTATATAAATGATAGAACCAAGTATCAACCAGACTAAAGAGTGGAGGTGTAATCAACCTTGGTATATAAATGGAAAACATAACGAATGTGAAAAATTTCAGATTCAAGAGGTTGAGAGAATCACTGGTCAGAAGGTTCTCAAGATGGATAAATGTATTCATTTGTTAAGTGGGGTAATGGAGGGCGGGAAGAAAAATATATTAGAGTGGAGTGAGAACTTTAATGGTTATCAATCGGATAATAAATATTATAATTTTAAAATGGTATGTGGGAGAGGAGGAGGTCAAACAAGAACCCTCCGTGAAACATACCACTTTATACTTTCACAACAAAAGGTTAAGGAACCTGTATACTTTATAAATATACTTGATGGGGATGAGTTCTATAGGAGAATGGAACTCTTTAAAAAGTTATAAAGAGATAATATATTTTTAGGCTCATTAGTAGAGTGGTCTAAGGAACTACATTAAGGGGCTAGTGGGGGAATAGGGTAAAAATTACATGTAAGTGAGAAGGATCATAGGTTCATAAGGCTAGAAGGATTATAGGTTCATAAAGGAAGAAAATCATAGGTTCATAAGGCTAGAAGGATTATAGGTTCATAAAGGAAGAAAATCATAGGTTCATAAGGCGAGAAGGATTATAGGTTCATAAGGTGAGAAGGATTATAGGTTCATAGAGGGAGAAATAGAGGTGTTTCTGATTTTTGAAAAAGACAAGGGGGTAAATGACATTAGATAGGGATTTCCCATGTTAAACGGAGGTGTCCCAGAAGCAACATTTATCACCTACTGGGAGGGAAAAGAAACACAGGTAAGCCCATCCCCCATAGGTCACGTGAGCAAAACCATTCATTCCCATAGGTGGGAGGGACACGTCGTCTCCCAAAAATTGTAATTTAGAAACAGTTTATTGTGTCTTACTGTGATGTAGATAATCTGGATAGAGTTGACAATGTTTGTTCCAGACCACACACTGAGTTGATTTGACCACCTGAAACAGGTACAATGAAACGCAGCTTGTTTTGCCAAAGACAAACAATCGTTGCCAATGCTTTGTATTGTCTCAATGGAGATTATAATTACCAGGTACAATGAAAATGTTAAACCGGTTTTAAAACTTCCTTACAGGGTCAGACAACCTGGCCCCAGCTGTATCATATTGTTTATCTCAAAAACTCCTCTTTACATCAATAACTTTCTAAAACTTATTTATTTTAACTCAATAAAAACATTTATCTCGATATATGAGTATTTTTTTTAAAGGCACAAACGTAACGAGATTTCCCTGTGTCGTTATTTGACATCGTACAGATGAATCAATCTATTTAATATCTTTACAAATGAACCGAATGGTTTAAACATGACATTGTTTGATATTATTTCCATGGATGGATGATCGTTATTCAGTGATTTATTACCCTCGCTTGAGGAGAGGGTATTCCGTTTGAGTCTGTTTGTCTGCCTGTCTGTCTGTCTGTTTATTTGTCTGCACAGAATAAATATGATCTTCTCTGCAACCGTTGGTCCTATTGACAATAAATTTTCACCACAGGTGCAACTCCACCTGTATAATTTTTAGTTATAATTACAACGTCATAGGTCACGTGGTATAGGCGCCATATTGGGAAAACTGCACCTCCACATCTCCGAAAGCGCTTCATAGAAAAACATGAGACCAGGCTCATTGTAAATAACTCTCCATGGGGAATAAAATATGTTTATGATGTCATAGATTCCTCCATTATGACGTCATAATTCGTCAAGTACAAAATTTCATTCGGTCAAGATGAAATTTCTTGAGCGTCATCTATGGATAAATTGGTGGAGAAAAAATATATAATGATGTCATCGGTCACGTGGTTCGACCGTCATATATGTTTTAACACAAAAGCTTTAAAAACACGTCATGGCGAAGGTCTGCAATCTCTGATTGCTCTTTCTAGTTTGTCGTTGTTCTCGCATCGTGTTGAAATGTAATTTAGTCACGGGGACGTGTCGGCCAAAGTGTACCAACACTATGTTGCAGGTGTCCTGCCGAGCATCACTTGGGATGTGAAATGGTTATCAATTTACAAGATAACTACAGCAGTTTCAAACACGTAGATGTTAAACCAGATCACCTGTTATCATGCTGCAATCACCGTAATTGTGTTTAAGATGCCATGTTCATGCCGAATGTATCAGTAATATAAACTACATGATAGATTATTAAGACTGCAAACCACTTGCTGTGAGCTGCCACTGAGGTTTGTCCATTTCGTACATTGTTATTCCCGATATACATTGTAGTATTTATGGAATGAAGTAACATTACACATCAAATTGTGGGAATACCTGACACTCCGTTTTTTGTGCACTTGTTTTACCTCGAGAATCGACATCAAATGTTTGTAGTTAAACCGATATGAGTGATAAAGCATCACTGTGGATGTGTCAGTGAGTAGTAGTTTTGGCTTCGTGTGCATAACAGGTAAGAAACGCTGTTTGTCGTGTGGTTTATACAACAACAACAACAACAACAACAGGCATTTTAAGGCCATTTTCCCTGCAAGAGCGGGGGTTAGCCTTGCGGTCCCCCATGACAATCTTCTCCATTTTGCCCTATTTTCTGCATCCCCTTGTTAACCCCCTTTCCCACATTTCTTCTTCGACCATCTTTGGCCAAGTCTTTCTCGGTCTTCCCCGTCCTCTACTTCCTTCTACATTCATTTCCATCACTCTTCTCAACCAGTCACTTTCATCCTTCCTCAACACGTGAGCAAACCATCTCAATCTGTTTCTCTTCACGGCATCAATCACAGGCTCTATTCCCATCATCTTTCGCAATTCATCATTTGTCTTCCTCTCTCTCAACGATACTCCGCACATCCACCGAACCATTCGCATTTCCACCTTTTCCAACCTTCGTTGCTGCTCTACGTTCATTACCCATGTCTCGCTCCCATAAATCATAACACTTCTCACACATGCAGCATACACCATTCCCTTCAGCTTCAACGACACTCCCCTCCTCATCAGCACAACACTCAGTTCCCGAAACTTCTTCCATGCACATCTCGCTCTCGCAACCGTTGCCGAGTCTGATCCACCTTCTCCATTCAGCATGTCTCCTAGGTAACAAAATGTTTTCACACCTTCCAGCTTCACGCCGTCTCCAAGATCCAACTCAACATTTCCTCCATCTGCAGCTCCCTCTGTGCACACCTCACACTTGAATGTAGCTGCCACATTGCTTAAACTGGTTTATACAGGTTGATATCCACACTACATAACAGATAAGGTGTGTGTGTGTGTGTGTGTGTGTGTGTGTGTGTGTGTGTGTGTGTGTGTGTGTTGTATATTCTCCATCTGTATCAAAATGAGGAAGTGCCCCAAAACCGAAACGAATTCACCTCAAACCGGGAATGACCCGACCACAAACCGGAAGTGAGTTAATGAATTATTTTCTCAAATTTTCATATTTTACAATTTTCATATTTTACGATTTTCCGAAAAATAAAAAAAATTGATTTTCAAAATTTCTGATGTCATTTTTCCAAATTTTCATGATTTTCTTAATTTTCCAAAATTTCTAAAAGAATTACAACAACCAATTTTTCAAACAAATGGTTAAAAAAATATTTTGCGAACATTGAATTATTGTAAGCTTGTGAACGTTTACAAACATTTGTGACGGTGAATGAGAGCTCCCATGGTGTGGACAAACAAGGAACCTCATCGCAATCCGAGATCCACGTGGTCGGTAGACCCGCCATATAGGAACTCTCACTCCTTACTATTACAAATTAATACTTAAAAAAAAAAAATTGATTTAAAGAAATACTTTCCCTATATAAAATATATATATATACAGTCACGTGAAAAAGTAAGTACACCCCATGTAAAGTTTTGACTTTTTCAACATATTTCAACATACAGCTATTTGATCTTCATTTCAACAATATTGATAGATAAAGGTGGTATAATATAACAAATATCATGAAACATTTACATTTTGTAGTCCATTGTATTATTTAAAAAAACATAAATGCAAATTTTGCATGTGGAAAAAGTAAGTACACCCTTGGCTCTAATAGGTGGTATTGCCCCCTTTGGCAGAAACAACCTCAAGTAGGCGTTTCTTATAACTGTCTACCAGTCTCTGAGATCGACTGGGAGAAATTTTTGCCCACTCCTCCATACAGAATTCTTTCAGCTGTGCGATGTTTGAGGGGTTTCTTGCATGCACAGCTCGTTTCAAATCCCCCCACAACAGCCCCACAGCCCCACAGCCCCACAACATCTCGATGGGATTTAGATCCGGGCTTTGACTTGGCCATTCCAGAACCCTCCATTTCTTTCTTTTCAGCCATTCCTTGGTGGATTTACTGGTATGTTTTGGGTCATTGTCATGTTGCGGGGTCCACTTTCGGTTGAGCTTCAACTTTCCGACAGATGGCCTCACATTATCCTCAAGCACCCTATGGTGCAATGAAGAATTCATAGTGGATTCTATGATGGTGCGCTGCCCAGGCCCTGATGCCGCAAAGCTGCCCCAAACCATAATATTTCCACCACTATGCTTTACAGTTGGTATCAGGTTCTTGTGGTCAAATGCTGTGTTTGGTTTTCGCCTAACATATTGTAACGGTTTTGAGAAGTGTGTAACGAATTTGAGAAGTGTAACGGTTTTTGAGAAGTGTAACAATTTTGGAGGAAGTGTAACGAATGTAAAAAGTATGGTTTTGTTATGTGTAACACCCTGTTAATGTAAATAATGGTCGCAGCCGTCCTCCTAGTTAATTCCATGAAACTTACACGCAGGTCACGATATATCTTTTTAAATAGTGTATTTCCTTATTCTATGTAGGCTAAATATGTGTTTCCCACTGGATTGGCTTTGCATTGTATCAAACAAAATAAGCATAGGCCCTTGCAATTTCCCCAAACATCTCCGCTCTCCAAAGTTCCTTTCAAAAGGGTGTGAGTTGTGTTCAATCCCGCAAGCCGCCATTGCCCATGTGCTAATCTCGGAGAAGAAAGGCGTGTCTCCACCTCGGCATAGAGGGGAGGAGTGAGCCAACCCCACTTGGCCAACCAGCACCGCGGTTAGCGACCCGGTAGGCGTGCCCTCGCAGCCGGCGGCTTGATTCCGCCCCGAGTGATAAAAGTGACAGGAAGGGACTGCTTCAACAGATGACCTGGGAGAGGAGCGAAGAGGCGACACCAAGAGGAGCGGTGAGATGCGAAACGCTCCAAGCCAAAGAGGAGAGGTACTCGGAAAGGAAACCAGCTTTGGAGAGACGCGCTGAAAGGAGGGAGACGGCTCCACCAGAAGGAGAGGAGCAGGTGTGCCGAGCCAGCGCGTGACGTCTACAGCAGCGGATACGCGACGGAGGGTTTTCCCGCCAAAAGCGCGAGGAATTGAGAGCTGCTGCCTCCGACCCTGTCCTCCCTCTCCAGCAATCCACCTCAAGCCCTACCTGCCTGCAATATCCCCCGTGTAAGTGTGAACGTCGTCTGTCCTACTCGTTGTCTTGGGATTAAGTAAAATGAATAGTGTAAGTTAACGATTCGCTGTGTGACTGCTTCTTCCATCCATTGCTTGTGTGTGTATAATAAATCTGTTGTTCCTCCGTACTCTGTCTTCTTCTCTTTTCATTCTCTTTCGGTCGCTTTAGAGGTTTCCCGATTGAATATCTGCGGTGCGATCTGGTCAACGTCGGGTGGAATCGGGTTCTAATCGGGGAGTAACTGTTCGGACGCGGTAATACCAACCGCTCGGTAAAATAACATCTAAAACCGCGTCTGTAACAATTGGTTGTCAGGAGTTGGATTCGGACCTGGGACTAAATTTGTTAGGCCCAAATTTTGGAACACCAATTGTGTTATTAAGTAACAATTGGTGTCGAGGAGTGAGATCGGACCCGAAGCGCGCTTAACGCGCTCAAAATTATAAAGTGCTGGAAATTTGTGTTGTTGTAAAGGAAAACCCGAATTTTGAGATCGCGCCATGGACAATCAAGGCGATCGGATGTCGGTGGGGGAGATAGACGGGTTAGGGGTAACCCAGGACTTAGGGGAAGAAAGGGAGGAGGAGAGCAATGAGGTGGTTGAGGGTGTATCAGGTGCACAAAATGGCGCTCTCGCGCACGTGGTTACAGCGGCACCAAATTTTGCCGCGCCCGTGACCGTAGTATTGTTGGATTCGAACCTTTTGCTAAAATGGAGGCCCTCATGCTAGAAATGGAAAACCGAATAAACGGAATGAGGGCCGATAGGGAGGAAAGGGAGCAGAGGGACAGAGACCGCATGGTGGGCGAAAGGGTCCCAGGGGTGCATGCCGAGGTAACGCGGGTCGAAAAGCGCTGGTTGAGCGAAGCGGAGGAAAGCGCGGGTACAATGACGGGGGTAGAAATCGCGACACGGGGTTTGGAAAAGCCGGCGACCGATGAGGTAGAGGGAATTTTATTAAAGCCAACGGTCGTCGAGGTGAGTACAGAAAAAGCGGCAGTGGGCATTGAAATTGAAGAGATGACGGAGGTAGCCCGGGAATTGCAGGGAGAAATGGAATATGTGCAAAGTCCCTGCTCACATCACGATGCTGTGCTTAACCCGAATGGAAGTTTGCAGGTTTTGGTGCAGGGAGGAAGAAGAACCCCGAAGGTGAGACGTGCTGTTGTGTATTGTGCGGGGAGATTTTGTAAGAGGATGTTTAGTGACAAAAGAATTTTCACGCGCTTGGGATCGAGGAAGCATCCGGGCGTTGGTGAAGGGTCCCGTGTGAGTGGAAATGGCAGACGTGGGAGGAAAAAGTGTGCGTCGGCGAGTGGGTGTGTTATAAAGTGTGGGAGTGAAACCGAGTGCGAGCGAGAATGCACGTCGGGGTGTACGGAGTGTGACACGAATAGTGAGTTGGTGATGGCGCAGGTGCGAGAGGGCACATCGGAGCGCGAGTGTGAAACCGAGTGCGAGCGAGAATGCACGTCGGGGTGTACGAAGTGTGACATGGAAAGTAAGGTGGTGGTGGAACGTGTGCGAGAAAGCACACCTGAATTGGTCATGGCGCGAGTGTGGGAGAGCCCATCCGAGCGCGTTAGTGGGTGGATGCAAGAGTGCACGCCCATGGTGAGTGTTACGGAGGACGTAACGGAGGAGAGGTGTGGACCAAAGTGTGCGCAAGAGTGTGCATGAGAGGTGTGGTGTGTAACAGGGAGAGCGTTGGTGGAATGTACGGACGGCGTTGGAACGCCAGGTTTTGTGAGGGTGAAAGGGGTAGCGTATGCTTGTAAGCATGCAAGTGAAGCATCGACGGTAACCGGGTTAGCGGTTAGGGCGACGGATAGCCGATGCGAGCACTCGGTGCGAGGGGTGCTTTGTTGGGTGCGAGGCCCGGCGCGGGTCGATGCTGCGTCGCTTCTCTTCGAAGCGTCGTTGCCGATTCGGGCTTGGCCCCGCCCCGCACGGTCGAGTCCGGGCTTTGTCGGGCGAGGCGACCGGTCCGGTTCAAGGGCGAGTGGGAGGAGGCGGAACGGTGCCCCCTCGCGGGGACGGGGTTCCGACCGAGGGAGATTGAGCCATCGGGCCCGGGACCGCAAGGTGCCGCGCCGAGATGGTGCGTGGAGCCTTGGCCCAACCAAACCACCTCCCTTGAACCGAAAGCCGGACGGATTCAACCTGCAGGCGACCAAACCACCCGAATTCATTGCTCGGCTTTACGAACCGAGTTTAATGATGTCACGACGCACCGAGGCTAGGATATAGCGGACTGTGATGATGATGGTAGTGATTTGATACGAAATTTATAATAGTGGGTAGAATTGGCAGTAAATGGGAAATTTTTGAATTGGTTGGAATTTGGTGTGCCAAATTGATAGTAGGACCTCCCCGATGTGGTGGGATGGCAAATCCACCATCCCTCACAGACGGTGTGGGGGCAAATGCGCAATAGTTTATGGGGTGGCTATGACAACCGAGCCAGGGAGGGCTTGGTTATATTGATAGGGATCTAGCGAAGATGACATTAGGTAACGTTAAGTTTAGTTAGTGACTGATACCTGTAGTGGGGACGCAGGTAGATTAGCGTGGATGATAATGACGTGGGAGCGCAATAGTTTAAAGGGACGACTGGGAAACGCAAGTTTCAGAGGGGAGTAGTTAGCAGAGATGATGCCGTGTGTGTGAGGATTGAACAGGTGTGATTGAACAGGTGTGATTGCACAGGTGTGCAACTGAACAGGTGTGTGGAGCAGTGTATGAGTGAGTAATGGTGAGGTGTGTTGTGTTGACCAAATGGTCCAGGAAGAGGAGGAGGGTGCAGGTGGCACCAGGTGTGATTGCACAGGTGTGCAACAACAGGTGAATGGAGAATGGTTGTGTGAAATAAATGGTTGTATGGAATAAATGGTATGGAGTATTGGAATGGATGGTCGTGGAGTGAGTATGGTGGAAATTGTGGAGTGGAGTGGATGGTGCGAAGGTGTGAATGGGGGAAGAGTGGACCCCCATCACGGATACCCGGGGCGGGTAGTGTAAGTGTTAGGTAGAGGGTACAGGTAAATTGTGGTTGGATATTGGCATCTGTGGTGCGGGTGAAAGAATGGTCTGTGGATGGGTGCATTAGTGTTGTGGAAATGGCTGGGCGTGTAGCCTGTTAGTGTGTGTAGTTGGTTTGGGCACTCCACCACTGTGAGGATGTCGGCCAGGTGAGGCCGCAGGTGGGCTCTGGGAGCCGGTAGTAGTTGTTGTGGATGGGGCCCGAGGATCCGGAGGACGGACCCGGGTAGCCCAGTGCCAGAGGGCACCAAGGGGTGACAGAGCCAGGAGAGTGCCTTCCCCAGTTAGATAGGTTAGGGTGAGGAGCAGGTAAGCTCGGGTGGCAACTACAGTGGTGGAGGTGTGCAGGTGGGTAGACCTGCTGGGAGAGCTATACGTCACAGCCCAGAAATTGTGCGAAGGCACCGGGAGATGAATCGGGGGAGTGAGACCCCAAATTGAGAAGCACCACAGTTTGGTCAATGGGAATTGGTTTTTAGAACCCATAGTGTAAGTTGGCCAATGGATTGGCAGGGAGAGACCCCGGGTAGTGTAAAGTGTGTTAAAGTCATTTAGAGAATAGTTAGGAAGAAGGATCTCCTCGCACCATCTGCATCCACTCACCTGAGGTGACAGGTACTCCGCACCATGCCATGTTAAATTATTTTTACTGTGCAAATGTTTGGATTGTGAGACGCATCATGACGTGGGTGTGACATTGTGCTTTGATGTTCCATCTCTGCCTCCTTATGAGGATTGATGATGAATTTGGTGATGGCAAATTTTGAACTAGAGGGATTGTGGAGACGAATTTGGTATAGAGGAAATATGGGGAAGATGTGACAGTAGTGACGAATTTGTAAATGTGTAGATTTTTGTACATATGGGGTAAGGGCAAGGGTAGGGTAGATGACAGGGGGGTGACGTACGGTAGGGACGAGCTTTCTCACTTCGCCCTCCGTACGCATTTCGCCTTGCATTGCCTTATTGACGTGTACCCTTGTGACCTTACCCCTCGCTCAATTGTCTTTCTTTTGTCTCCCACATGACCTGTGCGCCATTGGGTGCCGAGGGGAGCGTGCATGAGGTGGCCATTGTGCATCCAAGACTCCCAGAACCAGCATGCCTTGCGTTGATGTACCACTTTATGGACCGCTGTTCTGCGGCCAAGTACCACTTGATGGACCCCAGGTTCTGGGGCAGGGCACATCTTTTGGAGACCGGCCATAGTGGCCAGGGAATCTTGCTTGCGGACCTCGGTAAGGTGGCACCTATGCCAAACAGGTGGACCACCCTTAGTTGGCCCCTGAGGCCCTAAATAAAAACGAACACAAGTTGTGCTTTTTATTATGTCCAAATAGGCCGCATGAAGCCAGAAGACGTCGGGAAGAACATCGGCCAAGCAGAGAAAGTGAAGACCACCACCAGTTGTTTTGTTGTGTTTATTAAGAACCATGGTGACTGCGCACCGAGTGGTGCTTTTGGTGCTTTGTGGTGCTTGTGGTGCTTTTGGTGCTTTTGGGTGCTTTGGTGGTATTGGTACTGGTGCATCGATGCAATGCGTGCTGTCTCCTCCCTCCCAACAGGAATTTCTTTTTCTTGTTCCCTAAAAAAAACAAAAAAAAAACACAGGTCCTGGGTTGCGTTGTAAATAAGAAATAACGTCATTGTAAATAATGCTCCCCACCGTAAATGTATAGTTTGAGAATAATTCCGTAATTCGGTTAGCTGTGGGCTTGAGTCTGTTAGACAGGGTGCAATGCAATAGGGGGACATACTTATTTGTGTTTTAAGATTGTCACACTCAGGGTCAGGTTAATTGTAGAGGGAATTACACCTACGTGTCACACTAAGTTAAAGTTTAGTAGGCCCGAGCACGGGCCTGAAGAAAGGAGGGTGCAGTGTAACGGTTTTGAGAAGTGTGTAACGAATTTGAGAAGTGTAACGGTTTTTGAGAAGTGTAACAATTTTGGAGGAAGTGTAACGAATGTAAAAAGTATGGTTTTGTTATGTGTAACACCCTGTTAATGTAAATAATGGTCGCAGCCGTCCTCCTAGTTAATTCCATGAAACTTACACGCAGGTCACGATATATCTTTTTAAATAGTGTATTTCCTTATTCTATGTAGGCTAAATATGTGTTTCCCACTAGATTGACTTTGCATTGTATCAAACAAAATAAGCATAGGCCCTTGCAATTTCCCCAAACATCTCCGCTCTCCAAAGTTCCTTTCAAAAGGGTGCGAGTTGTGTTCAATCCCGCAAGCCGCCATTGCCCATGTGCTAATCTCGGAGAAGAAAGGCGTGTCTCCACCTCGGCATAGAGGGGAGGAGTGAGCCAACCCCACTTGGCCAACCAGCACCGCGGTTAGCGACCCGGTAGGCGTGCCCTCGCAGCCGGCGGCTTGATTCCGCCCCGAGTGATAAAAGCGACGGGAAGGGACTGCTTCAACAGATGACCTGGGAGAGGAGCGAAGAGGCGACACCAAGAGGAGCGGTGAGATGCGAAATGCTCCAAGCCAAAGAGGAGAGGTACTCGGAAAGGAAACCAGCTTTGGAGAGACGCGCTGAAAGGAGGGAGACGGCTCCACCAGAAGGAGAGGAGCAGGTGTGCCGAGCCAGCGCGTGACATCTACAGCAGCGGATACGCGACGGAAGGTTTTCCCGCCAAAAGCGCGAGGAATTGAGAGCTGCTGCCTCCGACCCTGTCCTCCCTCTCCAGCAATCCACCTCAAGCCCTACCTGCCTGCAATATCCCCCGTGTAAGTGTGAACGTCGTCTGTCCTACTCGTTGTCTTGGGATTAAGTAAAATGAATAGTGTAAGTTAACGATTCGCTGTGTGACTGCTTCTTCCATCCATTGCTTGTGTGTGTATAATAAATCTGTTCTTCCTCCGTACTCTGTCTTCTTCTCTTTTCATTCTCTTTCGGTCGCTTTAGAGGTTTCCCGATTGAATATCTGCGGTGCGATCTGGTCAACGTCGGGTGGAATCGGGTTCTAATCGGGGAGTAACTGTTCGGACGCGGTAATACCAACCGCTCGGTAAAATAACATCTAAAACCGCGTCTGCAACAATGTCTTCTGGTACTGTGGCCAAATAGCTCTACCTTTGACTCATCTGTCCAGAGCACATTGTTCCAGGAGTGCTGGTCTTTGCCGAGGTGTTCATTGGCAAACTTTAGTCTTGCCCTGATGTTCTTCCTGGACAGCAAAGGTTTCCTCCTGGCTCACCTCCCATGTAGATCAAATTTGTGCAGCCTCTTTCTAATGGTAGACTCGTGCACTTTGACATCAACAGTGGCAAGAGCTACCTGTCGGTCCCATGATGACATTCTGGGGTTCTTAGAGACTTCTTTCAGCAGCTTGCGGTCTGCTCTCAGGCTGAACTTGCTGGGGCGGCCTGGCCTGAACAAGTTGGCAGTTGTTTGGAGTCTTCTCCACTTCTCGATGATCTTCCGGACAGTCGAATGATTGATTTCAAATTGTTTGGAGATCTTTTCAAATCCCTTCCCAGACTCGTAGGCATCTATAACCTTCTCTCTGAAGACCTCAGAGAGGTCTTTTGATCTTGGCATGGTGACGCCACACACTTCAACAACAAAGAGCAAACCAAACGAAATGTCTGAGATTTAAATAAGACAGGTTCCTCCAAGATCCTCTCTAACGATGTTCTAATCATTTGCACCTGAGCTGGTGCACCTGATTCAAATTTTAGGTGTTTGAAGTCGTGATAAATGTAGGGGTGTACTTACTTTTTCCACATGCGAAATTTGCATTTATGTTTTTTTAAATTATACAATGGACTACAAAATGTAAATGTTTCATGATATTTGTTATATTATATCACCTTTATCTATCAATATTGTTGAAATGAAGATCAAATAGCTGTATGTAGAAATATGTTGAAAAAGTCAAAACTTTACATGGGGTGTACTTACTTTTTCACGTGACTGTATATGGCATTGACTTACCCGAATTTTGATATCAAGAATATTATTTTTGAAAAACCACAATATTATAAGAACAAGGGGGTTACCTTTCACCGCATTGTGATTAAATATAATTACGATCATAATCGCCCACAAGGTGACATTAGAAAACTGTTTATCGAAACACCAACGTTGTTTTCATGGGGTATTATTGGAAATATAAATTGTGCGAAGGGGAGCATAGTTGAATCATATTCGTTGCTCCTTGTTATATATAATTCTCGAGTACCCATGACGACGGCGGAAACAAAAACAATAGCAATGTTTGAAGAAATTCTTAATGTCATTAAAGTACATTTGATGAAAGCCGATGTTATTGAAAAGATGAAAAAGGAACAGAACAAGAAAGAAAACAAATACAGATACATTCAAAGTACAGGCCAAATAATTAAATATCCTCCAGCGCAGCATTGCCGGGGTGCCTACGGGGCCCAGCAATGCCGCTGTACAGCTGATAGAGACTGTATTTGGAGGGAGAGGTGCGCAATAATTGATTGATTAATTGCATAATTAAAATCAAGAAAAGATTATCATAAAATATTTTCTTAATCAATTGGCTAATAGCATAACTAAACCACTACTGCTTCATCCGAAGATGTATCTTTTAGAAATGTAATTAAATAAGGCATTAATTAAAAAAATTAAAAAATTAATTGATTAATCAATAAATAATGAATCGATTAAATGATTAATAAATAAATCAAAAATATCCTTTGTAGCCACATAGCTTGGTCACTGTCATGTCCAAATATTAGCTTCCTAGCTCAAAAGGTGCCTGTGATATTGCCCAGATGAGAAAGAAAATAAATAAATAATTAATAATGAAAATAAATAAATAATAATCAAAAAAAATGAAATAATTCATCGATTCACTAATATAACACATAAACCACCACCATTTCATCAGAATCTTTAACGTTAAAAAAAATTTTTTAGTCATTAATCAAATAATTAAATAATCGATTCATTGATTAATCAATAAATCAAAAATAGCCTTTGCAGCCAAATCACGTGGTCATTGGCATGTCCAAATATCAGCTTCATAGCTCAAAAGGTGCCTCAGATAATGGGCAGAAGAGAAAGGAAATGTATAAGTACTTAATTAATCGCGAATAATAAAATAACTCATCAATTAATTGATTAATCAAAAAACAAAAAATACCTTTTTTGACAAAGGACTTGCTCACTATTGTGCCGAAATTTAAGCTTCCGAGCTCAAAGGATGGCTGAGATATCGCCCGGCCAAACAAACAAACAAGAAAGAAAACAAATAAACAAACAACCAGAGTGAAAACTGAGTACTCCCTTTCAGCGTGCGTCACTGCCGAGCCCCCTTTGGTGCCCGGCAATGACGTTTTGCAATGCATTGAGATGGCGTGGGAAAGGAGCGGTGTACAACAAGTACAGATACATTCAAAGTACACCGCCCCCATGCCCAATAATTAAATATCCTGCAGCGCGGGATTGCCTCGGCGCCTCTGGCGCCCGGCAACACCGCAGTGCAGCTCATCGAGATTGCATTGGGAGGGAGAGGTGCACAATATTTGATGGATTAATTGCATAATTAAAATCAATAAATGATCACAAAATATTTTCTTAATCAATTGGCTAATAGCATAACTAAACCACTCGTGCTTCATCCGAAGATGCATCTTTTTAAAATTTAATTAAGGAAGCCATTAATAAATTTTTTTAATAATTAATTGATTAATCAATGAATAATTGATCGATTAAATGATTAATCAATAAATCAAAAATATCATTGACAGCCACATCACTTGGTCACTGTCATGTCCAAATATTAGCTTCCGAGCTCAAAAGGTGCCTGAGATATTGGACAAAGACTGGGGACAATGAGAAAGAAAATAAGTAAATGATTAATAATGAAAATAAATAAATAAAAATCATTAAAAAATTTAATTATTAATCAATTCGGTCATAGAACACATAAACCACCACCATTTCATCAGAATCTGTAACTTCCCAAAAAAAAAAAAATTTTAGTCATTAATCGAACAAGCACAGATACATTCAAAGTACACCGCCCCCATGCCAAATAATTAAATATCCTACAGCGCGGCATTGCCTCGGCGCCTCCGGTGCCCGGCAACACCGCAGTGCAGCTCATAGAGACTGCATTGGGAGGGAGAGGTATGCAATAATTGATTGATTAATTGTATAATTAAAATCAATAAAAGATTATCACAAAATATTTTCTTAATCAATTGGCTTATGGCATAACTAAACCACTACTGCTTCATCCGAAGATGTATCTTTTAGAAATTTAATTAAATAAATCATGAATAAAAATTAAATAATTAATTGATTAATCAATAAACAATGAATCGATTAAGTGATTAATCAATAAATCAAAAATATCCATTGTAGCCACATCACTTGGTCACTGTCATGTCCAAATAGTAGCTTCCTAGCTCAAACGGTCTGTGATATTGCCCAGATGAGAAAGAAAATAATTAAATAATTAATAATGAAAATAAATAAATAATAATCATAAAAAAATGAAACAATTAATCGATTCACTAATATAACACATAAACCACCACCATTTCATCAGAATCTTTAACTTAAAAAAAAACTTTAGTCATTAATCAAATAATTAAATAATTAATCGATTAATTGATTAATTGATTAATCAATAAATCAAAAATAGCCTTTGCAGCCAAATCACGTGGTCATTGGCATGTCCAAATATCAGCTTCATAGCTCAAAAGGTGCCTGAGATAATGGGCAGAAGAGAAAGGAAATGTATAAGTACTTAATTAATCGCTAATAATAAAATAACTCATCAATTAATTGATTGTCAAAAACGGTATTTTTTGTTTTTTGATTAAAGGACTTGCTCACTATTGTGCCGAAATTTCAGCTTCCTCGCTCAAAGGATGGCTGAGATATCGCCCGGACAAACAAACAAACAAGAAAGAAAACCAAGTACACATACATTCAAAGTACACCGCCCCCATGCCAAATAATTAAATATCCTACAGCGCGGCACTGCCGGGGTGCCTCCGGCGCCCGGCAATACCGCAGTGCAGCTCATAGAGGCTGCATTGGGAGGGAGAGGTGTACACTAATCGATTCATTAATTGTATAATTAAAATCAATAAAAGATAAATGATTAATAATGAGAATAAATAAATAATCATCATAAAAAATCAAATTATTAATCAATTCGGTCAGAGAACACGTAAACCACCACAATTTCATCAAAAAAAAAAGCATTTCTGACGTGAATGTGTCGGCCTATAAAAAAAACAAGTACAAAAAGTTTTAATTAAAACAAAAGCCGCGTCGATGTTACTCAATGCCTAGATGCAGCTGTGCCTATAACGTCGATGTTATAGGCACAGGACATTCCTATTGATTCGATTACTTGATGTTATTTTTGTGCAAAGTGAAAATATATCTCGGCAATTTCCCGTGTGGCGACGAATTTTTAATATATCTCGGCATTTTCCCATCTGTTATTTCAGGCGGTGTATGACTGACCATGCCGCGATTAAAAAAAAAAAATCTCGGCAATTTCCCGTGTGTGGCGACACGTGAACGAAGCTATGCTCCTCTCTCCACATTATTGTGACGACGTATAAATTAAATATTTCATCGTGACGATTGTCATCAAATGGACGAATTTTTAATATATCTCGGCATTTTCCCGTCTGTTATTTCAGGCGGTGTATGACTGACCATGCCGCGATTTAAAAAAAAATAATCTCAATGGACTTGAAGTTACAGGCCTTTGAGAATTCATTTCGTTCTATAAAGGGCAACTTTCATCGGATTTTCTTCCCGTTTTTTTTCAACCGAGTCTAAAACTATGTTAGCGACTGTGAAAAATGAAATGATATATCGAATTTGATTTGAAAGAAAACTGTGTGAGAGAGCAAGACACCACGGGCCTACAAAACAGGCCTCAAAGCTATGCGAGTTAATAAAATGGTGGATATTTGTTTATATGAAGCCTCTCCCACAATGGGTGGAGCTATGGTTCCCAGAATGGGTGGAGCTTTGAGGTTTTGTCTTCTCTGCAAGAACAACAAGAACAAGAAGAAGAAGAAGAAGAAGAACAAGAACAACAGCAGAGGGCACTCTATGAGCAGCGTCTGCGACGCGGCAAAAAAGCATTTCTGACGTGAATGTGTGTAAAAGCATTCCTGAGGTGAATGTGTAGGCCTATAAAAAAAAAAAGCATTTCTGACGTGAATGTGTATAAAAGCATTTCTGAGGTGAATGTGTATAAAAGCATTTCTGACGTTAATGTGTATAAAAGCATTTCTGAGGTGAATGTGTAGGCCTATAAAAATAAAAGCATTTCTGACGTGAATGTGTGTAAAAGCATTTCTGATGTGTCATCTTTACAGATCATTTCTTTACAGGTGTGCTTCATCAACTGTTAAGGTGAAACAAATTTACCTAATTGAAGACACTTATTGCAGGAAACCCCTTTTCCGTAGTCGAAGACAAGCCTGCCTCTTGGCTGCAGTCTCACAATTTCCCACGATTTCCTCGCGTGTTTCAGTCACGAGCTTCACCATGGCTACGACTGGGTGGTGTCATTAACGTCCTTTCCGGTCTCTGCATCAGCGTTTTGCCTCCCTCCGTGGCGGGTTGTAATCGATTTGCTTTTCCATGTATAATGCCTGAGCCTACGGCTGCGTTATCCAAAATATGGTGAACGAGAACGGCACTTGGTAGAACGACCCCTGCCAGGCTAAACAGTTTATGTTTGTATGCACTGATAGACCAGATCTGGATTCGGACCTGAACCAAAATCGAATCGGCTTGTTCTTGTCACTGAACCAACTCATCCACCTAGTTTAGTCATAACTCATCCATTATTTTTTTAATATCATGTGAAATATCGCTTTTGGTCCGATCTCTCAATGGTGAAGAATTACTTTGGAAATTAAATAATACTTGTATCCGAATCCATATCCACATCTTCACCAAAATCGCATCGATTCTGTCTTGTCACACACCCAACCTGTCCATCAATTTTCGTCCAAATCCGTCCATAACTTTTTTGAGATATCGTGTTTATCGATATCTGTCGATTTTAGCCCTACAACTCAATGGTGAAAAATCACTTTAAAATTATCTGCTCCGTATTCGGATTCGAAACGTCATCAAAATTGAATCACTTCTTCCATGTCAGACATCCAACCTTTCCACCAAGTTTGTCCGAATCCGTCCACAACTTTTTGAAATATCCTGCTATGTATCGTTTTTGGCCCTATCTCCCAATGGTGCAGAATCATTAAAAAAAATTCTACCAGCCGGATCCGAAACCGGATCTTCACCAAAATCTAATCATTTCGTCCTTGTCACATATGCTACCTCTCCTCCAAATTTCGTCCGAATCCGTCCACAACTTTTTGAGATATCTTGTTCACAGACAAACAGACAGACAGACATGGGCAAAAACACAACCTCCATCCACCTTCGGTGGCAGGGGTAAATATGGCAGCCACATGGAGACGGAATTGGGAGGGAGAGGAGTACAATAATTGATTGATTAATTGTGAAATTAAAATAAATAAATGATCATAAAATGTTTTCTTAATCAATTGGCTAATAGCATACCTAAACCACCAGTGCTTCATCCGAAGCTGGAACTTTTTGAAAATTAATTTAAAACGCCATTAATCGAAAAAATTAATTAATTGATAAATCAATAATTAATTAATCAATTAGTTGATCAATCAAAAAATCAAAAATATATTTTAGAGCCACATCACTTGGTCACTGTCTTTCCAAATATCAGCTTCCCCAGCTCAAAATGTACCTGAAATATTACCCAGATGAAAAAGGAGATAAATCAATGATTAACAATGAAAATAAATAAATAATAATCATAAAATAATTAAATAATTAATCAATTGGCTAATAGAATACCTAAACCACCACCGTTTCACCCGAATCGGTAATTTAAATTAAAAACAATTAAGTAATGAATCAAATCATTGATTAATGAATTCATTAATTGATAAATCAATAAATCAAAAATATCCTTTATAGCCACATCACTTGGTCACTGTCATGTCCAAATATTAGCTTCCCAGCTCAAAAGGTGCCTGAGATATTGGCCAAATGAGAAAGAAAATAAATGATTAATAATGAAAATAAATAAATAATAATCATGAAAAAATTAAATAGTTCATCAATTGCCTCATATAATATATAAACCACCACCATTTCATCCGAATCTGTAACTTAAAAAATTAATTAATTAGATTATTCATCGAATAATTAAATAATTAATCGATTAAATGATTAATCAATAAATCAAAAATATCCTTGATAGCCACACCATTGGTCACTGTCATGTCCAAATATTAGCTCCCCAGCTCAAAAGGTACCTGAGATATTGGCCAAATGAGAAAGAAAATAAATAAATGATTAATAATGAAAATAAATAAATAATAATCATAAAAAAATGAAATTATTAATCAATTCGGTCAAAGAACACATAAACCACCACCATTTCATCAGAATCTGTAACTGATTTTTAAAATTTATTTAGTAATTATTCGAATAATTAAATAATTAATCGATTAAATAATTAATTGATTAATCAATAAATAATTAATCGATTAAATGATTAATCAATAAATCAAAAATATCCTTGATAGCCACATCACCTGGTCACTGTCATGTCCAAATATTAGCTTCCTAGCTCAAAAGGTGCCTGAGATATTGGCCAAATGAGAAAGAAAACAAATAAATGATTAATAATGAAAATAAATAAATAATAATCATAAAAAATTAAATTATTAATCAATTCGGTCAGAGAACACATAAACCACCACCATTTCATCAGAATCTGTAACTTAAAAAAAAAAAAATTAGTCATTAATCGAATAATTAAATAATTAATCGATTAATTGATTAATTAATAAATCAAAAATAGCCTTTGCAGCCAAATCACCTGGCCATTGGCATGTCCAAATATCAGCTTCCTAACTCAAAAGGTGCCTGAGTTAATGGTCAGAAGAGAAAGGAAATTTGATTAATTAAATAAGTACTTAATTATAATAATAATAATAATAATAATAATAATTCATTTATTTTGTATAGCGCTTTTCATGAAGCCCAAAGGTGCTTTGACAGAGTGCAAAACATAATGCATAACAAAACATGAAAACAACAATTGCAAAAAGACAAGAATCAACAGGGAAATATTTAAAGCAAAAGGAGGGAGAAGAAGAAGTGATAGTCAGGGGTTGAATGCTGTGGGTTGAATGTTGAATGCAGTGCTGAACAGGTAGGTCTTGAGTGATGTTTTGAATGTGGTGAGTGAGGAGGAGTCTCTGATGGTGTGAGGTAGTGAGTTCCAGAGGGTGGGAGCAGCGATGGAGAAGGCCCTGCCCCCCAGGATCTGAATTTGGTCCGGATGGGGGGGGGGGGGGTCAGGAGGTTGGTACCAGCAGAGCGGAGGTTGCGGGTGGGAGTGTGTCTGGAGAGAAGGTCAGCCAGGTAGGATGGGGCCAGGTTATGGAGGGCTTTGTAGGTCAAGAAGAGGATTTTGTACTGGATTCTCTGGGAGATGGGGAGCCAGTGAAGCTTGTAAAGGACGGGGGTGATGTGGTCACGGGTCTGGGAATGGTTGAGTGGACGGGCATCGGAGTTCTGAATGCATTGGAATTTATTGGTGATTGTTGAGGGTGAACCATAGAGGAGGCTATTGCAGTAGTCCAGACGGGAGGTGATGAAGGCGTGGATGAGGGTTTCTGCAGCCATGGAGGAGAGGGATGAGCGGAGACGGGCGATGTTTTTCAGGTGAAAGAAGGCTGTCTTTGTGATCTGTTTAGTGTATTTGTCGAAGGAGAGGGTTTGGTCAAAGATGACGCCAAGATTCCGGATGAGAGGGGAGGTGGATACTGGGATACCGTCGATGTTGAGGGCAAAGTTATGGGTGGATTTTGTCGCTTAATAAATTAATCGCTAATAATTAAATAACTCCTCAATTAATTGATTGTTCAAAAAACAAAAAATACCATTTTGACAAAGGACTTGTTCACTACTGTGCCGAAATTTCAGCTTCCTAGCTCAAAGGATGGCTGAGATATCGTCCGGAAAAAAACAAACAAGAAAACAAGAAAGCAAGAAAACAAACAAACAACCAGAGTGAAAACTGAGTACTCCCTTTCAGCGTGCGTCACTGCCGATCCCCCTTCGGTGCCCGGCAATGACGATTTGCAATGCCTGGAGATGGCATAGGAAAGGTGCGGTGTACAAAAACAAACAAACAACCAGAGTGAAAACAGTACTCCCTTTCAGCATGAGTCACTGCCGAGCCCCCTTCGGTGCCCGGCAATGACGATTTGCAATGCCTGGAGATGGCATCGGAAAGGTGCGGTGCACACCAAGTAAAGATACATTCAAAGTACACCGCCCCCATGCCAAATAATTAAATATTTCCCAAATTGCCCACTCAACACCTCGTCCTGCTGAGCGCCGATTTGCATTCAATTCACAGATCGCCAGATCTCATCTTGTTAGCGCCCAAAATGTCGCCGAATTCATCATCCTCGGGTAGCTTGGTTGCATCATCATCCTCGGGTAGTTTGGTTGCGTAATCATCCTTGGGTAGCTTGGTTGCATCATCATCTGGTAGTTTGATTGCATCATCACCGCCCAGGTAGTTTGGTTGCATCATCATCCTCGGGTAGTTTGGTTGCGTATTCATCCTTGGGTAGCTTGGTTGCATCATCATCTGGTAGTTTGATTGCATCATCACCGCTCAGGTAGTTTGGTTGTATCATCATCCTCGGGTAGTTTGGTTGCGTAATCATCCTTGGGTAGCTTGGTTGCATCATCATCTGGTAGTTTGATTGCATCATCACCGCTCAGGTAGTTTGGTTGCATCATCATCCTCGGGTAGTTTGGTTGCGTAATCATCCTTGGGTAGCTTGGTTGCATCATCATCTGGTAGTTTGATTGCATCATCACCGCTCAGGTAGTTTGGTTGCATCATCATCCTCGGGTAGTTTGGTTGCGTAATCATCCTTGGGTAGCTTGGTTGCATCATCCTCTGGTAGTTTGATTGCATCATCACCGCTCAGGTAGTTTGGTTGCATCATCATCCTCGGGTAGTTTGGTTGCGTATTAATCCTCAGGTAGTTTGGTTGCGTATTCATCCTCGGGTAGTTTGGTTGCATCATCATCCTCGGGTAGTTTGATTGCATCATCACTGCTGGGTTAGTTTGGTTGCATCATCATCCTCGGGTAGTTTGGTTGCATCATCACCGCTCGGGTAGTTTTGGTTGCATCATCATCCTCGGGACAGTGGTTCTGATTTTTAAAAAACCACAAAGTTCCGCCAAACTCACGGGTTATTACATTTACGAATGAACCTTCTTTTGTCATTGTACAATTTATTATAATGTGCATTTGATAAACAATATCGATGTCTTAACAATAGCAATTATAGAATACTTGCAACGGTACCCTCCCTATGGGCGGAGCTTCATTTAGGAAGCCCAAATGAAAAGTTCAAATATCAGAAATTGAAGCCTTTTTTTATTTTAAACTATTCATATAAACATCCGTTGAATCATATCACATGCAAATCATCAAAATCTAAAGAGTACATGGCGCCCATTTTGAAAAAAGATTGATTTCTGCAAAACGGAAGCGGCCGCGACACGTCTTTCTCAGTCGCGTTGCACACGCTGCCTGGTAACTTCGGACTTCGGAGCCGCACGTTCATATAGGAAGAGTTCGTCAGGAGTCGATCTACTCTCTCCTGGTACGTAGAATAAACAGTATTTGTAGAATTTCAACAAAAGCCACATCACTGTTCATATCGGTAAATGTTATTTCATCGTGTTTGGTGAATTATAGTAAGATTAATGTGATTATTGCTGCATTTGTTTACATTCAATGAGTTTTTCATTATTCCACTTAACCTGCTTTTTTACCAACACCAACATAACCCCCTTCATTTTATAATAGTCGCGTCTAGTTAAACATCAGGGAAAAACGTTTTTTAAAATCGATTAACACGTGACAATGCTTTCTTTCCTCGAGATGGACCATTCCCTTTCCGCTGTGTTTACCACCACTCACAAGGTGACGTGTTTTGTGGGTAAAGTGAGACCCACCCTCGGGCTCATCTTTCAACAATGTGGACCACGACCGGTCTCGCGTTATCTCTCATCTCTCTTGATCTCGGGTTGCACTGATTGCGTGACGCCATTGAATTTGGGGGCCTGGGCATTGCGGACAGAGCAGTGTTCACTCGCACGTGGTTCATTCCCAACACGGAAGCAGTCCCTGCTTCTTCTTTGTCTTCGCCTTTATTTTTGCACTGTAATGTGGCGGCGGCGGCGCGTACAAATTGCTGACGTCACAAACGTCAGCAATTTCCCGTTGTAATCTTCTTACAAAGAGGAAGAGGAACGATATCCGTAAACATGCAGTCTTCAAAATATGAAGACCTTCCGGGTGATCTTGTGAACCGCGTGGTGTGACTGTTACTGTGACCAAGGTTCACGTTATCGGATCGAATCGAATCTGATCTGTAGAGGTTTGTTGGGAGATTCTCATTTTATTGTTAATACTGAGAAAGATCTGTAAAACGTTTATTTAAAGATAAAATAATTTTCTGTTCGTTGATGATGGGAATGAACATAAGTTAAACGAGTTTTTATTAAATGTATGCTGAGGTATTTGATTGTTCATATAATGAGGTGTTTTTCACTCGTTTTGTTTTATTCACTGCATTGTTTTATATGACGTCATCACGAAACTTCATACAACGATGGTTAAACCTCATTCTTCCTTTTAACTACAAACCTGGCAGAAAGTTTTTATAATTAACTTGTATATCCAATGTCACCTTCAAATGAGGAGGTGTTGTAAAGGTTGTAGATGGATAGATGAGGGATCTATGTCGCGTTGGTATCGAAAAAAATGTCGGTCCCATCTATTGCATCCAAAACTAAAGTTGGACTATTTCTCTTACAAGTCGTTTAGGTCAGAGATTCTCAACCGGTTGGCCACGACCATCGGTGGGTCGGAAGGTGCAACCACGTGGTCCGCAGATATCATACCCACCTGAGAAGGTAGGTGATTAGTTTACCTCATGAGTGTTCGCAAAATTTACCTCAAAAAAGAAGTTCTATTTATGTTATTGTATTAATTTGTGATTGGAATGATGCTGTTTAAAATGAAAATATGGAGAGATTGAGTTTAAAGGTGAATTGGGGAATGACATGAGGGTTTCCATCCGTAACATTCGCGGATTCGGTATTTGCAGTTTCGCCATTGGCTGTATTTGGTTGATCGGAGGTGTTTCCGGTATGAAGAACGTCTTGGGTATCTCGTGTTCACACGAAAAGGTAAACTGCTGTATTTTACTTTTGCTGTATTTTATTTTGACAAACATGGACCATTAACTGAAAAGAAAAACCGATGATGGTGGCGAACTTCAGGAGTTGTTAAAGAAGGTGAAACGCATCATCAGAAAATACGACCTCGAATATATTAAGTTTGGATTTGCAGTAGCAGCGGATTCAGTTGGAGTGGGAAATCAAGCTCCTGTTACCTTTCACCACCACATACCTGTGTGAGTCGGGGATTTCACTTGTGACTGGCACAAAATCAAAGACCAGGAAAATACTGAAAGCAACTTTGAATGGTACTCTGCGAGTCAGCCTCTCAACTCGGATTGAACTGAATGGTTCTCAGAAGCAAACCCAAGTATCCCACTGACTCCAGCAGCACTTTGTATTTGAGGCTTAAATGTCTTAAATAAGGAACCAAATAAAGATCTTATTATTTTTATTGTTGTTATTATTATTATTGTATTTTATTTAATCCATTGCTGCGGACAGCTACATTTGACTAAGTTTCAGAGATGACAGGATAATGCGTGTTGAACCTGAAAAGTTTAACTTCTAGGAAAGTGGAGATTCTTTGGTGCACATTTTGAGACTATGGCAGTGAGAGGAAAATAAAACATAGGGGAAATACCCCTAGCGCTTCACAGCTAAATTGCCTTCTATGTGAAGAAGTGTAGAACCACCTTTAGAACCACCTTTAGAACCACCTTTGGAGGCCTTTTTTCCCCCCGCAGAGCGGGTGTTGGCCTTTTTCTGGCACTGTGGTCCCCTTTTTGAAGCAATGTTTTGTGGCCAGATGCCCTTCCTGCCGCCAACCCTGTTAATCGCCTCTTGCGACACACAGGGAATTACCAGTGAACTGGTACTCAATTTGCCGACCTCGGAAGGATGACAGGCTGCGTCAACCCCCCTGGCGTTAATTCAGCGATCGACCGGGATTCGAACCCAGGATCCAAGGATCCCATGCTGTCACCCTAACCGCTAAGGCCTAAGTCAACACCAGGCTTTCTGTGAAGAAGTGTCAGTGAAGAAAATCTTTCTTCACCCATGATTGAGCACAAAGAGTTTCTAATCCGTCTCATTGCAGAAAAGCTTTGTTCGGAAATGGCTTCCTTTGTGAAAAATTACAAATTTCAAAAGTTGTTAGTCTGATTTGAAAAAGGATGCAGCCAATCACGTCACTCTATACAAATACCGCGATATCTGCCGTGGCTGGGGGAATAAATTCACGCACTTTGGTTCGGTTTCGCTTTGTTACTCACGTTTAAATATGGGATGTTTTTATCTTAAATGTGAACTATTGAAACAAATTAAGGGTGGGGCATTGCCCCCCCCTTACCCCTCCAGCCCTGCACCCCTCAAACTCCACCGGTGCATGGAATTAGGGTGGCCGATGCAACTTATGTCCTTATTATGGGCTCATCAGGATAATGTACTGGCAAATCATTTATTTGTGACCATGCTTCACAGCTCAAATGCGAGTGAGGCTGTCTCTTTCATATACTGTCAGTCTAAATGTGGTGATCAAGCTGGATAAGTTTACCATTTAGCTTGAGACATGATCAAATTGGATAAGATAATAACTCACAAAACATTCCAAACTGAGGAAAGAAAATAACATGTATAACTTTTCTGTGATTAACATAAGCATTGTATCTCTGGCCGGTCATCGGTGAAGTGGAGAGCTTCTTGGAATGGCTCAAGTCCCAAGGCCTGAGAGCAGAAACAGCCCAAGCAGTGATCGATAAGCTTGGAATTGAGAATCGGAAGGTTATTCGAGCTTGTACTGAGTCGGATGCTTTGCGGACCGAGCTCCTCTCTCTCTCTCCAAAGAGAAATTACAATTTGCAATGTATGCTGACTTCTGTAAATTTATGAATTCTTTTTCGAAGCCGCAAGATGTCCAGATTGCAGGTTCTTCTCTTTTGGGAAGTATTTTCGTCAACTTGGAGAATGTTATTCGGGAACTTTCCAGTTTCTGTGAAAAGATTTTCGGATCCCAAAATGTGCACCGGGAAAACGTTTCTGGTTTCTGTGGAATAGGGCTCCGTGGTTTCTGCAGTCTCCATTTTCAGGATGATGGATTAACACCCAAGTCTGGTACGTGACGTATTTTTTAAATACAACATCGCATGTCAAGAAGTCACCTTTATGTTCTTTGATTTTTTTTTTTTTTTTTTACCTCTGCAACCGAAGGTGGATGGAGGTTATGTTTTCACCCCGGTCTGTTTGTCTTTGAGCAGAATATCTCAAAACATTATGGATGGATTCTGACGAAACTTGGTGGACAGGTTGCGTGTGTGACGAGGACGTATCGGTTAGATTTTGGGGAATATCCGGCTGCGGATCCTATAATTAGCCCTTGCGCCGCACAGCAGGAGATGGGGTTTTGCAATTGTGTGTTTGTGTCGTTGGTTTTTCTCTCCATATCTTTCCCCCCACCATTCCCCCAAGGAGACTATTGGGGATAAGAAATGCCCCATTGTTATTATCTGAAGGTTTACACAAAAGAGTTGTGATCATATTAATTTGGCTCGTCGTGTACGCGATTTGCGATCTTTCTTAATTTGTTAAATTTTACATACAGGCACTAATATTTACTCAAGATATACAGAGATGTTAACAAATTGTAGATAATCATGTCCCCTATGCATATAAAACCCATATATCATGATAATCCTGTTTTACACCCTTCAGGAAACCAAAACCATGTTTCACGGCCAAAGTTGTGAAGTTTTCTTGTTCTCAAAGTTTTTTTCCGAGGGCTCTTTTGAGGATCGTCACTGAGCCCCAAACAGCTTCCAACTGCAGTTTGTTTGTTGTAATATTCCGAGATCATTTTAAAAATCTCTACATGGTTCTTTTTTTTAAACCATTTCCATTGCTCGAATAATCACTGGTACAATTTCAGTGCTCTTCGTCTTTTCACTTTTTTTTTTTTGAATCTTCCTATTTCATCATTTTCTTGAGTCCTTTGCTATTGAGGACAATTTGGCTGGGTCTTGACACCTCAATTAGCAGTGCCCTCTTTTCTGTTTTTGTACCCAAGTATGATATCCGGTCACAAGGCTTCGTTTTTTATACTCGATGGGATAATTAGGTTGTACCTGAGCCATGGATTACTTCATTATTTTCAGTGATTGCTTTTGGATAATGTTTCCATTCGTTTTCTGGAACTGGAATATTGAGACTTTTGCAGATGGTTTAATGGATTACTCCACATTCCTTGTTTTTTATTTGGGTGTTACCCAAACAGCATTTTTGTTGTCCGTCGGTTGTTTTCTCGTATATTTGTGGTCTTCCCCCAAATGGTGCAATCTCATCTCCACTATTTTGTTTGCCAACTCTTATTCCAATCTTCGCTGTTCCTCATCATCCTTATACTCCCTCTCTCCTTCACATCCCCGTTTCCTTCTGTCCTTCTGTTTGTTGTCATCCGCTGTTCTCATTTTCATCACATTCAATTGTGTTGGTGTTTTCACTCGGTCCATGATTGCAGGTCGGGTCTGTTTCCCCCATCCCCTTCACCGTTATCTCTTATTTTTTATATATATATTTTCGGATTTACAGTCATGTGAAAAGGTAAGTACACCCTATGTAAAGTTTTGACTTTTTCAACATATTTCAACATACAGCTATTTGATCTTCATTTCAACAATATTGATAGATAAAGGTGATATAACATCACAAATATCATCAAACATTTACATTTTGTAGTCCATTGTATAATTTAAATAAACATAAATGCAAATTTCGCATGTGGAAAAAGTAAGTACACCCTTGGCTCTAATAGGTGGTATTGCCCCCTTTGGCAGAAAAACCTCATGTAGGCGTTTCTTACAACTGTCTACCAGTCCCTGACATCGACTGGGAGAAATTTTTGCCCACTCCTCCTTGCAGAATTCTATCATCTGTGCGATGTTTGAGTGGTTTATTGCATGCACAGCTCGCTTCAAATCCCCCTACAACATATCGATGGGATTTGGATCCGGGCTTTGACTTGGACATTCCAGAACCCTCCATTTCTTTCTTTTCAGCCATTACTTGGTGGATTTACTGGTATGTTTCGGGTCATTGTCATGTTGGAAGGTCCATCTTCGGTTGAGCTTCAACTTTTCGACAGATGGCCTCACATTATTCTCAAGCACCCTCTGGTACAATGAAGAATTCATAGTGGATTCTGTGATGGTGAGCTGCCGAGGCCCTGATGTAGCACAGCTGCCCCAAACCTTAATATTTCCACCACCATGCATTTTAGTTGGTATCAGGTTGTTGTGGTCAAATGCTGTCTTTGGTTTTCGCCAAACATGCTTCTGGTACTGTGGCCAAATAGCTCTACCTTTGACTCATCTGTCCAGAGCATATTGTTGCAGAAGTGCTGGTGCTGGTGCTGGTCTTTGCCTAGGTGTTCATTGACAAACTTTAGTCTTGCCCTGATGTTCTTTCTGGACAGCAAAGGTTTCCTCCTGGCACACCTCCCATGTAGATCAAATTTGTGCAACCTCTTTCTAATGGTTGACTCGTGCACTTTGACATAGACAGTGGCAAGAGCTACCTGTAGGTCCCGTGATGACATTCTGGGCTTCTTCGAGACTTCTTTCAGCATCTTGCGGTCTGCTCTCGGGCTGACCTTGCTGGGGCGGCCTGGCCTGAACAAGTTGGCAGTTGTTTGGAATCTTCTCCACTTGTAGATGATCTTCCGGACAGTCGAATGATCGATTTCAAATTGTTTGGAGATATTTTTAAATCCCTTCCCAGACTCGTAGGCATCTATAACCTTCTTTCTGAAGGCCTCAGAGAGCTCTTTTGATCTAGGCATGGTGACGCCGCACACTTAAACAACAAAGAGCAAACCAAACTAAATGTCTGAGGTTTAAATAAGACAGGTTCCTCCAAGATCCTCTCTAACGATGTTCTAATCATTTGCATCTGAGCTGGTGCACCTGATTCTAATTTTAGGTATTTGAAGTTGTGATAAATGTTGGGGTGTACTTACTTTTTCCACATGTGAAATTTGCATTTATGTTTATTTAAATTATACAATGGACTACAAAATGTAAATGTTTCATGATATTTGTTACATTTATCTATCAACCTGTACTCAACCTGTCACCTTTATCTATCAACATTGTTGAAATGAAGATCAAATAGCTGTGTGTTGAAATATGTTGAAAAAGTCAAAACTTTACATGGGGTGTACTTACTGTTTCACGTGACTGTATGTACCGTTCACACAACTTTTTGAAAAAATGTAGATGGCACCGTTGTAGCAGGATTCTCTCACTCCCCTAAAATCTCACTCTGGAGTGATTCTGTCCTCGGATAAAATCACTCTTGAGTGAACTAATCCTCGGACTGGCACACTCTAGAGTGTAATTATCCTAGGACAGAATCACTCCCCCTGTCAGGATCAACACACTCCCTCCAGGATCAAACCACTCCCCTTTAGGATAAAGTCAATCCCCCAGAAAGAATGGAAAGATATATTTAGTTACTTTGAAAATATAACTCACATGATGTGAGATATTGCTGCAATGATCAACAGAGCTTTTACTATGTATTTTAGTGTGTACCGTGTGAGCATGTGCATCATATTGTCAGATCTTAATATTCAACTGTTGAATACATGTACTATATTTGAGCCCATCATTATTTCAACACAACAAAAGAAGACATGAGTTAATTTATGATCATCATAGTTTTCAAATGATTCAATATTTACATTGTAGAATGCATGGGAAGGGTATTTAGGAGCATGAATATATTGTTAACGATTTTAGAATATCCTCTTTTGGTGAATTTAATTTAATTAAAAGGTTATTTGAAAACATTGTGTCAGAGATTTATTTAATTAAGCAAGAAATATTAATTTAGCGGTGAGTAAAAAGTTTTGCTTTATAGTAGTTTTAAACATTGTTTAAACTATAGCTAGACGTACTTCAACTGAGATTGAATGTTTTTAAAATCACATGAGTCCAAAGATTTTTGTAAAGACGTCCATCAATAGTCAGTAAACTAGGACCGACCTTGCTTTTCCTTGTTTCTTGTAGTCTTGCGCTTGCAGAACAACTCTGAGTTGATGACTGTAAAATTTGCTGCTGTCTGTCGAAAGTTTGACATCTTTCCACGATCACCAATGCACATTGCAGGGTATTCATGAGTCGACAGGAACGTGCATATAGCGTCGAAAACCATAATTGAAGATCGAGTGAAATTAATATTAGCCGCTTCATACTTTTATAGAATTACTAATTACTTTTTTATAATTACTTATAATTACTTAATTACTCATACTTACTAATTCTTTTATAGAATTACTAATTACGAATTACTAATTACTAATTACTAAAATAAATATTAGCCCCCCCCCCCCCCCACCCCCTTGACAAGACCTCGACTGAGATACTAACTGTTAGAACAACACTCCAGGAAAGCGCGTACTCATGTTGTCTGAAAGAACACCAACTTCGCCAATGATCATGGTTTGTAAGATATACAGACTTGGCATTTAATATGGATTATGTTTTTTTTCTTGACTTGGGTTTACTTTCTTAACTCAGTATATCAATCTAGTGAGTTTGTTTTACACTTTGGTGATTTATTTGTTAAAAGAACCATGTCACTGATTGTCTGTCGCAGCAAGAAGTCAACAACAGAATTATATCACAGGTGGCGTGGCAAAATGTACGGACAGGTGCATTTGATGATTGGCTTCACAGTCGGGTATACAAGGGTTGTTGCGTTCTGTATTAGTGGAAAACAACTGCTGCACGTCTCCAAAGGTTATCGCCGCTTCCTCTGGAGATGGTCCGTCAACTTGCCTTTGCCTCTTGGAAGGCTAATCCAACTGAAGGAAATCTCAGTTCCTTCCACCAAGCTCGGAACAAGTGTGTGTCTACCCTCAGGATTGCCAGGAAGCACTATCTCTCCTCACTCAAGAATGAACTCTCAAACCTGTCTCCTTCCTCCAAATCCTGGTGGCGTCTGGTCAAATCCGTTTCTGGTGTTTGTTCCCCCTCCATCCCCTCCCTTACCTCAAATGGCCACACAGTTGACATCGCATGTGACAAAGCCGAATGCCTCAACTCTGTGTTTGCCTCAAAATCCTTAGTCCCAAACCCATCTCTCTCTGTTCCCACCTTTCCCAGTCGAACCAAACTGCTCCTGGACTCTGTGACCTTCTCTCCTGACAAGGTGGAGGAGTTTTCGTCAAACCTCGACTCTGATTCTGCAACTGGACCAGATGGCATCAGCCCACGGGTCCTAAAATCCTGCTCTGCCGCTCTATCTCACCCTCTCTCTGTTCTTTTCACCCTATCTTTTGCTCAAGGTCATCTGCCAGCATCCTGGAAATCAGCAAACATTACCGCTTTACACAAAAAAGGTGCAAAAACAGATCCTTGCAACTACAGACCAATCAGCCTGCTCCCAATTATCAGCAAAGTCATGGAATCCATCATTGCTTCGGATATGAAATCTTTCCTCTTCTCCAATGGCTTGATCTCTGATCATCAATTTGGTTTCAGACCAGGTCACTCTACTCTGGACATGCTGCTTCTGCTGTCTCAACAATGGATGGAGGTCCTCAATGCCAAACAGGAAATCAGAGCTGTCTCCCTTGACATATCACGTGCCTTCGATACGGTCTGGCACCCAGCTCTGCTCACCAAACTCTCCTCCTATGGTATCCATGGAAATCTCCATGCATGGCTTGCGGACTTCCTCTCTCGTCGTAGTCAACGTGTGGCCCTGAATGGATTTCTCTCATCTCCCCTTCCCGTTCAGGCTGGAGTTCCCCAAGGCAGTGTGCTGGGCCCTGTGCTTTTTCTGGTCTTTATCAATGATCTCTCCGACTTTCTGGAAAATCCTCTGTATCTCTTTGCTGATGACTCCACTCTCTGCCGCTCCATTCCTCTTCCCTCAGATCGGCAGTCTGCAGCCTCCTCACTCTCTGAAGACCTGGACAAAATCACAGACTGGTCAAACATGTGGAACATGTCTTTCAATCCTGACAAATCTCACACTCTTACTATGTCTCTCCGAAAAGATTGACTGGACAACCCTCCCATCTACTTTCTCAACAATCCTCTCCAAGAAGTTCTGTCGCTCAAGCTTTTGGGTCTCACCATCTGCCATGATCTTTCTTGGGAAAACCACATTTCCAAGCTGGCCTCCAAAGCCAGTCGCCGACTGGGCATCCTCCGTCGTGCGAAGTCCTTCCTAGGCACACCTGAGCTCCTCACCACATACAAGGCTTTCATCTGCAGCTCAATGGAATACTGTTCTCCCCTATGGGCTGGTGCTCCTGCCTCACACCTGGCTCGGCTTCACGCTGTTGAATCCAAAGCTTTCAGAATCATTGGAATCTCCCGCGATGAAGCTATCTCTGAGGGCCTTTCACTCACTCACCGCAGGCAGGTAGGTGGTCTTTCTGTCTTCTACCGACTCCTCTCCGGCCTTGCTCCCCCAGCTCTCTCTGTGCTCTGTCCCCCAAATATTCCTACAGGTCGCACAAGATCTGCCAGCCACCCTCTGATGGTTAAACTGCCGAAATCTCGGCTCTCTGCTCACCTTCACTCTTTCATTCCTCTTTTCTCCCACCTCTGGAACAAACTCCCACACTCACTTCAATCACACTCCTCCCTCCAGGTCTTCAAAACAGCTGTTCACCACCATCTCTTATCTTCCCCCATCCAAAACCTTGATCTTTTCTACCCCCACTAATTCACCCCAGATCCACCTTGTTTGAAATTCCAACTTCTTTCCTGGAAGTCTTGGCAGTGTCCATATGTTTTATACCTCTCCCACCCCCCCCCCCCCCTTCCCATGCCTCCCCCCCAAAGCCCTCTCCCTCAAACAGTTCTCTCGATGTCTCCATGTCTCTCGGTCCCTGCTCTCAAATGTTGTGTTTGTGTCCTTCCCCCTCTCTCCCCATCTTGTCTACCGCTCCCGATGTTATTTGTTTTGTGTGTCTGTTTGTCTATCTGTGTGATTAATGTTCGCTCTTTCACGAGCCTCGATGTTGTATACAAAAAAAACAAAAAAAACTCGACAATGCTGTTTGTCATGGAGTGGTGGCTTTACGAAATTACGGCATGAAACAGCATGCTATTGCTTGGAAGTATGACATCACTCAAGGTCAGGTGTCAAAGATCATGAAACGAAATGCTCAGAGGGGTGTCCCTACTCCAATATCGAGGCCAGGACGTTCCCGCAGAACCACAAGGAGGGATGATCGCCAGCTGCACCGGTTAGTCCGCAATGGCCGTACCAAGTCAGCTAATCGGCTTGGGGCTGAGTGGGAGCAACTGGCAAATGTGCCTGTATCCAGAAGGCTATTCAACCAATGACTGGTTCAAGCAGGCTATCGTGCCAGGCATCCCCTGAGAAAGCCACGCCTGATCAGACAACACCACCAGCGCCGATTGCAGTGGGCCAGAGAGCACCGTCAAATGGCAGCCAGGACACTGGAATCACGTGATCTTCAGTGACGAGTCGAGATTTCTGGCCTATCGTCAAGATGGCCGCGTCCGAGTGCGCAGACAAGTGCATGAAGCCTACAACAAAGATTGTATAGTGCCAAGAGTCCAAGCTGGAGGTTGTGGGGCGACCGTTTGGGCTGCTTTTCATGCAGGCGGCAAAACTGACCTGGTTGTTCTGAATGGAAACCTGAACCAGTTCAAGTACAGGGCCATTCTGGAAGAAACATTGCTTCCATTTGCTCGTGCAGCCTTTCGAGGAAACTTTGTCTTCCAAGATGACAATGCACGGCCTCATCGTGCTCGCATGATCCAACACTTTCTTGCTGACCGTGGTGTAGAGCATATGGAGTGGCCTGCCATGTCCCCGGATATGAATCCGATAGAGAACTTGCAAGTTCACCCCCAGGAAAAAATATTCCATATTAAACGCCAAGTCTGTAGTATAGTTTGTAAGACAAAAGATATAGGAAGCATGCAATTCACGTTATCATTGACAATTAGTATTAAGTGATCGGCAAACTGTCTTGTCAAAACATCCTAATTAACTTGCAGCAAAAGTGGACCAGTCTACCTTGGATCATACTCAATCCAATTAAGGATTAAATCTCAGTGCATTAATGATGGTGTTGTAGCAGTTACCGCTGGGTGCACACAATCGCCTTGCACCTACCAAGGACGCGACCAGGGAACAATCACCATGCCGGGCTCGTCCAGGCCGCCCGGACAGGCCCAGATGCGCCTCTCCCGGGCATGCCCAGACTCGCTGTTCCCGGGCTCGCCCGAGCCTCCCGGGCACGCCCGGTCTCGTCTTTCCCGGGCTCGCCCAGGACGCCCGGGCATGCCCGCTCTCGCCTTTCCAGGGCTCGCCCAGCATGCCCGGGCAGGTCCAGACTCGCCTTTCCAGGACTCGCCCTTGACGCCCGGGCATGCCCGGTCTCGCTTTTCCTGGGCAAACACTCCGGCATAATGTGTATATATATTGCTGCCCGATAAACGGGCTTTTCAGAGTACCCGAGTTTGATACGTGCAATAAAGCAACTCGGCCGAATTTCCGTCTTTGGTCGCGTCAATCCTTCCGACTCGCGTTGGAGCATAGCTCCTTCAGTGTATGCATTGAAGATGAATATCATGTATTCATGATCTGTCCATTGTATAGTCAAAGTACAGTCAAGTCCAGTCAACTCAAAGTTTATTCCATTAAACCACTCACATTGATACATGGAAATAACTTAAATTCATCAATATAAATGGCTGCACAAGAAGGGTTGTAACCTCATTTAAAATGCATTCATTCGATTCAATAACAGTACAATGAGTATGATTTATTTTGTGCACTCATGGGAACACTATATATGCTCTTGACAATATACTTAGTTCGATTCTTGGATTCTTATCGAAATGATTGAAACAATATTTATTTCCACAAATGTACAGTGCAAACATGTCAATGAAATACAAATGAATGGAATGAGCACTAAAACATTGGGACGTTTCAGTACGGAAATGCAATAAATATTGTAGGTGTTGAGTTAAGACACAGTCATTTAACATAGCTTAAATCTATTCGATTAAACTTTATTTTGTGAAATTTGTGAATATTATTATACTATCTCTACATATAAAGGAGGAGTGTCTGTGTGTGTGTCTGTCTGGATGTCCGCTTATAACTCAAGAACTACACATCGGAGAAAAGTTTTAGACACAGATTCGGAATCAGCATAAAATCCCGGTGGTTTTAGGCTACGTTTTATTTTAATATAAATGGTTTTAAAAAACCGCGCCAGCTGCAATTCCATGGTGTAGTTTGTGGCGGCGCTAGACGTTCGGGGTGTATTGCAATGGTTTGTCGGGTTTGGCTGTGGGTCCAGAATAGCTCCCATTTCCTTATGTTCTTCCACTTTTATTTTGATTCTTCTGTTACAACGCCTTCCTTATCTACCTTATATCCCCCCGACGAGGCCTCTACATAATTTCATGCGGCCGAATTTCGTGCATTTTGAGTGAAAGAAGTAAGACGAAGTTGTAGGAGGAAGAAGAGGCGCGGTCACTGTGGAGGCCTGATCGTGAGTGGAAATGGCGGGAATTGCGTTTGTATCGCAAAGTAAAGGATCTGCATTCATTTCTGAACTTGCATTGGTGGATTGTTATACATCTGCATTATTTTTCATAAAAAAACTTTATGTTGAACTTGAAAGCTCTAAGCACGGACTATATATATATATAGCCCTCATTGAGGTAAAAATAAAAGTAAAAGGCCTGCTTTCGCTTGCCAAGCTAGCCGTTCCCCCCTCCCTTCCCCCCTCCCTCCCCCCTCCCCTCCCCTCCCCTCCCCTCCCCCCTCCCCTCCCTCCTCCCCCCTCCCTCCTCTTCTCTCCCCTCTCCTCCTCCCCCTCCCTCCTCTTCTCCCCTCTCCTCCTCCCCCTCCGTCCTCTTCTCCCCTCTCCTCCTCCCTCTCCCTCCTCTTCTCCCCTCTCCTCCTCCCCCTCCGTCCTCTTCTCCCCTCTCCTCCTCCCCCTCCCTCCTCTTCTCCCCTCTCCTCCTCCCCCTCCCTCCTCTTGTCCCCTCTCCTCCTCCCCCTCCCTCCTCTTCTCCCCTCCCCCCCTCTTCTCCCCTCCTCTTCTCCCCTCCTCCCCTCTTCTCCCCTCCCCACCCTCTCCTCCCCTCCCCCCCCGTTCCCCTCCCCCCCCCGTTCCCCTCCCCTCCTCTCCCCTTCCTCCTCCACTTCCTCCTCCCCTCCCTTCCCCCGCCCGGCAATGCCAGGTACATCCGATGGCCAGCTGTACGTGGGCTGCTCAAGGGTTGGAAAACCAAGCAATCTTTATGTCTTGGCACCACGTAAGAAAACCAGAAATGTTATATACCAAGAGGTTTTGAGAAATTGAAAATTGACAAAACGTCATGTAGGAAATGTACTGTGATATTGCTCTAAAATATACATGTTCCTTTCATCATATATTTGTATTATTCTTATTCAACCCGGGCGAAGCCGGGTACCTCAGCTAGTACATTTATATCGCGCCAATATCCAGTTCTCGGAACTGCTCAGAAGCGCTTGTTTCCTGGTTATCAGTACATGAACACACCTTTGCCAATATACAAAATTTGAGTAACATTTTAAAACCCGTACGGTATTTAATATTTCTTAAAAGTGCAGTAAAGTTATAGAACGTAACTTAAAATGACATTATATGTTGAAATTAAAATATCCTTTAAGTATAAAACATCGTAAATTTATCGTAATGATTACTGCGAATGCTCTAATATCAAAATATATAGTTATTTGAATGTTAAATTTATACTTTTCTTTGTTTGATTTACCCAGTTTAATACAGGGATGCGAAAAACATTGCATTTTTATTTTTAGGGAGAGACGTTTACAAAGGACATCATTCTGCCCTGTTTATCAATTCATTTATCATTTTATGTTCATATTCATTAACTTTGTCATGGTTGCATGTCATTACCATGCAATAAATATTGTTTAAATCACAAAATATATTGGGGAAGTGTTATAAACCTGGGGAGTCATTTGATCCTGCAAGGGGGAGTGTTAAAATCCTAGGGGGAGTGTTAAAATCCTGGGGGGAGTGATTTCATCCTAAGATAAAACCACTCTAGAGTGAATTTTTCCGAGGAAAATATCACTCTCGAGTGGTGTTATCCTGGGGAGTGATTCTATCCTCCTTCACCGTCTCTG
The DNA here is from genome assembly GCF_964187855.1 of Myxine glutinosa. Classification (NCBI taxonomy): domain Eukaryota; kingdom Metazoa; phylum Chordata; class Myxini; order Myxiniformes; family Myxinidae; genus Myxine; species Myxine glutinosa. The sequence continues at coordinate 91,989,570 of NC_136261.1, forward strand.
ATTGTGAGTTGAGCCTGGTGTTGGCTTAGCGGTTAGGGTGCCGGCTTGGGATCCTAGGATCCTGAGTTTAAATCCCAGTCGATCGCTGAATTAACGCCAGGGGGGTTGACTCGGCCTGTCATCCTTCCGAGGTCGGTAAATTGAGTACCAGCTTGCTGGGATGAATGATCCCGGTGTGTACCCCGATTTAGAATAGGTACGCCGTATCCCTGCGCATCGTAAGAGGCGACTAAGGGTTGGCGTCAGGAAGGGCATCCAGCCATAAAAAAACATTTTCTCAAACAGGGAACCATGATTGTGATGGGGCCCGCAAGGCTAACTTGCTAAAGGCTAAAGGATAACAAGGCTTTAAAAAATGGCCTTGAAACGATCATTCATTCATTCTTTCATTAATTCATCTCTGCTCTGGTTGTCAAACTGGTCTTCTTGAGCTGGTCTATTAATATAGCTCCTCTACTTGCCATCACCCACTGTTGATGTCTTGAATAGACTTCACAATCGTAATTGGACTCCTCCTCCATGCTCCAAGGTTCAATTTCTTGAGTTTAGTTTTTGAGATGGGTAGCACCTCCATAGCCTATTGGCTTGGTGCAAATCTCTATTCGATTGTGAGTTGGTCTTTCTGCCCACTAGAGGAGGTGCAGGTTTCATTCTTTGGGGTGAGCTCAGTGCCACCGCACAGATTAGCACCACACCGTGGTGTGTCCAATAATTTGTTTTCTTTTCCTTTATTTCCAACACACATTTCGTTTGTCGCATTTCGTTTGTCGCTTGTCGCAGGCAAGCTCTTACCTTTCCCCACCCTCCTCCGGCCTATCAAAAGCAGTTTCTCACATCAGGGATCCCTGACCTGGCGGGGCAACATTGTTTGCCGATAGATTCTCTGCATAACGTTCCTCTGAGGCTGCATGCAGCACACAATCAACCGCAAGGCCTTGTTTGGGTTCGCAGATGTCCAAGCCTGTAGTATTTGTCAGCGAAGTGTTTTCCTTGCCCTTTTCAGCATTTCCTTCCCAGCCCGGTCCTCATCATTCCTCCGGGGACAGAAACAGTCTTGGAGCGGCGACTTGGAGAGTGATGGGTGGGGCGGCGGGGGGAGGATGTGGGGGCGGGGGGGGGGGGAGTTTGTGGACGTTGGGCTTTGTCTCTGCTCCTTGTTTATCCTCTCTCTCCATCTCAAATTACCAGCCACGTTGTCCTGGAATCTCCCATCAACGCTCAGGGATCCACACGGTTCTCCAGAGGCATGGACCTCTTTGGAGTGTGTCGACTCGGGGAGGTAGCGGGTGGAAGCCGTGATTACAAGTGAGATGGTGTGACGAGGAGATTATGTGCCAGCTTCTTTGATGTACGAGACGTGCTTGTATGTGTGCGTCAGGGTGAATCCATGTCCTTCCTCAATAATGTTTTTTTGTTGTTGTTGTTTTTTTTGTACCATTTGAGCTTTGTCATCAAGCTTTCAACATAACTTTATTACAGTTACGTTGGTGAAAGACAAATTAATAATTTGGTACAAAGGTCAAATGTCAGTCAAAATCGTAAATTTTCATCCAATTGACCTGAAATTTTAAGAATTTGCATATTGGGTCACTGCATTGGTTCGCCAATGAAAAGCTGGAAGCCGATTGTTGTTTTTTATTATAGTTGTTTTTTTTGGAACAAAATGTCAAGGTCGCATAAAGTCATCAATATTCATCCGATTGACTTGAATTTTGAAGAGGATTTTCATATCAGCGAACTGAATTCAAACACCAACTATTTTTGACGTCAAAAGGATGCGCTGCTGCATGCCATTCTACTTTATTTTATTTTATAATTATTATTTTTTGAATACAAAGTCGAGGCTCGTGGAAGTGCTATCAAACAAAACATAATAAAGGGAGCGGGGGAGAGAGAGGGAAGCACACAAGCACAACAACTGAAGAGAACAGGGACATCGGTTGATCTGTGGAAGGGAGAGGGCTGGGGGGGGGGGGGGGGGAGGAGGAGGGGGAGTGGGGATAAAACGGTAGAAAAACAAACTGACATGACTTGGACTTTCAAGAAAGAAGTCAGAAATTGAAAAAAGGTGGATTTGGGGTGTATTAACAAGGGTAGATAAGATCAAGGATTTGGATGGGGAGAGACCAGAGATGGTGGTGGACAGATGCTTTAAAGACCTGGAGGGTGGAGAGGGTTTGAAGAGAGTGTGGGAGTTTGTTCCAGAGTTGGGAGAAAAGAGTAATGAAAGAGTGAAGGTGAGGAGAGCGAGTCTTGATTCTGGCAGTTTCACCAGAAGAGGGATGCTGGCAGATCTTGTGCGTCCTGAAGGTATATTTGGGGGACAGAGCACATACAGAGCAGGGGGAGCTAGGACGGAGAGGAGTCAGTCGAAGACAGGAAGACCTCCAACATGGCTGCAGTGAGGGAGTGAAAGGCCCTCAGAATCAGCTTCAATGCGGGAGATACCAATAATTCCAAAAGCTTTGGTTTCTACAGATTGAAGCTGAGCTATGTGTGAGGCAGGAGCACCAGCCCAGAGGGGAGAGCAGTACTCCATCAAGCTGTGGATGAAAGCTTTGGATGTGGTGAGAAGCTCAGTCGTGCCGAGAAAAAAACTTCGCATGACAGAGGATGCCCAGTCGGCGACTGCCTTTGGAGGCCAGCTTGGAAATGTGTTTTTTTTGAATTGAGGTTCATGTAAGAGCGAACACATTCAACATGAAAACATGCACAGACACATAAAACATACAATGAAGGGAGCGGGAGAGAAGAGAGGGAGACAAAGGGAAGCGCACAAGCACAACCACAGAAGAGAACATGGACGCTGGTAGATCTGTGGAAGGGAGAGCGCTGGGGCAGGAGGGAGGAAGTGTACACGGTATGAAGCAAATGAACACGATTAGGAATTTTTGGAAAGAAGTTAGGGATTGAAAGAGGTGGATTTGGTGTATTTTAACGTTGGTAGAAAAGAACAAGGTTTTGAGTGGGGGAATATAAGAGATGGTGGTGAACAGCTGTTTTAAAGACCTGGAGGGAAGAATGGGATTGAAGAGAGTGTGGGAGTTTGCTGACTTTGGCAGTTTCACCAACAGAGGGTTGCTGGCAGATCTTGTGCATCCTGCATGAATATTAAGGGGACAAAGCACAGACAGAGCAGGGGGAGCAAGGCTGGAGAGGAGTCAGTAGAAGACAGAAAGACCACCAACCTGCCTGTGGTGAGCGAGCGATAGGCCCTCAGAATCAGCTTCATCGTGGGAGATACCAATGATTCTGAATGCTTTGGTGTCAACCGCGTGAAGCCGAGCTCGGTGTGACGCACGAGCACCAGACCAGAGGAGAGAGCAGTATTCCATTGAGCTGCAGATGAAAGCTTTGTATGTATGTGGTGAGGAGCTCAGACGTGCCCGGAAAGGGCTTCGCACAACTAAGGATGCCCAGATGGCGACTGGCTTTGGAGGCCAGCTTTCAAATGTCATCTTTCCTTTTCCCAGGAAAGATCATGGCAGACAGTGAGACCCAAAAGGTTGAGTTACAGAACTTCTTTGAGAGGATTGTTGAGAAAGTGGCTGGGATGGTTGTCCAGATGGTCCTTTCGGAGAGACATCGTGAGTGTGAGATTTTTCAGGATTGAAAGACGTGTTCCACTTGTTTGACCAGTGTGATTTTATCCAGGTCTGCAGGGAGTGCAGAGGCTACTGCCTGCCGATCTGAGGGTTGAGATGTGGAGCGGCAGAGAGTGGAGTCATCAGCAACGTGATGGAGAGGATTTTCCAGAGAGTCGGAGAGATCATTAATGAATACTAAAAAAGCACAGGGCCTTGAGGAACTCCAGCCTGGACAGGAAGGGGAGATGAGAATTCCATTCAGGGCCACATGTTGACTGCGACCGAAGAGGAAGTCCGCAAGCCATGCGTGGGAGTTTCCTTGGATAACATAGGAGGAGCGTTTGGTGAGCAGGGTGGGGTGACAGACCGTATCGAAGGCACGAGATATGTTAAAGGAGATGACTGATTTCCTGTTTAGCATTGAGGACCTCCATCGATTGTTGAGAAAGCAGAAGCAGAATGTCCAGTGAAGAGTGGCCTGGTCTGAATACAAAATGATGATCAGAGATCAAGCCACTGGAGAAGAGGAAAGATTTAATATCAGAAACGATGATGGATTCCATGACCTTGCTGATGATTGGAAGTAGGCTGATTGGTCAGTCGTTGCAGGAATATGTTTTTGCACCTTTTTGTGGAAAGCGGTAATGTTGTCTGATTTCCAAGCAGATGGCAGATGACATGGAGCAAAAGAGAGGGTGAAGAGAACAGAGAGAGGGTGTGATCACTCAGCAGAGCAGGATTTTGGGGCCCGTGGGATAATGCCCTCTGGTTCAGTTGTGGAATCAGAGTCGAGGTTTGAAAGAAACTTCTCCACATTGTCGGGAGGGAAGGACACAGAATTCCGGAGCAGCTGGGTACAACTGGTTGAGGTGGTTATAGAGAGAGGTTGGTTTGGGACACAATATATTTCGGCAAACATAGAGTTGAGGCTTTCATCTTTTTCATGTGCAGTGGCAGGTGTGCAGCCGTTTGAGGCAATAGAGGGGATGGAAGGGGAACAAACACCACAAATACATTTGGCCTGAAGCCACCAGGACTTGGATGAGGGAGACAGGATTGAGAGTTCAGTCTTGAGAGTAGAGATATATTATTTCCTGGATCTCCCGAGGATAAACACACACTTGGTCCGAGCTTTGTTAAAGGAAATTTTGAGAATTTGTTAACGCCAGTAAATTCCAGAATTTTTTTGGATGAATTTTACAATCTTTATTTCATTTAAATTGAATTAAATACTTAAACACTGTTGAACACAAATTGCCTTCTTGTTACTTCCACTAACCTCCAGTTTAGCAGTACCTGGACTTGTTGAAAAGGATGGTGAATAATGGTGATGTAGAAGACTGCTTCAATGGTGCTTAACATCCGGAATTTTTCTTTTTATCAATGTTTAACTTCATTATTATATTTAAATTCCATTCAGGGATTCGATGATGTAACATGTTCTATGAACTCTCAAGATGGTTCTCAATCTCATTTCCCCTCAAAAGACTGACGTTGATTTGTACACAGGTGATGTCTATCCTGTAAATGTGGAAGGCAAACAACACAACAAGGATTCATCTGTCACAGAAGATTCAAAATGTGCTTCTGCAAAGGAAGGTTCAGATGATATTCACATGACAAACGGAAGTGCTTCCTGTTTTGCAACTGGTGAGTGGAAACGTAATAAATTAACATCCAATCTTTTGTGTTGAGAAAATATATAATTTTCGGAAATGTGTTAAATGTTTTGCATTTTGATTTTGTCAAAAAAAAAAATCTCTTATGAGTGTTCTTTGTTTCTGTAGAACAATTCAAAACGAATATGGGACAAAGAAGGTCCAGTCTCTGCTTGACGGTGAAGAAGAATCCATTTTTGAAGAAACAATCACGGGATCAAGACTTGCTTTCCATAAAATACAAGGGCATGTCTGGGCCTCGCAGCACCAATATTAATATGAAATTAAACAAAAACAAAAAGGTTCAAGAAAGGCGAATACGTTATCAGTGTAATGTGTGCAGAATGGATTTTGCTTCGAGTGAAATCAAAATACACATGAGGATCCACACTGGAAAACACCCCCACAAGTGCTCTGTCTGTGATAAAGGTTTCTTGACAAAAAGCAATTCGAAATTACATATGAAGATCCATACAGGAGAGTGTCCACACAAATGGTCGATATGTGATAAAGGTTTCTCTCGAAAAGCTGCTTTGAAATTACATATGAGGATCCATACAGGAGATCGTCCTTACAAATGCTTGTCATGTGAGAAAGATTTCTCTCATAAAGGCAATTTTAAATTGCACATGAGGGTCCACACAGGAGAGCGACCTTACAAATGCTCGATATGTGAGAAAAATTTCTCTAGTGGTGGCAATTTGAAATTGCACATGAGGGTCCATACAGGAGAGCGACCATACAAATGCTCGATATGTGATAAAGGTTTCTCTCGTGGTGGCAATTTGAAATTGCATATGAGGATCCACACAGGAGAGCATCCTCACAAATGCTCGATATGTGACAAAGGTTTCTCTCAAAACAGCGATATGAAATTGCATATGAGGATCCACACAGGAGAGCAACCTTACAAGTGCTCGATATGTGAGAAAAATTTATCTCATAAAGGCAATTTGAAATTGCACATGACGGTCCATACAGGAGAGCGACCTTACAAATGCTCGATATGTGATAAAGGTTTCTCTCAAAACAGTACATTGAAATTACATATGAGGATCCACACAGGAGAGCGTCCTTACAAATGCTCGATATGCGATAAAGGTTTCTCTCAAAACAGTAAATTGAAATTACATATGAGGATCCACACAGGAGAGCGTCCTCACAAATGCTCGATATGTGACAAAGGTTTCTCTCAAAACAGCGATTTGAAATTGCATATGAGGATCCACACAGGAGAGCGTCCTCACAAATGCTCGATATGTGACAAAGGTTTCTCGCAAAACAGTAAATTGAAATTACATATGAGGATCCACACAGGAGAGCGTCCTCACAAATGCTCGATATGTGACAAAGGTTTCTCGCAAAACAGTAAATTGAAATTACATATAAGGATCCACACAGGAGAGCGTCCTTACAAATGCTCGATATGTGATAAAGGTTTCTCTCAAAACAGTAAATTGAAATTACATATGAGGATCCACACAGGAGAGCGTCCTCACAAATGCTCGATATGTGACAAAGGTTTCTCGCAAAACAACGATTTGAAATCACATTTGAGGATCCATACAGGAGAGCGACCTTACAAATGCTCGATATGTGATAAAGGTTTCTCTCATAGCGGCAGTTTGAAAAGGCATATGAGGACCCACACAGGACAGTGACCTCACAAATGGTCGATATGTGATAAAGGTTTCTCTCAAAAAGTCCATTTGAAAACACATATGAAAATCCATACAAGAGAGCTGAAATCTGAAATACCTCAATATGAATAATGAGGTTAAGAGGATTTTGAAATTGAAGAAACCTGAAATTGTACCAGTGATAGTCAGAGCAACAGGGAATCCAGATGATCAAGAAAACCCAAACTGAGTCCTTAAAAAGCATTCTGGAGAATATATTGACAAAGAAGCTGCAGGTCAAGGCTGTCAGTTGTTCACTGAGGATTCTAAAAGGAGCGTTTGGAACAAAACAATGAGAATTAAGTTTCTGATCCGAAAAAGAAGGTGGAGATTTTGAGTTCTGGGAGAACTTCCTCCCACCTCCTAGTACTCGCCTATGGAAATAACAACCGAAGAGAGCATCCTCACAAATGTTCTATTTGTGACAAGGATTTCATTTCTAAACGGATCTTGAACTTCCGCAGTGCAACCCATGCTGGAGTAAGCGATCCGCAGCAGTTGGCAAGTTATTCAGTGAACCAGTAAGGAGAAAGCTATTGTGAAAGCATACAGGTTTGGGCATGTATCTTGTAAACACAACTTCTCAGAGTACCATCTTTAACCCTTGACAACCAGCCGGCACCCCGGGAGCCACCTTGATGAAAGCCGTAAGGTTGGCTGTCACCAGAATGTCCACAACAATGACTGCAAACTGGTGTCAGAAGGCAAGAAAAATCTCAAAATGCTAAGCCCATCCGCATCCGCAAACTAAGTTTAAAGAAAATGACAGCTTAAAAAAAAAATGTAAAATTTAGTAATCTCGTTCTCCATATCTATTTATTATAATAGAGCAAACGTATATGGTTCGCTATGTATGTATGTGTGTATGCGTGTGTGTTTATATGCGACGAAAACGTCTTCTTATTCTTCAAATAAAATTACCACCTATTAATTAACCCTCTTAATTGCGTTAAAACTGCTGAAACCCCTCAGACCTTTGATGACCCTTTAATTCCCCCAAGACCCTTCAGCCCCTAAAGACCCCAAAGACCCAAAATACCCTTCAAGGCCCTGAGGCTCAAAAAGACCCTGTATACCCAAAGACCCTGAATACCCGAAGCCCCAAAATACCCGAAGTCTTTCTGTCTTCTACCGACTCCTCTCCGGCCTTGCACCCCCAGCTCTCTCTGTGCTCTGTCCCCCAAATATTCCTACAGGTCGCACAAGATCTGCCAGCAACCCTCTGATGGTTAAACTGCCGAAATCTCGGCTCTCTGCTCACCTTCACTCTTTCATTCCTCTTTTCTCCCGCCTCTGGAACAAACTTCCTCACTCCCTTCAATCCCACTCCTCCCTCCAGGTCTTTAAAACAGCTGTTCACCACCATCTCTTATCTTCCCCCATCCAAAACCTTGATCTTTTCTACCCCCGCTAATTCACCCCAGATCCACCTTGTTTGAAATTCCAACTTCTTTCCTGGAAGTCCTGGCAGTGTCCATATGTTTTATACCTCTCCCACCGCCCCCTTCCCATGCCCCCCCCCCCAAAGCCCTCGCCCTCTCTCAGATCTCTCGATGTCTCCATGTCTCTCGGTCCCTGCTCTCAAATGTTGTGTTTGTGTCCTTCCCCCTCTCTCCTCATCTTGTCTACCGCTCCCGATGTTATATGTTATATGTTTTATGTGTCGGTTTGTCTTTCTGTGTGATTAATGTTCGCTCTTTCACGAGCCTCGATCTTGTATACAAAAAAAAAAAAAAAAAAAAAAAAAATATATATAAAAGACCCCCAAAGACTTAGCGTTGTTTCTTGTCGACAAAGACACTGTTTCCTTGTCAGACTGCGTCAACCTTATTGATAAACATGTTTTGGCGTGCAAAATGTTGCAAGTCACGCAGTTTTCTACCTCCGCTAATTCACCCCAGATCCACCTTGTTTGACTTAAACGCCAGAAACGCCGTTAAAACGCCGAAGCCCCAAAAGACCCTGAATATGCAAAAATACCCAGAAGACCCAAAAAGACCTAAAGACTAAGAAGAACCAAAATAACCTTAAGACCCAAAAGCCTCTGAAGACACCAAAGACCCAAAGTACCCTTAAAGGCCCAGAGGATCCAAAACACCCTGAAGACCCAAATGGCCCTGAAGACTCAAAACACCATGAAACCCAAAATACACCGAAATGGTCAAAGATGCCTACCCCTCTGAAACGGCATGTGGTGAGGAGCGCGGAGCTCGCCGAGTCACGCTAGTTCTCATAATAGAGAATTGTCGAAAAATTGATGCCAAAAACTCAAATGGTAACAGAACTTAATCTCTCAATCTGATCTTTGATCTAATCGTGCTTTCAGGGCCTTCCTCAGGTTGTCATTTTGCAATTATTGTCTCTGTCCTTGCCATGTATCCAGCCAAATTCCATTTGAGTTTTTTGATTGTGATGAGTGTTTAGGAATTTTGTTTTCTTTCTGATTTTGTTGTTTTTCTTGTCCCTTTTTGGTTATGCTCAGATGGCATCTTTCCATGGAAGTTTGAACATTAATTTTTACTCGATCTTTGCTGTGGTCCATGTTTCATTGCCATGTGTGATATGGGGAGAACACCCTTATTGTAAAATTGTTTAACAGAAGAAGACTCCTGCCTATGTTTTTCATGAAACTTGAATTTGTGAAGGGTTTCTCAATAAAGAGAGGTCCTCAAAGCACAAATGCACTGTCTGTGTTATTGTGAATATGTATTGGCACATTATGATGATTTATCAGTCAGTGCAGAGTTTGGAGTTGTCCATATCTCTGTAAGTGATCCTGACAAACCTTCACCAAACCAGTTGAAAACGTTGCATAACATTTACTATCTTGACATGACTGCACTTCATGCCATCACTGATTGCTGCCAAGCAGCTCGGTTACACAGGTCCAAATGTGGAAGGCCACACAGCTGGATGCTACCACATGTTTCTCACATGCTACCACATGTTGCTACCACATTGCTACCTACTTACCCTCCCATCTACTTTCTGAATAATCCTCTCCAAGAAGTTCTGTCACTCAAGCTTTTGGGTCTCACTATCTGCCATGATCTTTCCTGGGAAAACCACATTTCCAAGCTGGCCTCCAAAGCTAGTCGCCGACTGGGCATACTCCATCGTGCGAAGTCCTTCCTTGGCACACCTGAGCTCCTCACCACATACAAGGCTTTCATCTGCAGCTCAATGGAGTACTGCTCTCCCCTCTTGGCTGGTGCTCCTGCCTCACACCTAGCTCGTCTTCATGCTGTTGAAACCAAAGCGTTCAGAATCATTGGAATCTCCCGCGATGACGCTATCTCCGAGGGCCTTTCACTTACTCACCGCAGGCAGGTTGGTGGTCTTTCCGTCTTCTACCGACTCCTCTCCGGCCTTGCTCCCCCAGCTCTCTCTGGGCTCTGTCCCCCAAATATTCCTACAGGTCGCACAAGATCTGCCTGCAACCCTCTTATGGTTAAACTGCCAAAATCAAGACTCTCTGCTCACCTTCACTCCTTCATTCCTCTTTTCTCCCACCTCTGGAACAAACTCCCTCACTCTCTTCAATCCCACTCCTCCCTCCATGTCTTTAAAACGGCTGTTCACCACCATCTCTTATCTTCCCCAATCCAAAACCTTGATCTTTTCTACCCCTGCTAATTTCACCCCAAATCCACTTTTTTGAGGTGACTTTTGACTTCTTTCCTGGAAGTCCTTGGTGTCTTTGCGTTTTATACCTATCCTGCCTCCCCCCAGGCCCTCTCCCTCCCACACATCTCCTGATGTCCCTGCTCTCAAATGTTGTGTTTGTATGCTTCCTCCCCTTCTCTCCCCATCTTGTCGACCGCTCCCCTTTTTATATACTTTGTTTGCTGGTTTGTTTGATTTGTTTGTTTGATAAATGTTAGCTCTTTCACGAGCCTTGACTCTGTATATGAAAAAAAACAAAAAAACAAAACATCAATGGGAATGCATTGTTAATGGAGGAAATCCTTTGAACACAGACGTCCAAAGAAGAGAGGAGGGGAACAAACCCCTCCCCCATCCCCTCCCCAAAAGCTTGAGATTCAAGTCGATGTGGCCACTGACCAGACCAAGCAGTAAGAATTATTCCAAAAAAAAAAATTCCCAAAACAGATCCTTGCAACTACAGACCAATCAGTCTGCTCCCAATCATCAGCAAGGTCATGGAATCCATCATCACTTCTGACATTAAATCCTTCCTCTTCTCCAATGGCTTGATCTCTGATCATCAATATGGATTCAGACCAGGCCACTGTTCTCTGGACATGCTGCATCTGCTGTCTCAACAATGGATGGAGGTCCTCAATGCCAAACAGGAAATCAGAGCCGTCTCCCTTGACATATCTCTTGTCTTCGATACGGTCTGGTACTCCGCGCTGCTCAGCAAACTCTCCTCTGATGGTATCCATGGAAATCTCCACGCATGGCTCACGGATTTTCTTCTGTCATATTAAACGTGGGGATTGTCGAAGATTAACCACTTCAAAATAGGTTCAAAAGTACAATCTATTCGTAACACAGTGACAGCATCCAATAATAATAAAATAATATCGTGCGCATGAGACGAAATAACAGATCGCCGAGCAAAGCATGAAGCAATTTATTCTGCCTCCTGCTTGTGGAACCCGATTTAAATACTCTCTACTTCAAAGGCTGATGTGATGAAGAGACATAGCTACATGGCCTTGTCGGGGCTGTGATCTTGATGATGAGGAGTGAAACACAGAAGGGACATTCAAGTCTCGACAGCAAGAAGATTAATGTACTAGAGAAAACATTTGAGATGCTAAAGCACATTTTACTTGAGATCTGTAACATACTGTGATGTCATATCCTTTTTCCGGGCTCCGCCACCGGTTGGGCGCCCTGAGGGCTTTTTCCTGTATGTCACATCCAGGAATAAACCGCTGTTTGGACGCTTGCTTTGTGTCTCTGAATCACATCACCCTGCCATGTGACCAGATCCTCAGCTCTTATTGGTATACGTTTGATGGAACATACATACAGACGGACAAACACTGTTCCAGATGGCTTTGCCCTATGGACTATGCTGTAAAAAGTTTCACTGTCTCCCCTTCTGGCCAGCACTGTTCTTGGTCAGTTTGTCACAGTGTGGGTCTTTTGTTTGCAAGTGGATGAGCACGAGCATCAGGCATATTTGTTGTTCTCCCATGAAGAAATTGCGTATGGCGACAGCCAGTACACATGGAAACTGGTCCCTCCTCTCGATTCTGCACATACTCGTTCGCTCTACAGTCACGTGAAAAAGTAAGCACACCCCATGTAAAGTTTTGACTTTTTCAACATATTTCAACATACAGCTATTTGATCTTCATTTCAACAATACTGATAGATAAAGGTGATATAATATAACAAATATCATGAAACATTTACATTTCGTAGTCCATTGTATAATTTAAATAAACATAAATGCAAATTTCGCATGTGGAAAAAGTAACACCCAAACATTTATCACTACTTCAAATACCTAAAATTTGAATCAGGTGCACCAGCTCAGGTGCAAATTATGAGAACATCGTTAGAGAGGATCTTGGAGGAACCTGTCTTATTTAAACCTCAGACATTTATTTTGGTTTGCTCTTTGTTGTTGAAGTGTGCGGCGTCACCATGCCTAGATCAAAAGAGCTCTCTGTGGCCTTCAGAAACAAGGTTACAGATGCCTACGAATCTGGGAAGGCATTTAAAAAGATCTCCAAACAATTTGAAATCAATCATTCGACTGTCCGGAAGATCATCTACAAGTGGAGAAGATTCCAAACAACTGCCAACTTGTCCAGGCCAGGCCGCCCTAGCAAGTTCAGCCCGAGAGCAGACCGCAAGATGCTGAAAGAAGTCTGAAAGAACCCCAGCATGTCATCACGGGACCTACAGGTAGCTCTTGCCACTGTTGATGTCAAAGTGCAAGAGTCTACCATTAGAAAGAGGCTGCACAAGTTTGATCTACATGGGAGGTGTGCCAGGAGGAAACCTTTGCTGTCCAGAAAGAACATCAGGGCAAAACTAAAGTTTGCCAATGAACACCTAGGCAAAGACCAGCACTTCTGCAACAATGTGCTCTGGACAGATGAGTCAAAGGTAGAGCTATTTGGCCACAGTACCAGAAGACATGTTTGGGGAAAACCAAAGACAGCATTTGACCACAAGAACCTGATACCAACTGTAAAGCATGGTGGTGGAAATATTATGGTTTGGGGCAGCTTTGCTGCATCAGGGCCTGGGCAGCTCACCATCATATAATCCACTATGAATTCTTCATTGTACCAGAGGGTGCTTGAGGATAATGTGAGGCAATCTGTCGGAAAGTTGAAGGTCAACCGAAGGTGGACCCTGCAACATGACAATGACCCTGAACATACCAGTAAATCCACCAAGGAATGGTTGAAAAGAAAGAAATGGAAGATTCTGGAATGGCCAAGTCAAAGCCTGGATCTAAATCCCATCGAGATGTTGTGGGGGGATTTGAAACGAGCTGTGCATGCAAGAAACCCCTCAAACATTGCACAGCTGAAAGAATTCTGCATGGGGGAGTGGGCAAAAATTTCTCCCAGTCGGTCAGAGACTAGTAGACAGTTATAAGAAACGCCTACTTGAGGTTGTTTCTGCCAAAGGGTGGCAATACCACCTATGAGAGCCAAGGGTGTACTTACTTTTTCCACATGCGAAATTTGCATTTATGTTTATTTAAATTATACAATGGACTACAAAATGTAAATGTTTCATGATATTTGTTGTATTATATCACCTTTATCTATCAATATTGTTGAAATTAAGATCAAATAGCTGTACGTTGAAATATGTTGAAAAAGTCAAAACTTTACATGGGGTGCACTTACTTTTCACGTGACTGTATATATTCTTGGGAAAAATGGCAGGGGCAAAGAAAAGGCCTCTCTCTCCATATCGTATGTGCTACGTGGCAAAGTTGAGAAAAGAAGGAACATTGCATAGTTTGTCGAAAACGCCAAACAATAGAAAATAAGTTACATTCAAAAAATCTCGTGTGCATGCTAGACTTTCCTTTTTCTTAGGAGGAACCAACACTGCTCTAGAAAAGTTCATATAAATTGGCGCCCACATGTACAGGTTAAAACCCATCAGTACGTAAAGTTTTCTGTGTACCTTGAAAACGAAAACGCATCAGATAATGTGTATGTGTGTGATAAATTTGTTTAAAAAATTTATAAATTTAGTATGTTAGTATGTACTATGTACCAACCAATTTCAGACATGTTGGGTGTGATGTATTCTATGGGACAAGTGTTGGACGAGCGCGATGTGTGCACACATAGGCAACAATTGGATTCGATGAAAGAATTGTAGTGTGCAGAGCGGCCTGTTTTACCAATCCCTTTTGGACCATAATTGCACATTATATAAACTTGCAAGTGTTGACATTGCAGACATATTGGACAAACGTGATATGTAGATGATGAACACTGATAATAAGTAGAGATGATGGATGAATTGTATATGGACACCTACTCTGCAATAGAACAGAAAATGTATATTATGTTTGGCATTTCAATTTTTTTTTTTTTTTTTACTGAAAAAGACCATGATGAGGTCCCTTTGAAACCAGGAGACTGCAACTGCATTGAAAATACATTTACTTTTTCATATAGCTGTATGAATCAAATTGGCACCCCTTTACATGAACTTTTTTAGTGCAGTGCTTGGTTCCTCTGAAGAAAAAAGGGAGTCCAGCATGCACACAAGATTTATTGAATCTCCCTTCTTTTCTATTGTTTGACATTTCCGACAAGCTATGGAATGTGGCTTCATTTGTGTAGTTTACCACATGGCACATACCATATAAAGGGGTCTTTTCTGTGCTCCTGCCATTTTTCCCAAGAATTGTTGTGTAGATCATGCTCAATAAATTTAAAACTGATCGGACAAAGCGTTGTACTTGTGAAATTATGACGTCATAATTAAGGCACCAATGATATCATCATTAACACTTATTCTCCATGTTGAGTTATTTACAATGAGCCATGTTTAAATTTTTTCCATTGAGCGGTTTTGGAGATATAGAGGTGCAACGTTTTTTGTTTTTTTCTAAGATGGCGACTTGTACTACGTGACCTATGACATCATACTTATCATTAAAAAATGATATTGAAGGAGGCAATGTTATGATGAAAATTTCGTGTTCTTCGGACCAACAGTGGCAGAGAAACAAAATTAATACTGAGCGGATCAAGCATTATATACTTGTTGAATTATGACGTCACAATGAAGACATTGTGGCGGGCACAAGGGGCAATAATTCCGCGCACCAGTGGGTGGCACGAGCGCCCAGGCGGGGACCGAAGGGACATGCCCCGCCCTTCGACCGATCGGCCACGCCCAGGGACTAGGCGTGGCCTCGGCACATATATGCGGGCTCTAGGCTCGAGCCCGCCCAGTGCTGCAGTTCGAGCTTTCGAAATAAAGACTTTTGTTTTAACAAACGTGTTGTGGCCTACCTCTTTGGCAAGCAGGTTGTGTGTGCGCAGCACCACACTTCATTGGTGACCCTGATTGGTTCAGCCGTTGCTGACCACCGAACACGCCATGGCCACCAACGCCGTCGCAGTAAAACTCCCAGAGTTTTGGGAAGCACAGGCCGACGTGTGGTTCGTGCAGGCCGAAGCTCAATTTTAGCTTCGAGGCATAACGGCGGACGAGACCCGTTACTACCACGTGGTCGCCGCCCTCGGGCTCGGCACTGCCACCCAATTCGTGTCCATCCTGCGGCGCCCGCCGGCCGACCACAAGTACGAGGCGCTCAAACGTCTCCTCATCGTTACGTTCGGCCTCACGGAGATCGAACAGGCCGACCGCCTCCTGGACCTTCCCGAACTCGGCAACACACGACCATCCGTGCGGATGGATTTTATGCTGTCGCTGCTGGGTGACCAAGCCCAGGATTTCTTATTCCGGGTGCTTTTCCTACGCCAGCTACCTCTGCAGGTTCGCCTTGCGCTGGCCGGTTCCAAGATAAAGGAGCCCCGCGCCCTGGCCGTAGAGGCCGACAAGTTTTTCGCAGCCTGCGACACGCGGTCGAGTTACGGTGCTGCCGTAGTGGATCCCGGGGCAGAGGCTACAGCGTCCCTCGTGGCCGCTGCCGTGCCCCGCCCACCACCACCGCTGCCGAGAACACCGCGGCTGCTGCGGCCGCCGCCGCCGCCGCCACCGCAAACCTGGTGTATTACCACGCCAGGTTCGGCCACAAGGCTAAGACGTGTCGCCCGCCATGCTCTTTTGAAAAGTCGGGGAAACGACCGGGCCGGCGCTCATTAGCGGCCCTGAGCGTCGGCCATTCCGGCAGCCTCCTGTTCATTATGGAGACCTTGTCCAGGCGCCGTTTCCTCTGCGATACAGGAGTGCAGGTAAGCGTCCTCCCCGCCTCCACGTCCGACAAGCGAACCGCGGACCGGGGCCCCGCATTGCTTGCCGCCAACGGTACACCCATCCGCACATTCCGGAAGCGCTGCCTCTCCCTGCGGTTCAGAGGGCAGCGCTTTCAATGGTCGTTCGTGACCGCCAGCATGCCAATGGCATTGCTTGGGGGGTCGACTTCCTATGTGCGAATGGGTTGTTGGTCGACGTGAAGCGCAGACGGCTCGTCCAGGCTGAAACCTTTAGCTCGCTCGCTGGTACACTGAGCGGCTCGTTGAGCGGCTCACTGAGAGGCATTCGCATTCGCATTCGCGGGCGCAAAGCTGGCTCTGGCCGACGCCACCATGCTGGCGCACCCGGCGCCCGATGCACCGATCGCCCTCACCACCGACGCGTCGGACTACGCGGTGGGCACGGTGCACGAGCAATGGGTGCGTGGTGCTTGGCAACCGCTGGCGTTTTTTAGCCGGCAGCTTCGCCCGCACGAACGCCGCTATAGCACCTTCGACCGCGAGTTGCTCGGGCTCCACCTGGCAGTCCGACACTTCTGCCACCTGCTGGAGGGCCGCCCGTTCACGGCCTTCGTTGACCACAAGCCCCTTGTGTTCGCGATGGCCAAGGTCGCCGAGCCATGGTCGGCATGGCAGCAACGCCACGTCTCTGCCATGTCCGAGTACACGATGGACATCCGTCACGTGGCGGGTAAGGACAACCCGGTGGCGGATTGCCTTTCCCGGTCCGTCGTGCACGCGGTCCACCTCGGGGTCGACTATGCCTGGATGGCGGAGGCCCAGACCGCCGACCCCGGCGTCCAGGCCTGCCTCCGCGTCACCGAGGTGCCGTTCGACGCCGCGGGCATGGCCCTCCTATGTGACGTCTCCCTCGGCCGGCCTCGCCCCATCGTGCCCGCTGGCTGGCAGCACCCAGTGTTCGACGCCATCCACGGCCTGTCCCACCCTGGCACGAAGGCATCCCAGAAACTCGTCGGGGCGAAGTTCGTCTGGCATGGCCTCAGGAAGGATGTCCGCGACTGGGCCAGGACGTGCCTCGCATGCCAGCGCGCAAAGGTCCACCGCCACACCCAGGCACCGTTGGCCCCGTTTACGGTTCCCGAGCGTCGGTTCGACCACGTGCACGTCGACTTGGTGGGACCTCTGCCCCCCTCGCGGGGGTTCACCCACCTCCTCACCATGGTCGACCGCACCACACGGTGGCCGGAGGCCGTCCCATTGGCGGCGACGTCTGCGGCTGACGTGGCGCAAGCCTTTATCGCCACTTGGGTTGCCCGGTTCGGTGCCCCCTCGGACATCTCGTCCGACCGCGGCCCCCAGTTCACCTCGGAGCTCTGGCCCGCGGTGGCGCAAGGGCTCGGGGTGAAACTACACCGCACCACGGCCTACCACCCCCAGGCCAATGGCCTGTGCGAGCGCTTTCATCGCTCCAAGAAGGCCGCACTCCGGGCCAGCCTCCGCGACGGCGGCTGGGTCGACAAACTCCCCTGGGTTCTGTTGGGCCTCAGGACGGCGCCCAAGGACGACCTGCGCGCGTCCTCGCTGGAGCTGGTCTTCGGGCAACCACTGCGGGTACCGGGTGAATTTATCCCCGACTCCACGGCTCCTTGGTCCACGGCGCAACAGCGCTCCGCCCTTCAGGAGACCGCCCGGAGGTTCGCGCCGGTGCCAACGGCACACCATGGTTGCCCGCCTTCCCACATCGCCCCGGAGCTTCGCATGGCAAAGTACGTGTTCATCCGGCACGATGCCCACCGGGCACCACTACGGCGCCCGTACGACGGGCCCTTCCGCGTGCTGGAGACCGGGGGCAAATTTTTCACCATCGACATCGGCGGTGCCCCGGATCGCATTTCCGTGGACCGCCTCAAGCCGGCCCACCTCGATCCGGACCACCCCCCACCAGCAGCTCTGCCTCCGCGTCGAGGCCGCCCCCCGGCGGTCGGACCCCCGGCACCCCCCAGCCCCGCCGGCCCGCTACCCCCCAGCCCTGCACCAATCGCCAGGGGGCGTTTCGGCCGGGTCATCCGGTTTCCCCGCAAACTCACCCTTCAGGTGCGCGGGAATTCTGGGGGGCGCGTGTGGCGGGCACAAGGGGCAATAATTCCGCGCACCAGTTGGTGGCGCAAACGCCCAGGCGGGGACCAAAGGGACATGCCCCGCCCTTCGACCGATCGGCCACGCCCGGGGACTAGGCGTGGCCTCGGCACATATTTGCGGGCTCTAAGCTCGAGCCTGCCCAGTGCTGCAGTTCGAGCTTTCGAAATAAAGACTCTTGTTTTCACAAACGCGTTGTGGCCTACCTCTTTGGCAAGCAAGTTGTGTGTGCGCAGCACCACACTTCAACATGATCATTAACATATAGTATTGCCCATTGGGAGTACTTGACAATGAGCCATGTTTAAATATTTTCCATTGAGCGGTTTGGGAGATATCGAGGGTCAAGTTTAGTGTTGTACATTATATATATATATTTTTTGTAAAACATTCGAATGCAAAGAGGGAATAACTCTCCGGATATGACATAACAGATTACCGCTCCTCGGACAGGAAGTGCTTGACCGGGTGCCAGTTGGACGGTGACTGTGAGGCAATTCAAAGAAAAGGTGGATTAATTCGATGTTTTGCGAACTGTTTTTGGTAAGAGTTTCGTTTTTACCTTGTTGTAAATACCAAACGAGTAGAGATACTGTTGAAGGAAAAACTCAAGAATACATTCAATTTCAAGTTCGACCCTCACAAGATTGAACCATTTATTACAAGCTGAACCATGTGCACATAAACAGGAGATGCAAATCACAATGGAAATTCTGATCTGTTCTGACTGCGTCTCTCAGCGCAGACTTTATGCAGGATCATGACTTCGCAGGTGGGAGGGAAAAGAAACACAGGTAAGCCCATCCCCCCTCGGTCACGTGAGCAAAACCATTCATTTCCATAGGTGGGAGGGACACGTCGTCTCCCTAAAATTGTAATTTAGAAACAGTTTATTGTGTCTTACTGTGATGTAGATAACCTGGATAGAGTTGACAATGTTTGTTCCAGACCACACACTGAGTTGATTTGACCACCTGGAACAGGTACAATGAAACGCAGCTTGTTTAGCCAAAGACAAACAATCGTTGCCAATGCTTTGTATTGTCTCAATGGAGATTATAATTACCAGGTACAATGAAAATGTTAAACCGGTTTTCAAACTTCCTTACAGGGTCAGACAACCTGGCCCCAGCTGTATCATATTGTTTATCTCAAAAACTCCTCTTTACATCAATACCTTTCTAAAACTTATTTATTTTAACCCAATATAAACATTTATCTCGATATATGAGTATTTTTTTAAGGCACAAACGTAACGAGATTTCCCTGTGTCGTTATTTGACATCGTACAGATGAATCAATCTATTTAATATCTTTACAAATGAACCGAATGGTTTAAACATGACATTGTTTGATATTATTTCCATGGATGGATGATCGTTATTCAGTGATTTATTACCCTCGCTTGAGGAGAGGGTATTCCGTTTGAGTCTGTTTGTCTGCCTGTCTGCCTGTCTGTTTATTTGTCTGCACAGAATAAATATGATCTTCTCTGCAACCGTTGGTCCTATTGACAATAAATTTTCACCACAGGTGCAACTCCACCTGCATAATTTTAAATAATTATTATAACGTCATAGGTCACGTGGTACGGGCGCCATCTTGGAAAAACCGAAAAACTGCACCTCCACATCTGCAAAAGTGCTTCAGAGAAAAACATGAGACCGGGCTCATTGTAAATAACTCCATGGGGAATAAAATATGTTTATGATGTCATAGATTCCTCCATTATGACGTCATAATTCGTCAAGTACAAAATTTCATTCGGTCAAGATGAAATTTCTTGAGCGTCATCTATGGATAAATTGGTGGAGAAAAAAATATATAATGATGACGTCATCGGTCACGTGGTTCGACCGTCATATATGTTTTAACACAAAAGCTTTAAAAACACGTCATGGCGAAGGTCTGCAATCTCTGATTGCTCTTTCTAGTTTGTCGTTGTTCTCGCATCGTGTTGAAATGTAATTTAGTCATGGGGACGTGTTGGCCAAAGTGTACCAACACTATGTTGCAGGTGTCCTGCCGAGCATCACTTGGGATGTGAAATGGTTATCAATTTACAAGATAACTACAGCAGTTTCAAACACGTAGATGTTAAACCAGATCACCTGTTATCATGCTGCAATCACCGTAATTGTGTTTAAGATGCCATGTTCATGCCGAATGTATCAGTAATATAAACTACATGATAGATTATTAAGACTGCAAACCACTTGCTGTGAGCTGCCACTGAGGTTTGTCCATTTCGTACATTGTTATTCCCGATATACATTGTAGTATTTATGGAATGAAGTAACATTACACATCAAATTGTGGGAATACCTGACACTCCGTTTTTATGCACTTGTTTTACCTCGAGAATCGACATCAAATGTTTGTAGTTAAACCGATATGAGTGATAAAGCATCACTGTGGATGTGTCAGTGAGGAGTAGTTTTGGCTTCGTGTGCATAACAGGTAAGAAACGCTGTTTGTCGTGTGGTTTATACAACAACAACAACAACAACAACAACAACAGGCATTTTAAGGCCATTTTCCCTGCAAGAGCGGGGGTTTGCCTTGCGGTCCCCATGACAATCTTCTCCATTTTGCCCTATTTTCTACATCTCCCCTTGTTAACCCCCTTTCCCGCATTTCTTCTTCGACCATCTTTGGCCAAGTCTTTCTCGGTCTTCCCCGTCCTCTACTTCCTTCTCCATTCATTTCCATCACTCTTCTCAACCAGTCACTTTCATCCTTCCTCAACACGTGACCAAACCATCTCAAACTGTTTCTCTTCACGGCATCAATCACAGGCTCTATTCCCATCATCTTTCACAATTCATCATTTGTCTTCCTCTCTCTCAACGATACTCCACACATCCACCGAACCATTCGCATTTCCACCCTTTCCAGCCTTCGTTGCTGCTCTACATTCATGACCCATGTCTCGCTCCCATAAATCATAACACTTCTCACACATGCAGCATACACCATTCCCTTCAGCTTCAACGACACTCCCCTCCTCATCAGCACAACACTCAGTTCCCGAAACTTCTTCCATGCACATCTCGCTCTCGCAACCGTTGCCGAGTCTGATCCACCTTCTCCATTCAGCATGTCTCCGAGGTAACAAAATGTTTTCACACCTTCCAGCTTCACGCCGTCTCCAACATCCAACTCAACATTTCCTCCATCTGCAGCTCCCTCTGTGCACACCTCACACTTGAATGTAGCTGCCACATTGGTTAAACTGGTTTATACAGGTTGATATACACACTACATAACAGATAAGGTGTGTGTGTGTGTGTGTGTGTGTGTGTGTGTGTGTGTGTGTGTGTGTGTGTGTGTGTTGTATATTTTCCATCTGTATCAAAATGAGGAAGTGCCCCAAAACCGAAACGAATTCACCTCAAACCGGGAATGACCCGACCACAAACCGGAAGTGAGTTAATGAATTATTTTCTCAAATTTTCATATTTTACAATTTTCATATTTTACGATTTTCCGAAAAATAAAGAAAATTGATTTTCAAAATTTCTGATGTCATTTTTCCAAATTTTCATGATTTTCTCAATTTTCCAAAATTTCTAAAATAATTACAACAACCAATTTTTTAACCAAATGGTTTTTAAAATATTTTGCGAACATTGAATTATTGTAAGCTTGTGAACGTTTACAAACATTTATGACGGTGAATGAGAGCTCCCATGGTGTGGACAAACAAGGAACCTCATCGCAATCCGAGATCCACGTGGTCGGTAGACCCGCCATATAGGAACTCTCACTCCTTACTATTACAAATTAATACTTTAAAAAAAAAAATTGATTTAAAGAAATACTTTCCCTATATAAAATATATATATATATACAGTCACGTGAAAAAGTAAGTACACCCCATGTAAAGTTTTGACTTTTTCAACATATTTCAACATACAGCTATTTGATCTTCATTTCAACAATATTGATAGATAAAGGTGGTATAATATAACAAATATCATGAAACATTTACATTTTGTAGTCCATTGTATTATTTAAAAAAACATAAATGCAAATTTCGCATGTGGAAAAAGTAAGTACACCCTTGGCTCTAAAGGTGGTATTGCCCCCTTTGGCAGAAACAACCTCAAGTAGGCGTTTCTTATAACTGTCTACCAGTCTCTGAGATCGACTGGGAGAAATTTTTGCCCACTCCTCCATACAGAATTCTTTCAGCTGTGTGATGTTTGAGGGGTTTCTTGCATGCACAGCTCGTTTCAAATCCCCCCACAACAGCCCCACAGCCCCACAGCCCCACAACATCTCGATGGGATTTAGATCCGGGCTTTGACTTGGCCATTCCAGAACCCTCCATTTCTTTCTTTTCAGCCATTCCTTGGTGGATTTACTGGTATGTTTTGGGTCATTGTCATGTTGCGAGGGCCACTTTCGGTTGAGCTTCAACTTTCCGACAGATGGCCTCACATTATCCTCAAGCACCCTATGGTGCAATGAAGAATTCATAGTGGATTCTATGATGGTGAGCTGCCCAGGCCCTGATGCAGCAAAGCTGCCCCAAACCATAATATTTCCACCACCATGCTTTACAGTTGGTATCAGGTTCTTGTGGTCAAATGCTGTGTTTGGTTTTCGCCTAACATATCTTCTGGTACAGTGGCCAAATAGCTCTACCTTTGACTCATCTGTCCAGAGCACATTGCTCCAGGAGTGCTGGTCTTTGCCGAGGTGTTCATTGGCAAACTTTAGTCTTGCCCTGATGTTCTTCCTGGACAGCAAAGGTTTCCTCCTGGCTCACCTCCCATGTAGATCAAATTTGTGCAGCCTCTTTCTAATGGTAGACTCGTGCACTTTGACATCAACAGTGGCAAGAGCTACCTGTCGGTCCCGTGATGACATTCTGGGGTTCTTAGAGACTTCTTTCAGCATCTTGCGGTCTGCTCTCGGGCTGAACTTGCTGGGGCAGCCTGGCCTGAACAAGTTGGCAGTTGTTTGGAATCTTCTCCACTTGTCGATGATCTTCCGGACAGTCGAATGAATGATTTCAAATTGTTTGGAGATCTTTTCAAATCCCTTCCCAGACTCATAGGCATCTATAACCTTCTTTCTGAAGGCCACAGAGAGCTCTTTTGATCTTGGCATGGTGACGCCACACACGTCAACAACAAAGAGCAAACCAAACTAAATGTCTGAGATTTAAATAAGACAGGTTCCTCCAAGATCCTCTCTAACGATGTTCTCATCATTTGCACCTGAGCTGGTGCACCTGATTCTAATTTAAGTGTTTGAAGTAGTGATAAATGTATGGGTGTACTTACTTTTTCCACATGCGAAATTTGCATTTATGTTTTTTTAAATTATACAATGGACTACAAAATGTAAATGTTTCATGATATTTGAGATATTATATCACCTTTATCTATCAATATTGTTGAAATGAAGATGAAATAGCTGTATGTAGAAATATGTTGAAAAAGTCAAAACTTTACATGGGGTGTACTTACTTTTTCACGTGACTGTATATGGCATTGACTTACCCGAATTTTGATATAAAGAATATTATTTTTGAAAAACCACAATATTATAAGAACAAGGGGGTTACCTTTCACCGCATTGTGATTAAATATAATTACGATCATAATCGCCCACAAGGTGACATTAGAAAACTGTTTATCGAAACACCAACGTTGTTTTCATGGGGTATTATTTGGAAATAAAAATTGTGCGAAGGGGAGCATAGTTGAATCATATTCGTTGCCCCTTGTTATGTATAATTCTCGAGTACCCATGACGACGGCGGAAACAAAAACAATAGCAATGTTTGAAGAAATTCTTAATGTCATTAAAGTACATTTGATGAAAGCCGATGTTATTGAAAAGTTGAAAAAGGAACAGAACAAGAAAGAAAACAAGTACAGATACATTCAAAGTACAGGCCAAATAATTAAATATCCTCCAGCGCAGCATTGCCGGGGTGCCTCCGGGGCCCAGCAATGCCGCTGTACAGCTGATAGAGACTGTATTTGGAGGGAGAGCTGCGCAATAATTGATTGATTAATTGCATAATTAAAATCAAGAAAAGATTATCATAAAATATTTTCTTAATCGATTGGCTAATAGCATAACTAAACCACTACTGCTTCATCCGAAGATGTATCTTTTAGAAATGTAATTAAATAAGGCATTAATTAAAAAAATTAAACAATTAAGTAATGAATCAAATCATTGAATAATGAATCCATTAATTGATAAATCAATAAATCAAAAATAGCCTTTATAGCCACATCACTTGGTCACTGTCATGTCCAAATATTAGCTTCCCAGCTCAAAAGGTGCCTGAGATATTGGCCAAATGAGAAAGAAAATAAATGATTAATAATGAAAATAAATAAATAATAATCATGAAAAAATTAAATAGTTCATCAATTGCCTCGTAGAATACATAAACCACCACCATTTCATCCGAATCTGTAACTTAAAAAATTAATTAATTAGATTATTCATCGAATAATTAAATAATTAATCGATGAAATGATTAATCAATAAATCAAAAATATCCTTGACAGCCACATCATTGGTCACTGTCATGTCCAAATATTAGCTTCCCAGCTCAAAAGGTACCTGAGATATTGGCCAAATAAGAAAGAAAATAAAGAAATGATTAATAATGAAAATAAATAAATAATAATCATAAAAAAATGAAATTATAAATCAATTCGGTCAAAGAACACATAAACCACCACCATTTCATCAGAATCTGTAACAGATTATTTTTATTTTTTTAGTAATTATTCGAATAATTAAATAATTAATCGATTAAATAATTAATTGATTAATCAATAAATAATTAATCGATTAAATGATGAATCAATAAATCAAAAATATCCTTGATAGCCACATCACCTGGTCACTGTCATGTCCAAATATTAGCTTCCTAGCTCAAAAGGTGCCTGAGATATTGGCCAAATGAGAAAGAAAACAAATAAATGATTAATAATGAAAATAAAGAAATAATAATCATAAAAAATTAAATTATTAATCAATTCGGTCAGAGAACACATAAACCACCACCATTTCATCAGAATCTGTAACTAAAAAAAAAAAAAAAATTAGTCATTAATCGAATAATTAAATAATTAATCGATTAATTGATTAATTAATAAATCAAAAATAGCCTTTGCAGCCAAATCACCTGGTCATTGGCATGTCCAAATATCAGCTTCCTAACTCAAAAGGTGCCTGAGTTAATGGTCAGAAGAGAAAGGAAATTTGATTAATTAAATAAGTACTTAATTATCTATCTATAATTATCTATCTATAATTCCATTAATCTCTGTGTGTATGTGTGTATGTGTGTTTGTATGTGTGTATGTGTGTATGTGTGTATGTTTGTCTGTGACCGCTGTTTCTCGACAACTACCGGTCCGATATACTTGAAACTTGCCAGGTATATTGCTGGGGACCCGAGGATGTGCCTTTTCAAGGTTTGAAATTAATCGGACAAGTAGTTACCGAGCTATGGCGATTTCTTTACCAAACACCGCAAGCCGTTCGCTTTGGACCAAACCATTTCATGTAAATAGAGGGGGGGGGGTTCTGTGGTCGTTGCGAATGGACCAAACCATTCATGTAAATAGAGGGGGGGGGGGGGGGGGTTCTGTGGTCGTTACTGCCACGTGGTTTCAAAGTTTTTTTTTGTTGTTGTTGTTTGCACGCATGTTTTTTTGCACCCACGTACGGGCACGCCCTAGGATGTTTACACACACACACCCCTACACAATTTTTTTTTTTTTTTTTTTTGGCAAGGAACGGGCACCCACGTACGGGCACGTCCTAGCTTATATATAGTACGGGCATGCCCTAGTAATAATAATAATAATAATAATAATAATAATAATTCATTTATTTTGTATAGCGCTTTTCATGAAGCCCAAAGGCGCTTTGACAGAGTGCAAAACATAATGCATAACAAAACATGAAAACAACAATTGCAAAAAGACAAGAATCAACAGGGAAATATTTAAAGCAAAAGGAGGGAGAAGGAGAAGTGATAGTCAGGGGTTAAATGCTGTGGGTTGAATGTTGAATGCAGTGCTGAACAGGTGGGTCTTGAGTGATGTTTTGAATGTGGTGAGTGAGGAGGAGTCTGATGGTGTCAAAATTGACACCTTTATAGTGAGTTCCAGAGGGTGGGAGCAGCGATGGAGAAGGCCCTGTCCCCCCAAGATCTGAATTTGGTCCGGATGGGGGGGGGGGGGGGTCAGGAGGTTGGTACCAGCAGAGTGGAGGTTGCGGGTGGGAGTGTGTCTGGAGAGGAGGTCAGCCAGGTAGGATGGGGCCAGGTTATGGAGGGCTTTGTAGGTCAAGAGGAGGATTTTGTACTGGATTCTCTGGGAGATGGGGAGCCAGTGAAGCTTGTAAAGGACGGGGGTGATGTGGTCATGGGTCTGGGCATGGGTGAGTAGACGGGCAGCGGAGTTCTGAATGTATTGGAGTTTATTGGTGATTGTTGAGGGTGAACCATAGAGGAGGCTATTGCAGTAGTCCAGACGGGAGGTGATGAAGGCGTGGATGAGGGTTTCTGCAGCCGTGGAGGAGAGGGATGAGCGGAGACGGGCAATGTTTTTCAGGTGAAAGAAGGCTGTCTTTGTGATCTGTTTAGTGTATTTGTCGAAGGAGAGGGTTTGGTCAAAGATGACGCCAAGATTCCGGATGAGAGGGGAGGTGGATACTGGGATATCGTCGATGTTGGGGACAAAGTTATGGGTGGATTTTGTCGCTTAATAAATTAATCGCTAATAATTAAATAACTCCTCAATTAATTGATTATTCAAAAAACAAAAAATACCATTTTGACAAAGGACTTGTTCACTACTGTGCCGAAATTTCAGCTTCCTAGCTCAAAGGATGGCTGAGATATCGGCCGGAAAACAAACAAACAAGAAAGCAAGAAAACAAACAAACAACCAGAGTGAAAACTGAGTACTCCCTTCAAGCGTGCGTCACTGCCGATCCCCCTTCGGTGCCCGGCAATGACGATTTGCAATGCCTGGAGATGGCATAGGAAAGGTGCGGTGTACAAAAACAAACAAACAACCAGAGTGAAAACTGAGTACTCCCTTTCAGCATGCGTCACTGCCGAGCCCCCTTCGGTGCCCGGCAATGACAATTTGCAATGCCTGGAGATGGCATCGGAAAGGTGCGGTGCACAACAAGTAAAGATACATTCAAAGTACACCGCCCCCATGCCAAATAATTAAATATTTGCCAAATTTCCCGCTCAACACCTCGTCCTGCTGAGCGCCGATTTGCATTCAATTCACAGATCGCCAGACCTCATCTTGTTCGCGCCCAAAATGTCGCCGAATTCATCATCTTCGGGTAGCTTGGTTGCATCATCATCCTTGGGTAGTTTGGTTGCGTATTCATCCTCAGGTAGTTTGGTTGCGTATTTATCCTCGGGTAGTTTGGTTGCATCATCATCCTCGGGTAGTTTGATTGCATCATCACTGCTGGGGTAGTTTGGTTGCATCATCATCCTCGGGTAGTTTGGTTGCATCATCACCGCTCGGGTAGTTTTGGTTGCATCATCATCCTCGGGACAGAGGTTCTGATTTTAAAAAAAACCACAAAGTTCCGCCAAACTCATGGGTTATTACATTTACGAATGAACCTTCTTTTGTCATTGTACAATATATTATAATGTGCATTTGATAAACAATATCGATGTCTTAACAATAGCAATTATAGAATACTTGCAACGGTACCAACCCTATGGGCGGAGCTTCATTTGGGAAGCCCAAATGAAAAGTTCAAATATCAGAAATTGAAGCCTTTTTTTATTTTAAACTATTCATATAAACATCCGTTGAATCATATCACATGCAAATCATCAAAATCTAAAGAGTACATGCCGCCCATTTTGAAAAAAGATTGATTTCTGCAAAACGGAAGCGGCCGCTACACGTCTTTCTCAGTCGCACGATTATGTGTGAAGAGTGCGCGCCGAATCTGTAACACGGAAGCGGCCGCTACACCTGTTTCTCAGTCGCTTTGCACACGCTGCCAGGTTACTTCGGAGCCGCACGTTCATAGAGGAAGCGTTCGTCAGGAGTCGAGCTACTCTCTCCTGGTACTTAGAATAAACAGTATTTGTAGAATTTCAACAAAAGCCACATCGCTGTTCATATCGGTAAATGTTATTTCATCGTGTTTGGTGAATTATAGTAAGATTAATGTGATTATTGTTGCATTTGTTTACATTCAATGAGTTTTTCATTATTCCACTTAACCTGCTTTTTTACCAACACTAACATCAACCCCTTCATTTTATAAAAGTCGCGTCTAGTTAAACATCAGGGAAAAACGTTTTTTAAAATCGATTAACACGTGACAATGCTTTCTTGCCTCGAGATGGACCATTCCCTTTCCGCTGTGTTTACCACCACTCACAAGGTGATGTGTTTTGTGGGTAAAGTGAGACCCACCCTCGGGCTCATCTTTCAACAATGTGGACCACGACCGGTCTCGCGTTATCTCTCATCTCTCTTGATCTCGGGTTGCACTGATTGCGTGACGCCATTGAATTTGGGGGCCCTGGGCATTGCGGACGGAGCAGTGTTCACTCGCACGTGGTTCATTCCTAACACGGAAGCAGTCCCTGCTTCTTCTTTGTCTTCGCCTTTATTTTTGCACTGTAATGTGGCGGCGCGTACAAATTGCTGACGTCACAAACGTCAGCAATTTCCCATTGTAATCTTCTTAGGAAGAGGAACGATATCCATAAACATGCAGTCTTCAAAATATGAAGACCTTCCGGGTGATCTTGTGAACCGCGTGGTGTGGCTGTTACTGTGACCAAGGTTCACGTTATCGGATCGAATCGAATCTGATCTGTAGAGGTTTGTTGGGAGATTCTCATTTTATTGTTAATACTGAGAAAGATCTGAAAAACGTTTATTTAAAGATAAAATAATTTTCTGTTCGTTGATGATGGGAATGAACATAAGTTAAACGAGTTTTTATTAAATGTATGCTGAGGTATTTGATTGTTCATATAATGAGGTGTTTTTCACTCGTTTTGTTTTATTCACTGCATTGTTTTATATGACGTCATCACGAAACTTCATACAACGATGGTTAAACCTCATTCTTCCTTTTAACTACAAACCTGGCAGAAAGTTTTTATAATTAACTTGTATATCCCATGTCACCTTCAAATGAGGAGGTGTTGTAAAGGTTGTAGATGGATAGATGAGGGATCTATGTCGCGTTGGTATCGAAAAAAATGTCGGTCCCATCTACTGCATCCAAAACTAAAGTTGGACTATTTCTCTAACAAGTCGTTTAGGTCAGAGATTCTCAACCGGTCGGCCACGACCATCGGTGGGTCGGAAGGTGCAACCACGTGGTCCGCAGATATCATACCCACCTGAGAAGGTAGGTGATTAGTTTACCTCATGAGTGTTCGCAAAATTTACCTCAAAAAAGAAATTCTATTTATGTTATTGTATTAATTTGTGATTGGCATGATGCTGTTTAAAATGAAAATATGGAGAGATTGAGTTTAAAGGTGAATTAGAGAATGACATGAGGGTTTCCATCCTTAACATTCGCGGATTCGGTATTTGCAGTTTCGCCATTGGCTGTATTTGGTTGATCGAAGGTGTTTCCGGTATGAAGAACGTCTCGGGTGTCTCGGGTATCTCGTGTTCACACGAAAAAGTAAACTGCTGTATTTTACTTTTGCTGTATTTTATTTTGACAAACATGGACCTTTAACTGAAAAGAAAAACCGATGATGGTGGCGAAACTTAAGGAGTTGCTAAAAGAAGGTGAAACGCATCATCAGAAAATATGACCTCGAATATATTAAGTTTGGATTTGCAGTAGCAGGGGATTCAGTTGGAGTGGGAAATCAAGCTCCTGTTACCTTTCACCACCACATACCTGTGTGAGTCGGGGATTTCACTTGTGACTCGCACAAAATCAAAGACCAGGAATATACTGAAAGCAACTTTGAATGGTACTCTGCGAGTCAGCCTCTCAACTCGGATTGATCTGAATGGT
Source organism: Myxine glutinosa (assembly GCF_964187855.1). Classification (NCBI taxonomy): domain Eukaryota; kingdom Metazoa; phylum Chordata; class Myxini; order Myxiniformes; family Myxinidae; genus Myxine; species Myxine glutinosa. The sequence continues at coordinate 92,020,055 of NC_136261.1, forward strand.
TCTCAGAAGCAAACCCAAGTATCCCACTGACTTAAGCAGCACTTTGTATTTAAGGCTTAAATGTCTTAAATAAGGAACCAAATGAAGTTGTTATTATTATTATTGTTGTTATTATTATTATTATTGTATTTTATTTAATCCATTGCTGCGGACAGCTACATTTAACTAAGTTTCAGAGATGACAGGATTATGTGTGTTGAACCTGAAAAGTTTAACTTCTCGGAAAGTGGAGATTCTTTGGTGCACGTTTTGAGACAATGGCAGTGAGAGGAAAATAAAACATAGGGGAAATACCCCTAGCGCTTCACAGTTAAATTGCCTTATATGTGAAGAAGTGTAGAACCACCTTTGGAGGCCTTTTTCCCCACAGAGCAGGGGTTGGCCTTTTCCTGGCACTGTGGTCCCCTTTTTGAAGCAATGTTTTGTGGCCGGATACCCTTCCTGCCACCAACCCTGTTAATCACCTCTTGCGACACACAGGGAATTACCAGTGAACTGGTACTCAATTTGCCGACCTCGGAAGGATGACAGGCTGCGTCAACCCCCCTGGCGTTAATTCAGCGATCGACCGGGATTCGAACCCAGGATCCAAGGATCCCATGCCGGCACCCTAACCGCTAAGGCCTAAGTCAACACCAGGCTTTATGTGAAGAAGTGTCAGTGAAGAAAATCTTTCTTCACCCATGATTGAGCACAAAGAGTTTCTAATCCGTCTCATTGCAGAAAAGCTTTGTTTGGAAATGGCTTCCTTTGTGAAAAATTACAAATTTCAAAAGTTGTTAATCTGATTTGAAAAAGGATGCAGCCAATCACGTCACTCTATACAAATACCGCGATATTTGCCGTGGCTGGGGGAATAAATTCACGCACTTTGGTTCGGTTTCGCTTTGTTACTCACGTTTAAATATGGGATGTATTTATCTTAAATGTGAACTATTGAAACAAATTAAGGGTGGGGCATTGCCCCCCCTCACTCCCCAGCCATGCACCCCTCAAACTCCACCGGTGCATGGAATTAGGGTGGCCGATCCAACTTATCTCAACTTATCTTATTATACTTATCTTATTATGGGCTCATCAGGATAATGTACTGGCAAATCATTTATTTGTGACCATGCTTCACAGCTCAAAGGCGAGTGTGGCTGTCTCTTTCATATACTGTCAGTCTAAATGTGGTGATCAAGCTGGATAAGTTTACCATTTAGCTTGAGACATGATCAAATTGGATAAGATAATAACTCACAAAACATTCCAAACTGAGGAAAGAAAATAACATGTATAACTTTTCTGTGATTAACATAAGCATTGTATCCCTGGCAGGTCATCGGTGAAATGGCGAGCTTCTTGGAATGGCTCAAGTCCCAAGGCCTGAGAGCAGAAACAGCCCAAGCAGTGATCGATAAGCTTGGAATTGAGAATCGGCAGGTTATTCGAGCTTGTACTGAGTCGGATGCATTGCGGACCGACCTCCTCTCTCTCTCCAAAGAGAAATTACAATTTGCAATGTATGCTGACTTCTGTAAATTTATGAATTCTTTTTCGAAGCCGCAAGATATCCAGATTGCAGGTTCTTCTCTTTTGGGAAGTATTTTCGTCAACTTGGAGAATGTTATTAGGGAACTTTCCAGTTTCTGTGAAAAGATTTTTGGATCCCAAAATGTGCACCGGGACAACGTTTCTGGTTTCTGTGGAATCGGGCTCCGTGGTTTCCGCAGTCTCCATTTTCAGGATGATGGATTAACACCCAAGTCTGGTACGTGACTTATTTTTTAAATACAACATCGCATGTCAAGAAGTCACCTTTATGTTCTTTGATTTATTTTTTATTTTTACCTCTGCAACCGAAGGTGGTTGGAGGTTATGTTTTCACCCCTGTCTGTTTGTCTGTGAGCAGAATATCTCAAAACATTATGGATGGATTCTGACGAAACTTTGTGGACAGGTTGCATGTGTGACAAGGACGTATCGGTTCGATTTTGGGGAATATCCGGATGCGGATCCTATAATTAGCCCTTGCGCTGCACAGCAGGAGATGGGGTTTTGCAGTCGTTGGTTTTTGTCTCCATATCGTCCCCCCCACCCTTCCCCCAAGGAGACTATTGGGGATAAGAAATGCCCAGTTGTTATTATCTGAAGGTTTACACAAAAGAGTTGTGATCATATTAATTTGGCTCGTCGTGTACGCGATTCGCGATCTTTCTTAATTTGTTAAATTTTACATACAGGCACCTATATTTACTCAAGATAGACAGAGATGTTAACAAATTGTAGATAATCATGTCCCCTATGCATATAAAACCCATATATCATGATAATCATGTTTTACACCCTTCAGGAAACCAAAACCATGTTTCACGGCCAAAGTTGTGAAGTTTTCTTGTTCTCAAAGTTTTTTTCCGAGGGCTCTTTTGAGGATCGTCACTGAGCCCCAAACAGCTGCCGACTGCAGTTTGTTTGTTGTAATATTCCCAGAGATCATTTTAAAGATCTCTGCATGGTTCTTTTTTTTTTAACCATTTCCATTGCTCTAATAATCACTGGTACAATTTCAGTGCTCCTCGTCTTTTCACTTTTGTTTTTTGCGATCTTCCTATTTCATCATTTTCTTGAGTCCTTTGCTATTGAGGCCAATTTGGCTGGGTCTTGACACCTCTAATTAGCAGTGCCCCCTTTTCTGTTTTTGTACCCAAGTATGATATCCGGTCACAAGGCTTCGTTTTTTATGCTCGATGGGATAATTCGGTTGTACCTGAGCCAGGGATTACTTCATTATTTTCAGTGATTGCTTTTGGATAATGTTTCCATTCGTTTTCTGGAACTGGAATATTGAGACTTTTGCAGATGGGTTAATGCATTACTCCACATTCCTTGTTTTTTATTTGGGTGTCACCCAAAGAGCATTTTTGTCCGTCGGTTGTTTTCTCGTTTTTTTGTGGTCTTTCCCCAAATGGTGCAATCTCATCTGCACTATTTTGTTTGCCAACTCTTATTCCAGTCTTCGCTTTTCCTCATCATCCTTACACTCCCTCTCTCCTTCACTTCCCTGTTTCCTTCTGTCCTTCTGTTTGTTATCATCCGCTGTTCTCATTTTCATCACATTCAATTGTGTTGGTGTTTTCACTCGGTCCATGATTGCAAGTCGGGTCTGTTTCCCCATCCCCTTCACCGTTATCTCTTATTTTTTATATATATTTTTTCGGATTTACAGTCATGTGAAAAAGTAAGTACACCCCATGTAAAGTTTTGACTTTTTCAACATATTTCAACATGCAGCTATTTGATCTTCATTTCAACAATATTGATAGATAAAGGTGATATAAAATAACAAATATCATGAAACATTTACATTTTGTCGTCCATTGTATAATTTAAATGAACACAAATGCAAATTTCGCATGAGGAAAAAGTAAGTACACCCTTGGCTCTAATAGGTGGTATTGCCCCCTTTGGCAGAAAAAACCTCATGTCGGCGTTTCTTACAACTGTCTACCAGTCTCTGACATCGACTGGGAGAAATGTTTGCCCACTCCTCCATGCAGAATTCTTTCAGCTGTGCGATGTTTGAGGGGTTTCTTGCATGCACAGCTCGCTTCAAATCCCCACACAACATATCGATGGGATTTAGACCCGGGCTTTGACTTGGCCATTCCAGAACCCTCCATTTCTTTCTTTTCAGCCATTCCTTGGTGGATTTACTGGTATGTTTAGGGTCATTGTCATGTTGGAAGGTCCACCTTCGGTTGAGCTTCAACTTTTCGACAGATGGTCTCACATTATTCTCAAGCACCCTCTGGTACAATGAAGAATTCATAGTGGATTCTGTGATGGTGAGCTGCCCAGGCCCTGATGCAGCAAAGCTGCCCCAAACCATAATATTTCCACCACCATGCATTACAGTTGGTATCAGGTTGTTGTGGTCAAATGCTGTCTTTGGTTTTCGCCAAACATGTCTTCTGGTGCTGTGGCCAAACAGCTCTACCTTTGACTCATCTGTCCAGAGCACATTGTTGCAGAAGTGCTGGTGCTGGTCTTTGCCTAGGTGTTCATTGACAAACTTTAGTCTTGCCCTGATGTTCTTTCTGGACAGCAAAGGTTTCCTCCTGGCACACCTCCCATGTAGATCAAATTTCTGCAACCTCTTTCTAATGATAGGCTCGTGCACTTTGACATAGACAGTGGCAAGAGCTACCTGTAGGTCCCGTGATGACATTCTGGTGTTCTTCGAGACTTCTTTCAGCATCTTGCGGTCTGCTCTCGGGCTGAACTTGCTGAGGCGGCCTGGCCTGAACAAGTTGGCAGTTGTTTGGAATCTTCTCCACTTGCAGATGATCTTCCGGACAGTCGAATGATCGATTTCAAATTGTTTGGAGATCTTTTTAAATCCCTTCCCAGACTCGTAGGCATCTATAACCTTCTTTCTGAAGGCCTCAGAGAGCTCTTTTGATCCAGGCATGGTGACGCCGCACACTTCAACAACAAAGAGCAAACCAAACTAAATGTCTGAGGTTTAAATAAGACAGGTTCCTCCAAGATCGTCTCTGACGATGTTCTAATCATTTGCATCTGAGCTGGTGCACCTGATTCTAATTTTAGGTATTTGAAGTGATAAATGTCGGGGTGTACTTCCTTTTTCCACATGCGAAATTTGCATTTATGTTAATTTAAATTATACAATGGACTACAAAATGTAAATGTTTCATGATATTTGTTATATTATATCACCTTTATCTAAACGTTGTTGAAATGAAGATCAAATAGCTGTATGTTGAAATATGTTGAAAAAGTCAAAACTTTACATGGGGTGTACTTACTGTTTCACGTGACTGTATGTACCGTTCACACACCTTTAAAAAAAATTTTAGATGGCACCGTTGTAGCAGGATTCTCTCACTCCCCTAAAATCTCACTCTGGAGTGATTCTGTCCTCAGATAAAATCACTCGAGTGAACTAATCCTCGGACTGGCACACTCGAGAGTGTAATTATCCTAGGACAGAATCACTCCCCCTGTCAGGATCAACACACTCCCTTTTAGGATAAAGTCAATCCCCCAGAAAGAATGGAAAGATATATTTAGTTACTTTGAAAATATAACTCACAGGATGTTAGATATCGTTGCAATGATCAACAGAGCTTTTACTATGTATTTTAGTGTATACCGTGTGAGCATGTGCATCATATTGTCAGATCTTAATATTCAATTGTTGAATACATGTACTATATTTGAGCCCATCATTATTTCAATACAACAAAAGAAGACATGAGTTAATTTATGATCATCATATTTTTCAAATGATTCAATAAACTATAACTAGACGTACTTCAACTGAGATTGAATGTTTTTAATATCACATGAGTACAAAGATTTTTGTAAAGACGTCCATCAATAGTCAGTAAACTAGGACAAACCTTGCTTTTCCTTGTTTCTTGTAGACTTGCGCTTGTGGAACAACTCTGAGTTGATGACTGTAAGTTTGCCGCTGTCTGTCGAAAGTTTGACTTCTTTCCACGATCACCAATGCACATTGCAGGGTATTCCTGAGTAGACAGGAACGTGCGTTTCGCGTCAAAAACCATAATTGAAGATCGAGTGAAATAAATATTAGCCGCTTCATACTTTTATAGAATTACAGATGAAGATACCCCCCCCCCCCATCCCTTCTCCAACACATACATACCCCCCCCCCCCTTCCTTAACAAGACCTCGATTGAGATACTCACTGTCAGAACACTCCAGGAAATCGCGTACTCATGTTGGCTGAAAGCACTATAACTTCGCCAATGATCATGGTTTGTAAGATATGGTATAGTTTGTAAGACAAAAGATATAGGAAGCCTGCAATTCACGTTATCATTGACAATTAGTATGAAGTGATCGGCAAACTGTCTTGTCAAAACATCCTAATTCACTTGGAGCAAAAGTGGACCAGTTTACCTTGGATTATACTCAATCCAATTAAGGATTAAATCTCAGTGCATTAATGATGGTGTATGCATTGAAGATGAATATCATGTATTCATGATCTGGCCATTGTATAGTCAAAGTACAGTCAAGTCCAGTCAAGTCAAAGTTTATTCCATTAAACCACTCACATTGATACATGGAAATAACTTAAATTCATCAATATAAATGGCTGCACAAGAAGGTTTGTCACCTCATTTAAAATGCATTCATTCGATTCAATAACAGTACAATGAGTATGATTTCTTTTGTGCACCCATGGGAACACTATATATGCTCTTGACAACATACTTAGTTCGATTCTTGGATTCTTATCGAAATGATTGAAACAATATTTATTTCCACAAATGTACAGTGCAAACATGTCAATGAAATACATATGAATGGAATGAGCACTAAAACATTGGGACGTTTCAGTACGGAAATGCAATAAATATTGTAGGTGTTGAGTTAAGACACAGTCATTTAACATAGCTTAAATCTATTAGATTAAACTTTATTTTGTGAAATATGTGAATATTATTATACTATACATTTATATAGCGCCTATATCCAGTTCTCGGAACTGCTCAGAAGCGCTTGTTTCCTGGTTATCAGTACACGAACACACCTTTGCCAATATATAAACGTTTGAGACATTTTAAAACCCGTACGGTATTTAATATTTCTTAAAAGTGCAGTAAAGTTAGAGAACGTAACTTAAAATGACATTATATGTTGAAATGAAAATATCCTTTTAGTATAAAACATCGTAAATTTATCGTAATGATTACTGCGAATGCTCTAATATCAAAATATATAGTTATTTGAATGTTAAATTTATACTTTTCTTTGTTTGATTTACCCAGTTTAATACAGGGATGCGAAAAACATTGTATTTTTATTTTTAGGGAGAGACGTTTACAAAGGACATCATTCTGCCCTGTTTATCAATTCATTTATCATTTTATGTTCATATTCATTAACTTTGTCATGGTTGCATGTCATTACCATGCAATAAACATTGTTTAAATCACAAAATATATTGGGGAAGTGTTATAATCCTGGGGAGTCATTTGATCATTCATTTGGTTTATCTTTTGGTCATTCATTTAGTTTATCTTTTCATTCAAAGTCATTTTTCAAAGTTTATTCAAACATTCAAATTTTATCTTTTGGTCTTTTGGTCAGTCATTTGGTCATTTGGTTTATCTTTCATAAATTGATCGTCTGTTTGCCGTGTCGCGAGCAAGGCCTTTGCCGCGTCGCGAACGATTTGAAATCGAAGTTAAGTGATTGTTCCCATTTGTATTTTCGTTAAAATTGTATTTATTTATGGTGTTGTACGTATATTGTGTCCCGACGAAGATTTTTCGGTGCAAATCTTTCATACCTGTATTGAAAATCGTGTTAATTCGTGTCGTGTCTTGAGGCCTTGTACAGTGTGCACTGTACAACCTTGAGGCTTTGTTTTTCTCTCAGTGGTCCGTCGTTTGTGATCCAATAACTTTCGTTCTCTGTATTCCCAGTCTTTTCACCCATAGCCTACTTCCTTGTGTAAATCTCAACTCAAAAAAAAAAAAAAACAAACAAAAAAAACAACATTTCCTTCTCTGTTCTCATTCGTTTATTCATTCTTATTCGTTCGTTCGTTCTTCGACCACGTGTTTCTCCCCTATTTCCCCAGATAGTTTTCACTCATTAACCTTCAATGTTTACACTTTCCCCTCAAGTTATGTATTCCGTCATATTTTATAACACCTTTTTCTTCTTCTTCTTTAAAAGGCTGCTTTCGACTTGCTCACCAAATCAATTCATCCCAAAAAAAATATCCATCTCCTATAGTGCCTTTTTTCTACATTCCCTAAACTCTCCTGCACTCCATCCTCCATCCAGCGTCCTGAAACGTATTTTTAACTCGAAGGTCACAAGAAACTCATTTTGCAATAAATGTTCGTTTCCCATAAATCGTACACTTTCAAAAATCCAATCTCACCCCTTCCCTCCAAATCTTCCCCATAACCCCTCCCCTCCAAATCTTCCCCATCACCCCTCCCCTCCAAATCTTCCCCATCACCCATCCCTTTCAAATCTCCCCCCTTGCCCCCTCCCTCCTAAACTACCCCCTCACCCCTCCCCGCCAAGACGCCCCCTCGCCCCTCCCCTCCTAGACTCCTGCCTCACCCCTCCCCTCCAAATCTCCCCCATATCCCATCCCTTTCAAATCCCTCCCCTTGTCCCTTCCCCCCCCAAACTCCCCCCTCACCCCTCCCCTTCAAATCTCCCCACCCTCATTGCTTCTCAATTTCCCCCCTCTCACTCCCCCTCCTCAAAGCGTCCTCCCCGCTTCTTCCCCCTTCAAACTCTCACCTCCATCTCCCCCAACCTTCTGCCTCGCTCTTCCCCCTCCTCAAATAACACCTCATTGTGGCTCACCCAATCACCATCAAACCTTTTGTCCGCCCCATCCTTCCCTTTCTCCGAGCTATTCTGAAATCTCTGACACACCTTCAACAGCTCTCCCTACCTCTTCCACCTCTTCCACATCTTACCCTACCCCTCCTCCCCCCTGTTCTGTATCTGATGCTCCCCCTTCCTCTTCATTAACGGTATGGACCTCAAACATCCGGGGCCTTCGTTCAAACTTAACTGATCTCTCCATACAGGTTGCTTCTGTCAAACCAGACGTGATCTGCTTAACAGAAACTTTCCTCCTTTCTGATGTCTTTGATTCCATAGTATCTCTCCCGGGCTACTCCCTCCTCCGGTATGATAGACCTGAGCCTCGTCCTGGAGGCGGGGTTGCTATCTTTATCAAAAACTCTCTTCCTCACTCGCCCTGCACTACACTCTCTCCACCTCACCCCCAGGAATACCTCTGGCTACGGCTTCCCCTTCGCTCCCACCTCTTGTTCATATGTGTGTTGTACCGTCCACCAAACAGTGATGACTCCATCTACATCTCGCTGTCTGATGATATGGACCAACTTCTATCTACTCATCCCAACTCTCTCTTCCTCATATGTGGTGATTTCAACTGTCATCATGCCAGTTGGCTGGGTGTGGGTACCTCTCTCACCAGCCATGGCTCCTCAGCAAAGGACTTCTGCGACTCACTGGGACTGACACAATCTGTCAATTTCCCGACCCGGATCTCAGTCAACGGAACATCTTCTCTTCTGGACTTGGTTATGACTAACTTCCCTGAAAATGTCTGCTGCTCTTCTTCTGCTCCGATCGGATCATCTGATCATGTCCTTGTTAAAGTGGACATCTCTCTGACCATCCTCAGGGAGCCTGCTCAGCGTCGACGAGTCTGGCATTTCACTCAGGCCAACTGGCACGGTCTTCAAGCAGCCATCAATCATCTGGACTGGTCTCCCATCTCTACCACCTCCGACATCAACTCATCCTGGGAATTCTTCCAAAGTAAATTGCTCTCTCTCATGCACAGATTTATCCCATCTCGTCTTCAGTTGTCATACCCTTCCTCCCGTCCATGGTACACGGAATCTTGTGGTGAGGCTGTTGCCCAGAAACAACTTGCCTTCGTCTCCTGGAAAGCAAATCCAACGGAAGGAAATCTCATTTCCTTTCACAAAGCCCGAAACAAGTGTGTGTCCACCCTCAGGAGAGCCAGGAAACAATATCTCTCCGTTCTCAAGACCGAACTCTCTTATCTGTCTCCCTCTTCCAAATCCTGGTGGCGTCTGGTCAAATCCGTTTCTGGTGTTTGTTCCCCCTCCATCCCCTCCCTTACCTCAAACGGCTACACAGCTGACTCCGCACGTGAAAAAGCTGAATGCCTCAACTCTGTGTTTGCCTCTAAATCTTGTGTCCCAAACCCATCCCTCTCTGTACCCACCATACCCAGTCGTACCCTGCTGCTCCTGGACTCCGTGTCCTTTCCTCCTGACAAGGTGGAAAAGTTTCTGTCAACCCTCGACTCTGATTCTGCAACTGGACCCGACGGCATCAGCCCACGGGTCCTAAAATCCTGCCTGCTGCTCTATCTCACCCTCTCTCTGTTCTCTTCACCCTCTCTTTTGCTCAAGGTCAACTGCCATCTGCTTGGAAATCAGCCAACATCACCGCTTTGCACAAAAAAGGTGCAAAAACAGATCCTAGCAACTACAGACCAATCAGCCTTCTCCCAATTATCAGCAAAGTCATGGAATCCATCATTGCTTCGGATATGAAATCTTTCCTCTTCTCCAATGGCTTGATCTCTGATCATCAATTTGGTTTCAGACCAGGTCACTCTACTCTGGACATGCTGCTTCTGCTGTCTCAACAATGGATGGAGGTCCTCAATGCCAAACAGGAAATTAGAGCTGTCTCCCTCGACATATCACGTGCCTTCGACACGGTCTGGCACCCTGCTCTGCTCACCAAACTCTCCTCCTTTGGTATCCATGGAAATCTCCACGCATGGCTGGCGGACTTCCTCTCTAGTCGTCGTCAACGTGTGGCCCTGAATGGGTTTCTCTCATCTCCTCTTCCTGTTCAGGCTGGAGTTCCCCAAGGCAGTGTTCTGGGCCCCGTGCTTTTTCTGGTCTTCATCAATGATCTCTCTGACTCTCTCGAAAATCCTCTCTATCTCTTTGCTGATGACTCCACTCTCTGCCGCTCCATTCCTCTTCCCTCAGATCGGCAGTCTGCTGCCTCCTCACTCTCTGAAGACCTGGACAAAATCACAGACTGGTCAAACAAGTGGAACATGTCTTTCAATCCTGACAAATCTCACACTCTTACTATGTCTCTCCGAAAAGATCGACTGGACAACCCTCCCATCTACTTTCTCAACAATCCTCTCCAAGAAGTTCTGTCGCTCAAGATTTTGGGTCTCACTATCTGCCATGATCTTTCTTGGGAAAACCACATTTCCAAGCTGGCCTCCAAAGCCAGTCGCCGACTGGGCATCCTCCGTCGTGCGAAGTCCTTCCTCGGCACACCTGAGCTCCTCACCACATACAAGGCTTTCATCCGCAGCTCAATGGAATACTGTTCTCCCCTATGGGCCGGTGCTCCTGCCTCACACCTAGCTCGGCTTCACGCTGTTGAAACCAAAGCTTTCAGAATTATTGGAATCTCCCGCGATGAAGCTATCTCTGAGGGCCTTTCACTCACTCACCGCAGGCAGGTAGGTGGTCTTTCTGTCTTCTACCGACTCCTCTCCGGCCTTGCACCCCCAGCTCTCTCTGTGCTCTGTCCCCCAAATATTCCTACAGGTCGCACAAGATCTGCCAGCAACCCTCTGATGGTTAAACTGCCGAAATCTCGGCTCTCTGCTCACCTTCACTCTTTCATTCCTCTTTTCTCCCGGCTCTGGAACAAACTCCCTCACTCCCTTCAATCCCACTCCTCCCTCCAGGTCTTTAAAACAGCTGTTCACCACCATCTCTTATCTTCCCCCATCCAAAACCTTGATCTTTTCTACCCCCGCTAATTCACCCCAGATCCACCTTGTTTGAAATTCAAACTTCTTTCCTGGAAGTCCTGGCAGTGTCCATATGTTTTATACCTCTCCCACCGCCCCCTTCCCATGCCCCCCCCCAAAGCCCTCGCCCTCTCTCAGATCTCTCGATGTCTCCATGTCTCTCGGTCCCTGCTCTCAAATGTTGTGTTTGTGTCCTTCCCCCTCTCTCCCCACATCTTGTCTACCGCTCCCGATGTTATATGTTTTATGTGTCGGTTTGTCTTTCTGTGTGATTAATGTTCGCTCTTTCACGAGCCTCGATCTTGTATACAAAAAAAAAAAAAAAAAAAAAAATCCTGCAAGGGGGAGTGTTAAAATCCTGGGGGGAGTGATTTCATCCTAAGATAAAAACCACTCTAGAGTGAATTTTTCCGAGGAAAATATCACTCTCGAGTGGTGTTATCCTGGGGAGTGATTCTATCCTCCTACACCGTCTCTGATTGTGAGTTGAGCCTGGTGTTGGCTTCGCGGTTAGGGTGCCGGCTTGGGATCCTAGGATCCTGAGTTTGAATCCCGGTCGATCGCTGAATTAACGCCAGGGATGTTGACTCAGCCTGTCATTGTTCTGAGGTCGGCAAATTGAGTACCAGCTTGCTGGGATGAATGATCCCGGTGTGTACCCAGATTTAGAATAGGTACGCCGTATCCCTGCGCATCGTAAGAGGCGACTAAGGGTTGGCGTCAGGAAGGGCATCCAGCCATAAAAAAAACATTTTCTCAAACAGGGAACCATGATTGTCATGGGGCCCGCAAGGCTAACTTGCTCAAGGCTAAAGGATAACGAGGCTAAAAAAAAAAGGCCTTGAAACGATCATTCATTCATTCTTTCATTCATTTGTCTCTGCTCTGGTGGTCAAACTGGTCTTCTTCAGCTGGTCTATTAATGTAGCTCCTCTACTTGCCATCACCCACTGTTGATGTCGTGAATAGACTTCAGAAGAGTAAATGGACTCCTCCTCCATGCTCCAAGGTTCAATTTCTTGAGTTTAGTTTTTGAGATGGGGAGCACCTCCATAGCCTATTGGCTTGGTGCAAATCTCTATTCAATTGTGAGTTGGTCTTTCTGCCCAGGAGAGGAGGTGCAGGTTTCATTCTTTGGGGTGAGCTCAGTGCCACCGCACAGATTAGCACCACACCGTGGTGTGTCCAATAATTTGTTTTCTTTTCCTTTATTTCCAACACACATTTCGTTTGTCGCAGGCTCTAACCTTTCCCCACCCTCCTCCGGCCTATCAAAAGCAGTTTCTCACATCAGGGATCCCTGACCTGGCGGGTCAACATTGTTTGCCGATAGATTCCCTGCATAACGTTCCTCTGAGGCTGCATGCAGCACGCAATCAACCACAAGGCCTTGTTTGGGTTCGCAGATCTCCAAGCCTGTAGTATTTGTCAGCGAAGTGTTTTTCCTTGCCCTTTTCAGCATTTCCTTCCCAGCCCGGTCCTCATCATTCCTCCGGGGACAGAAACAGTCTTGGAGCGTCGACTTGGAGAGTGATGGGTGGGGCGGCGGGGGGAGGATGTGGGCGCGGGGGGGAGGGGGGAGTTTGTGGACGTTGGGCTTTGTCTCTGCTCCTTGGTTATCCTCTCGCTCCATCTCAAATTACCAGCCACGTTGTCCTGGAATCTCCCATAAACGCTCAGGGATCCACACGGTTCTCCAGAGGCATGAACCTCTTTGGAGTCTGTCGACTCGGGGAGGTAGCGGGTGGAAGCCGTGATTACAAGTTGGTCTTTCCCTCGTGGTGCCCTTGTGCTGTCTTTCCCTCGCGGTCCCTCTGTACTCTTTCCCTCGCGGTCCCTCTGTACTGTCTTTCCCTCGCGGTCCCTCTGTACTGTCTTTCCCTCGCGGTCCCTCTGTACTGTCTTTCCCTCGCGGTCCCTCTGTACTGTCTTTTCCTCGCGGTCCCTCTGTACTGTCTTTCCCTCGCGGTCCCTCTGTACTGTCTTTCCCTCGCGGTCCCTCTGTACTGTCTTTCCCTCGCGGTCCCTCTGTACTGTCTTTCCCTCGCGGTCCCTCTGTACTGTCTTTCCCTCGCGGTCCCAACTGGACTGTCTTTCCCTCGCGGTCCCTCTGTACTGTCTTTCCCTCGCGGTCCCAACTGTACTGTCTTTCCCTCGCGGTCCCAACTGTACTGTCTTTCCCTCGCGGTCCCTCTGTGCTCTCTTTCCCCTGCGGTTCCCCCTGTGCTGTCTTTCCCTCGCGGGTCCCCCTGTGCTGTCTTTCCCTCGCGGGTCCCCCTGTGCTGTCTTTCCCTCGCGGGTCCCCCTGTGCTGTCTTTCCCTCGCGGGTCCCCCTGTGCTGTCTTTCCCTCGCGGGTCCCCCTGTGCTGTCTTTCCCTCGCGGGGTCCCCTGTGCTGTCTTTCCCTCGCGGTCCCTCTGTGCTGTCTTTCCCTCGTGGTCCCTCTGTGCTGTCTTTCCCCTGCGGGCCCCCTGTGCTGTCTTTCCCTCGCGGTCCCTCTCTGCTGTCTTTCCCTCGCGGTCCCTCTCTGCTGTCTTTCCCTCGTGGTCCCTCTGTGCTGTCTTTCCCCCGCGGGCCCCCTGTGCTGTCTTTCCCTCGCGGTCCCCTGTGCTGTCTTTCCCTCGTTGTCCCCCTGTGCTGTCTTTCCCTCGTTGTCCCCCTGTGCTGTCTTTCCCTCGTGGTCCCTCTGTGCTGTCTTTTCCTCGCGGTCCCTCTGTACTGTCTTTCCCTCGTGGTCCCTCTGTGCTGTCTTTCCCTCGCGGTCCCACTGTGCTGTCTTTCCCTCGCGGTCCCACTGTGCTTTCTTTTCCTCGTGGTCCCACTGTGCTGTCTTTCCCTCGCGGTCCCACTGTGCTGTCTTTCCCTCGCGGTCCCTCTGTGCTGTCTTTCCCTCGTGGTGCCCTTGTGCTGTCTTTCCCTCGCGGTCCCACTGTGCTGTCTTTTCCTCGCGGTCCCTCTGTGCTGTCTTTTCCTCGCGGTCCCTCTGTGCTGTCTTTCCCTCGCGGTCCCACTGTGCTGTCTTTCCCTCGCGGTCCCACTGTGCTGTCTTTCCCTCGCGGTCCCTCTGTGCTGTCTTTCCCTCATGGTGCCCTTGTGCTGTCTTTCCCTCGTGGTCCCTCTGTGCTGTCTTTCCCTCACGGTCCCACTGTGCTGTCTTTCCCTCGCGGTGCCACTGTGCTGTCTTTCCCTCGTGGTCCCACTGTGCTGTCTTTCCCTCGCGGTCCCACTGTGCTGTCTTTCCCTCGCGGTCCCACTGTGCTGTCTTTCCCTCGCGGTCCCACTGTGCTGTCTATCCCTCGCGGTCCCACTGTGCTGTCTATCCCTCGCGGTCCCACTGTGCTGTCTTTCCCTCGCGGTCCCTCTGTGCTGTCTTTCCCTCGCGGTCCCTCTGTGCTGTCTTTACCTCGCGGTCCCTCTGTGCTGTCTTTCCCTCGCGGTCCCTCTGTGCTGTCTTTTCCTTGCGGTCCCTCTGTGCTGTCTTTCCCTCGCGGTCCCTCTGTGCTGTGTTTCCCTCGCAGTCCCTCTGTGCTGTGTTTCCCTCGCGGTCCCCCTGTCTGTCCCCCTGTCTGTCCCCCTCCCTCGCGGTCCCCCTGTGCTGTCTTTCCCTCGTGGTCCCCTGTGCTGTCTTTCCCTCGCGGTCCCCCTGTGCTGTCTTTCCCTCGCGGTCCCCCTGTGCTGTCTTTCCCTCACGGTCCCCCTGTGCTGTCTTTCCCTCGCGGTCCCCCTGTGCTGCCTTTCCCTCGCGGTCCCCCTGTGCTGCCTTTCCCTCGCGGTCCCCCTGTGCTGCCTTTCCCTCGCGGTCCCCCTGTGCTGCCTTTCCCTCGCGGTCCCCCTGTGCTGCCTTTCCCTCGCGGTCCCCCTGTGCTGCCTTTCCCTCGCGGTCCCCCTGTGCTGCCTTTCCCTCGCGGTCCCCCTGTGCTGCCTTTCCCTCGCGGTCCCCCTGTGCTGCCTTTCCCTCGCGGTCCCCCTGTGCTGCCTTTCCCTCGCGGTCCCCCTGTGCTGCCTTTCCCTCGCGGTCCCCCTGTGCTGCCTTTCCCTCGCGGTCCCCCTGTGCTGTCTTTCCCTCGCGGTCCCCCTGTGCTGTCTTTCCCTCGCGGTCCCCCTGTGCTGTCTTTCCCTCGCGGTCCCCCTGTGCTGTCTTTCCCTCGCGGTCCCCCTGTGCTGTCTTTCCCTCGCGGGGCCCCCTGTGCTGTCTTTCCCTCGCGGGGCCCCCTGTGCTGTCTTTCCCTCGCGGTCCCCCTGTGCTGTCTTTCCCTCGCAGTCCCCCTGTACTGTCTTTCCCTCGCGGTTGTCAGCTCTTTCACGAGCCTCGATTCAGTATAAAAAAAAAAAGAAAAAAAAGTGAGATGGTGTGACGAGGAGATTATGTGCCAGCTTCTTTGATGTATGAGACATGCTTGTATGTGTGCGTCAGGGTGTATCCATGTACTTGCTCATTCATGTTTTTTTTTGTTTTGTTTTTTACCATTTGAGCTTTGTCATCAAGCTTTCAACATAACTTTATTTCAGTTATGTTGGTGAAAGGGCCGGTGCCGGTGCCGGTGGTGAAAGGGCCGGTGCCGGCGGTGCCGGTGCTCATGGGCCGGTGCTCCTGCCTCACACCTAGCTCGGCTTCACGCTGTTGAAACCAAAGCTTTCAGAATTATTGGAATCTCCCGCGATGAAGCTATCTCTGAGGGCCTTTCACTCACTCACCGCAGGCAGGTAGGTGGTCTTTCTGTCTTCTACCGACTCCTCTCCGGCCTTGCACCTCCAGCTCTCTCTGTGCTCTGTCCCCCAAATATTCCTACAGGTCGCACAAGATCTGCCAGCAACCCTCTGATGGTTAAACTGCCGAAATCTCGGCTCTCCGCTCACCTTCACTCTTTCATTCCTCTTTTCTCCCGCCTCTGGAACAAACTCCCTCACTCCCTTCAATCCCACTCCTCCCTCCAGGTCTTTAAAACAGCTGTTCACCACCATCTCTTATCTTCCCCCATCCAAAACCTTGATCTTTTCTACCCCCGCTAATTCACCCCAGATCCACCTTGTTTGAAATTCCAACTTCTTTCCTGGAAGTCCTGGCAGTGTCCATATGTTTTATACCTCTCCCACTGCCCCCTTCCCACGCCCCCCCCCCCCAAAGCCCTCGCCCTCTCTCAGATCTCTCGATGTCTCCATGTCTCTCGGTCCCTGCTCTCAAATGTTGTGTTTGTGTCCTTCCCCCTCTCTCCCCATCTTGTCAACCGCTCCCTATGTTATATGTTTTATGTGTCGGTTTGTCTTTCTGTGTGATTAATGTTCGCTCTTTCACGAGCCTCGATCTTGTATACAACAACAACAACAACAACAACAACAACAACAAAAAAAAAAAAAAAAAAAAAAAAAAAAGACAAATTAATAATTTGGTACAAATGTCAGTGTCGCATAAAATCGTAAATTTTCATCCAATTGACCTGAAATTTTAAGAATTTGCATTTTGGGTCACTGTATTCGTTGAGATGAAATGAAATGAAAAGCTGGAAGCCGATTGTTGTTTTTTATTATCGTTGTTTTTTTTTGGAACAAAATGTCAAGTTCGCATCAAGTCATCAATATTCATCCGATTGACTTGACCTTTGAATAGGATTTTCATATCGGCGAACTGAATTCAACCACCAACTATTTTTGACGTCAAAAGGATGTGCTGCTGCATGCCATTCTACTTTATTTTATTTTATTATTATTATTTTTTGAATACAAAGTCGAGGCTCGTGTAAGTGCGATCAAACAAAACACAATAAAGGGAGCCGGGGAGAGAGAGGGAAGCACACAAGCACAACAACTGTAGAGAACAGGGACATCGGTTGATCTGTGGAAGGGAGAGGGCTGGTGGGGGTGGGGGGGTGGAGGAGGGGGAGTGGGGATAAAACGGTAGAAAACAAACTGACATGACTTGGACTTTCAGGAAAGAAGTCAGAAATTGAAAAAAGGTGGATTTGGGGTGTATTAACAAGGGTAGATAAGATCAAGGTTTTGGATGGGGGGAGACCAGAGATGGTGGTGGACAGATCCTATAAAGACCTGGACAGTGGAGAGAGTTTGAAGAGAGTGTGGGAGTTTGCTGACTTTGGCAGTTTCACCAACAGAGGGTTGCTGGCAGATCTTGTGCATCCTGCATGAATATTAAGGGGACAAAGCACAGACAGAGCAGGGGGAGCAAGGCTGGAGAGGAGTCGGTAGAAGACAGAAACACCACCAACCTGCCTGTGGTGAGCGAGCGATAGGCCCTCAGATGCAGCTTCATCGTGGGAGATACCAATGATTCTGAATGCTTTGGTGTCAACCTCGTGAAGCCGAGCTCGGTGTGACGCAGGAGCACCAGCCCAGAGGAGAGAGAGCAGTATTCCAGTGAGCTGCAGATGAAAGCTTTGTATGTGGTGGGGAGCTCAGACGTGCCCGGAAAGGGCTTCGCACAACTGAGGATGCCCAGATGGCGACTGGCTTTGGAGGCCAGCTTTGAAATGTCATCTTTCCTTTTCCCAGGAAAGATCATGGCAGGCAGTGAGACCCAAAAGGTTGAGTTACAGAACTTCTTGGAGAGGATTGTTGAGAAAGTGGATGGGATGGTTGGTGGTTGTCCAGACGGTCTTTTCGGAGAGACATCGTGAGAGTGTGAGATTTGTCAGGATTGAAAGACGTGTTCCACTTGTTTGACCAGTGTGTGATTTTATTCAGGTCTGCAGAGAACCCTGGTGTTGGGCTAGCGGCTAGGGTGCCAGCTTAGGATCCTAGGATCCTGGGTTCGAATCCCGGTCGATCGCTGAATTAACGCCAGGGGGGTTGACTCAGCCTGTCATCCTTCCGAGGTCGGCTAATTGAGTACCAGTTCACTGGTAATTCCCTGCTTGTCGTAAAAGGTGACAAAAAGGGTTGGCGGCAGGAAGGGCATCTGGTCGTAAAACATTGCTTCAAAAAGGGGACCGAAAAACAACAACCACGGTCCCCGAAAAAGGCCAACCCCCGCTTGCGGGGGAAAAATGGCCTCTAAAGGTGTTTTTTTTTTTGGTTTTTTTTGCAGAGAGTGAAGAGGCTTTTGCCTGCCGATCTGAGGGTTGAGATGTGGAGCGGCAGAGAGTGGAGTCATCAGCAACGTGATGGAGAGTATTTTCCAGAGAATCGGAGAGATCATTAATACAACAACAACAACAACATGCATTTTAAGGCCATTTCCCTGCTAGAGTGGGGGTTGGCCTATCATTAATGAATACCAAAAAAAGCACAGGGCCCGGAACACTGCCTTGAGGAACTCCAGCCTGGACAGGAAGGGGAGATGAGAGAATTCCATTCAGGGCCATATGTTGACTGCGACCGAAGAGGAAGTCCGCAAGCCATGCGTTGGAGTTTCCTTGGATAACATAGGAGGAGCGTTTTGTGAGCAGGGCGCGGTGGCAGACCGTATCGAAGGCACGGGATATGTCAAAGGAGATGTCTCTAATTTCCTGTTTAGCATTGAGGACCTCCATCCATTGTTGAGACAGCAGAAGCAGAATGTCCAGTGAAGAGTGGCCTGGTCTGAATACAAAATGATGATCAGAGATCAAGCCACTGGAGAAGAGGAAAGATTTAATATCAGAAACGATGATGGATTCCATGACCTTGCTGATGATTGTAAGTAGGCTGATTGGTCAGCCGTTGCAGGAATATGTTTTTGCACCTTTTTGTGGAAAGCGGTAATGTTGTCTGATTTCCAAGCAGATGGCAGATGACATGGAGCAAAAGAGAGGGTGAAGAGAACAGAGAGAGGGTGTGGTGTGATGGCTCAGCAGAGCAGGATTTTGGGACCCGTGGGATAATTCCCTCTGGTTCAGTTGTGGAATCAGTCGAGGTTTGAAAGAAACTTCTCCACATTGTCGGGAGGGAAGGACACAGAATCCAGGAGCAGCTGGGTACAACTGGTTAAGGTGGTAAAAGAGAGAGGTGGGTTTGGGACACAATATATTTCGGCAAATATAGAGTTGAGGCTTTCATCTTTTTCATGTGCAGTGGCAGGTGTGCAGCCTTTTGAGGCAATAGAGGGGATGGAAGGGGAACAAACACCACAAACACATTTAACCTGAAGCCACCAGGACTTGGATGAGGTAGACAGGATTGAGAGTTCAGTCTTGAGAGTAGAGATATATTATTTCCTGGCTCTCCTGAGGATAGACCCACACTTGGTTCCAGCTTTGTTAAAGGAAATTTTGAGAATTTGTTAACGCCAGTAAATTCCAGAATTTTTGTTTGACGAATTTTACAATCTTTATTTCATTTAAATTGAATTAAATACTTGAACACTGTTGAACACAAATTGCCTTCTTGTTACTTCCACTAACCTCCAGTTTAGCAGTACTTGGACATGTTGAAAAGGGTGGTGAATATGGGTGATGTAGAAGACTGCTTCAATGGTGCTTAACATCCAGAATTTTTCTTTTTATCAATGTTTAACTTCATTATTATATTTAAATTGAAGAACACATTCCATGATGTAACATGTTCTATGAACTCTCAAGATGGCTCTCAATCTCATTTCCCCTCAAAAGACTGACGCTGATTTGTACACAGGTGATGTCTATCCTGTAAATGTGGAAGGCAGACAACACAACAAGGATTCATCTGTCACAGAAGATTCAAAATGTCCTGCAAAGGAAGGTTCAGACGATATTCACATGACAAACGGAAGTGCTTCCTGTTTTGCAACTGGTGAGTGGAAACGTAACAAATTAACATCCAATCTTTTGTGTTGAGAAAATATATAATTTTAGGAAATGTGTTAAATGTTTTCCATTTTGATTTTGTCAAAAAAGGAAATCTCTTATGAGTGTTCTTTGTTTCTGTAGAACAATTCAAAACGAATATGGGACAAAGAAGGTCCAGTCACTGCTTGACAGTGAAGAAGAATACTTTTTTGAAGAAACAATCACGGGATCAAGACTTGCTTTCCATAAAATACAAGGGCATGTCTGGGCCTCGCAGCACCAATATTAATATGAAATTAAACAAAAACAAGAAGGTTCAAGAAAGGCGAATACATTATAAGTGTAATGTGTGCAGAATGGATTTTGCTTTGAGTGAAATCAAAATACACATGAGGATCCACACTGGAAAACACCCCCACAAGTGCTCTGTCTGTGATAAAGGTTTCTTGACAAAAAGCAATTCGAAATTACATATGAAGATCCATACAGGAGAGTGTCCACACAAATGCTCGATATGTGATAAAGGTTTCTCTCACAGCAACAGTTTGAAATTACATATGAGGATCCATACAGGAGAGCGACCTCACACATGCTCGTTATGTGATAAAGGTTTCTCTCGAAAAGATGCTTTGAAAGAACATATGAGGATCCATACAGGAGGACGTTCTTACAAATGCTCGTCATATGAGAAAGATTTCTCTCATAAAGGCAATTTGAAATTGCACATGAGGGTCCATACAGGAGAGCGACCTTACAAATGCTTGATATGTGATAAAGGTTTCTCTCATAAAGGCAATTTGAAATGGCACTTGAGGATCCACACAGGGGAGCGTAATTACAAATGCTCGATTGTGATAAAGGTTTCTCTCAAAAAAGCCATTTCAAATCACATATGGGGATCCGTACAGGAGAGCATCCTTACAAATGCTCGATATGTGATAAAGGTTTCTCTCATAGCGGCAGTTTGAAATCGCACTTGAGGATCCACACAGGGGAGCGTCCTTACAAATGCTCGATATGTGATAAAGGTTTCTCTCATAGCAGCTATTTGAAATCACATATGAGGATCCATACAGGCGAGCGTCCTTACAAATGCTCGATATGTGATAAAGGTTTCTCTCATCGCGGCAGTTTGAAATCGCACTTGAGGATCCACACAGGGGAGCGACCTTACAATTGCTCGATATGTGATAAAGTTTTCTCTCAAAAAAGCAATTTGAAATCACATATGAAGATCCATACAAGAGAGCTGAAATCTGAAATACCTCAATATGAAAACTGAGGTTCAGAGCATTTCGAAATTGAAGAAACCTGAAATTGTACCAGTGATAGTCAGAGCAACAGGGAATCCAGATGATCAAGAAAACCCAAACTGAGTACTTAAAAAGCATTCTGGAGAATATAATGACAAAGAAGCTGCAGTTCAAGGCTGTCAGTTGTTCACTGAGGATTCTAAAAGGAGCCTTTGGAACAAAACGATGACAATGAAGTTTCTGATCCAAAAAAGAAGGTGGAGATTTTGAGTTCTGGGAGAACTTCCTCCCACCTCCTAGAACTCGCCTATGGAAATAACAACCGAAGAGAGCATCCTTCCAAATGTTCTATTTGTGACAAGGATTTCATTTCTAAACTGATCTTGAACTTCCACAGTGCAACCCATGCTGGAGTAAGCGATCTGCAGCAGTTGGCAAGTTATTCAGTGAACCAGTAGGGAGAAAGCTATAGTGAAAGCGTACAGGTTTGGGCATGTACCTTGAAAACGCAACTTCTCAGAGTACCATCTTTAACCCTTGACAACCAGCCGGCACCCCGGGAGCCCCTTGATGAAAGCCGTAAGGTTGGCTGTCACCAGAATGTCCACAACAATGATTGCAAACTGGTGTCAGAAGGCAAGAAAAATCTCAAAATGCTAAGCCCATCTGCATCCTCAAACCAAGTTTAAAGAAAATGACAGCTTTAAAAATAAATGTAAAATTTATTAATCCGGTTCTCCATATCTATTTATTATAATAGAGCAAACGTATATGGTTCGTATATGGTATAACGTTATATGGTTGGAAAGGGTGGAAATGCGAATGGTTCGATGGATGTGCGGAGTATCGTTGAGAGAGGGGAAGACAAATGATGAATTGCGAAAAATGATGGGAATAGAGCCTGTGATTGATGTTGTGAAGAGGAACAGGTTGAGATGGTTTGGTCATGTGTTGAAGGATGAAAGTGACTGGTTGAGAAGAGTGATGGAAATGAATGTAGAAGGAAGTAGAGGACTGGGAAGACCGAGAAAGACTTGGCTAAAGATGGTGGAAGAAGAAATGCGGGCAAGTGGGTTAACAAGGAGAGATGCAGAAAATAGGGCAAGATGGAGAAGATTGTCATGGGGACCGCAAGGCTAACCCCTGCTCTGGCAGGGAAAATGGCCTTAAAATGCATGTTGTTGTGTTGTTGTATATGGTTCACTATGTATGTATGTATGTTTATATGCGATGAAAACGTCTTCTTATTCTTCAAATAAAATTACCACCCTTTTAATTGCGTTAAAACTGCTGAAACCTCTCAGACCTTTGATGACCCTTTAATTCCCCCCAAGACCCTTCAGACCCCAAATACCCGAAGCCCCAAATGACCCTGAAGACCCAAAACACCTCAAAGACCCAAAATACCCTTAAAGGCCCAGAGGATCCAAAAGACCCTGAAGACCCAAATGGCCCTGAAGACCCAAAACACCATGAAACCCAAAATACACCGAAATGGTCAAAGATGCCTACCCCTCTGAAACGACGTGTGGTGAGGCGTGCGGAGCTCGCCGAGTCACACTAGTTCTCATTATGGAGAATTGTCGAAAAATTGATGCCAAAAACTCAAATGGTAACAGAACTTAATCTCTCAATCTGATCTTTGATCTCATCGCGCTTCTTTCAGGGCCTAACTTAGGTTGTCAGTTTGCAATTATTGTCTCTGTCCTTGCCATGTATCTAGCCAAGTTCCATTTGAGTTTTTTGATTGTGATGAGTGTTTAGGAATTTTGTTTTCTTTCTGATTTTGTTGCTTTTCTTGTCCCTTTTTGGTTATGCTCAGATGGCATCTTTCCATGGAAGTTTGAACATTAATTTTTACTCGATATTTGCTGTAGTCCGTGTTTTATTGCCATGTGTGATATGGGGAGAACACCCTTGTTGTAAAATTGTTTAACAGAAGAAGACTCCTGCCTATGATTTTCATGAAACTTGAAATTGTGAAGGGTTTCTCAATAAAGAGAGGTCCTCAAAGCACAAATGCACTGCCTGTGTTATTGTGAATATGTAATGGCACATTATGATCATTTATCAGTCAGTGCAGAGTTTGGAGTTGTCCATATCTCCGTAAGTGATCCTGACAATGCAAGAGGTGTTCACCAAACCAGTTGAAAACGTTGCATAGCATTTACTATCTTGACATGACTGCACTTCATGCCATCACTGATTGCTGCCAAGCAGCTCGGTTACACAGGTCCCAATGTGGAAGGCCACACAGCTGGTTGCTACCACATGTTTCTCAACATCAATGGTAATGCATTGTTAATGGAGGAAATCCTTTGAACACAGACGTCCAAAGAAGAGAGGAGGGGAACAAACTCTTCCCCCCACCCCCTCCCAAAAAGCTTGAGATTCAAGTCGATGTGGCCACTGACAAGACCAAGCAGTAAGAATTATTCCAAAAAAAAAAATCCCAAAAACAGATCCTTGCAACTACAAACCAATCAGTCTGCTCCCAATCATCAGCAAGGTCATGGAATCCATCATCACTTCTGACATTAAATCCTTCCTCTTCTCCAATGGTTTGATCTCTGATCATCAATATGGATTCAGACCAGGCCACTGTTCTCTGGACATGCTGCATCTGCTGTCTCAACAATGGATGGAGGTCCTCAATGCCAAACAGGAAATCAGAGCCGTCTCCCTTGACATATCTTGTGTTTTCGATACGGTCTGGTACCCCGCCCTGCTCACCAAACTCTCCTCTGATGGTATCCATGGAAATCTCCACGCATGGCTCGGGGATTTTCTCCAGTCATATTAAACGTGGGGCTTGTCGAAGAAAAACCACTTCAAAATAGGTTCAAAAGTACAATCTATTCGTAACACAGTGACAGCATCCAAATAATAATAAAATAATATCGTGCACATGAGACGAAATAACAACAGTTCGCCGAGCAAAGCATGAAGCAATTTTTCTGCCTCCTGATTGTGGAACCCGATTTAAATACTCTCTACTTCAAAGGCTGATGTGATTGAAGAGACACAGCTGCATGGCCTTGTCGGGGCTGTGGTCTTGATAATGAGGAGTGAAACACAGAAGGGACATTCAAGTCTCGACAGCAAGAAGATTAATGTACCAGAGAAAACATTTGAGATGCTAAAGCATATTTTACTTGAGAACTGCAACATACTGTGATGTCATATCCTTTTTCTGGGCTCTGCCACCTGTTGGGTGCCCGGAGGGCTTTTTCCTGTATGTCACATCCAGAAATAAACCGCTGTTTGGACGCTTGCTTTGTATCGCTGAATCACATCACCCTGTCATGTGACCATATCCTCAGCTCTGATTGGTATACGTTTGAGGGGACATACATACAGACGGACAAACACTGTTCTAGATGGCTTTGCCCGATGGACGATGCCGTAAAAAGTTTCACTGTCTCCCCTTCTGGCCAGCACTGTTCTTGGTCAGTTTGTCACAGTGTGGGTCTTTTGTTTACAAGTGGATGAGCACAAGCATCAGGCATATTTGTTGTTCTCCCATGAAGAAACTGCGTGTGGCGACAGTCAGTACACAT
This sequence comes from Myxine glutinosa, assembly GCF_964187855.1. NCBI lineage: Eukaryota > Metazoa > Chordata > Myxini > Myxiniformes > Myxinidae > Myxine > Myxine glutinosa. The sequence continues at coordinate 92,044,943 of NC_136261.1, forward strand.
GGAAACTGGTCCCTCCTCTCGATTCTGCACATTCTCGTTCGCTGTACAGCCATGTGAAAAAGTAAGTACACCCCATGTAAAGTTTTGACTTTTTCAACATATTTCAACATACAGCTATTTGATCTTCATTTCAACAATATTGATAGATGAAGGTGATATAATATAACAAATATCATGAAACATTTACATTTTGTAGTCCATTGTACAATTTAAATAAACATAAATGCAAAATTCGCATGTGGAAAAAGTAAGTACACCCCTACATTTATCACTACTTCAAATACCTAAAATTAGAATCAGGTGCACAAGCTCAGGTGCAAATTATTAGAACATCATTAGAGAGGATCTTGAAGGAACCTGTCTTATTTAAACCTCAGACATTTAGTTTGGTTTGCTTGTTGTTGTTGAAGTGTGCGGCGTCACCATGCCTAAATCAAAAGAGCTCTCTGGTGCCTTCAGAAAGAAGGTTATCGATGCCTTCGAGTCTGGGAAGGGATTTAAAAAGATCTCCAAACAATTTGAAATCAATCATCCGACTGTCCGGAAGATCATCTGCAAGTGGAGAAGATTCCAAACAACTGCCAACTTGTTCAGGCCAGGCCGCCCCAGCAAGTTCAGCCCGAGAGCAGACGCAAGATGCTGAAAGAAGTCTCGAAGAACCCCAGAATGTCATCACGGGACCTACAGGTAGCTCTTGCCACTGTTGATGTCAAAGTGCACGAGTCTACCATTAGAAAGAGGCTGCACAAATTTGATCTGCATGGGAGGTGTGCCAGGAGGAAACCTTTGCTGTCCAGAAAGAACATCAGGGCAAGACTAAAGTTTGCCAATGAACACCTCGGGAATGACCAGCACTTCTGGAACAATGTGTTCTGGACAGATGAGTCAAAGGTAGAGCTATTTGGCCACAGTATCAGAAGACATGTTTGGCGAAAACCAAAGACAGCATTTGACCACAAGAACCTGATACCAACTGTAAAGCATGGTGGTGCAAATATTATGGTTTGGGGCAGCTTTGCTGCATCAGGGCCTGGGCAGCTCACCATCATATAATCCACTATGAATTCTTCATTGTACCAGAGGGTGCTTGAGGATAATGTGAGGCCATCTGTCGGAAAGTTGAAGCTCAACCGAAGGTGGACCTTGCAACATGACAATGACCCTGAACATACCAGTAAATCCACCAAGGAATAGCTGAAAAGAAATAAATGGGGGGTTTTGGAATGGCCAAGTCAAAGCCCGGATCTAAATCCCATTGAGATGTTGTGGGGGGATTTGAAACGAGCTGTGCATGCAAGAAACCCCTCAAACATCGCACAGCTGAAAGAATTCTGCATGGAGGAGTGGGCAAAAATTTCTCCCAGTTGATGTCAGTGACTGGAAGACAGTTATAAGAAACGCCTACTTGAGGTTGTTTCTGCCAAAGGGGGCGCTACCACCTATTAGAGCCAAGGGTGTACTTACTTTTTCCACATGTGAAATTTGCATTTATGTTCATTTAAATTATACAATGGACTACAAAATGTAAATGTTTCATGATATTTGTTATATTATATCACCTATATCTATCAATATTGTTGAAATGAAGATGAAATAGCTGTATGTTGAAATATGTTGAAAAAGTCAAAACTTTACATGGGGTGTACTTACTTTTTCCACATGCGATATTTGCATTTATGTTTATTTAAATTATACAATGGACTACAAATTGTAAATGTTTCATGATATTTGTTATATTATATCACCTTTATCTGTCAATATTGTTGAAATGAAGATGAAATAGCTGTTTGTTGAAATATGTTGAAAAAGTCAAAACTTTACATGGGGTGCACTTACTTTTCACGTGACTATATATTCTTGGGAAAAATGGCAGGGGCATAGAAAAGGCCTCTCTCTCCATATCGTATGTGCTATGTGGCAAAGTAGAGAAAAGAAGGAGCATTCCATAGTTTGTCGAAAACGCGAAACAATAGAAAATAAGTTACATTCAAAAAATCTCGTGTGCATGCTCGACTTTCCTTTTTCTTAGGAGGAACCAAGCACTGCTCTAGAAAAGTTCATATAAATGGGCGCCCCACATGTCCAGGTTAAAACCCATCAGTACGTAAAGTTTTCTGTGTACCTTGAAAACGAAAACGCGTCAGATAATGTGCATGTGTGTGATAAATTTGTTTAAAAAAACTTATAAATTTAGTATGTTTGTATGTACTATGTCCCAACCAATTTCAGACATGTTGGGTGTGATGTATTCTCTGGGACAAGTGTTGGACGAGCGCGATGTGTGTACACATAGGCAACAATTGGATTAGATGAAAGAATTGTAGGGTGCAGTGCGGCCTATTTTACCAATCCCTTTTGAACCATAATTGCACATTATATAAACTTGCAAGTGTTGACATTGCAGACATATTGGACAAACGTGATATGTGCATGATGAACACTGATAATAAGTAGAGATGATGGATGAATTGTATCTGGACACCTACTCTGTAATAGAACAGAAAATTTATATCATGTTTGGCATTTCAATTTTTTTTTTTTTACTGAAAAAGACCACGAAGAGGTTCCTTTGAAACCATGAGACTGTAAGTGCATTGAAAATACATTTACTTTTTCATATAGCTGTATGAATCAAATTGGCGCCGCTTTACATGAACTTTTTAGTGCAGTGCTTGGTTCCTCTGAAGAAAAAAGGGAGTCCAGCATGCACACAAGATTTATTGAATGTCCCTTCTTTTCTATTGTTTGACATTTCCGACCAGCGATGGAATGTGGCTTATTTTGTGTAGTTTACCACATGGCACATACCATATAAAGGGGTATTTTCTGTGCTCCTGCCATTTTTCCCAGGAATTGTGTAGATCATGCTCAATAAATTTAAAACTGATCGGACAAAGCATTGTACTTGTGAAATTATGACATCATAATTAGGGCACCAATGATATCATCATTAACACTTATTCTCCATGTTGAGTTATTTACAATGAGCCACGTTTCAATTTTTTCCATTGAGCGGTTTTGGAGATATAGAGGTGCAACGTTTTTTGTTTTTTTTCCATGATGGCGACTTCTACCACATGACATTTGACGTCGTACTTATTTAAAAATGATATTGAAGGAGGCAATCTGATGATGAAAATTTCCTGTTCTTCGGACCAACAGTGGCAGAGAAACAAAATTAATACTGAGTGGATCAAGCATTATACTTGTTGAATTATGACGTCACAATGAAGGCACTCGATGACATGATCATTAACATAGTATTGCCCATTGGGACTACTTGACAATGAGCCATGTTTAAATATTTTCCATTGAGCGGTTTGGGAGATATGGAGGGTCAAGTTTAGTGATGGACATTATATATATTTTTTTTGTAAAACATTTGAATACAAGGAGGGAATAACTCTCCGGATATGACGTAACAGATTACCGCTCCTCGGACAGGAAGTGCTTGACTGGGTGCCAGTTGGACGGTGACTGTGATGCAATTCAAAGAAAAGGTGGATGAATTCGATGTTTTGCGAACTGTTTATGGTAAGAGTTTCGTTTTTACCTCGTTGTAAATACCAAACGAGTAGAGATACTGTTGAAGGAAAAACTCAAGAATACATGCAAGTTCGACCCTTACAAGATTGAACTATTTATGACAAACTGAACCATGTGCACATAAACAGGAGATGCAAATCACAATGGAAATTCTGATCTGTTCTGACGATGTCTCTCAGCGCAGACTTTATACAGGATCATGACCGCAGGTGGGAGGAGTAGGTGATAAATATTGCTTCTGGGACACCTCCGTTTAACATGGGAAATCCCTATCTAATGTCATTTACCCCCTTGTCTTTTTCAAAAATCATAAACACCTCTATTTCTCCCTCTATGAACCTATAATCCTTCTCACCTTATGAACCTATAATCCTTCTCGCCTTATGAACCTATGATTTTCTTCCTTTATGAACCTATAATCCTTCTAGCCTTATGAACCTATGATTTTCTTCCTTTATGAACCTATAATCCTTCTAGCCTTATGAACCTATGATTTTCTTCCTTTATGAACCTATAATCCTTCTCACCTCCACTCTTTAGTCTGGCTCATACTTGGTTCTATCATTTATGGCGAAACATTGCATCATCTTTTGTTGAGCCAGTTGCCAACGTGGCACAGGAAATGACAGCCTTGCCAATGACTCAGCCTTGCCTATAAAGGCTCTAACCACACCTTGCTTTTTTAAACACACGTTATGTTTCTCTGGAGGATGGAGGATGGAGGATGAAGCTTTATCAGAAGACAGGTAAGTTTTTTTTTTTGTTCTCACGATTAATTATTCATTGTCTTATATGGAACATCATTAACAGCCTCTCAATAATTATTGTTTTTTCTCTTTTACAGTTTATCTTTATCAAAGCTTGTGATTGATGTTGAAAATGAAGTCAATGATTTTCACCAACAAAGGAAGGAGTTGAATGAAACGCTTACAGAATTCACTGAAGTTCGGAGGGGTCTTCATAATGAGATGGTTGAGTGTTTAGAAAGCCTCTCTCACCCGTTAATATTCTCCAAGGTTGTCTCAACAACAGAACCAATGACTGACAACGAATTAAACACCTTGTTTGAAATTCTATGCGAGAGGTAAGAGATATAATTAATTATTCACAAACTTCAATCCATTAATTTTCTCCTTTTTATCAAAGTTGGTGGTTGAATAACTGTGTGTTAAAGGAGCAGCTGGTTGCAAAGTGAGCTGTGTGTTATTTCCTTTAACTAACTGTTTGTTTTATTCCAGCATGAAAAACCAACCAAGCAACATGAAGTTTGATGAAACCCAGGGATTTCACAACGTCGACGACCGGAGGAGTGTCAACCCATTTCCTGCTCATGTGAGTTGTTTGGAAAAATGGAGTTTCTCATTTATGGTCCTAGACTGCCCTCATGTGGTTTTGGGATGACACAGCAGGCAAATACTGTGTTTGGTGAATTTAATTTAAAATCCCTTTTGTGCCTTGCAGACACAAAATAAATCAAACCCGGTGATTGATGTTGAAAATGAAGTCAATGATTTTCACCAACAAAGGAAGGAGTTGAATGAAACGCTTACAGAATTCACTGAAGTTCGGAGGGGTCTTCATAATGAGATGGTTGAATGTTTGGACAGCCTCTCTCACCCATTAATATTACCCAAAGCTGTCTCTACAAATGAACAAATGACTGACAACGAATTAAACACCTTGTTTGGGATGTTATGTGAGAGGTAAGATATATGATTAATTCTTCACAAACTTTGATACTGTGTGTATGTGTGTTATTAAACGGTTTGGTTGATACTTGGATACTGTCTTGCGATTTTGATATCACCAGTGAGTTGGTATTTAAATGTCAACTGTTTTATTTCAGCATTAAAAGCCAACCAAACAACATGAACTTTGACGATGAAACCAATGATTATCACCAACAAAGGGAGGATCTGAATGAACCCCTTACAGAATTACCTGGAGTTCCGAAGGATGATGATAGATCAATAGCAGAGATAATAGATGAGATCGATGACTTCATAAAGACCTGGGATTTGAGGTAAGATATATGATTAATTCTTCACAAACTTTGATACTGTGTGTATGTGTGTTATTAAACGGTTTGGTTGATACTTGGATACTTTCTTGCGATTTTGATATCACCAGTGAGTTGGTATTTGAATGTCAGCTGTTTGTTTTATTTCAGCATTAAAAGCCAACCAAACAACATGAACTTTGATGATGAAACCAATGATTATCACCAACAAAGGGAGGATCTGAATGAACCCCTTACAGAATTACCTGGAGTTCCGAAGGATGATGATAGATCAATAGCAGAGATGATAGTTGGGAGGAGTGTCAACTCATTTCCTGCCCATGTGAGTTTAAAATTTCCATCTTACAATGTGTGATTGTGTGTATGTGTGTGTATGTGTGTGTTTGGTGAATTATAGTAAGATACTGCTTCGATGTGATTTGATAATGATGATCTAACGGATTTGTGTGTGATATTTGGGATATGGGCGGGTACTGTTGTTAGTTGACTTAATTTAACATCCCTTTTGTGCCTTGCAGACACAACCAATGCAATTTTTATCACCATTGGCCAAACAGCCAATAGGTGTGAAGGTGTTGGTGAAGCCAACATGGGAGACAACATTCTGTTGGACTGCCTTGGAAGAAACTGTATTTATGGAAGATTATATTTGCTTTGTATACAATTTTTAAATTCTTAATTATAAAAAGAGAATAAAGGAAAAAAGATGGGAAGCTGCGTCCCCCACCCTTGATCCCCCCCTCATCCCACCCCTCCCCTCCCCTTGTGTGTGTGTGGGGAAGGTGGGGGTGGGATGAGGGGGGGATCAAGGATGGGGGTGCACAGGGGTGGGGGATGATGGGTGTGGTCTGTGTGGGTGTGGTCTGTGTGGGTGTGGTCTGTGTGGGCGGGGTCTGTGTGGGTGGGGTTTGTGGGTGGGGTCTGTGTGGGTGTGGCTTATGATTTTTATTTATTTATTTAATATTTTTTATTACTACTAATTAAATTAGGTAATCTGGGTGGATGAAAGTATGGATGGTTGTTTAATGAATTATCAGTTTTGTTTTTTGTAATTCTTGTGAGTAAAATGAACCCAAGATTTCTTCCCAATTCATATCATATAATTTGTAAGTCCAAGGCATTGTATCCATTACATCAACGATTTTGAATAATTCATTAGTCCATCTCTTTGTATAACCTTTCTCAAAATGACTTTTCCATCTGTATATTCTTACAATATCACCAACTTTGAACTTGGGCTTTCTCAAATTAATCTCCTTTTCATATTCTAATTTTGTAAATGTTTCTGATGGTTTTGATTTTGTTGATGAATGAACTGTATTATTGTAATTATCTACAATATCCTGAATAAAATACACCCATTTTTGGGAACCGAGTTGTGTGAATTTTTTATATAATTTCTCTTTTAAAGTACGATTCAAACGCTCAATAACAACTGCTTTTCCTTCATTAAAGGTGCTGTATAATTTAATACCCTCCCCCTTAAGAAATTTCATAAATATTTTGTTATAGAACTCTGTTCCCTCATCGGTCCACAGTTTCTTTGGTTTTCTTTTACTTTTATTAAATATCTGTTGGAAGGCTAACATCAGAGTATAACCTCTCTTGTTTTTCAAAGGAACAACCCAAGCAAATCTACTCCTCAAATCAATAACGGTTAAGGCATACTTGTATCCCTTATCATTTTTTAGTTCGATTAAATCAGCGGACCATATGTGGTCGGTGTATTTAGAATAAACTTTCCTTCTTTTAAACTTTGTGATTATAGGTTTATGTAATTCATCAGCCAAAAGCTCCTCAGTCTTGATGACATCATTAGAGCCTAATAGTTTTTTGAGGGTGAATAACCAAGGCCAAGTTTCAATTTAGCATTTATCAAATTTCTCACAATAAACCTATCAACCTTCTCTCTCAAGGTTGGATTTTGTATCAAAGACATATAATACAACATTTCTCTGTCGGCTTTATGTTTTTCAGTCAACGTAGTGGTTTTCCCATAAGCAATATCATGCTTCATACACACTTCGTCAACCCTATTTGTAGGTTTAGACCAAGGTTTAGGATTGTCAGCCTCATCTAATCTTTTATCCAGGTTTGTTCTAGGACCACAGAAAGAATATCCAGGTAGATGTAGTTCCCCTGGAATTCCAGTTGTTGTAAATTTACTTCCTGACAAAAACTTTTGTATGTCTCCTCCACTTTTAGGAGAGATGAATTGGCACTTTTTAGAGCCACACACTTGACATATTCCTTTTTGATAAACTCTATTATTTTTAGCTTTAACAAAGGAGATATTTTTAGATTTAGTTTTCTTTTTACATTTGAGACAATAACTCATATTTATTTATGAGAAAAAGTCCTACATAGTGCCAAAGCCTTTTGGGTTTTCAACATATACATTTCTATCTTGATTTTTAAAACATAAAGAATCCTTAGGAATGCCTTCACTCTCTCCTCCATTTATTTACAAATAAAACTAACTAAAGTCAATAACACCAACATCATCAACTATATGTTTTATATCTGCTCTCTGAATTTATTATAGCAAATTTAAAAACCAATATCTTCATAAGAGTCATTAGTTCTTTATTTTCCTCTTCGGTGCGTTGAGATTGATTTATTTGTCGTAATAACTTCAATCTTTCATTAATCTCAGGAATGGTCATATTTTTATATTTTTCCCCCCTCTCTCTTTCCTCCCTCTCCTCCTCCTCCTTTTTCTCCCTTTCCTCCCTCTCCTCCTTCTCCTTTTTCTCCCTTTCATCCTTCTCCTCCTTCTCCTTTTTCTCCCTCTCCTCCTTCTCCCTTTCCTCCTTCTCCTCCTTCTCTCTTTCCTCCTTCTCTTCTTCAACTCCTTCCTCCTTCTCTTCTTCAACTCCTTCCTCATCCCTTGCTACCCTTGAGCTTGAGCCCCAAAGAATATTATACATATACTCATCTGGATTTTGAGATATTCTTGTATCTATAATTATTTTTCTCATAATAGGATGCCAATAAGATTTGTTGACTATTTCTAAAAGAGTTTTATATTTCATAACTTTGAGAAGTTCATTTTTATTTAATATTTTAAACAAGTCTCTATTTGTGGGTTTAGCAATATCAGTATAAGGCCAGTTTTTAATGACAAAATTTCCATGTATATGCTCCAAATCATAAGGTATGTAATACCGAGCACCCTTTTCTTGTAGGTATCCCTGAATACAAAAATTATAATTCTCTTGTAGTCTTTTTCCTGCCATTTATGTATCAGAAATATATGTGAGATTAATATTATAACAGGTAATACCACCCCATCTTCCCACTACCAAATCGGTTTGTATTCCTCGGCTTTCTATCCTTATCTCATTACCTTCCTTCTTTGTCATGTTAACCATCGCTATACTATCATATATTTTTCTTTTCTTAAAATCATGTATTTGTTGTTTACTAATTGTACTTCCACATAAATCCTTATCCTCACCAAGCGGATAATATTCTTCTTTACGAGACTGATTCAAATCATGTAGGTCTTCTAAGTTTATTGAAAAATACCAATTATACCCTAAATCAGGCATATCATACCCCCATTTATTGATTCGCATATTAACTGTATGTCCTTCTTTATAAAATTCAATTGTAAGCAGATAGTTAAATTGAATGAGGAAAGGTGTATGGTCAGTATAACCGGGTGTTGTGGTTGTAAATTTTACTTGTTTAACAAAACGTGCTGTTTTATTTAAATATATATATTGTGATAAATCACAGAATCTAATTAAGTCATTCGCATCTGTAGGGTTTGGATAATTGATTAATTTAGAAGTATTCTTCATATTAATATTTTTACTCATACTATTGTTACGGTCCGCGGATTAGGATGTTATTTTTACCGAGCGGAGGTATAACAGCGGCCGAACTGTTCTTCCCCGATTCACCCGATTTACCCAAATGTTGGCCGTATCGCGCCACCGCTATTCAATCGGGAAAAGACTAAGACGATACGGATGTGAAGAAAAGGAAGACGAAGGCAAAGAAAGGTTTGAAATACGATTACTATTTATTACTATTTACAGGCTCAAAGTAACCAAGGAGAAGGAAAGATAATAAAATAATATACAGAAGCTTTTAGTGACACGGGGAAAATACTAGCTTATCTAACAGGCTTACTTACTACCCAGGACAGAACAAACGAAGACACAGACTCACGCGGGGAATTGCAAAGTGGATTGGCTGGAAGGAGGTGTGTGCCTGGAGGGGGAGGACGGCACGGAGCTGGCTGGAGCTTGATCCCGCACGGGACGCCGGGCTGGACCTCGACGGCCGCTGATGCCACCGATCCTGTCGTGTGCGCGGGATCACGGGTCGGAGCTGCTTGGTGGAGCCGACGCGCTGGTGGGGGGTCTGGCGTGACGGGTTCTCTCCTTTCTCTTTCTTGGTCCAACCACTCTTTCTCCACCGACAACTCAACGCAACCACTCAACGCAACCACTGACCACCCCTGACGACCAACTCAGCTCTTGTCATGGACCTCTCTACGCGCCCTGCTCAGCCTTTCAGCTCATCTCTTTCTTTTGTACCTCACCACGCAGCTCAGCTCAGCCTTTCAGCTCCTCTCTTGGACTCATCTGCTTGTCTCCTCGGGGAACGCCCCGCGGCGGGTTATATAGGCCCCGCCCCTCAACCTTTTCGAACCTCCCCCAAACGCTCTTCCTCCGCCCTCTCAAACCAAACCCCTCATGCTCGGTTGGTTGTTCGGGGCTGGCTCACTCCTCCCCTCTATGACGAGGTGGAGACACGCCCTTCTCCTCCGACCCTGCCTCGTGGTCAATGGCGGCAATTGGAGGGGATGTAATTGGCAATGGCAATTGAGGCCTGGCAATGACGAAAGGGGAAATGGAGGTTTTGGGAATGGGAATGAAGGGAATCTACTCTTATTTCACTCGATGCAATGGAGTATTTAACTTAATGGGAGACACAGCCTTACCCTAAGACACATAATAAGATATAAGCGACGGAACAAGGGTTTTATCGGGTCCTGCAATGTGGTGTTTATGGAATAACTACCGAGACGCCCTTTTTATCTTTACACAACTCCGGAGGCAGGAGGCGCAGAATAAACAATAATAATAATAAAGCACACAATAAAAAAATACAGTCCTCATATCTGCAACACTATATTTTTGTCGTTCAGCCTGTGCCTTTGTATAATAATTTGATAAATCAATATCCTGAAAGGATTTTCCAAAGATAGAACCATCTTTTCCAACATAAGTCATTTATATTAGATAAAAAATGATATCATAAAAATTTTCATTATTGTTGAGTTGAAATAATACATATAAACATAATTGACCACAACATTTAGAATTAATTTCTTGAACTTGAAATGTTTGATAAACACCATTCTGTAAGAATTGTATTACTTCAACAGGCGGTGGCATACCATAACTATCAAAATAATATTTATCCTGACTATTATGAATGCAAACCCAATGAGAACCATTCTGTGTGTCTAAATTCATAATAATATTCATTGTATTCTTGGACAACTTTTTTAATTCATCTCTCATACAAATAACCACATTATCAATTTTTAGTTTTTTACAATATTTAGTAAGTTCTATATTTGACGTTGTATTCTTTCCAAATTGTTTAAACCATTTATCCATTTATTTATGAGAAAGATATAACCCATTACCCCTTTTAGTTAGTTTAACACCCGCTTGAGCGATAGAGGAAAGCATATCTCCAACTAACAATCTAGCTTTATCAGGTAGACTTTCAAGTTTTTGAGCAAAATCCACAATTACACCACTTCCACTAATTTGTTTCTCCAACTCCTTGTTATGTCTTTCCAATTCTTTTTGAGCTTTTAGTTGTGCCTTCCTTTCGTTAGCAGTTTTTACCGCTGCTGAAATACCACCAGTCAATGCTCCCGCCGCACTTAAACCAGCAAATAAAGGAATTAGAAACGGGAGAAATCCTCCCTCTTGTATTGAATATTTCTTTAACATAGGTTTTGTCATTTTAATTTTAAGTGAACCAGCATCATTTAGTGTTTTTACCTGCTCTCTTGTGAGTAAAACATCAATTCTTCCTGCTCCTTTTCTTTGAATTGTATTAACGTTAATAATACAGGGCTTTTGATTTTGAATACAAGATGTTAATTTATTAAGATTGATTTGATTAACATATACCAGTTCTTTCCTACTCATTTATTTATGAGAAAAAACCTATGTGATATTAATCATAACACCATTATCTGTATTAATCTGTAATTCTGTTTCCTCCAAAAGCAAACATTAAGCATCAACTTCTTCATTCTCTCCTCTTTCAATGTATAGAGAAGTATCCACTCTATTAGACTTTATAGTTTCCTTTTGAGAACAGGTAAATTGCGTAGATTGTATAAAGTTTTTGAAACGCAACCATATCCAAAATAGGTTCATTTTTACCGTTGCTTTCACACACCTTTTGGTAAGACTTGTAGGCTTCCGCATAATCATTTTTTTCCCAATCAATTTCCAATCTATCTCACGGATAAAATGTTCCATCAAGAGAAACCCGAAGTTGTTTCACGTTAGCATTATCACTCAGCGCATTATTCTTATCAGTACCCTCCTCTCCATCTGGTTTCTTAAAAATGAGCCATAGGTATCGTGGCTTTCCTTCAAGAACACCCAAATTCCAAGTGTAGGTAGTGTGTTCCAGTTTAACGTGTTGACATCTTCTTTTAAGGTATGATACATTTAGCGGTTTCTTTGAGTTAAGTCTTCTATTTAACATCTCTTCCGTTTTAAGATTAGGAGTATATTCACTAATATACCAACACAAATCATTAATAACAAATTTATTATTGTCGCCAAAAGCCTTTTCAGCCCCAAAAAGCAATCTATTTACATTATCATTCCTTTGTAGTTGAAATCTAATTTTAAGACCATACAAAACTTTATCATAATCACAAAATCCAAATATACCTTTCAGAGGTACTGCTACGGTAAAACTATTCTCTGCTTTTGTATCATCATTATACATTGACTTCCTTTGACTATAACCAGGGTCAGCATTTGTTCCCGTTGACATATCAGGAATAAAACCTTCAACAGCTCCCTTACCCATTCTATCACTAAACGAATATAGTGTAAATTTCATCATTTCAGATATAGCAGAGACATAATCAACCGCTTCAACCTCTTGTGTTCCAATATACAGGCGGACACTATCAAACATTTTCCAGAAGAAATCATTTACGAGTGTAGCATTAGTATTATTCGCAGCCTTAGTGAATTTAAATTTACACAGCAAGAAACTATCAGCTATATTCAAGTAAGTTTGTTGATTATTTATTTCAAAACTTTTTGTTCCGTTTGAATTCCAGTCTGTTCCTGTTATAGCATTTACCTTAAAATAGTCTTCCTTTTTAGTAGAGTTTGAAATGATAATCGTATCATCCAAATCATAGATACTATCAATCGCTTCCATACTTGTATTTATATAGCATTAAAATCGTTGAAACCCTGACCCAAGTATTTTAATGATTTTTTGTCGTTCTTGTGAAGATAGTTGAGTTTTACCTTTTTTAATTTCTTTGATTGCTTGTAATTTATGAGACTCCTTTTGAGCATCTTTTATACTCTTTATAGCACCCGCAACTGAGCCCACGGCTGAAGCAGTTGAACCAATTAGGTCTTTATGTTTATGGATGGTTGAACCAATACCCATTAGAGTATCAATTATCCCATCTCCTTTATTTCTAAATTGATGTCCCACACCCCGTTGTCTCTTTGGTTTATAGTATCCTCTACCAAGAAACATACCTTCACCCTTATAGTATGGTGAAAGGAACATCCCATCCCCTGTAATTATTTTATATTTTCCCAACTCGTGTTTTCTCACAATAACCATTATTTATTTATTGAAAAACTTCACGTCGGTGAATTCTGATGGATATAATTTCATCATTAAAGGATATCATACGATTATCTTGGTCGGTTATCCAAAAATTTACTCTGTATATGGTTTTTCCTGACACAGGTAAATAGACAAGATTTTTTGGTTCCATATTAAATTTTTAACCAATCGGGGTTGAGTATGCACTGAATGAAAATATTGTATTTGTTCTTATTCCATCGTTATAAGCACCATCAATCAAATCACAATGAATTAATACTGAATTTATACCGGAGGATATTTGAATGAGATTATCACTGTAAGACGTCCCGTTAGTTTCAATCTTTTTAGAAGAGAAACCCAATAGCTCTCTGAACGAATTTTCAATCATGAAATCAACTTTATAATTATTTTTAAGTTTAATAGTTGATTTTGAAGTGTGTTTTTGAATATCTATTACAATATTTTTTGGTTCATCACCTTTTTCTTTCATAAGGCGAGAGACTTCTGAAGATATTTGAGAAATCTCGTAAGCACCGGGTGAAACGGTTATAGTTTTATATCCACTTCCTGGATTATAACTAAACTTGTTGTTTTTCTCTGTGATATTAAAAAGGGTATTGTAAGTCTCCATTGACAACAAAGAAGCCTCATATTCTTTTGTGGGGTCAAGTTGTAGTGGGTAAGGGAATGAAGCTGTGTAATCACTCGTTGTGAAATTAAAACTAAGAATTGTGCTTCTCATCTTATTTAATATCTAATAAAATATCTTTCTATTGACATTTATTAATTATTTTCATATTCATCAACTGATCTAAAATGGCGGATGCTTCATTAAAACAATTGTTGTTTCCAGCCTTCTTACTACCTAACAACAATAATAACCTATTAACTAATTGTGATGGGTCATTTGGAAGAAAACTAACACCCGAACCAAGCTTACTTAAAGCATCAATAATATGTTTCTCCTTCTCATTCTTCTTACTTTTACCAGCAACAGAAACTCCATAATCAAGTGCGTTTAGCAACTCAATATACTCTCTATCTTCCTCTCTTTCCATATCAAGCGGTTCATCAAAATAAGGTGAATTAGCATGTCCATCTTTTGTTAGAAGAAACATTAATCTTGGGTTTAATTCAACATTTGGTTGGTCAGAACTTAAGAACACCAATTTATCATTAAATATCAATAACTTTTCTTTCACAAGATGGAACTGTGCTGGTTCTTCTGTTGGAATGAGACCTGCTCTGGTTTTTGAACCCTTCAAATATTCATTGTTTTGAAGAGCTTCTACAATATAATTGGAAAGTTTATTTACCTTCTCAAGATGCCGAAATAATCCTTCATCATCATATTCTAATTCTCTAAGTTATTGCTCTGTCATTTGACTAAAATCTTTGAGCATTTGAAATTTTTTCGGAGTAAATTCTACCGTGGGAACTGTAGGTGAAATCGTTTGTTAAGTTTTTAAAAGTGGTTTAAAAAATTTCTCTTGTTTTCTTTCAAAGGCTTCTTCACCAGTTAGTTTCTGTCTCCTTTTCTTCTTTATGTCTTCCTGTTGCTTTACAACTTTTGAAACCAACTCTTGATGTTCTTTAAACTTTCTTACTCTTTCTTTGGTATTCATTTTCTGTGTTTATTTATTGAAAAATATCATTTAGTATCTCATCTTGTTTCACAACAATATATTTATATTTTCCAATCGTGTTTCATATTATTTTCAAATTCCTTCTTACTACATAATGTAGAACAATTATCTCTCCAAAAATTATTTGTATCTATTGAATTTAACTTAAATAAAATAAAAGTATTAGCATTGTTTCTTATTGAGCGCCGAGGGAGTTGAAAATATGACTGACTAAGATAAATACAATTACAAGAAGAATGTCTCCCTCTTGTATAGTAGCTATCCATTACTGTTTGGTTTCTCTCATTAACACAATCATCAAAGATAACGAGGTTCTTTTTTGATTTATCTAAATCTTGAGGTGAAGGTATATCATCCGTATTATCACTGAGAATACAAGTTATGGGTTTTGGTTTTGATTTTTATTTCTGTGTATCACAAAATAATTGTATTATATCATCAATATTATAATCATTTAGTTTGTTTTGAAGTTTAAATAAACCGATAATGTCTTCCTTTTTAAGACCCGCATTAAAACCCTGAGAGTAGTTGATACTCGGGTTGAAAACTTGACTTTGTAAAAATTATTAAATTATCATAAACTAAAAAATTAGGACTAAGGAGCATCTTTAAAAGTAAACAGGTTTTTCCACATCCGCTTGAACCGACTATTAGACATCTCAATGAATTTGGAAGATTTTTATGGTTATTAAATTTTATCTTATTTTCCCAAACGGGTAAAAAATCATTCATTTATATATTTGGAAAACAAGTCATCTAACTTTTTTTGAGTTTTTTGAGAAACTCTATATTTTATCCTGAGTTCAGGTTTAATTTCAAAATAATCCATTATTTTGTTTATATAGTATCTTGTATTAACATTTCCATTGAAATTATTTTGAATAATAAATATCATTAAACCCTTATACATTTCCTCAATACAAATAGTCTCTTCCCTTGTAAGAAATGGTGTATTATCACCATAATACTTAACATTCATCTCTCTTATTAATCTTGTAAAGTAATTCATTTTTGGTTCTAATTTAAAAGAGTTATATATTTTTCTATATTTTTTATTATCATTAATTAAAATTAAATCACAGAAAATACATTGTTTATATGAACCCTCATTATTAAGCCCTATTCTACCACAATGGTGGCAGATTTCTAATTTATCATATGGAGAGTCTGGAAATTCTAAATATCCTTCAGAATTTATCATATTTATAAAGTAAAATTATACTTAAAACAAAGTGCCTTTTTTAGAGGCTTTTTTAAAGATGAAACTGTGCTTAAAGTAAAACACAAAAGACAAATTTCAATCAATCTCTACTTCGGTGGAAGATATAGAAAAATATGTCAAAGATGTTAAATTGAACAAAGATAAATATGGAAATTTTTGGATTAAACCCATAATGGAGAATAACATGTGTCCTTTTATTAAATTTACGGGACAAGCTATGTTAATGAATAAATCTATTAAAGTAAATTTGACAAAAGTTTCTCCACTACTACTAACAATTTACTCAAAGCTTGAAAAGGTCATTGATAAAGAAGCTTTGAAAATGAATGATAAGACCATCAACGATTCTAGAGGAAACATTTGTATATTCTTTAATAGACCCAAAGATGTGGGTGAAATTAATAATATGAATATTAGTGGTGAACTATCATTCCGTACTCTGATTATTCGAGATTATTTGAAAATAACATTTAATGTAAAAAATATTGTGGTTATTAGTTCTAATGAAAGAAAATATATAGATATTGATGGAAGTTTAATGGTATGTAAATGAGTGATATTAACAGTCAATACTCTGAGAGTTATTATACTGAGAGTCTAGGATCTGAAGATAGTTATGATACTAATAGTTTGTGTTCAAATGATAGTTATGAGAGTAGCTTTATTGATGACTCAGATAGTGAAATTGAAATTGATGAACTAGAGTATCTAAACTTTCTGGCTAATACATAGACGCTTTACTTTAAGTAAAGTTATATACATAAAACGTGTTGAAAAGCTCAAAGGTGTTTTACTTTAAGTAAAGTTATATACATAAAACGAGTTGAAAAGCTCAAAGGTGTTTTACTTTAAGTAAAGTTATATAAATAAAACGAGTTGAAAAGCTCAAAGGTGTTTCACTTTAAGTAAAGTTATATACATAAAATGAGTTGAAAAGCTCAAAGGTGTTTTACTTTAAGTAAAGTTATATACATAAAACGAGTTGAAAAGCTCAAAGGTGTTTTACTTTAAGCACAGTTTCATCTTTTAAAAAGCCTCTAAAAAAGGCACTTTGTTTTAAGTATAATTTTACTATATAAATAAATATGATCAAAGCAACGTATTGCAACGTTTGTGAACACGAATATAAACAATACAAAAGACACCTTAAAACTAACAAACACACATTTAATCTACTTCACCTACTATCTCCTATTCAGAAGGAAACAAAACACTGTTCTGCATGTAATAAAAATATCCTCAAGAAAGGCTTCGAAATACATCTTAAAACAATTCTACATTTATCAAATTTTATCACAACTAAAGACTCTGATGGTGCATTCAAAGGACATATTAAAATAAGAATCTTTAACTTCAAACCTCCTGAACCAGAGTCTATAGTTGATGCTGTAGAAATAGTTAAACCTGCTGTTCAAACGTTGATTGAAAAAACACTAAAAGAAATGAAACCACTTAAATTTTATATGGGAGTAAAATTAGAAATGACAAAGGACGAAGGATTTATAGATACACCATACATGAGAACTGAGCCACACTTTATATCTTCATATCAAGATTTTAAAACATCAGGAGTCTATGATGAACTTATTAAACAAGAGCAAGATGTGGATAATTCAATCGTAGGAAGTGGATCCAATATAGGAAAAATTATTTACATAGACATTCATATTCTTAAATCAGATCCTCTAAAAGCTTCTTCCTACATTGATTTACCCAGTGTTATCAAAAATAGAAAAGCAGTTATCAATATCAAAAATAAAGACAATAAATGTTTTCTCTGGTCTATTCTAGCACACTTACATCCTCCACATTTTCATGATGAAAGAGTATCTCATTATAAAAAATATGAGAATACATTAAATACGAAAGATCTAAAGTTTCCTATGGCTTTAAATGATATTCCTAAATTTGAAAAGATAAATAATTTATCAGTTAATGTTTATGGTCTAACAGAAACAAACAGCATTCAGGTTTTAAAGCTTTCTGACAATTGTAAACAAACTCATATTAATCTTCTATATTTTAATTCAGAGGAAAATTCACATTATACATCCATTAAAGATATTGCTAAATTAATAAAACCACAAGTATGTAAAAGAACAAATAAAATATATATTTGTTTGCGTTGTCTTAACTTCTTCCATACACAAGAAAGATTAGATAAACATTCAAATTATTGTGGTGAACATAAATCAACGGTAAACAATATGCCTAAAGAAGGATCAAATATCACATTCAAAGATGAAAAGAAAAATATCAAACATCCATTTGTTATATATGCTGATTTTGAAAGTATTCCAGAAATAATAGATACTGCTTCTCCAGATCCAAAAGAATCATACACAAATAAATATCAAAAACATACTCCTTGCGGTTTTTGTTATTATATCAAATCATCCGTTGGTGATAAATATAACAAGTTAGAGGAGTATAGAGGCTCAAATACCCCAGAGGAGTTTGTGAAACGACTAGAAAAAGACTGTCCGATTAACCAAGATAATGAGAGAAACTAATAAACCAATGTCCTTGACGAGTGAACAGAAAAGGGAATTTAGAAAAAACAATGCTTGTCATATTTGTGAGGAAAAAATTGGTGAAGGTCTAAAGGTTAGAGATCATTGTCATCTCACTGGTAAATATAGAGGTCCAGCTCATCAAAGTTGTAATATTAATTATCAACTCCCCTCTTTCATTCCTGTCTTTCTTCATAACAACGCTCATTATGATACGCATCTATTTCTTAATGAACTTTCAAAGACATCTGGACACATTTCAGCAATTCCTAACACGGATCAGAAATACATTTCATTCACAAAAACAATTCACACATCTCCTATTACTCATATCAGATTTCTTGATACATTTAAATTCATGGCAAGTCCATTGGCTAACTTGGTTCAAAATCTAAAAGAGTTTCCATGTCTTTCAGAGTATTTTTCAGATAAAGATTTTCGAACACAAAAGGGAATTTACCCCTATGACTATATGGACTCATTTGAGAGATTCAATGAAACACAACTTCCTTTAAAAGAAAATTTCGATAACAAATTAAACAAGTCATATATCTGATAAAGATTATGTACACGCACAAAATGTTTGGGAAAAATATAACATCAAGAATCTTGGCGAGTATCACGATTTGTATCTCAAAACTGATGTGCTTTTATTGGCCAATGTATTTGAAGCCTTTAGATCTGTTTGTCGCACTGGATATGGATTGGATCCTGCTCACTACTACACAGCACCTGGATTGGCTTGGAGCGTGATGTTGAAAATGACAAAACAAGTTTGGATTTGATAACCGATGTCGATATGCTTTTGATGATTGAAAAGGCAAAAGGAGGTGGAATTTCACAAGTATGCTCGAGCAGCTACGCAAAAGCAAATAACAAATATCTTCCAAATTATGATTCAACGAAAGAGAGTTCTTACTTGATGTACTATGACGCAAACTACTTGTATGGCTGGGCAATGTCTCAAGCTCTTCCTTATGGGAAACTAAGATGGGTAAAGGAAAAAGACTACACAAAGGTTTTACAAGATGTATGTATCTCTACACAAAAAGAATTGGATGATTCAAAGGTTGGTTATTATTTTGAGGTCGATTTAAAATATCCTGAAGAACTTCATATCAAACATAAAGATCTTCCATTTGCTTGTGAGAAAGAAAGTCCAAAGAAAGAATGGTTGAGTGATTATCAACGATCGTTTGATATAGGTGAATCAACAGAAAAATTACTTACTACATTATATAACAAGAAAAATTATGTACTACACCAAAGAAATTTGCGACAATATTTATCAAAAGGTTTAAGAGTAGAGAAGATCCACAGGGTTCTAAAGTTCAATCAAAGTCATTGGTTAAAGGGGTACATTGATTTTAATACACAAAGAAGAACAGAGTCAAAAACAAATTTTGAGAAAGACTTTTATAAATTGATGAATAATGCGGTCTTTGGTAAGACCATGGAGAATGTGAGGAAAAGACAAAATATCAGACTAGCAACATCTTGGGAACAAGCATCAAAATTAATTAATAGACCGAGTTTTACTAGAGCTGAGGTCTTTACTGAGAAATTTTTGTGCGATCCATTTGGTTAAAGAGAGTATTGAAATGGACAAACCTATTTACATTGGAACATCAATTCTTGACTTGTCAAAGTCATTAATGTATGATTACTTTTATATTAATCTAAAATCAAAGTATAAGGATAATGTGTCATTGTTGTATATTGATACTGATAGTTTTATTTTGAAAATTAATACTGATGATGTTTATTCAGACATGAAAAAGGACATTAATATCTATGCTACAAGTAATTACAGTCCAGAGAGTGAGTTGTTCTCTTCTAAAAATAAAAAGGTGATTGGAAAGTTCAAGGATGAATTGGGAGGAAATGTTATGAGTGAATTTGTGGGATTGAGGTCGAAGGCTTATGCTTATAAATACATTGTGAATAACGTTGAAAAGACTGATAAGAAGTTAAAAGGTGTAAAGAAAAATGTCATTAAAGAAACAATAAACTTTAAGGATTATTATAACTGTTTAACAACAAAGAAAGAAGAGTTTAGAAAGATTAATGGAATAAGAAGTTATAAACATCAATTATATTCAGAAGAGGTGAATAAGAAAGCATTGGGGGCTTTTGATGATGAGGTTTATTTTAGAAAATGGAATTGATAGTCTCCCTTATGGTTATATAAGTATATAAGTGATAAGATATATAAGTGATAAGATATAAGTGATAAGATATATAAGTGATAAGATATATAATTGATAAGATATATATATAAGTGATAAGTTAAAAAGGGGGGTTAGGGATTTTAACGCGCTACTGCCACCTTTTTTACAATTATATAAATGATAGAACCAAGTATCAACCAGACTAAAGAGTGGAGGTGTAATCAACCTTGGTATATAAATGGAAAACATAACGAATGTGAAAAATTTCAGATTCAAGAGGTTGAGAGAATCACTGGTCAGAAGGTTCTCAAGACGGATAAACGTATTCA
Organism: Myxine glutinosa; assembly: GCF_964187855.1. Lineage (NCBI taxonomy): Eukaryota > Metazoa > Chordata > Myxini > Myxiniformes > Myxinidae > Myxine > Myxine glutinosa. The sequence continues at coordinate 92,066,259 of NC_136261.1, forward strand.
TTTGTTAAGTGGGGTAATGGAGGGCGGGAAGAAAAATATATTAGAGTGGAGTGAGAACTTTAATGGTTATCAATCGGATAATAAATATTATAATTTTAAAATGGTATGTGGGGGAGGAGGAGGTCAAACAAGAACCCTCCGTGAAACATACCACTTTATACTTTCACAACAAAAGGTTAAGGAACCTGTATACTTTATAAATATACTTGATGGGGATGAGTTCTATAGGAGAATGGAACTCTTTAAAAAGTTAGAAAGAGATAATATATTTATAGGCTCATTAGTAGAGTGGTCTAAGGAACTACATTAAGGGGCTAGTGGGGGAATAGGGTAAAAATTACATGTAAGTGAGAAGGATCATAGGTTCATAAGGCTAGAAGGATTATAGGTTCATAAAGGAAGAAAATCATAGGTTCATAAGGCTAGAAGGATTATCGGTTCATAAAGGAAGAAAATCATAGGTTCATAAGGCTAGAAGGATTATATGTTCATAAAGGAAGAAAATCATAGGTTCATAAGGCGAGAAGGATTATAGGTTCATAAGGTGAGAAGGATTATAGGTTCATAGAGGGAGAAATAGAGGTGTTTATGATTTTTGAAAAAGACAAGGGGGCAAATGACATTAGATAGGGATTTCCCATGTTAAACGGAGGTGTCCCAGAAGCAACATTTATCACCTACTCCTCCCACCTGCGGTCATGATCCTGTATAAAGTCTGCGCTGAGAGACGTCGTCAGAACAGATCAGAATTTCCATTGTGATTTGCATCTCCTGTTTATGTGCACATGGTTCAGCTCGTCATAAATAGTTCAATCTTGTAAGGGTCGAACTTGCATGTATTCTTGAGTTTTTCCTTCAACAGTATCTCTACTCGTTTGGTATTTACAACGAGGTAAAAACGAAACTCTTACCATAAACAGTTCGCAAAACATCGAATTCATCCACCTTTTCTTTGAATTGCATCACAGTCACCGTCCAACTGGCACCCAGTCAAGCACTTCCTGTCCGAGGAGCGGTAATCTGTTACGTCATATCCGGAGAGTTATTCCCTCCTTGTATTCGAATGTTTTACAAAAAATATATATATAATGTCCATCACTAAACTTGACCCTCCATATCTCCCAAACCGCTCAATGGAAAATATTTAAACATGGCTCATTGTCAAGTAGTCCCAATGGGCAATACTATGTTAATGATCATGTCATCGAGTGCCTTCATTGTGACGTCATAATTCAACAAGTATAATGCTTGATCCACTCAGTATTAATTTTGTTTCTCTGCCACTGTTGGTCCGAAGAACAGGAAATTTTCATCATAAGATTGCCTCCTTCAATATCATTTTTAAATAAGTACGACATCAAATGTCACGTGGTAGAAGTCGCCATCATGGAAAAAAAACAAAAAACGTTGCACCTCTATATCTCCAAAACCGCTCAATGGAAAAAATTGAAACGTGGCTCATTGTAAATAACTCAACATGGAGAATAAGTGTTAATGATGATATCATTGGTGCCTTAATTATGATGTCATAATTTCACAAGTACAATGCTTTGTCCGATCAGTTTTAAATTTATTGAGCATGATCTACACAACAATTCCTGGGAAAAATGGCAGGAGCACAGAAAATACCCCTTTATATGGTATGTGCCATGTGGTAAACTATACAAAACAAGCCACATTCCATCGCTGGTCGGAAATGTCAAACAATAGAAAAGAAGGGACATTCAATAAATCTTGTGTGCATGCTGGACTCCCTTTTTTCTTCAGAGGAACCAAGCACTGCACTAAAAAGTTCATGTAAAGCGGTGCCAATTTGATTCATACAGCTATATGAAAAAGTAAATGTATTTTCAATGCAGTTACAGTCTCATGGTTTCAAAGGAACCTCTTCGTGGTCTTTTTCAGTAAAAAAAAAAAAATTGAAATGCCAAACATAATATAAATTTTCTGTTCTATTACAGAGTAGGTGTCCAGATACAATTCATCCATCATCTCTACTTATTATCAGTGTTCATCATGTACATATCACGTTTGTCCAATATGTCTGCAATGTCAACACTTGCAAGTTTATATAATGTGCAATTATGGTTCAAAAGGGATTGGTAAAATAGGCCGCACTGCACCCTACAATTCTTTCATCTAATCCAATTGTTGCCTATGTGTACACCATCGCGCTCGTCCAACACTTGTCCCAGAGAATACATCACACCCAACATGTCTGAAATTGGTTGGGACATAGTACATACAAACATACTAAATTTATAAGTTTTTTTAAACAAATTTATCACACACATGCACATTATCTGACGCGTTTTCGTTTTCAAGGTACACAGAAAACTTTACGTACTGATGGGTTTTAACCTGGACATGTGGGGCGCCCATTTATATGAACTTTTCTAGAGCAGTGCTTGGTTCCTCCGAAGAAAAAGGAAAGTCGAGCATGCACACGAGATTTTTTGAATGTAACTTATTTTCTATTGTTTCGCGTTTTCGACAAACTATGGAATGCTCCTTCTTTTCTCTACTTTGCCACATAGCACATACGATATGGAGAGAGAGGCCTTTTCTATGCCCCTGCCATTTTTCCCAAGAATATATAGTCACGTGAAAAGTAAGTGCACCCCATGTAAAGTTTTGACTTTTTCAACATATTTCAACAAACAGCTATTTCATCTTCATTTCAACAATATTGACAGATAAAGGTGATATAATATAACAAATATCATGAAACATTTACAATTTGTAGTCCATTGTATAATTTAAATAAACATAAATGCAAATATCGCATGTGGAAAAAGTAAGTACACCCTTGGCTCTAATAGGTGGTATTGCCCCCTTTGGCAGAAACAACCTCAAGTAGGCGTTTCTTATAACTGTCTTCCAGTCACTGACATCAACTGGGAGAAATTTTTGCCCACTCCTCCATGCAGAATTCTTTCAGCTGTGCGATGTTTGAGGGGTTTCTTGCATGCACAGCTCGTTTCAAATCCCCCCACAACATCTCAATGGGATTTAGATCCGGGCTTTGACTTGGCCATTCCAAAACCCCCCATTTCTTTCTTTTCAGCTATTCCTTGGTGGATTTACTGGTATGTTCAGGGTCATTGTCATGTTGCAAGGTCCACCTTTGGTTGAGCTTCAACTTTCCGACAGATGGCCTCACATTATCCTCAAGCACCCTCTGGTACAATGAAGAATTCATAGTGGATTATATGATGGTGAGCTGCCCAGGCCCTGATGCAGCAAAGCTGCCCCAAACCATAATATTTCCACCACCATGCTTTACAGTTGGTATCAGGTTCTTGTGGTCAAATGCTGTCTTTGGTTTTCGCCAAACATGTCTTCTGATACTGTGGCCAAATAGCTCTACCTTTGACTCATCTGTCCAGAACACATTGTTCCAGAAGTGCTGGTCATTCCCGAGGTGTTCATTGGCAAACTTTAGTCTTGCCCTGATGTTCTTTCTGGACAGCAAAGGTTTCCTCCTGGCACACCTCCCATGCAGATCAAATTTGTGCAGCCTCTTTCTAATGGTAGACTCGTGCACTTTGACATCAACAGTGGCAAGAGCTACCTGTAGGTCCCGTGATGACATTCTGGGGTTCTTCGAGACTTCTTTCAGCATCTTGCGTCTGCTCTCGGGCTGAACTTGCTGGGGCGGCCTGGCCTGAACAAGTTGGCAGTTGTTTGGAATCTTCTCCACTTGCAGATGATCTTCCGGACAGTCGGATGATTGATTTCAAATTGTTTGGAGATCTTTTTAAATCCCTTCCCAGACTCGAAGGCATCGATAACCTTCTTTCTGAAGGCACCAGAGAGCTCTTTTGATTTAGGCATGGTGACGCCGCACACTTCAACAACAACAAGCAAACCAAACGAAATGTCTGAGGTTTAAATAAGACAGGTTCCTCCAAGATCCTCTCTAATGATGTTCTAATAATTGGCACCTGAGCTTGTGCACCTGATTCTAATTTTAGGTATTTGAAGTAGTGATAAATGTAGGGGTGTACTTACTTTTTCCACATGCGAATTTTGCATTTATGTTTATTTAAATTGTACAATGGACTACAAAATGTAAATGTTTCATGATATTTGTTATATTATATCACCTTCATCTATCAATATTGTTGAAATGAAGATCAAATAGCTGTATGTTGAAATATGTTGAAAAAGTCAAAACTTTACATGGGGTGTACTTACTTTTTCACATGGCTGTACAGCGAACGAGAATGTGCAGAATCGAGAGGAGGGACCAGGTTCCATGTGTACTGACTGTCGCCACACGCAGTTTCTTCATGGGAGAACAACAAATATGCCTGATGCTTGTGCTCATCCACTTGTAAACAAAAGACCCACACTGTGACAAACTGACCAAGAACAGTGCTGGCCAGAAGGGGAGACAGTGAAACTTTTTACGGCATCGTCCATCGGGCAAAGCCATCTAGAACAGTGTTTGTCCGTCTGTATGTATGTCCCCTCAAACGTATACCAATCAGAGCTGAGGATCTGGTCACATGACAGGGTGATGTGATTCAGCGATACAAAGCAAGCGTCCAAACAGCGGTTTATTTATGGATGTGACATACAGGAAAAAGCCCTCCGGGCGCCCAACAGGTGGCACAGCCCGGAAAAAGGATATGACATCACAGTATGTTGCAGTTCTCAAGTAAAATATGCTTTAGCATCTCAAATGTTTTCTCTGGTACATTAATCTTCTTGCTGTCGAGACTTGAATGTCCCTTCTGTGTTTCACTCCTCATTATCAAGACCACAGCCCCGACAAGGCCATGCAGCTGTGTCTCTTCAATCACATCAGCCTTTGAAGTAGAGAGTATTTAAATCGGGTTCCACAATCAGGAGGCAGAATAAATTGCTTCATGCTTTGCTCGGCGAACTGTTGTTATTTCGTCTCATGTGCACGATATTATTTTATTATTATTTGGATGCTGTCACTGTGTTACGAATAGATTGTACTTTTGAACCTATTTTGAAGTGGTTTTTCTTCGACAAGCCCCACGTTTAATATGACAGGAGAAAATCCCTGAGCCATGCGTGGAGATTTCCATGGATACCATCAGAGGAGAGTTTGGTGAGCAGGGCGGGGTACCAGACCGTATCGAAAACACAAGATATGTCAAGGGAGACGGCTCTGATTTCCTGTTTGGCATTGAGGACCTCCATCCATTGTTGAGACAGCAGATGCAGCATGTCCAGAGAACAGTGGCCTGGTCTGAATCCATATTGATGATCAGAGATCAAACCATTGGAGAAGAGGAAGGATTTAATGTCAGAAGTGATGATGGATTCCATGACCTTGCTGATGATTGGGAGCAGACTGATTGGTTTGTAGTTGCAAGGATCTGTTTTTGGGATTTTTTTTTTTGGAATAATTCTTACTGCTTGGTCTTGTCAGTGGCCACATCGACTTGAATCTCAAGCTTTTTGGGAGGGGGTGGGGGGAAGAGTTTGTTCCCCTCCTCTCTTCTTTGGACGTCTGTGTTCAAAGGATTTCCTCCATTAACAATGCATTACCATTGATGTTGAGAAACATGTGGTAGCAACCAGCTCTGTGGCCTTCCACATTGGGACCTGTGTAACCGAGCTGCTTGGCAGCAATCAGTGATGGCATGAAGTGCAGTCATGTCAAGATAGTAAATGCTATGCAACGTTTTCAACTGGTTTGGTGAACACCTCTTGCATTGTCAGGATCACTTACGGAGATATGGACAACTCCAAACTCTGCACTGACTGATAAATGATCATAATGTGCCATTACATATTCACAATAACACAGGCAGTGCATTTGTGCTTTGAGGACCTCTCTTTATTGAGAAACCCTTCACAATTTCAAGTTTCATGAAAAACATAGGCAGGAGTCTTCTTCTGTTAAACAATTTTACAACAAGGGTGTTCTCCCCATATCACACATGGCAATAAAACATGGACTACAGCAAATATCGAGTAAAAATTAATGTTCAAACTTCCATGGAAAGATGCCATCTGAGCATAACCAAAAAGGGACAAGAAAAACAACAAAATCAGAAAGAAAACAAAATTCCTAAACACCCATCACAATCAAAAAACTCAAATGGAACTTGGCTAGATACATGGCAAGGACAGAGACAATAATTGCAAACTGACAACCTAAGTTAGGCCCTGAAAGAAGCACGATGAGATCAAAGATCAGATTGAGAGATTAAGTTCTGTTACCATTTGAGTTTTTGGCATCAATTTTTCGACAATTCTCCATAATGAGAACTAGCGTGACTCGGCGAGCTCCGCACGCCTCACCACACGTCGTTTCAGAGGGGTAGGCATCTTTGACCATTTCGGTGTATTTTGGGTTTCATGGTGTTTTGGGTCTTCAGGGCCATTTGGGTCTTCAGGGTCTTTTGGATCCTCTGGGCCTTTAAGGGTATTTTGGGTCTTTGAGGTGTTTTGGGTCTTCAGGGTCATTTGGGGCTTCAGGTATTTGAGGTCTGAAGGGTCTTGGGGGGAATTAAAGGGTCATCAAAGGTCTGAGAGGTTTCAGCAGTTTTAACGCAATTAAAAGGGTGGTAATTTTATTTGAAGAATAAGAAGACGTTTTCGTCGCATATAAACATACATACATACATAGCGAACCATATACAACAACACAACAACATGCATTTTAAGGCCATTTTCCCTGCCTGAGCAGGGGTTAGCCTTGCGGTCCCCATGACAATCTTCTCCATCTTGCCCTATTTTCTGCATCTCTCCTTGTTAACCCCCTTGCCCGCATTTCTTCTTCCACCATCTTTAGCCAAGTCTTTCTCGGTCTTCCCAGTCCTCTACTTCCTTCTACATTCATTTCCATCACTCTTCTCAACCAGTCACTTTCATCCTTCAACACATGACCAAACCATCTCAACCTGTTCCTCTTCACAACATCAATCACAGGCTCTATTCCCATCATTTTTTGCAATTCATCATTTGTCTTCCCCTCTCTCAACGATACTCCGCACATCCATCGAACCATTCGCATTTCCACCCTTTCCAACCATATAACGTGATACCATATACGAACCATATACGTTTGCTCTATTATAATAAATAGATATGGAGAACCGGATTAATAAATTTTACATTTATTTTTAAAGCTGTCATTTTCTTTAAACTTGGTTTGAGGATGTGGATGGGCTTAGCATTTTGAGATTTTTCTTGCCTTCTGACACCAGTTTGCAATCATTGTTGTGGACATTCTGGTGACAGCCAACCTTACGGCTTTCATCAAGGGGCTCCCGGGGTGCCGGCTGGTTGTCAAGGGTTAAAGATGGTACTCTGAGAAGTTGCGTTTACAAGGTACATGCCCAAACCTGTACGCTTTCACTATAGCTTTCTCCCTACTGGTTCACTGAATAACTTGCCAACTGCTGTAGATCGCTTACTCCAGCATGGGTTGCACTGTGGAAGTTCAAGATCAGTTTAGAAATGAAATCCTTGTCACAAATAGAACATTTGGAAGGATGCTCTCTTCGGTTGTTATTTCCATAGGCGAGTACTAGGAGGTGGGAGGAAGTTCTCCCAGAACTCAAAATCTCCACCTTCTTTTTTGGATCAGAAACTTCATTGTCATCGTTTTGTTCCAAAGGCTCCTTTTAGAATCCTCAGTGAACAACTGACAGCCTTGACCTGCAGCTTCTTTGTCATTATATTCTCCAGAATGCTTTTTAAGTACTCAGTTTGGGTTTCCTTGATCATCTGGATTCCCTGTTGCTCTGACTATCACTGGTACAATTTCAGGTTTCTTCAATTTCGAAATCCTCTGAACCTCATTTTTCATATTGAGGTATTTCAGATTTCAGCTCTCTTGTATGGATCTTCATATGTGATTTCAAATTGCTTTTTTGAGAGAAAACTTTATCACATATCGAGCATTTGTAAAGACGCTCGCCTGTATGGATCCTCATATGTGATTTCAAATAGCTGCTATGAGAGAAACCTTTATCACATATCGAGCATTTGTAAGGACGCTCTCTTGTATGGATCCCCATATGTCTTTTCAAACTGATGTTTTCAGGGAAACCGTTATCACATAACGAGCATTTGTAACGACGCTCTCCTGTATGGATCCTCATATGTGATTTCAAATTGCTTTTTTGAGAGAAAACTTTATCACATATCGAGCAATTGTAAGGACGCTCCCCTGTGTGGATCCTCAAGTGCGATTTCAAACTGCCGCTATGAGAGAAACCTTTATCACATATCGAGCATTTGTAAGGACGCTCTCCTGTACGGATCCTCATATGTGATTTGAAATGGCTTTTTTGAGAGAAACCTTTATCACATATCGAGCATTTGTAACTACGCTCCCCTGTGTGGATCCTCAAGTGCCATTTCAAATTGCCTTTATGAGAGAAACCTTTATCACATATCGAGCATTTGTAAGGTCGCTCTCCTGTATGGACCCTCATGTGCAATTTCAAATTGCCTTTATGAGAGAAATCTTTCTCATATGACGAGCATTTGTAAGAACGCCCTCCTGTATGGATCCTCATATGTTCTTTCAAAGCATCTTTTCGAGAGAAACCTTTATCACATAACGAGCATGTGTGAGGTCGCTCTCCTGTATGGATCCTCATATGTAATTTCAAACTGTTGCTGTGAGAGAAACCTTTATCACATATCGAGCATTTGTGTGGACACTCTCCTGTATGGATCTTCATATGTAATTTCGAATTGCTTTTTGTCAAGAAACCTTTATCACAGACAGAGCACTTGTGGGGGTGTTTTCCAGTGTGGATCCTCATGTGTATTTTGATTTCACTCAAAGCAAAATCCATTCTGCACACATTACACTTATAATTTTCGCCTTTCTTGAACCTTCTTGTTTTTGTTTAATTTCATATTAATATTGGTGCTGCGAGGCCCAGACATGCCCTTGTATTTTATGGAAAGCAAGTCTTGATCCCGTGATTGTTTCTTCAAAAAAGTATTCTTCCTCACTGTCAAGCAGTGACTGGACCTTCTTTGTCCCATATTCGTTTTGAATTGTTCTACAGAAACAAAGAACACTCATAAGAGATTTCCTTTTTTGACAAAATCAAAATGCAAAACATTTAACACATTTCCTAAAATTATATATTTTCTCAACACAAAAGATTGGATGTTAATTTGTTACGTTTCCACTCACCAGTTGCAAAACAGGAAGCACTTCCGTTTGTCATGTGAATATCGTCTGAACCTTCCTTTGCAGGACATTTTTAATCTTCTGTGACAGATGAATCCTTGTTGTGTTGTCTGCCTTCCACATTTACAGGATAGACATCACCTGTGTACAAATCAACGTCAGTCTTTTGAGGGGAAATGAGATTGAGAGCCATCTTGAGAGTTCATAGAACATGTTACATCATGGAATGTGTTCTTCAATTTAAATATAATAATGAAGTTAAACATTGATAAAAAGAAAAATTCCGGATGTTAAGCACCATTGAAGCAGTCTTCTACATCACCCATATTCACCACCCTTTTCAACATGTCCAAGTACTGCTAAACTGGAGGTTAGTGGAAGTAACAAGAAGGCAATTTGTGTTCAACAGTGTTCAAGTATTTAATTCAATTTAAATGAAATAAAGATTGTAAAATTCGTCAAACAAAAATTCTGGAATTTACTGGCGTTAACAAATTCTCAAATTTCCTTTAACAAAGCTAGAACCAAGTGTGGGTCTATCCTCGGGAGAGCCAGGAAATAATATATCTCTCCTCTCAAGACTGAACTCTCAATCCTGTCTACCTCATCCAAGTCCTGGTGGCTTCAGGTCAAATGTGTTTGTGGTGTTTGTTCCCCTTCCATCCCCTCTATTGCCTCAAAAGGCTGCACACCTGCCACTGCACATGAAAAAGAAGAAAGCCTCAACTCTGTATTTGCCGAAATATATTGTGTCCCAAACCCACCTCTCTCTTTTACCACCTTAACCAGTTGTACCCAGCTGCTCCTGGATTCTGTGTCCTTCCCTCCCGACAATGTGGAGAAGTTTCTTTCAAACCTCGACTCTGATTCCACAACTGAACCAGAGGGAATTATCCCACGGGTCCCAAAATCCTGCTCTGCTGAGCCATCACACCACACCCTCTCTCTGTTCTCTTCACCCTCTCTTTTGCTCCATGTCATCTGCCATCTGCTTGGAAATCAGACAACATTACCGCTTTCCACAAAAAGGTGCAAAAACATATTCCTGCAACGGCTGACCAATCAGCCTACTTACAATCATCAGCAAGGTCATGGAATCCATCATCGTTTCTGATATTAAATCTTTCCTCTTCTCCAGTGGCTTGATCTCTGATCATCATTTTGTATTCAGACCAGGCCACTCTTCACTGGACATTCTGCTTCTGCTGTCTCAACAATGGATGGAGGTCCTCAATGCTAAACAGGAAATTAGAGACATCTCCTTTGACATATCCCGTGCCTTCGATACGGTCTGCCACCGCGCCCTGCTCACAAAACGCTCCTCCTATGTTATCCAAGGAAACTCCAACGCATGGCTTGCGGACTTCCTCTTCGGTCGCAGTCAACATATGGCCCTGAATGGAATTCTCTCATCTCCCCTTCCTGTCCAGGCTGGAGTTCCTCAAGGCAGTGTTCCGGGCCCTGTGCTTTTTTTGGTATTCATTAATGATAGGCCAACCCCCACTCTAGCAGGGAAATGGCCTTAAAATGCATGTTGTTGTTGTTGTTGTATTAATGATCTCTCCGACTCTCTGGAAAATCCTCTCCATCACGTTGCTGATGACTCCACTCTCTGCCGCTCCACATCTCAACCCTCAGATCGGCAGGCAAAAGCCTCTTCACTCTCTGCAAAAAAAACCCAAAAAAAAAACACCTTTAGAGGCCATTTTTCCCCCGCAAGCGGGGGTTGGCCTTTTTCGGGGACCGTGGTTGTTGTTTTTTGGTCCCCTTTTTGAAGCAATGTTTTACGACCAGATGCCCTTCCTGCCGCCAACCCTTTTTGTCACCTTTTACGACAAGCAGGGAATTACCAGTGAACTGGTACTCAATTAGCCGACCTCGGAAGGATGACAGGCTGAGTCAACCCCCCTGGCGTTAATTCAGCGATCGACCGGGAATCGAACCCAGGATCCTAGGATCCTAAGCTGGCACCCTAGCCGCTAGCCCAACACCAGGGTTCTCTGCAGACCTGAATAAAATCACACACTGGTCAAACAAGTGGAACACGTCTTTCAATCCTGACAAATCTCACACTCTCACGATGTCTCTCCGAAAAGACCGTCTGGACAACCACCAACCATCCCATCCACTTTCTCAACAATCCTCTCCAAGAAGTTCTGTAACTCAACCTTTTGGGTCTCACTGCCTGCCATGATCTTTCCTGAGAAAAGGAAAGATGACATTTCAAAGCTGGCCTCCAAAGCCAGTCGCCATCTGGGCATCCTCAGTTGTGCGAAGCCCTTTCCGGGCACGTCTGAGCTCCCCACCACATACAAAGCTTTCATCTGCAGCTCAATGGAATACTGCTCTCTCTCCTCTGGGCTGGTGCTCCTGCGTCACACCGAGCTCGGCTTCACGAGGTTGACACCAAAGCATTCAGAATCATTGGTATCTCCCACGATGAAGCTGCGTCTGAGGGCCTATCGCTCGCTCACCACAGGCAGGTTGGTGGTGTTTCTGTCTTCTACCGACTCCTCTCCAGCCTTGCTCCCCCTGCTCTGTCTGTGCTTTGTCCCCTTAATCTTCATGCAGGATGCACAAGATCTGCCAGCAACCCTCTGTTGGTGAAACTGCCAAAGTCAGCAAACTCCCACACTCTCTTCAAACTCTCTCCACTGTCCAGGTCTTTATAGGATCTGTCCACCACCATCTCTGGTCTCCCCCCATCCAAAACCTTGATCTTATCTACCCTTGTTAATACACCCCAAATCCACCTTTTTTCAATTTCTGACTTCTTTCCTGAAAGTCCAAGTCATGTCAGTTTGTTTTCTACCGTTTTATCCCCACTCCCCCTCCTCCACCCCCCCACCCCCACCAGCCCTCTCCCTTCCACAGATCAACCGATGTCCCTGTTCTCTACAGTTGTTGTGCTTGTGTGCTTCCCTCTCTCTCCCCGGCTCCCTTTATTGTGTTTTGTTTGATCGCACTTACACGAGCCTCGACTTTGTATTCAAAAAATAATAATAATAAAATAAAATAAAGTAGAATGGCATGCAGCAGCACATCCTTTTGACGTCAAAAATAGTTGGTGGTTGAATTCAGTTCGCTGATATGAAAATCCTATTCAAAGGTCAAGTCAATCGGATGAATATTGATGACTTTATGCGAACTTGACATTTTGTTCCAAAAAAAAACAACGATAATAAAAAACAACAATCGGCTTCCAGCTTTTCATTTCATTTCATCTCAACGAATACAGTGACCCAAAATGCAAATTCTTAAAATTTCAGGTCAATTGGATGAAAATTTACGATTTTATGCGACACTGACATTTGACCTTTGTACCAAATTATTAATTTGTCTTTCACCAACATAACTGAAATAAAGTTATGTTGAAAGCTTGATGACAAAGCTCAAATGGTAAAAAACAAAACAAAAAAAAAACATGAATGAGCAAGTACATGGATACACCCTGACGCACACATACAAGCATGTCTCATACATCAAAGAAGCTGGCACATAATCTCCTCGTCACACCATCTCACTTTTTTTTCCTTTTTTTTTTTTATACTGAATCGAGGCTCGTGAAAGAGCTGACAACCGCGAGGGAAAGACAGTACAGGGGGACCGCGATGGAAAGACAGCACAGGGGGCCCCGCGAGGGAAAGACAGCACAGGGGGACCCGCGAGGGAAAGACAGCACAGGGGGACCCGCGAGGGAAAGACAGCACAGGGGGACCACGAGGGAAAGACAGCACAGGGGGACCGCGAGGGAAAGACAGCACAGGGGGACCGCGAGGGAAAGACAGCACAGGGGGACCGCGAGGGAAAGACAGCACAGGGGGACCGCGAGGGAAAGACAGCACAGGGGGACCGCGAGGGAAAGACAGCACAGGGGACCACGAGGGAAAGACAGCACAGGGGGACCGCGAGGGAGGGGGACAGACAGGGGGACAGACAGGGGGACAGACAGGGGGACAGACAGGGGGACAGACGGGGGGACAGACAGGGGGACAGACGGGGACCGCGAGGGAAACACAGCACAGAGGGACCGCGAGGGAAAGACAGCACAGAGGGACCGCGAGGAAAAGACAGCACAGAGGGACCGCGAGGAAAAGACAGCACAGTGGGACCGCGAGGGAAAGACAGCACAGTGGGACCGCGAGGGAAAGACAGCACAAGGGCACCACGAGGGAAAGACAGCACAGAGGGACCGCGAGGGAAAGACAGCACAGTGGGACCGTGAGGGAAAGACAGCACAGAGGGACTGCGAGGAAAAGACAGCACAGTGGGACCGCGAGGGAAAGACAGCACAGTGGGACCGCGAGGGAAAGACAGCACAGTGGGACCGCGAGGGAAAGACAGCACAAAGGGACCACGAGGGAAAAACAGTACAGAGGGACCGTGAGGAAAAGACAGCACAGGGGGACCGCGAGGGAAAGACAGCACAGGGGGACCGCGGGGGAAAGACAGCACAGGGGGACCACGAGGGAAAGACAGCACAGAGGGACCGCAAGGGAAAGACAGCACAGGGGGCCCGCGGGGGAAAGACAGCACAGGGGGACCACGAGGGAAAGACAGCACAGAGGGACCACGAGGGAAAGACAGCACAGAGGGACCGCGAGGGAAAGACAGCACAGGGGGCCCCGCGAGGGAAAGACAGCACAGGGGGACCCGCGAGGGAAAGACAGCACAGGGGGACCCGCGAGGGAAAGACAGTACAGAGGGACCGCGAGGGAAAGAGTACAGAGGGACCGCGAGGGAAAGACAGCACAAGGGCACCACGAGGGAAAGACCAACTTGTAATCACGGCTTCCACCCGCTACCTCCCCGAGTCGACAGACTCCAAAGAGGTTCATGCCTCTGGAGAACCGTGTGGATCCCTGAGCGTTTATGGGAGATTCCAGGACAACGTGGCTGGTAATTTGAGATGGAGCGAGAGGATAACCAAGGAGCAGAGACAAAGCCCAACGTCCACAAACTCCCCCCTCCCCCCCCCGCCCCCACATCCTCCCCCCGCCGCCCCACCCATCACTCTCCAAGACTGTTTCTGTCCCCGGAGGAATGATGAGGACCGGGCTGGGAAGGAAATGCTGAAAAGGGCAAGAAAAAACACTTCGCTGACAAATACTACAGGCTTGGAGATCTGCGAACCCAAACAAGGCCTTGTGGTTGATTGCGTGCTGCATGCAGCCTCAGAGGAACGTTATGCAGAGAATCTATCGGCAAACAATGTTGACCCGCCAGGTCAGGGATCCCTAATGTGAGAAACTGCTTTTGATAGGCCGGAGGAGGGTGGGGAAAGGTTAGAGCCTGCGACAAACGAAATGTGTGTTGGAAATAAAGGAAAAGAAAACAAATTATTGGACACACCACGGTGTGGTGCTAATCTGTGCGGTGGCACTGAGCTCACCCCAAAGAATGAAACCTGCACCTCCTCTCCTGGGCAGAAAGACCAACTCACAATTGAATAGAGATTTGCACCAAGCCAATAGGCTATGGAGGTGCTCCCCATCTCAAAAACTAAACTCAAGAAATTGAACCTTGGAGCATGGAGGAGGAGTCCATTTACTCTTCTGAAGTCTATTCACGACATCAACAGTGGGTGATGGCAAGTAAAGGAGCTACATTAATAGACCAGCTGAAGAAGACCAGTTTGACCACCAGAGCAGAGACAAATGAATGAAAGAATGAATGAATGATCGTTTCAAGGCCATTTTTTTTTAGCCTTGTTATCCTTTAGCCTTGAGCAAGTTAGCCTTGCGGGCCCCATGACAATCATGGTTCCCTGTTTGAGAAAATGTTTTTTTTATGGCTGGATGCCCTTCTTGACGCCAACCCTTAGTCACCTCTTACGATGCGCAGGGATACGGCGTACCTATTCTAAATCTGGGTACACACCGGGATCATTCATCCCAGCAAGCTGGTACTCAATTTGCCGACCTCAGAACAATGACAGGCTGAGTCAACATCCCTGGCGTTAATTCAGCGATCGACCGGGATTCAAACTCAGGATCCTAGGATCCCAAGCCGGCACCCTAACCGCGAAGCCAACACCAGGCTCAACTCACAATCAGAGACGGTGTAGGAGGATAGAATCACTCCTCAGGATAACACCACTCGAGAGTGATATTTTCCTCGGAAAAATTCACTCTAGAGTGGTTTTTATCTTAGGATGAAATCACTCCCCCCAGGATTTTAACACTCCCCCTTGCAGGATCAAATGACTCCCCAGGATTATAACACTTCCCCAATATATTTTGTGATTTAAACAATGTTTATTGCATGGTAATGACATGCAACCATGACAAAGTTAATGAATATGAACATAAAATGATAAATGAATTGATAAACAGGGCAGAATGATGTCCTTTGTAAACGTCTCTCCCTAAAAATAAAAATACAATGTTTTTCGCATCCCTGTATTAAACTGGGTAAATCAAACAAAGAAAAGTATAAATTTAACATTCAAATAACTATATATTTCGATATTAGAGCATTCGCAGTAATCATTACGATAAATTTACGATGTTTTATACTAAAAGGATATTTTCATTTCAACATATAATGTCATTTTAAGTTACGTTCTCTAACTTTACCGCACTTTTAAGAAATATTAAATACCGTTCGGGTTTTAAAATGTCTCAAACGTTTATATATTGGCAAAGGTGTGTTCGTGTACTGATAACCAGGAAACAAGCGCTTCTGAGCAGTTCCGAGAACTGGATATAGGCGCTATATAAATGTATAGTATAATAATATTCACATATTTCACAAAATAAAGTTTAATCTAATAGATTTAAGCTATGTTAAATGACTATGTCTTAACTCAACACCTACAATATTTATTGCATTTCCGTACTGTAAACATCCCAATGTTTCAGTGCTCATTCCATTCTTCTGTATTTCATTGACATGTTTGCACTGTACATTTGTGGAAATAAATATTGTTTCAATCATTTCGATAAGAATCCAAGAATCGAACTAAGTATGTTGTCAAGAGCATATATAGTGTTCCCATGGGTGTACAAAAGAAATCATACTCATTGTACTGTTATTGAATCGAATGAATGCATTTTAAATGAGGTGACAAACCTTCTTGTGCAGCCATTTATATTGATGAATTTAAGTTATTTCCATGTATCAATGTGAGTGGTTTAATGGAATAAACTTTGACTTGACTGGACTTGACTGTACTTTGACTATACAATGGCCAGATCATGAATACATGATATTCATCTTCAATGCAAACACCATCATTAATGCACTGAGATATTTTGTCTTACAAACTATACCACATCTTACAAACCATGATCATTGGCGAAGTTATATTGCTTTCAGACAACATGAGTACGCGATTTCCTGGAGTGTTCTGACAGTGAGTATCTCAATCGAGGTCTTGTTAAGGAAGGGGGGGGGGGGTATGTATGTGTTGGAGAAGGGATGGGGGGGGGGGGTATTTTCATCTGTAATTCTATAAAAGTATGAAGCGGCTAATATTTATTTCACTCGATCTTCAATTATGGTTTTCGACGCGAAACGCACGTTCCTGTCTACTCAGGAATACCCTGCAATGTGCATTGGTGATCATGGAAAGAAGTCAAACTTTCGACAGACAGCGGCAAACTTACAGTCATCAACTCAGAGTTGTTCCACAAGCGCAAGACTAAAAGAAACAAGGAAAAGCAAGGTTTGTCCTAGTTTACTGACTATTGATGGACGTCTTTACAAAAATCTTTGTACTCATGTGATATTAAAAACATTCAATCTCAGTTGAAGTACGTCTAGCTATAGTTTATTGAATCATTTGAAAAATATGATCATAAATTAACTCATGTCTTCTTTTGTTGTATTGAAATAATGATGGGCTCAAATATAGTACATGTATTCAACAATTGAATATTAAGATCTGACAATATGATGCACATGCTCACACGGTATACACTAAAATACATAGTAAAAGCTCTGTTGATCATTGCAACGATATCTAACATCCTGTGAGTTATATTTTCAAAGTAACTAAATATATCTTTCCATTCTTTCTGGGGGATTGACTTTATCCTAAAAGGGAGTGGTTTGATCCTGGAGGGAGTGTGTTGATCCTGACAGGGGGAGTGATTCTGTCCTAGGATAATTACACTCTCGAGTGTGCCAGTCCGAGGATTAGTTCACTCGAGTGATTTTATCTGAGGACAGAATCACTCCAGAGTGAGATTTTAGGGGAGTGAGAGAATCCTGCTACAACGGTGCCATCTAAAATTTTTTTTAAAGGTGTGTGAACGGTACATACAGTCACGTGAAACAGTAAGTACACCCCATGTAAAGTTTTGACTTTTTCAACATATTTCAACATACAGCTATTTGATCTTCATTTCAACAACGTTTAGATAAAGGTGATATAATATAACAAATATCATGAAACATTTACATTTTGTAGTCCATTGTATAATTTAAATTAACATAAATGCAAATTTCACATGTGGAAAAAGGAAGTACACCCCGACATTCATCACTTCAAATACATAAAATTAGAATTAGGTGCACCAGCTCAGATGCAAATGATTAGAACATCGTCAGAGACGATCTTGGAGGAAATTGTCTTATTTAAACCTCAGACATTTAGTTTGGTTTGCTCTTTGTTGTTGAAGTGTGCGGCGTCACCATGCCTGGATCAAAAGAGCTCTCTGAGGCCTTCAGAAAGAAGGTTATAGATGCCTACGAGTCTGGGAAGGGATTTAAAAAGATCTCCAAACAATTTGAAATCGATCATTCGACTGTCCGGAAGATCATCTGCAAGTGGAGAAGATTCCAAACAACTGCCAACTTGTTCAGGCCAGGCCGCCTCAGCAAGTTCAGCCCGAGAGCAGACCGCAAGATGCTGAAAGAAGTCTCGAAGAACACCAGAATGTCATCACGGGACCTACAGGTAGCTCTTGCCACTGTCTATGTCAAAGTGCACGAGCCTATCATTAGAAAGAGGTTGCAGAAATTTGATCTACATGGGAGGTATGCCAGGAGGAAACCTTTGCTGTCCAGAAAGAACATCAGGGCAAGACTAAAGTTTGTCAATGAACACCTAGGCAAAGACCAGCACCAGCACTTCTGCAACAATGTGCTCTGGACAGATGAGTCAAAGGTAGAGCTGTTTGGCCACAGCACCAGAAGACATGTTTGGCGAAAACCAAAGACAGCATTTGACAACAACAACCTGATACCAACTGTAATGCATGGTGGTGGAAATATTATGGTTTGGGGCAGCTTTGCTGCATCAGGGCCTGGGCAGCTCACCATCACAGAATCCACTATGAATTCTTCATTGTACCAGAGGGTGCTTGAGAATAATGTGAGACCATCTGTCGAAAAGTTGAAGCTCAACCGAAGGTGGACCTTCCAACATGACAATGACCCTAAACATACCAGTAAATCCACCAAGGAATGGCTGAAAAGAAAGAAATGGAGGGTTCTGGAATGGCCAAGTCAAAGCCCGGGTCTAAATCCCATCGATATGTTGTGTGGGGATTTGAAGCGAGCTGTGCATGCAAGAAACCCCTCAAACATCGCACAGCTGAAAGAATTCTGCATGGAGGAGTGGGCAAAAATTTCTCCCAGTCGATGTCAGAGACTGGTAGACAGTTGTAAGAAACGCCGACATGAGGTTTTTTCTGCCAAAGGGGGCAATACCACCTATTAGAGCCAAGGGTGTACTTACTTTTTCCTCATGCGAAATTTGCATTTGTGTTCATTTAAATTATACAATGGACGACAAAATGTAAATGTTTGATGATATTTGTGATGTTATATCACCTTTATCTATCAATATTGTTGAAATGAAGATCAAATAGCTGCATGTTGAAATATGTTGAAAAAGTCCAAACTTTACATGGGGTGTACTTACTTTTTCCACATGCGAAATTTGCATTTATGTTTATTTAAATTATACAATGGACTACAAAATGTAAATGTTTCATGATATTTGTTATTTTATATCACCTTTATCTATCAATATTGTTGAAATGAAGATCAAATAGCTGCATGTTGAAATATGTTGAAAAAGTCAAAACTTTACATGGGGTGTACTTACTTTTTCACATGACTGTAAATCCGAAAAAATATATATAAAAAATAAGAGATAACGGTGAAGGGAATGGGGAAACAGACCCGACTTGCAATCATGGACCGAGTGAAAACACCAACACAATTGAATGTGATGAAAATGAGAACAGCGGATGATAACAAACAGAAGGACAGAAGGAAACAGGGAAGTGAAGGAGAGAGGGAGTGTAAGGATGATGAGGAAAAGCGAAGACTGGAATAAGAGTTGGCAAACAAAATAGTGGAGATGAGATTGCACCATTTGGGGAAAGACCACAAAAAAACGAGAAAACAACCGACGGACAAAAATGCTCTTTGGGTGACACCCAAATAAAAAACAAGGAATGTGGAGTAATCCATTAAACCATCTGCAAAAGTCTCAATATTCCAGTTCCAGAAAACGAATGGAAACATTATCCAAAAGCAATCACTGAAAATAATGAAGTAATCCCTGGCTCAGGTACAACCTAATTATCCCATCGAGCATAAAAAACGAAGCCTTGTGACCGGATATCATACTTGGGTACA
Source organism: Myxine glutinosa (assembly GCF_964187855.1). NCBI lineage: Eukaryota > Metazoa > Chordata > Myxini > Myxiniformes > Myxinidae > Myxine > Myxine glutinosa. The sequence continues at coordinate 92,086,009 of NC_136261.1, forward strand.
ACAACAGAAAAGAGGGCACTGCTAATTAGAGGTGTCAAGACCCAGCCAATTGGCCTCAATAGCAAAGGACTCAAGAAAATGATGAAATAGGAAGATCGCAAAAAACAAAAGTGAAAAGACGAGGAGCACTGAAATTGTACCAGTGATTATTAGAGCAATGGAAATGGTAAAAAAAAAAAGAACCATGCAGAGATCTTTAAAATGATCTCTGGGAATATTACAACAAACAAACTGCAGTCGGCAGCTGTTTGGGGCTCAGTGTCGATCCTCAAAAGAGCCCTCGGAAAAAAACTTTGAGAACAAGAAAACTTCACAACTTTGGCCGTGAAACATGGTTTTGGTTTCCTGAAGGGTGTAATACATGATTATCATGATATATGGGTTTTATATGCATAGGGGACATGATTATCTACAATTTGTTAACATCTCTGTCTATCTTGAGTAAATATAGGTGCCTGTATGTAAAATTTAACAAATTAAGAAAGATCGCGAATCGCGTACACGACGAGCCAAATTAATATGATCACAACTCTTTTGTGTAAACCTTCAGATAATAACAACTGGGCATTTCTTATCCCCAATAGTCTCCTTGGGGGGAGGGTGGGGGGGACGATATGGAGACAAAAACCAACGACTGCAAAACCCCATCTCCTGCTGTGCAGCGCAAGGGCTAATTATAGGATCCGCATCCGGATATTCCCCAAAATCGAACCGATACGTCCTTGTCACACATGCAACCTGTCCACAAAGTTTCGTCAGAATCCATCCATAATGTTTTGAGATATTCTGCTCACAGACAAACAGACATGGGTGAAAACATAACCTCCAACCACCTTCGGTTGCAGAGGTAAAAATAAAAAATAAATCAAAGAACATAAAGGTGACTTCTTGACATGCGATGTTGTATTTAAAAAATAAGTCACGTACCAGACTTGGGTGTTAATCCATCATCCTGAAAATGGAGACTGCGGAAACCACGGAGCCCGATTCCACAGAAACCAGAAACGTTGTCCCGGTGCACATTTTGGGATCCGAAAATCTTTTCACAGAAACTGGAAAGTTCCCTAATAACATTCTCCAAGTTGACGAAAATACTTCCCAAAAGAGAAGAACCTGCAATCTGGACATCTTGCGGCTTCGAAAAAGAATTCATAAATTTACAGAAGTCAGCATACATTGCAAATTGTAATTTCTCTTTGGAGAGAGAGAGGAGGTCGGTCCGCAATGCATCCGACTCAGTAAAAGCTCGAATAACCTGCCGATTCTCAATTCCAAGCTTATCGATCACTGCTTGGGCTGTTTCTGCTCTCAGGCCTTGGGACTTGAGCCATTCCAAGAAGCCCGCCATTTCACCGATGACCTGCCAGGGATACAATGCTTATGTTAATCACAGAAAAGTTATACATGTTATTTTCTTTCCTCAGTTTGGAATGTTTTGTGAGTTATTATCTTATCCAATTTGATCATGTCTCAAGCTAAATGGTAAACTTATCCAGCTTGATCACCACATTTAGACTGACAGTATATGAAAGAGACAGCCACACTCGCCTTTGAGCTGTGAAGCATGGTCACAAATAAATGATTTGCCAGTACATTATCCTGATGAGCCCATAATAAGATAAGTATAATAAGATAAGTTGAGATAAGTTGGATCGGCCACCCTAATTCCATGCACCGGTGGAGTTTGAGGGGTGCATGGCTGGGGAGTGAGGGGGGGCAATGCCCTGCCCTTAATTTGTTTCAATAGTTCACATTTAAGATAAAAACATCCCATATTTAAACGTGAGTAACAAAGCGAAACTGAACCAAAGTGCGTGAATTTATTCCCCCAGCCACGGCAAATATCGCGGTATTTGTATAGAGTGACGTGATTGGCTGCATCCTTTTTCAAATCAGATTAACAACTTTTGAAATTTGTAATTTTTCACAAAGGATGCCATTTCCAAACAAAGCTTTTCTGCAATGAGACGGATTAGAAACTCTTTGTGCTCAATCATGGGTGAAGAAAGATTTTCTTCACTGACACTTCTTCACATAAAGCCTGGTGTTGACTTAGGCCTTAGCGGTTAGGGTGCCGGCATGGGATCCTTGGATCCTGGGTTCGAATCCCGGTCGATCGCTGAATTAACGCCAGGGGGGTTGACGCAGCCTGTCATCCTTCCAAGGTCGGCAAATTGAGTACCAGTTCACTGGTAATTCCCTGTGTGTCGCAAGAGGTGATTAACAGGGTTGGTGGCAGGAAGGGTATCCGGCCACAAAACATTGCTTCAAAAAGGGGACCACGGTGCCAGGAAAAGGCCAACCCCTGCTCTGCGGGGAAATAGGCCTCCAAAGGTGGTTCTACACTTCTTCACATATAAGGCAATTTAACTGTGAAGCGCTAGGGGTATTTCCCCTATGTTTTATTTTCCTCTCACTGCCATTGTCTCAAAACGTGCACCAAAGAATCTCCACTTTCCGAGAAGTTAAACTTTTCAGGTTCAACACACATAATCCTGTCATCTCTGAAACTTAGTTAAATGTAGCTGTCCGCAGCAATGGATTAAATAAAATACAATAATCTATCTATAATTCCAGTAATCTCTGTGTGTATGTTTGTATGTTTGTATGTTTGTATGTTTGTCTGTGACCGCTGTTTCTCGACAACCACGGGTCCGATATACTTGAAACTTGCCAGGTATATTGCTGGGGACCCGAGGATGTGCCTTTTCAAGGTTTGAAATTAATCGGACAAGTAGTTACCGAGCTATGGCGATTTAGCCGTTCGCCGTTCGCTTTGGCGTTGCGAATGGACCAAACCATTTCATGTAAATACAGGGGGGGGGGGGGTTCTGTGGTCGTTGCGAATGGACCAAACCATTTCATGTAAATAGAGGGGGGGGGGATTGTCGCTGTACTCGCAAGCCATTCGCCGTTCGCTTTGGCGTTGCGAATGGACCAAAACATTTCATGAACCAAACCATTTCATGTAAATAGAGGGGGGGGGGGATTGTCACCGTACTCGCACCCACGTACCCACGTACCCACGTACGGGCATTGCACCCACGTACGGGCATGCCCTAGTAATAATAATAACAACAATAATAATAACAAAAACTTCATTTGGTTCCTTATTTAAGACATTTAAGCCTTAAATACAAAGTGCTGCTTAAGTCAGTGGGATACTTGGGTTTGCTTCTGAGAACCATTCAGATCAATCCGAGTTGAGAGGCTGACTCGCAGAGTACCATTCAAAGTTGCTTTCAGTATATTCCTGGTCTTTGATTTTGTGCGAGTCACAAGTGAAATCCCTGACTCACACAGGTATGTGGTGGTGAAAGGTAACAGGAGCTTGATTTCCCACTCCAACTGAATCCCCTGCTACCGTAAATCCAAACTTAATATATCCAGGGTCGTAATTTCTGACGATGGGTTTCACCTCCTTTTAGCAACTCAAGTTTCGCCACCATCATCGGTTTTTCTTTTCAGTTAAAGGTCCATGTTTGTCAAAATAAAATACAGCAAAAGTAAAATACAGCAGTTTACCTTTTCGTGTGAACACGAGATACCCGAGACACCCGAGACGTTCTTCATACCGGAAACACCTTCGATCAACCAAATACAGCCAATGGCGAAACTGCAAATACCGAATCCGCGAATGTTAAGGATGGAAACCCTCATGTCATTCCCTAATTCACCTTTAAACTCAATCTCTCCATATTTTCATTTTAAACAGCATCATTCCAATCACAAATTAATACAATAACATAAATAGAATTTCTTTTTTGAGGTAAATTTTGCGAACACTCATGAGGTAAACTAATCACCTACCTTCTCAGGTGGGTATGATATCTGCGGACCACGTGGTTGCACCTTCCGACCCACCGATGGTCGTGGCCGACCGGTTGAGAATCTCTGACCTAAACGACTTGTTAGAGAAATAGTCCAACTTTAGTTTTGGATGCAGTAGATGGGACCGACATTTTTTTCGATACCAACGCGACATAGATCCCTCATCTATCCATCTACAACCTTTACAACACCTCCTCATTTGAAGGTGACATTGGATATACAAGTTAATTATAAAAACTTTCTGCCAGGTTTGTAGTTAAAAGGAAGAATGAGGTTTAACCATCGTTGTATGAAGTTTCGTGATGACGTCATCTATCTATAATTCCAGTAATCTCTGTGTGTGTGTGTGTGTGTGTGTGTATGTGTGTATGTCTGTGTGTTTGTCTGTGACCGCTGTTTCTCAACAACCACGGGTCCGATATACTTGAAACTTGCCAGGTATATTGCTGGGGACCCGAGGATGTGCCTTTTCAAGGTTTGAAATTAATCGGACAAGTAGTTACCGAGCTATGGCGATTTAGCCGTTCGCCGTTCGCTTTGGCGTTGCGAATGGACCAAACCATTTCATGTAAATAGAGGGGGGGGGGGTTCTACCGTACTCGCAAGCCGTTCGCTTTGGCTTTGCGAATGGACCAAACCATTTCATGTAAATAAAGGGGGGGGGGGGGTTCTACCGTACTCGCAAGCCGTTCGCTTTGGCTTTGCGAATGGACCAAACCATTTCATGTAAATAGAGGGGGGGGGATTGTCACCGTACTCGCAAGCCGTTCGCTTTGGCTTTGCGAATGGACCAAACCATTTCATGTAAATAGAGGGGGGGGATATAATTTTAGATATATATATAGTACGGGCATGCCCTAGTCTATCTATAATTCCACTAATCTCTGTGTGTGTGTGTGTGTGTCTGTGTGTTTGTCTGTGACCGCTGTTTCTCGACAACTACCGGTCCGATATACTTGAAACTTGCCAGGTATATTGCTGGGGACCCGAGGATGTGCCTTTTCAAGGTTTGAAATTAATCGGACAAGTAGTTACCGAGCTATGTCCAAAAAACGATTCGACCAATCAGAGAGCAGCGAGCTATCACGTGTGCCGAACGTGGCGAACAGACTCTGCCTCGGACGGCACATTTGAGAGCGTATTCATTTATTTCACGTTGGCAAACTATGTTGGCGCTATGTTGGCGTTAAACTATGTTTTAAAACTAATTAAAACTAATTTGCGATTCATCGTAACTGCGATATGCGACCCTCCGGAGCTCCTGTGAGAGTGTGCGCCATTACGGATAGTAATGCCCGGCCCGGGCCCGGCCATTCGCGAACCGGTTCGCGGGCCCGGGCGTCGTACGGGCCGTTCGCTTTGGCTTTGTGAATGGACCAAACCATTTCATGTAAATAGAGGGGGGGGTTCTACCGTACTCGCAAGCCGTTCGCTTTGGCTTTGCGAATGGACCAAACCATTTCATGTAAATAGAGGGGGGGGATATAATTTTAGATATATATATAGTACGGGCATGCCCTAGTATAAAACAATGCAGTGAATAAAACAAAACGAGTGAAAAACACCTCATTATATGAACAATCAAATACCTCAGCATACATTTAATAAAAACTCGTTTAACTTATGTTCATTCCCATCATCAACGAACAGAAAATTATTATATCTTTAAATAAACGTTTTACAGATCTTTCTCAGTATTAACAATAAAATGAGAATCTCCCAACAAACCTCTACAGATCAGATTCGATTTGATCCGATAACGTGAACCTTGGTCACAGTAACAGCCACACCACGCGGTTCACAAGATCACCCGGAAGGTCTTCATATTTTGAAGACCGCATGTTTATGGATATCGTTCCTCTTCCTCTTTGTAAGAAGATTACAACGGGAAATTGCTGACGTTTGTGACGTCAGCAATTTGTACGCGCCGCCACGTTACAGTGCAAAAATAAAGGCGAAGACAAAGAAGAAGCAGGGACTGCTTCCGTGTTAGGAATGAACCACGTGCGAGTGAGCACTGCTCCGTCCGCAATGCCCAGGCCCCCAAATTCAATGGCGTCACGCAATCAGTGCAACCCGAGATCAAGAGAGATGACAGATAACGCGAGACCGGTCGTGGTCCACATTGTTGAAAGATGAGCCCGAGGGTGCGTCTCACTTTACCCACAAAACACATCACCTTGTGAGTGGTGATAAACACGGTGGAAAGGGAATGGTCCATCTCGAGGAAAGAAAGCATTGTCACGTGTTAATCGATTTTAAAAACGTTTTTCCCTGATGTTTAACTGGACGCGACTATTATAAAATGAAGGGGGTGATGTTGGTGTTGGTAAAAAAGCAGGTTAAGTGGAATAATGAAAAACTCATTGAATGTAAACAAATGCAACAATAATCACATTAATCTTACTATAATTCACCAAACACGATGAAATAACATTTACCGATATGAACAGTGATGTGGCTTTTGTTGAAATTCTACAAATACTGTTTATTCTACGTACCAGGAGAGAGAAGATCGACTCCTGACGAACTCTTCCTCTATGAACGTGCGGCTCCGAAGTAACCAGGCAGCGTGTGCAAAGCGACTGAGAAACAGGTGTAGCGGCCGCTTCCGTGTTTCAGATTCGGCGCGCACTCTTCACACATAATCGTGCGACTGAGAAAGACGTGTAGCGGCCGCTTACGTTTTGCAGAAATCAATCTTTTTTCAAAATGGGCGGCATGTACTCTTTAGATTTTGATGATTTGCATGTGATATGATTCAACGGATGTTTATATGAATAGTTTAAAATAAAAAAAAGGCTTCAATTTCTGATATTTGAACTTTTCATTTGGGCTTCCCAAATGAAGCTCCGCCCATAGGGTTGGTACCGTTGCAAGTATTCTATAATTGCTATTGTTAAGACATCGATATTGTTTATCAAATGCACATTATAATATATTGTACAATGACAAAAGAAGGTTCATTCGTAAATGTAATAACCCATGAGTTTGGCGGAACTTTGTGGTTTTTTAAAAATCAGAACTTCTGTCCCGAGGATGATGATGCAACCAAAACTACCAGAGGATGATGATGCAACCAAACTACCCGAGGATGATGATGCAACCAAACTACCCCAGCAGTGATGATGCAATCAAACTACCCGAGGATGATGATGCAACCAAACTACCCGAGGATGAATACGCAACCAAACTACCTGAGGATGAATACGCAACCAAACTACCCGAGGATGATGATGCAACCAAACTACCTGAGAGGTGATGATGCAATCAAACTACCAGATGATGATGCAACCAAGCTACCCAAGGATGATTACGCAACCAAACTACCCGAGGATGATGATGCAACCAAGCTACCCGAAGATGATGAATTCGGCGACATTTTGGGCGCGAACAAGATGAGGTCTGGCGATCTGTGAATTGAATGCAAATCGGCGCTCAGCAGGACGAGGTGTTGAGCGGGAAATTTGGCAAATATTTAATTATTTGGCATGGGGGCGGTGTACTTTGAATGTATCTTTACTTGTTGTGCACCGCACTTTTCCGATGCCATCTCCAGGCATTGCAAATCGTCATTGCCGGGCACCGAAGGGGGATCGGCAGTGACGCACGCTTAAAGGGAGTACTCAGTTTTCACTCTGGTTGTTTGTTTGTTTTCTTGCTTTCTTGTTTGTTTTTTTTCCGGACGATATCTCAGCCATCCTTTGAGCTAGGAAGCTGAAATTTCGGCACAGTAGTGAACAAGTCCTTTGTCAAAATGGTATTTTTTGTTTTTTGAATAATCAATTAATTGAGGAGTTATTTAATTATTAGCGATTAATTTATTAAGCGACAAAATCCACCCATAACTTTGCCCCCAACATCGACGGTATCCCAGTATCCACCTCCCCTCTCATCCGGAATCTTGGCGTCATCTTTGACCAAACCCTCTCCTTCGACAAATACACTAAACAGATCACAAAGACAGCCTTCTTTCATCTGAAAAACATTGCCCGTCTCCGCTCATCCCTCTCCTCCACGGCTGCAGAAACCCTCATCCACGCCTTCATCACCTCCCGTCTGGACTACTGCAATAGCCTCCTCTATGGTTCACCCTCAACAATCACCAATAAACTCCAATACATTCAGAACTCCGCTGCCCGTCGACTCACCCATTCCCAGACCCGTGACCACATCACCCCCGTCCTTTACAAGCTTCACTGGCTCCCCATCTCCCAGAGAATCCAGTACAAAATCCTCCTCTTGACCTACAAAGCCCTCCATAACCTGGCCCCATCCTACCTGGCTGACCTCCTCTCCAGACACACTCCCACCCGCAACCTCCACTCTGCTGGTACCAACCTCCTGACCCCCCCCATCCGGACCAAATTCAGATCCTGGGGGGACAGGGCCTTCTCCATCGCTGCTCCCACCCTCTGGAACTCACTACCTCACACCATCAGAGACTCCTCACTCACCACATTCCAAACATCACTCAAGACCCACCTGTTCAGCACTGCATTCAACATTCAACCCACAGCATTTAACCCCTGACTATCACTTCTCCTTCTCCCTCCTTTTGCTTTAAATATTTCCCTGTTGATTCTTGTCTTTTTGCAATTGTTGTTTTCATGTTTTGTTATGCATTATGTTTTGCACTCTGTCAAAGCGCCTTTGGGCTTCATGAAAAGCGCTATACAAAATAAATGAATTATTATTATTATTATTACTAGGGCATGCCCGTACTATATATATATATCTAAAATTATATCCCCCCCCTCTATTTACATGAAATGGTTTGGTCCATTCGCAAAGCCAAAGCGAACGGCTTGCGAGTACGGTGACAATCCCCCCCCCCTCTATTTACATGAAATGGTTTGGTCCATTCGCAAAGCCAAAGCGAACGGCTTGCGAGTACGGTAGAACCCCCCCCCTCTATTTACATGAAATGGTTTGGTCCATTCGCAAAGCCAAAGCGAACGGCTTGCGAGTACGGTAGAACCCCCCCCTCTATTTACATGAAATGGTTTGGTCCATTCGCAACGCCAAAGCGAACGGCGAACGGCTAAATCGCCATAGCTCGGTAACTACTTGTCCGATTAATTTCAAACCTTGAAAAGGCACATCCTCGGGTCCCCAGCAATATACCTGGCAAGTTTCAAGTATATCGGACCCGTGGTTGTCGAGAAACAGCGGTCACAGACAAACACACAGACATACACACATACACACACACACACACAGAGATTACTGGAATTATAGATAGATTATTATAATTAAGTACTTATTTAATTAATCAAATTTCCTTTCTCTTCTGACCATTAACTCAGGCACCTTTTGAGTTAGGAAGCTGATATTTGGACATGCCAATGACCAGGTGATTTGGCTGCAAAGGCTATTTTTGATTTATTAATTAATCAATTAATCGATTAATTATTTAATTATTTGATTAATGACTAATTTTTTTTTTTTTTTTAAGTTACAGATTCTGATGAAATGGTGGTGGTTTATGTGTTCTCTGACCGAATTGATTAATAATTTAATTTTTTAATGATTATTATTTATTTATTTTCATTATTAATCATTTATTTGTTTTCTTTCTCATTTGGCCAATATCTCAGGCACCTTTTGAGCTAGGAAGCTAATATTTGGACATGACAGTGACCAGGTGATGTGGCTATCAAGGATATTTTTGATTTATTGATTAATCATTTAATCGATTAATTATTTATTGATTAATCAATTAATTATTTAATCCATTAATTATTAAATTATTCGAATAATTACTAAAAAAAAAAAAAAATCAGTTACAGATTCTGATGAAATGGTGGTGGTTTATGTGTTCTTTGACCGAATTGATTTATAATTTCATTTTTTTATGATTATTATTTATTTATTTTCATTATTAATCATTTATTTATTTTCTTTCTCATTTGGCCAATATCTCAGGTACCTTTTGAGCTGGGAAGCTAATATTTGGACATGACAGTGACCAATGATGTGGCTGTCAAGGATATTTTTGATTTATTGATTAATCATTTCATCGATTAATTATTTAATTATTCGATGAATAATCTAATTAATTAATTTTTAAAGTTACAGATTCGGATGAAATGGTGGTGGTTTATGTATTCTACGAGGCAATTGATGAACTATTTAATTTTTTCATGATTATTATTTATTTATTTTCATTATTAATCATTTATTTTCTTTCTCATTTGGCCAATATCTCAGGCACCTTTTGAGCTGGGAAGCTAATATTTGGACATGACAGTGACCAAGTGATGTGGCTATAAAGGCTATTTTTGATTTATTGATTTATCAATTAATGGATTCATTATTCAATGATTTGATTCATTACTTAATTGTTTTTAATTTAAATTACAGATTCGGGTGAAACGGTGGTGGTTTAGGTATTCTATTAGCCAATTGATTAATTATTTAATTATTTTATGATTATTATTTATTTATTTTCATTGTTAATCATTGATTTATCTCCTTTTTCATCTGGGTAATATTTCAGGTACGTTTTGAGCTGGGGAAGCTGATATTTGGAAAGACAGTGACCAAGTGATGTGGCTCTAAAATATATTTTTGATTTTTTGATTGATCAACTAATTGATTAATTAATTATTGATTTATCAATTAATTAATTTTTTCGATTAATGGCTTTTTAAATTAATTTTCAAAAAGTTACAGCTTCGGATGAAGCACTGGTGGTTTAGGTATGCTATTAGCCAATTGATTAAGAAAACATTTTATGATCGTTTATTTATTTATTTTAATTTCACAATTAATCAATCAATTATTGTACTCCTCTCCCTCCCAATTCCGTCTCCATGTGGCTGCCATATTTACCCCTGCCACCGAAGGTGGATGGAGGTTGTGTTTTTGCCCATGTCTGTCTGTCTGTTTGTCTGTGAACAAGATATCTCAAAAAGTTGTGGACGGATTCGGACGAAATTTGGAGGAGAGGTAGCATATGTGACAAGGACGAAATGATTAGATTTTGGTGAAGATCCGGTTTCGGATCCGGCTGGGAGAATTTTTTTTAAATGATTCTGCACCATTGGGAGATAGGATATTTCAAAAAGTTGTGGACGGATTCGGACAAACTTGGTGGAAAGGTTGGATGTCTGACATGGAAGAAGTGATTCAATTTTGATGACGTTTCGAATCCGAATACGGATCATATAATTTTAAAGTGATTTTTCACCATTGAGTTGTAGGGCTAAAATCGATAGATATCGATAAACACGATATCTCAAAAAAGTTATGGACGGATTTGGACGAAAATTGATGGACAGGTTGGGTGTGTGACAAGACAGAATCGATGCGATTTTGGTGAAGATGTGGATATGGATTCGGATACAAGTATTATTTAATTTCCAAAGTAATTCTTCACCATTAAGAGATCGGACCAAAAGCGATATATAACATGTTATGACTAAACTAGGTGGATGAGTTGGTTCAGTGACAAGAACAAGCCGATTCGATTTTGGTTCAGGTCCGAATCCAGATCTGGTCTATCAGTGCATACAAACATAAACTGTTTAGCCTGGCAGGGGTCGTTCTACCAAGTGCCGTTCTCGTTCACCATATTTTGGATAACGCAGCCTTAGGCTCAGGCATTATACATGGAAACGCAAATCGATTACAACCCGCCACGGAGGGAGGCAAAACGCTGATGCAGAGACCGGAAAGGACGTTAATGACACCACCCAGTCGTAGTTATGGTGAAGCTCGTGACTGAAACACGCGAGGAAATCGTGGGAAATTGTGAGACTGCAGCCAAGAGGCAGGCTTGTCTTCGACTACGGGAAAGGGGTTTCCTGCAATAAGTGTCTTCAATTAGGTAAATTTGTTTCACCTTAACAGTTGATGAAGCACACCTGCAAAGAAATGATCTGTAAAGATGACACATCAGAAATGCTTTTACACACATTCACGTCAGAAATGCGTTTATTTTTATAGGCCTACACATTCACCTCAGAAATGCTTTTATACACATTCATGTCAGAAATGCTTTTTTTTTTATAGGCCGACACATTCACCTCAGTAAAGCTTTTATACACATTCACCTCATAAATGCTTTTTTTTATAGGCCTACACATTCACCTCAGAAATGCTTTTACACACATTCACGTCAGAAATGCTTTTTAACCGCGTCGCAGACGCTGCGCATAGAGTGCCCTCTGCTGTTATTCTTGTTCTTGTTGTTCTTGCAGAGAAGACAAAACCTCAAAGCTCCACCCATTCTGGGAACCATAGCTCCACCCATTGTGGGAGAGGCTTCATATAAACAAATATCCACCATTTTATTAACTCGCATAGCTTTGAGGCCTGTTTTGTAGGCCCGTGGTGTCTTGCTCTCTCACACAGTTTTCTTTCAAATCAAATTCGATATATCATTTCATTTTTCACAGTCGCTAACATAGTTTTAGACTCGGTTGAAAAAAACCGGGAAGAAAATCCGATGAAAGTTGCCCTTTATAGAACGAAATGAATTCTCAAAGGCCTGTAACGTCAAGTCCATTTAGATTTTTTTTTTTAAATCGCGGCATGGTCAGTCATACACCGCCCGAAATAACAGACGGGAAAATGCCGAGATATATATATTTTGTTTAAATCGCGGCATGGTCAGTCATACACCGCCTGAAATAACAGACGGGAAAATGCCGAGATATATTAAAAATTCGTCCATTTGATGACAATCGTCACGATGAAATATTTAATTTATACGTCGTCACAATAATGTGGAGAGAGGAGCATAGCTTCGTTCACATGTCGCCACACACGGGAATTTTGACGAGATTTTTTTTTTTTAAATCGCGGCATGGTCAGTCATACACCGCCTGAAATAACAGATGGGAAAATGCTGAGATGTATTAAAAATTCGTCGCCACACGGGAAATTGCCGAGATATATTTTCACTTTGCACAAAAATAACATCAAGTAATCGAATCAATAGGAATGTCCTGTGCCTATAACATCGACGTTATAGGCACAGCTGCATCTAGGCATTGTGTAACATCGACGCGGCTTTTGTTTTAATTAAAACTTTTTGTACTTGTTTTTTTTATAGGCCTACACATTCACGTCGGAAATGCTTTTTTTTTGATGAAATTGTGGTGGTTTACGTGTTCTCTGACCGAATTGATTAATAATTTGATTTTTTATGATTATTATTAATTTATTCTCATTATTAATCATTTATCTTTTATTGATTTTAATTATACAATTAATGAATCAATTAGTGTACACCTCTCCCTCCCAATGCAGCCTCTATGAGCTGCACTGCGGTATTGCCTGGCGCCGGAGGCACCCCGGCAATGCCGCGCTGTAGGATATTTAATTATTTGGCGTGGGGGCGGTGTACTTTGAATGTATGTGTACTTGGTTTTCTTTCTTGTTTGTTTGTTTGTCCGGGCGATATCTCAGCCATCCTTTGAGCTAGGAAGCTGAAATTTCGGCACAATAGTGAGCAAGTCCTTTAATCAAAAAACAAAAAATACCGTTTTTGACAATCAATTAATTGATGAGTTATTTTATTATTAGCGATTAATTAAGTACTTCTACATTTCCTTTCTCTTCTGCCCATTATCTCAGGCACCTTTTGAGCTATGAAGCTGATATTTGGACATGCCAATGACCACGTGATTTGGCTGCAAAGGCTATTTTTGATTTATTGATTAATCAATTAATCAATTAATCGATTAATTATTTAATTATTTGATTAATGACTAAAGGTTTTTTTTAAGTTAAAGATTCTGATGAAATGGTGGTGGTTTATGTGTTATATTAGTGAATCGATTAATTGTTTCATTTTTTTATGATTATTATTTATTTATTTTCATTATTAATTATTTAATTATTTTCTTTCTCATCTGGGCAATATCACAGACCGTTTGAGCTAGGAAGCTACTATTTGGACATGACAGTGACCAAGTGATGTGGCTACAATGGATATTTTTGATTTATTGATTAATCACTTAATCGATTCATTATTTATTGATTAATCAATTAATTATTTAATTTTTATTAATGATTTATTTAATTAAATTTCTAAAAGATACATCTTCGGATGAAGCAGTCGTGGTTTAGTTATGCCATAAGCCAATTGATTAAGAAAATATTTTGTGATAATCTTTTATTGATTTTAATTATACAATTAATCAATCAATTATTGCACACCTCTCCCTCCCAATGCAGTCTCTATGAGCTGCACTGCGGTGTTGCCAGGCGCCGGAGGCGCCGAGGCAATGCCGCGCTGTAGGATATTTAATTATTTGGCATGGGGGCGGTGTACTTTGAATGTATCTGTACTTGTTCGATTAATGAGTAAATTTTTTTTTTTTTTGGGAAGTTACAGATTCTGATGAAATGGTGGTGGTTTATGTGTTCTATGACCGAATTGATTAATAATTAAAAATTTTAATGATTTTTATTTATTTATTTTCATTATTAATCGTTTACTTATTTTCTTTCTCATTGTCCCCAGTCTTTGGCCAATATCTCAGGCACCTTTTGAGCTCGGAAGCTAATATTTGGACATGACAGTGACCAAGTGATGTGGCTGTCAATGATATTTTTGATTTATTGATTAATCATTTAATCGATCAATTATTCATTGATTAATCAAGTAATTATTTTAAAAAATTATTAATGGCTTCCTTAATTAAATTTTAAAAAGATGCATCTTCAGATGAAGCACGAGTGGTTTAGTTATGCTATTAGCCAATTGATTAAGAAAATATTTTGTGATCATTTATTGATTTTAATTATGCAATTAATCCATCAATTATTGTGCACCTCTCCCTCCCAATGCAATCTCTATGAGCTGCACTGCGGTGTTGCCGGGCGCCGGAGGCGCCGAGGCAATGCTGCGCTGTAGGATATTTAATTATTGGGCATGGGGGCGGTGTACTTTGAATGTATCTGTACTTGTTGTACACCGCTCCTTTCCCACGCCATCTCAATGCATTGCAAAACGTCATTGCCGGGCACCAAAGGGGGCTCGGCAGTGACGCACGCTGAAAGGGAGTACTCAGTTTTCACTCTGGTTGTTTGTTTATTTGTTTTCTTTCTTGTTTGTTTGTTTGTCCGGGCGATATCTCAGCCATCCTTTGAGCTCGGAAGCTGAAATTTCGGCACAATAGTGAGCAAGTCCTTTGTCAAAAAAGATATTTTTTGTTTTTTGATTAATCAATTAATTGATGAGTTATTTTTTTATTCGCGATTAATTAAGTACTTATACATTTCCTTTCTCTTCTGCCCATTATCTCAGGCACCTTTTGAGCTATGAAGCTGATATTTGGACATGCCAATGACCACGTGATTTGGCTGCAAAGGCTATTTTTGATTTATTGATTAATCAATTAATCGATTATTTAATTATTTGATTAATGACGAAAAAAAAATTTTTAACGTTAAAGATTCTGATGAAATGGTGGTGGTTTATGTGTTATATTAGTGAATCGATGAATTATTTCATTTTTTTGGATTATTATTTATTTATTTTCATTATTAATTATTTATTTATTTTCTTTCTCATCTGGGCAATAACACAGGCACCTTTTGAGCTAGGAAGCTAATATTTGGACATGACAGTGACAAAGTTATGTGGCTACAAAGGATATTTTTGATTTATTGATTAATCATTTAATCGATTCATTATTTATTGATTAATCAATTAATTTTTTAATTTTTTAAATTAATGCCTTATTTAATTACATTTCTAAAAGATACATCTTCGGATGAAGCAGTAGTGGTTTAGTTATGCTATTAGCAAATTGATTAAGAAAATATTTTATGATAATCTTTTCTTAATTTTAATTATGCAATTAATCAATCAATTATTGCGCACCTCTCCCTCCAAATACAGTCTCTATCAGCTGTACAGCGGCATTGCTGGGCCCCGGAGGCACCCCGGCAATGCTGCGCTGGAGGATATTTAATTATTTGGCCTGTACTTTGAATGTATCTGTACTTGTTTTCTTTCTTGTTCTGTTCCTTTTTCAACTTTTCAATAACATCGGCTTTCATCAAATGTACTTTAATGACATTAAGAATTTCTTCAAACATTGCTATTGTTTTTGTTTCCGCCGTCGTCATGGGTACTCGAGAATTATACATAACAAGGCACAACGAATATGATTCAACTATGCTCCCCTTCGCACAATTTTTATTTCCAATAATACCCCATGAAAACAACGTTGGTGTTTCGATAAACAGTTTTCTAATGTCACCTTGTGGGCGATTATGATCGTAATTATATTTAATCACAATGCGGTGAAAGGTAACCCCCTTGTTCTTATAATATTGTGGTTTTTCAAAAATAATATTCTTTATATCAAAATTCGGGTAAGTCAATGCCATATACAGTCACGTGAAAAAGTAAGTACACCCCATGTAAAGTTTTGACTTTTTCAACATATTTCTACATACAGCTATTTGATCTTCATTTCAACAATATTGATAGATAAAGGTGATATAATATAACAAATATCATGAAACATTTACATTTTGTAGTCCATTGTATAATTTAAAAAAACATAAATGCAAATTTCGCATGTGGAAAAAGTAAGTACACCCCTACATTTATCACTACTTCAAACACCTAAAATTAGAATCAGGTGCACCAGCTCAGGTGCAAATGATGAAAACATCGTTAGAGAGGATCTTGGAGGAACCTGTCTTATTTAAATCTCAGACATTTAGTTTGGTTTGCTCTTTGTTGTTGAAGAGTGTGGCGTCACCATGCCAAGATCAAAAGAGCTCTCTGAGGCCTTCAGAAAGAAGGTTATAGATGCCTATGAGTCTGGGAAGGGATTTGAAAAGATCTCCAAACAATTTGAAATCAATCATTCGACTGTCCGGAAGATCATCGACAAGTGGAGAAGATTCCAAACAACTGCCAACTTGTTCAGGCCAGGCCGCCCCAGCAAGTTCAGCCCGAGAGCAGACCGCAAGATGCTGAAAGAAGTCTCTAAGAACCCCAGAATGTCATCACGGGACCGATAGGTAGCTCTTGCCACTGTTGATGTCAAAGTGCACGAGTCTACCATTAGAAAGAGGCTGCACAAATTTGATCTACATGGGAGGTGAGCCAGGAGGAAACCTTTGCTGTCCAGGAAGAACATCAGGGCAAGACTAAAGTTTGCCAATGAACACCTCGGCAAAGACCAGCACTCCTGGAGCAATGTGCTCTGGACAGATGAGTCAAAGGTAGAGCTATTTGGCCACAGTACCAGAAGATATGTTAGGCGAAAACCAAACACAGCATTTGACCACAAGAACCTGATACCAACTGTAAAGCATGGTGGTGGAAATATTATGGTTTGGGGCAGCTTTGCTGGATCAGGGCCTGGGCAGCTCACCATCATAGAATCCACTATGAATTCTTCATTGCACCATAGGGTGCTTGAGGATAATGTGAGGCCATCTGTGCGGAAAGTTGAAGCTCAACCGAAAGTGGACCTCGCAACATGACAATGACCCAAAACATACCAGTAAATCCACCAAGGAATGGCTGAAAAGAAAGAAATGGAGGGTTCTGGAATGGCCAAGTCAAAGCCCGGATCTAAATCCCATCGAGATGTTGTGGGGCTGTGGGGCTGTGGGGCTGTTGTGGGGGGATTTGAAACGAGCTGTGCATGCAAGAAACCCCTCAAACATCGCACAGCTGAAAGAATTCTGTATGGTGGAGTGGGCAAAAATTTCTCCCAGTCGATCTCAGAGACTGGTAGACAGTTATAAGAAACGCCTACTTGAGGTTGTTTCTGCCAAAGGGGGCAATACCACCTATTAGAGCCAAGGGTGTACTTACTTTTTCCACATGCGAAATTTGCATTTATGTTTTTTTAAATAATACAATGGACTACAAAATGTAAATGTTTCATGATATTTGTTATATTATACCACCTTTATCTATCAATATTGTTGAAATGAAGATGAAATAGCTGTATGTTGAAATATGTTGAAAAAGTCAAAACTTTACATGGGGTGTACTTACTTTTTCACGTGACTGTATATATATATATTTTATATAGGGAAAGTATTTCTTTAAATCAATTTTTTATTTAAAAGTATTAATTTGTAATAGTAAGGAGTGAGAGTTCCTATATGGCGGGTCTACCGACCACGTGGATCTCGGATTGCGATGAGGTTCCTTGTTTGTCCACACCATGGGAGCTCTCATTCACCATCACAAATGTTTGTAAACGTTCACAAGCTTACAATAATTCAATGTTCGCAAAATATTTTTTTAACCATTTGGTTAAAAAATTGGTTGTTGTAATTATTTTAGAAATTTTGGAAAATTGAGAAAATCATGAAAATTTGGAAAAATGACATCAGAAATAGTGTGAAGTGTGCACAGAGGGAGCTGCAGATGGAGGAAATGTTGAGTTGGATGTTGGAGACGGCGTGAAGCTGGAAGGTGTGAAAACATTTTGTTACCTCGGAGACATGCTGAATGGAGAAGGTGGATCAGACTCGGCAACGGTTGCGAGAGCGAGATGTGCATGGAAGAAGTTTCGGGAACTGAGTGTTGTGCTGATGAGGAGGGGAGTGTCGTTGAAGCTGAAGGGAATGGTGTATGCTGCATGTGTGAGAAGTGTTATGATTTATGGGAGCGAGACATGGGTCATGAATGTAGAGCAGCAACGAAGGCTGGAAAGGGTGGAAATGCGAATGGTTCGGTGGATGTGTGGAGTATCGTTGAGAGAGAGGAAGACAAATGATGAATTGCGAAAGATGATGGGAATAGAGCCTGTGATTGATGCCGTGAAGAGAAACAGTTTGAGATGGTTTGGTCACGTGTTGAGGAAGGATGAAAGTGACTGGTTGAGAAGAGTGATGGAAATGAATGGAGAAGGAAGTAGAGGACGGGGAAGACCGAGAAAGACTTGGCCAAAGATGGTCGAAGAAGGAATGCGGGAAAGGGGGTTAACAAGGGGAGATGTAGAAAAT
Organism: Myxine glutinosa; assembly: GCF_964187855.1. Taxonomy (NCBI): domain Eukaryota; kingdom Metazoa; phylum Chordata; class Myxini; order Myxiniformes; family Myxinidae; genus Myxine; species Myxine glutinosa. Next base: position 92,104,792 of record NC_136261.1, read on the forward strand.
AGGGCAAAATGGAGAAGATTGTCATGGGGACCGCAAGGCAAACCCCCGCTCTTGCAGGGAAAATGGCCTTAAAATGCCTGTTGTTGTTGTTGTTGTTGTATAAACCACACGACAAACAGCGTTTCTTACCTGTTATGCACACGAAGCCAAAACTACTCCTCACTGACACATCCACAGTGATGCTTTATCACTCATATCGGTTTAACTACAAACATTTGATGTCGATTCTCGAGGTAAAACAAGTGCATAAAAAACGGAGTGTCAGGTATTCCCACAATTTGATGTGTAATGTTACTTCATTCCATAAATACTACAATGTATATCGGGAATAACAATGTACGAAATGGACAAACCTCAGTGGCAGCTCACAGCAAGTGGTTTGCAGTCTTAATAATCTATCATGTAGTTTATATTACTGATACATTCGGCATGAACATGGCATCTTAAACACAATTACGGTGATTGCAGCATGATAACAGGTGATCTGGTTTAACATCTACGTGTTTGAAACTGCTGTAGTTATCTTGTAAATTGATAACCATTTCACATCCCAAATGATACTCGGCAGGACACCTGCAACATTGTGTTGGTACACTTTGGCCGACACGTCCCCATGACTAAATTACATTTCAACACGATGCGAGAACAACGACAAACTAGAAAAAGCAATCAGAGATTGCAGACCTTCGCCATGACGTGTTTTTAAAGCTTTTGTGTTAAAACATATATGACGGTCGAACCACGTGACCGATGACGTCATCATTATATATTTTTTTCTCCACCAATTTATCCATAGATGACGCTCAAGAAATTTCATCTTGACCGAATGAAATTTTGTACTTGACGAATTATGACGTCATAATGGAGGAATCTATGACATCATAAACATATTTTATTCCCCATGGAGTTATTTACAATGAGCCCGGTCTCATGTTTTTCTCTGAAGCACTTTTGCAGATGTCGAGGTGCAGTTTTTCGGTTTTTCCAAGATGGCGCCCGTACCACGTGACCTATGACGTTATAATTATTATTTAAAATTATACAGGTGGAGTTGCACCTGTGGTGAAAATTTCTTGTCAATAGGACCAACGGTTGCAGAGAAGATCATATTTATTCTGTGCGGACAAATAAACAGACAGACAGACAGGCAGACAAACAGACTCAAACGGAATTCCCTCTCCTCAAGCGAGGGTAATAAATCACTGAATAACGATCATCCATCCATGGAAATAATATCAAACAATGTCATGTTTAAACCATTCGGTTCATTTGTAAAGATATTAAATGGATTGATTCATCTGTACGATGTCAAATAACGACACAGGGAAATCTCGTTACGTTTGTGCCTTTAAAAAAAATACTCATATATCGAGATAAATGTTTTTATTGGGTTAAAATAAATAAGTTTTAGAAAGGTATTGATGTAAAGAGGAGTTTTTGAGATAAACAATATGATACAGCTGGGGCCAGGTTGTCTGACCCTGTAAGGAAGTTTTAAAACCGGTTTAACATTTTCATTGTACCTGGTAATTATAATCTCCATTGAGACAATACAAAGCATTGGCAATGATTGTTTGTCTTTGGCTAAACAAGCTGCGTTTCATTATACCTGTTCCAGGTGGTCAAATCAACTCAGTGTGTGGTCTGGAACAAACATTGTCAACTCTATCCAGGTTATCTACATCACAGTAAGACACAATAAACTGTTTCTAAATTACAATTTTAGGGAGACGACGTGTCCCTCCCACCTATGGGAATGAATGGTTTTGCTCACGTGACCTAGGGGGGATGGGCTTACCTGTGTTTCTTTTCCCTCCCACCTGCGAAGTCATGATCCTGTATAAAGTCTGCGCTGAGAGACGCAGTCAGAACAGATCAGAATTTCCATTGTGATTTGCATCTCCTGTTTATGTGCACATGGTTCAGCTTGTAATAAATGGTTCAATCTTGTAAGGGTCGAACTTGAAATTGAATGTATTCTTGAGTTTTTCCTTCAACAGTATCTCTACTCGTTTGGTATTTACAACAAGGTAAAAACGAAACTCTTACCATAAACAGTTCGCAAAACATCGAATTAATCCACCTTTTCTTTGAATTGCCTCACAGTCACCGTCCAACTGGCACCCGGTCAAGCACTTCCTGTCCGAGGAGCGGTAATCTGTTGTGTCATATCCGGAGAGTTCTTCCCTCCTTGCATTCGAATGTTTTACAAAAAATATATATATATAATGTACAACACTAAACTTGACCCTCTATATCTCCCAAACCGCTCAATGGAAAATATTTAAACATGGCTCATTGTCAAGTACTCCCAATGGGCAATACTATATGTTAATGATCATGTTGAAGTGTGGTGCTGCGCACACACAACTTGCTTGCCAAAGAGGTAGGCCACAACGCGTTTGTGAAAACAAGAGTCTTTATTTCGAAAGCTCGAACTGCAGCACTGGAAAGGCTCGAGCTTAGAGCCCGCATATATGTGCCGAGGCCACGCCTAGTCCCCGGGCGTGGCCAATCGGTCGAAGGGCGGGGCATGTCCCTTCGGTCCCCGCCTGGGCGTTTGCGCCACCCACTGGTGCGCGGAATTATTGCCCCTTGTGCCCGCCACACGCGCCCCCCAGAATTCCCGCGCACCTGAAGGGTGAGTTTGCGGGGAAACCGGATGACCCGGCTGAAACGCCCCCTGGCGATGGGTGCACGGCTGGGGGGTAGCGGGCCGGCGGGGCTGGGGGGTGCCGGGGGTCCGACCGCCGGGGCGCGGCCTCGACGTGGAGGCAGAGCTGCTGGCGGGGGGTGGTCCGGATCGAGGTGGGCCGGCTTGAGGCGGTCCACGGAAATGCGATCCGGGGCACCGCCGATGTCGATGGTGAAAAATTTGCCCCCGGTCTCCAGCACGCGGAAGGGCCCGTCGTACGGGGGCCATAGCGGTGCCCGGTGGGCGTCGTGCCGGATGAACACGTACTTTGCCATGCGAATCTCCGGGGCGATGTGGGAAGGCGGGCAACCATGGTGTGCCGTTGGCACCGGGGCGAACCTCCGGGCGGTCTCCTGAAGGGCGGAGCGCTGTTGCGCCGTGGACCAAGGAGCCGTGGAGTCGGGGATAAATTCACCCGGTACACGCAGTGGTTGCCCGAAGACCAGCTCCAGCGAGGACGCGCGCAGGTCGTCCTTGGGCGCCTTCCTGAGGCCCAGCAGGACCCAGGGGAGTTTGTCGACCCAGCCGCCGTCGCGGAGGCTGGCCCGGAGCGCGGCCTTCTTGGGGCAATGAAAGCGCTCGCACAGGCCATTGGCCTGGGGGTGGTAGGCCGTGGTGCGGTGTAGTTTCACCCCGAGCCCTTGCGCCACCGCGGCCCAGAGCTCTGAGGTGAACTGGGGGCCGCGGTCGGACGAGATGTCCGAGGGGGCACCGAACCGGGCAACCCAAGTGGCGATAAAGGCTTGCGCCACGTCAGCCGCAGATGTCGCCGCCAATGGGACGGCCTCCGGCCACCGTGTGGTGCGGTCGACCATGGTGAGGAGGTGGGTGAACCCCCGCGAGGGGTGCAGAGGTCCCACCAAGTCGACGTGCACGTGGTCGAACCGACGCTCGGGCACCGTAAACGGGGCCAACGGTGCCTGGGTGTGGCGGTGGACCTTTGTGCGCTGGCATGCGAGGCACGTCCTGGCCCAGTCGCGGACGTCTTTCCTGAGGCCATGCCAGACGAACTTCGCCCCGACGAGTTTCTGGGATGCCTTCGTGCCAGGGTGGGACAGGCCGTGGATGGCGTCGAACACTGGGCGCTGCCAGCCAGCGGGCACGATGGGGCGAGGCCGGCCGAGGGAGACGTCACATAGGAGGGCCGTGCTCGCGGCGTCGAACGGCACCTCGGTGATGCGGAGGCCCGTGACGGCAGTCCGCAAGGCCTGGACGCCGGGGTCGGCGGTCTGGGCCTCCGCCATCCGGGCATAGTCGACCCCGAGGTGGACCGCGTGCACGACGGACCGGGAAAGGCAATCCGCCACCGGGTTGTCCTTACCCGCCACGTGACGGATGTCCGTCGTGTACTCAGACATGGCAGAGACGTGGCGCTGCTGCCATGCTGACCATGGCTCGGCGACCTTGGCCATCGCGAACACAAGGGGCGTGTGGTCAATGAAGGCCGTGAACGGGCGGCCCTCCAGCAGGTGGCGGAAGTGTCGGACCGCCAGGTGGAGCCCGAGCAACTCGCGGTCGAAGGTGCTATAGCGGCGTTCGTGCGGGCGAAGCTGCCGGCTAAAAAACGCCAGCGGTTGCCAAGCACCACGCACCCATTGCTCGTGCACCGTGCCCACCGCGTAGTCCGACGCGTCGGTGGTGAGGGCGATCGGTGCATCGGGCGCCGGGTGCGCCAGCATGATGGCGTCGGCCAGAGCCAGCTTTGCGCCCGCGAATGCGAATGCCTCTCAGTGAGCCGCTCAATGAGCCGCTCAGTGAACAAGCGAGCGAGCTAAAGGTTTCGGCCTGGACGAGCCGTCTGCGCTTCACGCCGACCAACAACCCATTCGCACATAGGAAGTCGACCCCCCAAGCAATGCCATTGGCATGCTGCCGGTCACGAACGACCATTGAAAGCGCTGCCCTCTGAACCGCAGGGAGAGGCAGTGCTTCCGGAATGTGCGGATGGGTGTACCGTTGGCGGCAAGCAACGCGGGGCCCGGCCCGATATGTGAGATATGTGAGAAAAATTTCTCTCGTGGTGGCAATTTGAAATTGCACATGAGGGTCCATACAGGAGAGCGACCATACAAATGCTCGATATGTGATAAAGGTTTCTCTCGTGGTGGCAATTTGAAATTGCATGTGAGGATCCACACAGGAGAGCATCCTCACAAATGCTCGATATGTGACAAAGGTTTCTCTCAAAACAGCGATATGAAATTGCATATGAGGATCCACACAGGAGAGCAACCTTCCAAGTGCTCGATATGTGAGAAAAATTTCTCTCATGAAGGCAATTTGAAATTGCACATGAGGGTCCATACAGGAGAGCGACCTTACAAATGCTCGATATGTGATAAAGGTTTCTCTCGTGGTGGCAATTTGAAAATACATATGAGGATCCATACAGGAGAGCATCCTCACAAATGTTTGATATGTGATAAAGGTTTCTCTCAAAACAGTAAATTGAAATTACATATGAGGATCCACACAGGAGAGCGTCCTTACAAATGCTCGATATGTGATAAAGGTTTCTCTCAAAACAGTAAATTGAAATTACATATGAGGATCCACACAGAAGAGCGTCCTCACAAATGCTCGATATGTGACAAAGGTTTCTCTCAAAACAGCGATTTGAAATTGCATATGAGGATCCACACAGGAGAGCATCCTTACAAATGCTCGATATGTGATAAAGGTTTCTCTCAAAACAGGAAATTGAAATCACATATGAGGATCCACACAGGAGAGCGTCCTCACAAATGCTCGATATGTGACAAAGGTTTCTCGCAAAACAGCGATTTGAAATCACATTTGAGGATCCATACAGGAGAGCGACCTTACATATTGTTGCGGATATGAGGACTGTATATTTTTTTGATTGTGTGCTTTATTATTATTATTATTGTTATTCTGCGCCTCCTGCCTCCGGAGCTGTGTAAAGGTCAAAGGGCATCCCATAATTAGTCCACAAGCATACACGTCAGCCAATAATAGAATACCCCTGTTCGATAGTTATATCTTATTCTGTGTTTTAGGGTAAGGCTGTGTCTCCCATTAATAGAAGTACTCCATTGCACCAAGTGAAAGAGATAGATTCCCTTCATTCCCATTCCCAAAACCTCCATTCCCCCTTTTCGTCGATTAGAAACTACCTCCGCTCCAATTACCGCCATTGACCACGAGGCAGGGTCGGAGAAGAAAGGCGTGTCTCCACCTCGTCATAGAGGGGAGGAGTGAGCCAGCCCCACTCGACCAACCATGAGCCAGGGGTTTGGCTAGAGAGGGCGGAGGAAGAGCGATCGGGGAGGTTCGCAAAGGTTGAGGGGCGGGGCCTATATAACCCAAGGCAGGGCGTGTCCACCGGAGATGAGCTTTTACCGGCAGACGAAAGGGAGCCCAAGCCGTTGAGACGAGAGGAGGTCCAAGGCAGATGAGCTTTTACAGAGGAGAGACGAGTACAACGGAAAGAGCTGGGTCGTCAGAGCAAGAGCGCGTAGAGAGGTCCATGACAAGAGCTGAGTTGGTCGACAGGGGTGGTCAGCCATTGCGTTCAGTGGTTGCGTTCAGTGGTTGCGTTCAGTGGTTGCGTTCAGTGGTTGCGTTCAGTGGTTGCGTTGAGTGGTTGCGTTGGAGAAAGAGTGGTTGGACAAACAAAAGAGAGAGGAGAGAACCCGTCACGCCAGACCCCCCACCAGCGCGTCAGCTCTGACCGTGATCCGACCCGAGATCCGACCCGTGATCCGACCCGTGATCCCGCGCACACGACAGGATCGGTGGCATCAGCGGCCGTCGAGGTCCAGCCCGACGTCCCGTGCGGGATCAAGCTCCAGCCAGCTCCGTGCCGTCCCCCCCCCTCCAGCCACACACCTCCTTCCAGCCAATCCACTCTGCAATTCCCCGTGTGAGTCGTCTTTGTTTGTTCTGTCCTGGGTAGGTAATTAAGCTTGTATAAGGAATTCACTGTGTCACCTGCGTCTCGTGTCCCTGTACATAATCGTGACTGCTCCTTCTTGATTATATATATATGTGTAAATAAAAAATCCCATTACTCTTCTGTCCGTCTTCTCGTCTTATTCCTTTTCCTCTTGGCATTCGGTCGTTTTAGAGTTTTCCAGATTGGGCAGCTGCGGTGCGATACGGCCAAAGTTTGGGGTGAATCGGGTGAGTTGGGGAAGAATCGGGGGAACTGTTAGGTCGCGGTCATACCAACCGCTCGGTCAAAAATAACATCTTAACCGCGACAGTAACAATTGGTGTCAGGAGTGTCGGATTCGGACCTGGGACTAAATTTGTTAGGCCCAAATTTTGGAACACCAATTGTGTTATTACCGTAACAATTGGTGTTGGGAGTGAGATACGGACCCAAAGCACGCTTAAAAGTTAACGCGCTCAAAATTACAAAGTGCTGGAAATTTGTGTTGTTGTAAAGGAAAACCCGAATTTTGAAATCGCACCATGGCTGGTCAAGGCGATCGGATGCCGGTGGGGGAGCTAGAGGAGGGGTTAGGAGTAACCCAGGATCAAATGGAGGGGAGCAATGAGGAGGCGGTTGAGGGTGTATCAGACGCACAAAATGGCGCTCTCGCGCACGTGGTATCAGACGCACAAAGTGGCGGCTCGCACGAGCGCGGGGTAGCCGCGCCCGCTGCGCAAATAGCGGGAATTGATGTGCGGGACCTCATGGCGCAGATTAATGCAACCATACTAATGGCAAATATGGGGCTAGAAGCAAAAATGGATGCTCAGGGTGAGCGAATGGGACAAATGGGGAACCGGATGGATGCTCAGAGTGAGCGATTGGAGGGCCAAATGGGGGTAATGGGGAACCGGATGGATGCTCAGGGTGAGCGATTGGAGGGCCAAATGGGGGTAATGAGGGACGAAGCGAGGGGTACCGGTGAGGGATTAGACAAGAAATTTGAGGGGTTAGACAATGGGATAAAAGAGGTGAAAAATGGGTTAATGGGGTTAGAAAATAGGATGGAAGACAAATTGCGGGAAATAGGGGAACAATCTGCCAGGGAAATCAAACGAATGGGGAACCAGATAGAGGAGGTGCAAATCGGGTTAGAAAGTAAACTGGATGCTCAGAGGGATGAATTGGGACAGATGAGGGTGGCATCTACAAAAGAGATGGAGGAGATGAAAGAGGGGATACGACGAGGTGTAAGTGAGGAGGTTTCGGGGCTACGCGAGGAGGTAAAGCGAGGGGAGAAGCGTATGGAGAAAGAGGTGAGAAATAATACGGCGAGGTTACAGGGGGGAATAGAGGGTCTGACGAAGGGAGTAGAACAGCTGACAGAGGGACAAACGGAGTTAGTGGAGCAGGTTCAAAGGAACACTGCGGTACTAGGAGGGTTAAAGGCGACACAAAAAGAAATTAAAAATGACTTAATAGCGACACAGAGGCAATGTCAGATGGTACGTGAGGGACTGACAATGAGGGTGGACGAGGTGACAGAGGTAATGGAAACGAACGACCGGCAGGTAAGGACGCACATAGAAACGGTCACGGTAGCCTTAGAGGACGAACTTGAGGAGACGCACCGGGAAATAAAAGAGGTGAAGCAAAAATTAGAGGAAGTGGAAGAAGAGGTGAGTGAAATTAAGAAGGGACGGACAGAAACTAAGAGGGAGATAAAGGAGGAAGTAATGGAATTGGTACAAGGTCTGTGCTCGAATCGTGATGTGCTGCTCACTAACCAAATAAAGAGTTTGCAGGTCGCAAAGGAGGTGCGGAGACGAGGTGCCAAGGTGAGTGGCGATATAATCGGAAATGTACATGATGTGAGGAAAGCTTCAGTCGGCTTGGGGATTGGTTTGGATCCGGGTGTTCGTGAAAGGCCGTTGGTGAAGTGTGTGACAGGTCAGGTGTGCGAAAAAAGAGGTGTGCGAGAATGTCCGACCATGGGGTGTGTGAGGAAAAAGTGCGCGCCGACCAGTGAGTGTGCTGTCGAGAGCGAGTCGGTCGTAGCGCGTGTGCGAGGGGGTACATGGAAGCGCGGTGTGGTAAGTGTTACGGAGGAAGTAACGAAAGAGTGTGCGCAAGAGGATGCGCGAGAAAGGTGTGTAACGGACAGGTGCATGGGGAAAGAGTGCGCTGTCAAGAGTAAGGGGGAATGCACGCCTGTGGTGAGTGTTACAGAGGATGTAACGAGAAAGTGTACGCCTGTGGTGAGTGTTACAGAGGATGTAACGAGAAAGTGTACGCCTGTGGTGAGTGTTACAGAGGATGTAACGGGAGAGTGTGCGCGAGAAAGGTGTGTAACGGACAGGGGCATGAGAAAAGAGTGCGCTGTCGAGAGTAAGGGTGAGTGCGTTGTCAAGAGTGGAGGTGAGAGTAGTGAGAGTGACACGGAGCGTGAGTTGGTTGTGACAGGTGAGCGAGGATGTGCACCTGGAATGGAAGGATGCACACCTGGAATGGTAGAGCGTGTGTGGGAATGCACACTTGAGTTGGTCGTGAGGCACGTGGTTGGGTGTGCGAGTGAGAGCACACCTGTGATTGTCACAGAGGAGGTGACCGAGGAGGGGGCGCGAAGAGGTGTGTTGGTGAGGTGTGCGAGCGACGAATGTGTGCCAAGGTGTTCGGTGGTCAGGTGTGTGACCAAGTCTGTGAGCGGAATGAGTGTACCGAGGTGTGTAAGGAAAGGTACGAGGAGCATGGGAACAGCTGGAGGTATGGGCAAGAAAGGGGTAGCGTATGCGTGTAAGCATGCAGGTGAGGCATCGACGGTAACCGGGTTAGCGGTTAGAGCGACTTTTAGCCGAATCGGGCCCTCGGTGCGTGCCGGGCTTCGCGTGCCGCGAGAACCAGCAGGGATCCGAGCCACGGCGGGTTCGAAAGGACCGCCGTACGCGATCCACGCTGGGCCTCGCTTGGAACGGCCGCGTTCGTGCTCAAATAGGCGGAGCGGGCAGCTCGATAGGAAGGGTCGTCATGGCGACCACTTTTTGTTGAGACGTGCCGGCAGGTCGAGATCGGGACATTGGATGGCTCCACGCCGAGGTGGTGCGTGGGATCTCGGCCCGGGTAAGCCCCCGTCCCTGCCCCGAATGCGGGACGTATCCAGCCGCTGGCACAAAACAACCCGCGTTCATTGCTCGGCTGTACGAAGCCGGGCTGTAGACGTGAATTGGTGCACCGAGAGGATCTAATAAGTAGACGGGTGATGAGGTTAGTGTTTTGGACCCAAAATTAGAAAAAGGCAAAATTTGATGATTGGTACGGTGATTAGCAGTAAATGGCAAATTTTTGATTTGTTGGATTTGGACGAGCGAAATTGATAGTAGGACCTCCCCGATGTGGTGGGATGGCAAATCCACCATCCCTCACAGACGGGGGGCAAAGGAGCACTAGGTTTATGGGGTTTATGGCAGTGAAAACTAGCCCGGGTGGGTTAGGATATTGTGTGTAGGGATCTAGAAGAGATTGACATTAGGTAACGTTAAGGTTAGTTAGTGACGGATACCTGTAGTGCGGACGCAGGTAGATTAGTGTGGATGATAATGACGTGGGAGCGCAATAGTTTAAAGGGACGACTGGGAAGCGCAAGTTTCAGAGGGGAGTAGTTAGATGAGATGATGCCGTGTGTTTGAGGATTGAACAGGTGTGATTGCACAGGTGTGCAACTGAACAGGTGTGTGGAGCAGTGTTTGAGTGATGGTGATGGTGATGTGTATTGACTATTGTGATGACCCAAATGGTCCAGGAAGAGGAGGAGGGTGCAGGTGGCACCAGGTGTGAGTGCACAGGTGTGCAACAACAGGTATGGAGAATGGTTGTGTGGAATAAATGGTATGGGATATATGGAGTATTGGAATGAGTGGTGTGGAGAGAGTTGGAGTAAGTGGTACGGAGTGGTGTGCATGGTGCGAAGGTGTGGATGGGGGAAGAGTGGACCCCTTTCACGAGTACCCGGGGCGGGTAGTGTAAGTGTTAGGTAGAGGGTATAGGTAAATTGTGGTTGGATATTGGCATCTGTGGTACGGGTGGAAGAATGGTATTTGGATGGGTGCATTAGTGTTGTGGAAATGGCTGGGCGTGTAGCCTGTTAGTGTGTGTAGTTGGTTTGGGCACTCCACCACTGTGAGGATGTCGGCCAGGTGAGGCCGCAGGTGGGCTCTGGGAGCCGGTAGTTGTTGTGGATGGGGCCCGAGGATCCGGAGGACGGACCCGGGTAGCCCAGTGCCAGAGGGCACCAAGGGGTGACAGAGCCAGGAGGGGTCTTCCCTAGTTAGTTAGGTTAGGGTGAGGAGCTAGGTAAGCTCGGGTGGCAACTACAGTGGTGGAGGTGTGCAGGTGGGTAGACCTGCTGGGAGAGCTACACGTCACAGCCCAGAAATTGTGCAAGGGCACCGGGAGATGAATCGGGGGAGTGAGACCCCAAATTGAGAAGCACCACAGTTTGGTCAATGGGAATTGGTTGTTAGAACCCATAGTGTAAGTGGCCAATGGATTGGCAGGGAAAGACCCCGGGTAGTGTAAAGTGTGTTAAAATCATTTAGAGGATAGTTAGGATGAAGGATCTCCTCGCACCATCTGCATCCACTCACCTGAGGTGACAGGTTCTCCACACCATGCCATGTTTTGATTATTTTTTATGATGCAAATGTTTGGATTGTGAGACGCATCATGACGTGGGTGTGACATTGTGCTTTGATGTTCCATCTCTTCCTTCTTATGAGGATTGATGATGAATTTGGTGATGGCAAATTTTGAAGTAGAGGGATTGTGGAGACGAATTTGGTATAGGAGAAATATGGGGAAGACGTGACAGTAGTGACGAATTTGTAAATGGGTAGATTTTGTAAATATGGGGTAAGGGCAAGGGTAGTGTAGGTGACAGGGGGGTGACGTACGGTAGGGACGAGCTTTCTCACTTCGCCCTCCGTACGCATTTCGCCTTGCATTGCCTTATTGATGTGTACCCTTGTGACCTTACCCCTCGCTCACTTGTCTCTTTTGTCTCCCACATGACCTGTGCGCCATTGGGCGCCGAGGGGAGCGTGCGTGAGTCGGCCATTGTGCGCCCGGCACTCTCAGAACCAGCTGTCTGCATCGATGCACCACATTATGGACCACATGTCTGTGGCCGAGCACCACTTATGGACCCCATGGGTTGGGGCATGGCCCCTCTGCTGGAACCGGCCATGAGGGCCCGAAATCTTGCTGGCGGACCTTGGCCACAGGGCACCGATGCCCCACAGGTGAACCACACGTAGTCGGCCCTGTGGGCCATAAATAAAATAAATAAAATGGACACGTTTGGGCAAGCTTTATTGCAAATAGGCCGCCAGTAAGAAAATGAAAGAGAGACAACAGGAAGACAATAATAATAACCAGCAGAGGGAGCCGAAGAGCAAGAGATCACCTGCAGGGTTAGGGGTTGTTGATTTATTTTTTTTATTGTTGAACATTGATGAACAGTGATGACTGCACCGATTGGTGCTTGGGTGTGTATTGGTGCGTTTTTGGGTGCTTTAATGGTGCATTGATGCAGAGCAGACTGTCTCCCCCCCAGAAAGAACAATTACAGGTCCTGGGTTAGTTTTGTAAATAAAAATAGCGTCATTGTAAATAATGCTCCCCACCGTCAGTGTATAGTTTGAAGACAATTCCGCAATTCGGTTAACTGTGGGCGTAAGTCTGTTAGGCAGGGTGCAATGGAGCAGCGGGACACATTTATTTATGTTTTAAAACTGTCGCACTCAGGGTCAGGTTAAAAGTAGAGGGAACTACACCTACGTGTCACACTAAATAAAAGTTGTAGGCCCGGGTGGTGCCTAAGAGGAGGGGGGTGCAGTGTTGCGGATATGAGGACTGTATATTTTTTTGATTGTGTGCTTTATTATTATTATTATTGTTATTCTGCGCCTCCTGCCTCCGGAGCTGTGTAAAGGTCAAAGGGCATCCCATAATTAGCCCACAAGCATACACGTCAGCCAATAATAGAATACCCCTGTTCGATAGTTATATCTTATTCTGTGTTTTAGGGTAAGGCTGTGTCTCCCATTAATAGAAGTACTCCATTGCACCAAGTGAAAGAGATAGATTCCCTTCATTCCCATTCCCAAAACCTCCATTCCCCCTTTTCGTCGATTAGAAACTACCTCCGCTCCAATTACCGCCATTGACCACGAGGCAGGGTCGGAGAAGAAAGGCGTGTCTCCACCTCGTCATAGAGGGGAGGAGTGAGCCAGCCCCACTCGACCAACCATGAGCCAGGGGTTTGGCTAGAGAGGGCGGAGGAAGAGCGATCGGGGAGGTTCGCAAAGGTTGAGGGGCGGGGCCTATATAACCCAAGGCAGGGCGTGTCCACCAGAGATGAGCTTTTACCGGCAGACGAAAGGGAGCCCAAGCCGTTGAGACGAGAGGAGGTCCAAGGCAGATGAGCTTTTACAGAGGAGAGACGAGTACAACGGAAAGAGCTGGGTCGTCAGAGCAAGAGCGCGTAGAGAGGTCCATGACAAGAGCTGAGTTGGTCGTCAGGGGTGGTCAGCCATTGCGTTCAGTGGTTGCGTTCAGTGGTTGCGTTCAGTGATTGCGTTGAGTGGTTGCGTTGGAGAAAGAGTGGTTGGACAAACAAAAGAGAGAGGAGAGAACCCGTCACGCCAGACCCCCCACCAGCACGTCGGCTCTGACCGTGATCCGACCCGAGATCCGACCCGTGATCCGACCCGTGATCCCGCGCACACGACAGGATCGGTGGCATCAGCGGCCGTCGAGGTCCAGCCCGACGTCCCGTGCGGGATCAAGCTCCAGCCAGCTCCGTGCCGTCCCTCCCCTCCAGCCGCACACCTCCTTCCAGCCAATCCACTCTGTAATTCCCCATGTGAGTCGTCTTTGTTTGTTCTGTCCTGGGTAGGTAATTAAGCTTGTATAAGGAATTCACTGTGTCACCTGCGTCTCGTGTCCCTGTACATAATCGTGACTGCTCCTTCTTGATTATATGTGTAAATAATAAATCCCATTACTCTTCTGTCCGTCTTCTCGTCTTATTCCTTTTCCTCTTTGCATTCGGTCGTTTTAGAGTTTTCCAGATTGGGCAGCTGCGGTGCGATACGGCCAAAGTTTGGGGTGAATCGGGTGAGTTGGGGAAGAATCGGGGGAACTGTTAGGTCGCGGTCATACCAACCGCTTGGTCAAAAATAACATCTTAACCGCGACAGTAACAATATGCTCGATATGTGATAAAGGTTTCTCTCATAGCGGCAGTTTGAAAAGGCATATGAGGACCCACACAGGACACTGACCTCACAAATGGTCGATATGTGATAAAGGTTTCTCTCAAAAAGTCCATTTGAAAACACATATGAAGATCCATACAAGAGAGCTGAAATCTGAAATACCTCAATATGAATAATGAGGATAAGAGGATTTCGAAATTGAAGAAACCTGAAATTGTACCAGTGATAGTCAGAGCAACAGGGAATCCAGATGATCAAGAAAACCCAAACTGAGTCCTTAAAAAGCATTCTGGAGAATATATTGACAAAGAAGCTGCAGGTCAAGGCTGTCAGTTGTTCACTGAGGATTCTAAAAGGAGCGTTTGGAACAAAACAATGAGAATTAAGTTTCTGATCCGAAAAAGAAGGTGGAGATTTTGAGTTCTGGGAGAACTTCCTCCCACCTCCTAGTACTCGCCTATGGAAATAACAACCGAAGAGAGCATCCTTACAAATGTTCTATTTGTGACAAGGATTTCATTTCTAAACGGATCTTGAACTTCCACAGTGCAACCCATGCTGGAGAAAGCGATCCGCAGCAGTTGGCAAGTTATTCAGTGAACCAGTAAGGAGAAAGCTATTGTGAAAGCATACAGGTTTGGGCATGTATCTTGTAAACACAACTTCTCAGAGTACCATCTTTAACCCTTGACAACCAGCCGGCACCCCGGGAGCCACCTTGATGAAAGCCGTAAGGTTGGCTGTCACCAGAATGTCCACAACAATGACTGCAAACTGGTGTCAGAAGGCAAGAAAAATCTCAAAATGCTAAGCCCATCCGCATCCGCAAACTAAGTTTAAAGAAAATGACAGCTTTAAAAAAAAATGTAAAATTTAGTAATCTCGCTCTCCATATCTATTTATTATAATAGAGCAAACGTATATGGTTCGCTATGTATGTATGTATGTATGTATGTAGCATGTATGTTTATATGCGACGAAAACGTCTTCTTATTCTTCAAATAAAATTACCACCCTTTTAATTAACCCTCTTAATTGCGTTAAAACTGCTGAAACCCCTCAGACCTTTGATGACCCTTTAATTCCCCCAAGACCCTTCAGCCCCTAAAGACCCCAAAGACCCAAAATACCCTTCAAGGCCCTGAGGCTCAAAAAGACCCTGTATACCCAAAGACCCTGAATACCCGAAGCCCCAAAAGACCCCGAAGCCCCAAAAGACCCTGAAGATGCAAAAATACCCAGAAGACCCAAAAAGACCTAAAGACTAAGAAGAACCAAAATAACCTTAAGACCCAAAAGCCCCTGAAGCCCCTGAAGACCCAAAAGACACCGAAGACCCTTAAGACCCAAAAGCCTCTGAAGACACCAAAGACCCAAAGTACCCTTAAAGGCCCAGAGGATCCAAAAGACCCTGAAGACCCAAATGGCCCTGAAGACTCAAAACACCATGAAACCCAAAATACACCGAAATGGTCAAAGATGCCTACCCCTCTGAAACGGCATGTGGTGAGGAGCGCGGAGCTCGCCGAGTCACGCTAGTTCTCATAATAGAGAATTGTCGAAAAATTGATGCCAAAAACTCAAATGGTAACAGAACTTAATCTCTCAATCTGATCTTTGATCTAATCGTGCTTTCAGGGCCTTCCTCAGGTTGTCATTTTGCAATTATTGTCATTTTGCAAGGCCACACAGCTGGATGCTTCCACATGTTTCTCACATGCTACCACATGTTGCTACCACATGAGGTGTACTTACCCTCCCATCTACTTTCTGAATAATCCTCTCCAAGAAGTTCTGTCACTCAAGCTTTTGGGTCTCACTATCTGCCATGATCTTTCCTGGGAAAACCACATTTCCAAGCGGGCCTCCAAAGGCAGTCGCCGACTGGGCATCCTCTGTCACGCGAAGTTTTTTTCTCGGCACGACTGAGCTTCTCACCACATCCAAAGCTTTCATCCACAGCTTGATGGAGTACTGCTCTCCCCTCTGGGCTGGTGCTCCTGCCTCACACATAGCTCAGCTTCAATCTGTAGAAACCAAAGCTTTTGGAATTATTGGTATCTCCCGCATTGAAGCTGATTCTGAGGGCCTTTCACTCCCTCACTGCAGCCATGTTGGAGGTCTTCCTGTCTTCGACTGACTCCTCTCCGTCCTAGCTCCCCCTGCTCTGTATGTGCTCTGTCCCCCAAATATACCTTCAGGATGCACAAGATCTGCCAGCATCCCTCTTCTGGTGAAACTGCCAGAATCAAGACTCGCTCTCCTCACCTTCACTCTTTCATTACTCTTTTCTCCCAACTCTGGAACAAACTCCCACACCCTCTTCAAACCCTCTCCACCCTCCAGGTCTTTAAAGCATCTGTCCACCACCATCTCTGGTCTCTCCCCATCCAAATCCTTGATCTTATCTACCCTTGTTAATACACCCCAAATCCACCTTTTTTCAATTTCTGACTTCTTTCTTGAAAGTCCAAGTCATGTCAGTTTGTTTTTCTACCGTTTTATCCCCACTCCCCCTCCTCCTCCCCCCCCCCCCCCAGCCCTCTCCCTTCCACAGATCAACCAATGTCCTTGTTCTCTTCAGTTGTTGTGCTTGTGTGCTTCCCTCTCTCTCCCCCGCTCCCTTTATTATGTTTTGTTTGATAGCACTTCCACGAGCCTCGACTTTGTATTCAAAAAATAATAATTATAAAATAAAATAAAGTAGAATGGCATGCAGCAGCGCATCCTTTTGACGTCAAAAATAGTTGGTGGTTGAATTCAGTTCGCTGATATGAAAATCCTCTTCAAAATTCAAGTCAATCGGATGAATATTGATGACTTTATGCGACCTTGACATTTTGTTCCAAAAAAAACAACTATAATAAAAAACAACAATCGGCTTCCAGCTTTTCATTGGCGAACCAATGCAGTTACCCAATATGCAAATTCTTAAAATTTCAGGTCAATTGGATGAAAATTTACGATTTTGACTGACATTTGACCTTTGTACCAAATTATTAATTTGTCTTTCACCAACGTAACTGTAGTAAAGTTATGTTGAAAGCTTGATGACAAAGCTCAAATGGTACAAAAAAAACAACAACAAAAAAAAACATTAATGAGGAAGGACATGGATACACCCTGACGCACACATACAAGCACGTCTCGTACATCAAAGAAGCTGGCACATAATCTCCTCGTCACACCATCTCACTTGTAATCACGGCTTCCACCCGCTACCTCCCCGAGTCGACACACTCCAAAGAGGTCCATGCCTCTGGAGAACCGTGTGGATCCTTGAGCGTTGATGGGAGATTCCAGGACAACGTGGCTGGTAATTTGAGATGGAGAGAGAGGATAAACAAGGAGCAGAGACAAAGCCCAACGTCCACAAACTCCCCCCCCCCCCCCCGCCCCCACATCCTCCCCCCGCCGCCCCACCCATCACTCTCCAAGTCGCCGCTCCAAGACTGTTTCTGTCCCCGGAGGAATGATGAGGACCGGGCTGGGAAGGAAATGCTGAAAATGAACGTTTTTAGGGTGGCATAGTTACGACCCCTCCTGGGTATGCGCAACCGACACAATTTTGGTCTTCGAGGCTGGCCGATAGGCAAAGTGTGACCAGAAGGGGACGAGGTTCTCCTGACAACGTGGCCCTCGACTTGGTGGGGTTTGTCCGCACAATGTGGGCGCTTCCAGGATGAACGAATTCCCCCCCCCCCCCCCACCCTTCACATGCCTCCCCCCCAAAGCCCTCTCCCTCCCACAGATCTCTCGATGTCTCCATGTCTCTCGGTCCCTGCTCTCAAATGTTGTGTTTGTGTCCTTCCCCCTCTCTCCCCATCTTGTCTACCGCTCCCGATGTTATTTGTTTTATGTGTCTGTTTGTCTTTCTGTGTGATTAATGTTCGCTCTTTCACGAGCCTCGATCTTGTACACAAAAAAAAAAAAAAAAAAAAAAAAGGGGCAAGGAAAACACTTCGCTGACAAATACTACAGGCTTGGACATCTGCGAACCCAAACAAGGCCTTGCGGTTGATTGTGTGCTGCATGCAGCCTCAGAGGAACGTTATGCAGAGAATCTATCGGCAAACAATGTTGCCCCGCCAGGTCAGGGATCCCTGATGTGAGAAACTGCTTTTGATAGGCCGGAGGAGGGTGGGGAAAGGTTAGAGCCTGCGACAAACGAAATGTGTGTTGGAAATAAAGGAAAAGAAAACAAATTATTGGACACATACCACGGTGTGGTGCTAATCTGTGCGGTGGCACCGAGCTCACCCCAAAGAATGAAACCTGCACCTCCTCTAGTGGGCAGAAAGACCAACTCACAATCGAATAGAGATTTGCACCAAGCCAATAGGCTATGGAGGTGCTACCCATCTCAAAAACTAAACTCAAGAAATTGAACCTTGGAGCATGGAGGAGGAGTCCAATTACGATTGTGAAGTCTATTCAAGACATCAACAGTGGGTGATGGCAAGTAGAGGAGCTACATTAATAGACCAGCTCAAGAAGACCAGTTTGACAACCAGAGCAGAGATGAATGAATGAAAGAATGAATGAATGAT